>NC_082730.1:39773164-40402696 GCF_030144855.1 Hypanus sabinus | reverse complement strand
TTCACAGAATCAAAAACCACAGCGAGGCTCCGATAGCACTATCCCTTCCTCCTGAACAAGTCCAAGGTTTAAAAGCTCAGAGTAAATTTTATTATCAAAGTATGTATATGTCACCAGTTACAACCCTGAGATCAACTTTCTTGTGGGGCTACTCAACAAATCTATAAAGTTGTAACAGTCCACCACTATAATCCATCCAAATTATAATTATGTGGAGTTGCCTGTTAAGATTCTGAGCTGCTTGACGTAACAGATTCAGATTCCTCTGGTTACTTTCAGTCAAGATGATGTTAATAAACAATGATTCCTTGGGTGACGTCTTCCAGACATTCAATTATTTCAGTTTTCTACGTCTTCTACTTGCTCTTTCTATCTTCATTTTGTTTTTGAAACTATTGGAGCCTGTGATTTACAGTCTGTAGTTCGATCGAGTGAGCCCGCACCCTGCTGTCCCTGAGAAAACTCCGGGTGAGAAATGCGAGCTCGAGGAGAAGCTCAGAGGCAAGACGAGGAGCTGTGATCGACTACATTTCTTGTTGATCAAAACACCAAGGAAAATTGAAACACTGAGGCAGACGTGGAGGAGAGCGAGCAGTTCTCAGAGAGGCTGTTGGGTTGGAGTCGTGGCCCTCAGAGGTGCCTCTGAAATTCTGGGATTTATGGATTGGACTATAGTTCATATTGACCTCTCACAGTTCGATGTTTTTTTCCATGTTCTTGCCTACTCTTTCTTGTTGCCAGTTGGTGGGCTGGGTATCTGGGGTTTGATGTTCTTGCTGTTTGATTCTCCATGTGGGGGATCTGTAAATTTTTGTGTGAGGGACGGGGTGGGGGGGTGGGGTTTGGCTTTGCAAGTTTTTGTTTCTTCTTCTTTTCATGCAGGGGGAGGATTGGTGTATTTCTTTCAACCACTACCATGGCTTTTTTTGTATATTATGGTTATCTGGAGAAGACGAATCTCTAACTATGTATTCTGCTCACATACTTTGATAATAAAATGAACCTTTCAACCTTTGAGATTCAAATTTATATATCACATGAATAGCTCTGTCTTAGGCGTATATATAGCTAGGGTGCCTAAGACTTTTGCACGGTACTGTTTCTCCAGTTACCAAATAACACTTAATACTACTTAGTTAATACAAAACTAAGTACTCATATTTTTGCTTTCCAAACACCTTCCTGTTTTAACCACTATACAGTACTGTTCAAAGGTCTTTGGCACCCTAGCTATATACAGTGTATGTGCCTAAGACTTTTGCATCATCCTGTACATCAAAACATAAAATAAAATGTGTCACTTGCATTGACAACCAACACACCTCGGGATGTGCTGGGGGTAGATGGCAAGTGTCACCACACATTCCGCTACCGACATAGCATACCCGCGGTGCTTAGCAAAAGTAGAATCACAGCAAATCAAGCCCTTTCCTCCCTTCCCGCTTTTCCTTCCCGCACACCTACACATGTGGACAATTCCCCAATGCCAGAACAGGCCTCAGTCTCCAGGCTTTGGCCATCGTTTTTCTCCATTCATGTTACATTTCCTTGGCACTTCCGCTCCTCCCAGTTTCGGCTGCATGTTTTAGGACACAAAGGAAAGCTCTAAGTGCTGGAAATCTGAAATAAATTAACAAAATACAGGAGAAGCCCCGGAGCATCTGTGGGAATCGAAGCAGTCAAAGTTTCAGGCCCGCAACCCTTTCTCTGAGCCTGGGTCATGGGTTGTGGACCTGAAACTTAACTGCTTCTCCTTCCATGATTAATACAGAGGAAATGGCCATGCAACATATTAGATTTCACTTTTAGAAAAGTAAGAACTTGTTTTCGGCAAGACGGTTTACATATTGGGAGAGAAGAAGTTTGAGCTTGTGATGTGTTTTCAGAAGGTGGCGAGGGTTATAGAGTCAGACAGAAATAGGGCCTTTGTCCTTGCTGGCACTGTGCCTATGTATATTAATTCCATTACATCTGCATCATAAGATCATAAGAGAAAAATTATAAACACGAGAACGTCTGCAGATGCTGGAATCCAGGGCAACATGCACAAAAATGCTGGAGGAATTCAGCAGAGCAGACAGCATCAATGGAAAAGAGTAAACAGTCAATGTTTCAGGCTGAGATCCTTCTTCAGGACTGGAAAGGGAGGGGGAATATGATAGAATAAGAAGGTGGGGGAAGGAGGGAGGATAGCTTCAAGGTAATCGGTGAAGTCAGGTGGGAAGGAAAGGTAAAGGACTGGTGAGGACATTGCAGAGAATGATGTGTTGGACGTGGTAGGTCAGGACAAGATGAACTTTATCACTGTTAGGGTGGCAGGAAAATGGGGTGAGCATGGATGCCATTTTTACAGGAGGCAAAGTGGGAAGAAGTATAGTCAAGATACCTGTGGGAATCGATAAGTTTATAAGAAGTTTTGGATGACAATTTGTCTCCAGAGATGGAGACAGAAGGATCAAGAAAGGGGAGGGAGGTGTCAGAAATTGACCAGGTGAATTTAAGGGCAGGGTGGAAATCGGAGGCAAAGTGGATGAAATTGATGAGCTCAGTATGTATTCGTCAATGTAGCAGGGGAAGAGTTGTAGATCATTAGCAGGGAAGGCTTGGAACCTGGACTGTTCCACATAGCCAATGAAAATGAGGGTGTTTAGCTCATCAAGTGTGCTCTATAATTTAATCATGGCTGATTTATTTTCCCTCTCAATCCCATTCTCCTGGCTTCTCCTCACAACCTTTGATTTCCTTACTAATCAAAAACCTATCAACTTTGGCTTTAAATGTACCCAATGACTTGACTTCCAGAGCTGTCCATGGCAATGAATTCTGCAGATTCACCACCCTCTGGTGAAAGGAATTCCTCCTCATCTCTGTTCTAAAGTGACATCCTTCTGCTCTGACTTAATTTTCCCAATCTCCCTGCATAATGAAATCTGCCCAGACAATTGTAAAATTGCCCTTTCCACATGCTTGGTGTGTCTCTCTGGGCTTCCCCTTGCTGAAGTCCGCAGACTTGCAGACGTTGCGGCATTATCTCACTGATCTGTCTCACTCCTGCACACCTCCTCATTACCGTCTGAGACTTTATCAACGGTAGTGCTGTCTCCTGTGAATTTATAGATGCCACACAGATATGAATGTAGGGGAAGTAGTGCAGCAGTCTAGGCCTGCCTCCCTGAGATGTGAATGTGTTGTATGTCAGTGATGAGATGTTACTTCCGATCTGCACTGACTCTGGTCTCCCGATGAGGAGGCCAAGGATCCAGCGGCTGGGGGAGGTACAGAGGCCCAGGTTGTTGACAGGATGATGGAGCTGAGTGGCAAGCTGTAAGCAAGCAATGTCCTGACATACGTTTTGCGGTTTTCTGGGTACACCAAAGCCGACCGGAGAGCCGACGAGATTGTGACCGCTGCAGACCTGTGCAGCAGCAGGTCCACATCTTTGCACAGGCAGCAGATAATTCTTATCATAAGATACTTCATTATGTTAGATGCAAGTGCTATTTGGCAATAGTTGTTGGGACAGCTCACCTTGCTCCTATTGCACACTGGCATGATTGCTCCTCTTCTGAAGCAAGTGGAACCTCAGTCTACAGCAGCAAGACGTTAAAAGGTGTCAAAGGTAATGGGAAGAAGGCAGGAGAATAGGGTTCAGAGGGATAATCAATCAGCCATCTTTGTACAGCGGAGCAGACCTCAGTAGGCTGAATGGGCTAATTGTGTTGCTGTGTCTTGTGGTTTAGCCTCATGAGAGTTTAGTGCTGGAAATGGTGAGCAGCTTTAAGTTCCTGGGTGTCAGCATCCTGGAGGATCTATATTGTGGGCCAGCTCACTGATGCAATCATGAAGATGGCACGCCAATAGCTCTACTTCATTAGGAGTTTGATGAAAATTGGCGTGTCACCAAAGCCTCCTGCAAATTTCTAGAGATGTGCAGTGGGACTGGTTGCATCAGGGACTGGTGTGGAGGCTCCAGTGCACAGGATTGCAAGGGCCAGTTCCAGCACGGACACAATCCTCCCACCATTAGGGATATTTGCAAGAGGTGGTGCCTCAAGAAAGAGGCCTTCATTATTAAAACCCTCACAATCTGAGACATGTCCTCTTCTCAGTGCTACCATCAGGGAGGAGGAACAAGACCCACACTCAATGATTCAGCAGCAGCTTCTTTCCCTCCACCATCAGATACCCGAATGGTCCTCGAACACTCTCTCATTCTTCTTTTGTTTTGCACTACCTATTTGTCTTGAAATTTTTAGCAACTTTATGTCTTTGCTGCCACAAAACAACAAATCTCACATTATGTAAGTTGGTGTTAATAAACATTCTTCTGATTCTGAAAACTATCGCATCGCATTTTTCAGAATTAAATTCCATCTGCCAACGCTGTGCCCAACTTTTCATCTGATCTTAAACAACATTTGTTATCCATGGTAATCTAAGGTATTAATTATTATCACACTCATCAAAGGTCCCAACACCAAGCTCTGTTTGTATTCTACTGGTCACAGACTAAACATCCTTCCACTATTATGCTCAGCCTCCTATTATCAAGAAAGTTTTGGATCTAAAAGATGCCCTGTTTACAGTATGTATGGGTGGTCAGAATATTCAGTCCTCTCTGTACTCAAATCAGCGGCAAGTAAACAATAAAGTCTCATTTCTTTAAAATAGTGCAACACCCCCGCCTAGTGGTGGAAAATATCATGACAGGACGAAACCAAGACATCGTGACAGCTCTCCCTCCTCCCTCTAATGATGCAATATGGAAATCAAATTCTCCTTGATATTGTCCAAGAATGCTTCTTTTAAAGGCCACAATTTCCAATGTGAATTTTACCCTTCGTGAAATGTCAAATTCAAGAGAAACCAGCTTTCTCTCTGCTGCGATTCTGAAACAGTGCCATCTGCTGTCCGTGTAGCCTCAGCTCCAGTGGGGGAGAGATTCAGCCGAAAGAAAGCAGACCAGCTGTGATCAAACCAGTAACGTCACTCATCTTTTCCTTGTTAAAGATAATATCAATGAATGATGCAGAATTTTAAACGTACTGCATGCAAATGTTGAGTTATTTCCATTCCCAGCCTTAAAATACAGAAGAAAAATATTTTCATCAGAGAATATGGAGAATGGTTTTGATTGCAATATTTCTCAGTAGTTGCATTATGAATATGTGAATGTGCTCTTCAAACGGGAGACTGATGGCAAAATGTCTTTTGTTAATTTATACATAGTTCCATGGTATGTATCAGAACTAAGGTTTTATCCTCAAGTTTAATTGTCATTCAACCATACCCATATATATGGCTCCGGGGCCCTCTGGCGCTAAGGTGAAAAACACAGCGCAAGTGGTTGCACGCAACACCCAGACATATAGTTATGATAGCCCACACAGTCGCAAAGTAATATTAGCACAAGCCTCTGGTGGCCTGGCCTGAAAATGCTTCCTTGCCATCAATGATGAATCTTAAGTTTGAGGGCTCACAATGAAGAGAGGGAAAGCCAAATTCTGAGCTTTGGAATGTCTGCAGCCACTTTCACAGCACCTCACCACCTTCTCTCTATCCCCAAAAAGGAGGATTTCCCAGTGGCCCACCATTTTAATACCACTTCCCATTTCCATTCTGACATGTTGGCCCATGGCCTCCTCTACTGGCACGATGAAACCATTCTCAGGCTGGAGGAGCAAAACCTCTCATTCCTTCTGGGTGGTCTCCAAGATGGTGGCATAGGCATTGGTCTTTCTAACCTGGTAATTTCTTCTCCCTTTCCCCTCTCTTTTTATTTCCATTCCCTATTCTGGCTCCCTTTTACCCCTTCTCTTTACTGGCCTATCACATTCCTCTGGTGTCCCTCCTCCTTCCCTTCTCTTCAATCAGATTTATTCCTCTTCAGCCCTTTACCTTTTTCACCTATCACCTCTCAGCTTTTCACTTCATTCCCCCTCTCCCACTCAGTTCCCTTCTCCCTCAGACAGCTTCATCTATCATCTTCCAGCTTGTTCTCCTTCCCTTCTTCTCACCTTCTTATCCTGCTCCTTTCCCCTTCCTTACCAGTCCCGAGGAAGGACCTTGACCTAAAACACGACCGTTTGTTCCTCTCCCTAGATGGTGCCTGACCTGCTGAGTTACTTTAGCATCTTATGTCAATTAGAAGCTGCTGTAAGTTTGTCAAAATGCCCTAATGTGATTTCCTTCAGCAATTTTAGCCAAAGAGCTAACAAAGAGAAAAGTCCATCAGCTTCTTATTGATTTCAAACCTTGAGAATGGAGGGCCAAGGAGAAGTTGCTGCATGTCCCAGTAATGCAAGAGATCCAGCAGCTAAAACTGAAGCAAACTTGAAGATCAGAGGTCAAGCCCTGTGGCAGAGGGAACTACTTAAAGTTCAGGCTTAGTAATGTGAATCCATACTGCTTTATAGAACACTTATCCAAGGCAGATTAAGAATGGGACAATTTTTTCCTTAAAGTTTAGACTGCTGGGGGGTGGGGGGGGGGGCTGCAGTCAGGAGCCACACAGACTTACAAATAGCACAGATATCACGAGCCCTGTAGGCCTCTGTTGCATGCCGTGGAACTTCGGACTACCACCTTTCTCAAGCACCAATATGTACGAATAGTTGCCTTAACAAGAGTGATTAGCCCCTGTGCTAGTTAATCCTGTCAAGTTAATTGTGACTGGCACAAAAGCTTTCCACCTTCTATGATTATTTAATACGGACCACCATTGTACTTCTGCATAATACTTTTTCTCTCAATAATGTGCAGGATTTGGAGTAAAATGTTGTGCAGTCAGGGTGGACATACGTATGTATGGGATGGTACGTGGGGACAAGGGGAACCCTATCCCTGGTGGGACAGCAGGAGGATAGGGTGAGACAGATGTGCATGAAACGCCCTCAGCCCATTCTCCTGCCACCCCACCAGGGACAGGGTTCCTCTCGTCCTCACCTTCCACTCCACCAGCCTCTCCAGCACATAATTCTTTGTAAATCCCATTACCTCCAACAGGATCCTGCCACCAAGCATATCCTTTCCTCTCACCACTTCCTGCTTCCCAAAGTAATCACTCCCTTATCCATTCATCCCTCCTGGCACTTACCCTTGAAATGGAACGTGCTACACCTGCCCCTACACCTCCTCCTACCGTTCAAGACCCTAAACAGTCCTTCCAGGTGAGGCAACACTTCACCTGTGAGTCTGTTGGGATCATATACTGTGTCCGGTGCTCCTGGTGTGGCCTCCTGTATATTGGAGAGACCCGGCGTAGATTGCGAGACCACTTCACCGAGCTCCGTCCGCCAGTAAAAGCGGAATCTCCCAGTGGCCACCCATTTTAATTCCACTTCCCATTCCCATTCTGATATGCCAATCCATGGCCTCCTCTACTGCTGCAATGAGGACAGACTCAGATTGGATGAGCAACACCTTATATTCTGTCTGGGTAGCCTCCAACCTGATGGCATGAACTTCAATTTCTCAAATTTCTTGTAATTGACCCTCCCTTCACCACTCCCCATTCCTCTTTCCCTCTCTCACCTTATCTCCTTTCCTGCCCATCACCTCCCTCTGGTGCTCTTCCTCCTTCCCTTTCTTCCATAGTCTTCTACCCTCTTCTATCAGATTACCCCTTCTCCAGCTCTTTATCATTTTCACCAATCAGCTTCCCAGCCCCTTACTTCACCACTTACCCTCTGCCGGTTTCATTTATCACCTACCACCTTGTATTTCTTCCTCCCCTCCCACCACCTTCTTATTCTAACTTCTTATTTTTCCAGTCCTCACGAAGGGTCTCAGCCCAAAACATTGATTGTTTACTCTAATCCATTGATGCTGCCTCGCCTGCTGAGTTCCTCCAGTTTCTTGTGTACCTTGTTTGAATTCCGAGCATTTGCAGATTTTCTCGGCTGAGTGACTCCCCCTGCAGTTTCATTCTTTCTTCAGTTTTCTATCATCTTGTACACATCTTCGAAACTGCCTCTTTTTTCCTTGTAACGTCCTTTCAAGACAGAACTGAAAGAAAGAACACACACAAAATGCTGGTGGAACGCAGCAGGCCAAGCAGCATCTATAGGGAGAAACATCGACAGTGCTTCGCCCTATAGACGCTGCCTGGCCTGATGCGTTCCACCAGCATTTTGTGCGTGTTGCCAGAATTTCCAGCGTCTGCAGATTTCCTCATGTTTACTGAAAGAAAGAATCTGCTTTGGAAGTCCAGAGGCGGCCAGGGAAATGATGTGGGCTGACTTACGTAGATTCCCTGCACCCGGGATGTTGACCTGAAGGAGGCCACTGATATTGGTTCACTTGTCCTTCCAGTAAGTTTGGAATGCTCTTGGAGATGGCATTTGTTTTATATTCTTCAGTGCTTTGCAACCCCTGCGCTGATAGTCTAGGTAGCAGAGAAATGTAATAGGGCCAGGGCCGCTGCGGCATTGTAGAGCTCTGAGGCCTTCATCATCTTAATACGTTACTACATGTTTGTGGCACCATTCAACTAGATTTTCAATTTCCCTCCTATCTGCCAATTCGTCATCACCAGCACTGAGCACGTTTACAAGACGCCCGGCCCTGAGAAAGCAGCATCCACCATCAAAGGCCCCCGCCGTCCAGGTCACGCTCTCTTCTCACTACAACCATCAGGCAGGAGGTACAGGCTCCCACACTACCAGGTTCAGGATCAGTTATTAAGCTACAACCTTCAGGCAGGAGATACAGGCTCCCACACTACCAGGTTCAGGATCAGTTATTAAGCTACAACCATCAGGCAGGAGATACAGGCTCCCAGACTACCAGGTTCAGGATCAGTTATTACGCCACAACCATCAGGCAGGAGATACAGGATCCCAAACTACCAGGTTCAGGATCAGTTATTACGCCACAACCATCAGGCAGGAGATACAGGATCCCACACTACCAGATTCTGGATCAGTTATTAAGCTACAACCATCAGGCAGGAGATACAGGATCCCACACTACCAGGTTTCGGATCAGTTATTACGCTACAACCATCAGGCAGGAGATACAGGATCACAGACTAACATGTTCCGGATCAGTTATTACACTACAACCATCAGGCAGGAGATACAGGATCACACACTACCTGGTTCCGGATCAGTTATTAAGCTACAACCATCAAGCAGGAGATACAGGATCCCACACTACCAGGTTCCGGATCAGTTATTACGCTACAACCATCAGGCAGGAGATACAGGATCCCACACTACCAGTTTCCGGATCACTTATTATGCTACAAACATCAGGCAGGAGATACAGGATCCCACACTACCAGCTTCCGGATCAGTTATTACGGTACAACCATCAGGCAGGAGATAGAGGATCCCACACTACCAGGTTCCGGATCACTTCTTAAGCTACAACCTTCAGGCAGGAGATACAGGATCCCACACTACCAGGTTCCGTATCAGTTATTACGCTACAACCATCAGGCAGGAGATACAGGATCCCACACTACCAGGTTCAGGATCAGTTATTACCTTACAACCTTCAGGCAGGAGATACAGGATCCCACACTACCAGGTTCAGGATCACTTATTACGCTACAACCATCAGGCAGGAGATAGAGGCTCCCACACTACCAGGTTCAGGATCAGTTATTACGCTACAACCATCAGGCAGGAGATACAGGATCCCAAACTACCAGCTTCCATATGAGTTATTACGCAACAACTGTCAGGCAGGAGATACAGATTCCCACACTACCAGGTTCCGGATCAGTTATTACGCTACAACCATCAGGCAGGTGATACAGGATCCCACACTACCAGGCTGCGGATCAATTATTACGCTACAACCATCAGGCAGGAGATACAGCATCCCACACTACCAGGTTCCGGATCAGTTATTACGCTACAACCATCAGGCAGTTGATACAGGATCCCACACTACCAGATTCCGGATCAGTTATTACGCTACAACCATCAGGCAGGAGATACAGGATCCCACACAACCAGGCTGCGGATCAGTTATTACGCTACAACCATCAGGCCGGAGATACTGGATCCCACACTACCAGGTTCTGGATCAGTTATTACGCTACAACCATCAGGCAGGAGATACAGGATCCCAAACTACCAGCTTCCGGATCAGTTTTATGCTACAACCATCAGGCAGGAGATACAGGATCCCACACTACCAGTTTCCTGATCAGTTATTAAGGTACAACCATCAAGCAGGAGATACAGGATCCCACACTACCAGGTTCTGGATCAATTATTACGCTACAACCATCAGGCAGGAGATACAGGATCCCACACTACCAGGTTCCGGATCAGTTATTAAGGTACAACCATCAGGCAGGAGATACAGGCTCCCACACTACCTGGTTCCGGATCAGTTATTACGCTACAACCATCAGGCAGGAGATATAGGATCCCACACAACCAGGTTCCAGATCAGTTATTACGCTACAACCATCAGGCAGGAGATACAGGATCCCACACTACCAGGTTCCGGATCAGTTATTACGCTACAACCATCAGGCAGGAGATACAGGATCCCACACTACCAGGTTCCGGATCAGTTATTACGCTACAACCATCAGGCAGGAGATACAGGATCCCACACTACCAGCTTCCGGATCAGTTATTACGCTACAACCATCAGGCAGGAGATACAGGATCCCACACTACCAGATTCCGGATCAGTTATTACGCTACAACCATCAGGCAGGAGATACAGGATCCCACACTAACAGCCTGCGGATCAGTTAATACGCTACAACCATCAGGCAGGAGATACAGGATCCCGCACTACCCGGTTCAGGATGAGTTATTACGCTACAGCCATCAGGCAGGAGATACAGGATCCCACACTACCAGGTTGCGGATCAGTTATTATGCTACAACTATCAGGCTGGAGATACAGGATCCCAAACTACCAGGTTCAGGATCAGTTATTACGCTACAAACATCAGGCAGGGGATACAGGATCCCACACTACCAGATTCCGGATCAGTTATTACGCTACAACCATCAGGCAGGAGATACAGGATCCCACACAACCAGGCTGCGGATCAGTTATTACGCTACAACCATCAGGCCGGAGATACTGGATCCCACACTACCAGGTTCTGGATCAGTTATTACGCTACAACCATCAGGCAGGAGATACAGGATCCCACACTACCAGCTTCTGGATCAGTTTTATGCTACAACCATCAGGCAGGAGATACAGGATCCCACACTACCAGTTTCCTGATCAGTTATTAAGGTACAACCATCAAGCAGGAGATACAGGATCCCACACTACCAGGTTCTGGATCAGTTATTACGCTACAACCATCAGGCAGGAGATACAGGATCCCACACTACCAGGTTCCGGATCAGTTATTAAGGTACAACCATCAGGCAGGAGATAGAGGATCCCACACTACCAGCTTCCGGATCACTTCTTAAGCTACAACCTTCAGGCAGGAGATACAGGATCCCACACTACCAGGTTCCGTATCAGTTATTACGCGACAACCATCAGGCAGGAGATACAGGATCCCACACTACCAGGTTCAGGATCAGTTATTACCTTACAACCTTCAGGCAGGAGATACAGGATCCCACACTACCAGGTTCAGGATCACTTATTACGCTACAACCATCAGGCAGGAGATAGAGGCTCCCACACTACCAGGTTCAGGATCAGTTATTACGCTACAACCATCAGGCAGGAGATACAGGATCCCAAACTACCAGCTTCCATATGAGTTATTACGCTACAACTGTCAGGCAGGAGATACAGATTCCCACACTACCAGATTCCGGATCAGTTATTACGCTACAACCATCAGGCAGGTGATACAGGATCCCACACTACCAGGCTGCGGATCAATTATTACGCTACAACCATCAGGCAGGAGATACAGCATCCCACACTACCAGGTTCCGGATCAGTTATTACGCTACAACCATCAGGCAGTTGATACAGGATCCCACACTACCAGGTTCAGGATCAGTTATTACCTTACAACCTTCAGGCAGGAGATACAGGATCCCACACTACCAGGTTCAGGATCACTTATTACGCTACAACCATCAGGCAGGAGATAGAGGCTCCCACACTACCAGGTTCAGGATCAGTTATTACGCTACAACCATCAGGCAGGAGATACAGGATCCCAAACTACCAGCTTCCATATGAGTTATTACGCTACAACTGTCAGGCAGGAGATACAGATTCCCACACTACCAGATTCCGGATCAGTTATTACGCTACAACCATCAGGCAGGTGATACAGGATCCCACACTACCAGGCTGCGGATCAATTATTACGCTACAACCATCAGGCAGGAGATACAGCATCCCACACTACCAGGTTCCGGATCAGTTATTACGCTACAACCATCAGGCAGGAGATACAGGATCCCACACAACCAGGCTGCGGATCAGTTATTACGCTACAACCATCAGGCCGGAGATACTGGATCCCACACTACCAGGTTCTGGATCAGTTATTACGCTACAACCATCAGGCAGGAGATACAGGATCCCACACTACCAGCTTCCGGATCAGTTTTATGCTACAACCATCAGGCAGGAGATACAGGATCCCACACTACCAGTTTCCTGATCAGTTATTAAGGTACAACCATCAAGCAGGAGATACAGGATCCCACACTACCAGGTTCTGGATCAATTATTACGCTACAACCATCAGGCAGGAGATACAGGATCCCACACTACCAGGTTCCGGATCAGTTATTAAGGTACAACCATCAGGCAGGAGATACAGGCTCCCACACTACCTGGTTCCGGATCAGTTATTACGCTACAACCATCAGGCAGGAGATATAGGATCCCACACAACCAGGTTCCAGATCAGTTATTACGCTACAACCATCAGGCAGGAGATACAGGATCCCACACTACCAGGTTCCGGATCAGTTATTACGCTACAACCATCAGGCAGGAGATACAGGATCCCACACTACCAGGTTCCGGATCAGTTATTACGCTACAACCATCAGGCAGGAGATACAGGATCCCACACTACCAGCTTCCGGATCAGTTATTACGCTACAACCATCAGGCAGGAGATACAGGATCCCACACTACCAGATTCCGGATCAGTTATTACGCTACAACCATCAGGCAGGAGATACAGGATCCCACACTAACAGCCTGCGGATCAGTTATTACGCTACAACCATCAGGCAGGAGATACAGGATCCCGCACTACCCGGTTCAGGATGAGTTATTACGCTACAGCCATCAGGCAGGAGATACAGGATCCCACACTACCAGGTTGCGGATCAGTTATTATGCTACAACTATCAGGCAGGAGATACAGGATCCCAAACTACCAGGTTCAGGATCAGTTATTACGCTACAACCATCAGGCAGGAGATACAGGATCCCACACTACCAGATTCCGGATCAGTTATTACGCTACAACCATCAGGCAGGAGATACAGGATCCCACACAACCAGGCTGCGGATCAGTTATTACGCTACAACCATCAGGCCGGAGATACTGGATCCCACACTACCAGGTTCTGGATCAGTTATTACGCTACAACCATCAGGCAGGAGATACAGGATCCCACACTACCAGATTCCGGATCAGTTTTATGCTACAACCATCAGGCAGGAGATACAGGATCCCACACTACCAGTTTCCTGATCAGTTATTAAGGTACAACCATCAAGCAGGAGATACAGGATCCCACACTACCAGGTTCTGGATCAGTTATTACGCTACAACCATCAGGCAGGAGATACAGGATCCCACACTACCAGGTTCCGGATCAGTTATTAAGGTACAACCATCAGGCAGGAGATACAGGCTCCCACACTACCTGGTTCCGGATCAGTTATTACGCTACAACCATCAGGCAGGAGATATAGGATCCCACACAACCAGGTTCCAGATCAGTTATTACGCTACAACCATCAGGCAGGAGATACAGGATCCCACACTACCAGGTTCCGGATCAGTTATTACGCTACAACCATCAGGCAGGAGATAAAGGATCCCACACTACCAGGTTCCGGATCAGTTATTACGCTACAACCATCAGGCAGGAGATACAGGATCCCACACTACCAGCTTCCGGATCAGTTATTATGCTACAACCATCAGGCAGGAGATACAGGATCCCACACTACCAGATTCCGGATCAGTTATTACGCTACAACCATCAGGCAGGAGATACAGGATCCCACACTAACAGCCTGCGGATCAGTTATTACGCTACAACCATCAGGCAGGAGATACAGGATCCCGCACTACCCGGTTCAGGATGAGTTATTACGCTACAGCCATCAGGCAGGAGATACAGGATCCCACACAACCAGGCTGCGGATCAGTTATTACGCTACAACCATCAGGCCGGAGATACTGGATCCCACACTACCAGGTTCTGGATCAGTTATTACGCTACAACCAGCAGGCAGGAGATACAGGATCCCACACTACCAGCTTCCGGATCAGTTTTATGCTACAACCATCAGGCAGGAGATACAGGATCCCACACTACCAGTTTCCTGATCAGTTATTAAGGTACAACCATCAAGCAGGAGATACAGGATCCCACACTACCAGGTTCTGGATCAGTTATTACGCTACAACCATCAGGCAGGAGATACAGGATCCCACACTACCAGGTTCCGGATCAGTTATTAAGGTACAACCATCAGGCAGGAGATACAGGCTCCCACACTACCTGGTTCCGGATCAGTTATTACGCTACAACCATCAGGCAGGAGATATAGGATCCCACACAACCAGGTTCCAGATCAGTTATTACGCTACAACCATCAGGCAGGAGATACAGGATCCCACACTACCAGGTTCCGGATCAGTTATTACGCTACAACCAGCAGGCAGGAGATACAGGATCCCACACTACCAGGTTCCGGATCAGTTATTACGCTACAACCATCAGGCAGGAGATACAGGATCCCACACTACCAGCTTCCGGATCAGTTATTACGCTACAACCATCAGGCAGGAGATACAGGATCCCACACTACCAGATTCCGGATCAGTTATTACGCTACAACCATCAGGCAGGAGATACAGGATCCCACACTAACAGCCTGTGGATCAGTTATTACGCTACAACCATCAGGCAGGAGATACAGGATCCCGCACTACCCGGTTCAGGATGAGTTATTACGCTACAGCCATCAGGCAGGAGATACAGGATCCCACACTACCAGGTTGCGGATCAGTTATTATGCTACAACTATCAGGCAGGAGATACTGGATCCCAAACTACCAGGTTCAGGATCAGTTATTATGCTACAACTATCAGGCAGGAGATACAGGATCCCACACTACCAGGTTCCGGATCAGTTATTACGCTACAACCATCAGGCAGGATATACAGGATCCCACACTACCAGGTTTCGGATCAGGTATTACACTACAACCATCAGGCCGGAGATACAGGATCCCACACTACCAGCTTCCGGTTCAGTTATTACGCTACAACCATCAGGCAGGAGATACAAGATCCCACACTACCAGTTTCCGGATCAGTTATTACGCCACAACCATCAGGCAGGAGATACAGGATCCCACACTACCAGTTTCCTGATCAGTTATTAAGGTACAACCATCAAGCAGGAGATACAGGATCCCACACTACCAGGTTCTGGATCAGTTATTACGCTACAACCATCAGGCAGGAGATACAGGATCCCACACTACCAGGTTCCGGATCAGTTATTAAGGTACAACCATCAGGCAGGAGATACAGGCTCCCACACTACCTGGTTCCGGATCAGTTATTACGCTACAACCATCAGGCAGGAGATATAGGATCCCACACAACCAGGTTCCAGATCAGTTATTACGCTACAACCATCAGGCAGGAGATACAGGATCCCACACTACCAGGTTCCGGATCAGTTATTACGCTACAACCATCAGGCAGGAGATACAGGATCCCACACTACCAGGTTCCGGATCAGTTATTACGCTACAACCATCAGGCAGGAGATACAGGATCCCACACTACCAGCTTCCGGATCAGTTATTACGCTACAACCATCAGGCAGGAGATACAGGATCCCACACTACCAGATTCCGGATCAGTTATTACGCTACAACCATCAGGCAGGAGATACAGGATCCCACACTAACAGCCTGCGGATCAGTTATTACGCTACAACCATCAGGCAGCAGATACAGGATCCCGCACTACCCGGTTCAGGATGAGTTATTACGCTACAGCCATCAGGCAGGAGATACAGGATCCCACACAACCAGGCTGCGGATCAGTTATTACGCTACAACCATCAGGCCAGAGATACTGGATCCCACACTACCAGGTTCTGGATCAGTTATTACGCTACAACCATCAGGCAGGAGATACAGGATCCCACACTACCAGCTTCCGGATCAGTTTTATGCTACAACCATCAGGCAGGAGATACAGGATCCCACACTACCAGTTTCCTGATCAGTTATTAAGGTACAACCATCAAGCAGGAGATACAGGATCCCACACTACCAGGTTCTGGATCAGTTATTACGCTACAACCATCAGGCAGGAGATACAGGATCCCACACTACCAGGTTCCGGATCAGTAATTAAGGTACAACCATCAAGCAGGAGATACAGGCTCCCACACTACCTGGTTCCGGATCAGTTATTACGCTACAACCATCAGGCAGGAGATATAGGATCCCACACAACCAGGTTCCAGATCAGTTATTACGCTACAACCATCAGGCAGGAGATACAGGATCCCACACTACCAGATTCCGGATCAGTTATTACGCTACAACCATCAGGCAGGAGATACAGGATCCCACACTACCAGGTTCCGGATCAGTTATTACGCTACAACCATCAGGCAGGAGATACAGGATCCCACACTACCAGCTTCCGGATCAGTTATTACGCTACAACCATCAGGCAGGAGATACAGGATCCCAAACTACCAGATTCCGGATCAGTTATTACGCTACAACCATCAGGCAGGAGATACAGGATCCCACACTAACAGCCTGTGGATCAGTTATTACGCTACAACCATCAGGCAGGAGATACAGGATCCCGCACTACCCGGTTCAGGATGAGTTATTACGCTACAGCCATCAGGCAGGAGATACAGGATCCCACACTACCAGGTTGCGGATCAGTTATTATGCTACAACTATCAGGCAGGAGATACAGGATCCCAAACTACCAGGTTCAGGATCAGTTATTACGCTACAACCATCAGGCAGGAGATACAGGATCCCACACTACCAGGTTTCGGATCAGTTATTACGCTACAACCATCAGGCAGGAGATACAGGATCCCACACTACCAGGTTCCAGATCAGTTATTACGCTACAACCATCAGGACGGAGATACAGGATCCCACACTACCAGGTTTCGGATCAGTTATTACGCTACAACCATCAGGCAGGAGATACAGGATCCCACACTACCTGGTTCCGGATCAGTCATTACGCTACAACCATCAGGCAGGAGATACAGGATCCCACACTACCAGGTTCCGGATCAGTTATTAAGCTACAACCATCAAGCAGGAGATACAGGATCCCACACTACCAGCTTCCGGATCAGTTATTACGCTACAACCATCAGGCAGGAGATACAGGATCACAGACTAACATGTTCCGGATCAGTTATTACGCTACAACCATCAGGCAGGAGATACAAGATCCCACACTACCAGTTTCCGGATCACTTATTATGCTACAAACATCAGGCAGGAGATACAGGATCCCACACTACCAGCTTCCGGATCAGTTATTTCGCTACAACCATCAGGCAGGAGATACAGGATCCCACACTACCAGGTTCCGGATCACTTCTTAAGCTACAACCTTCAGGCAGGAGATACAGGATCCCACACTACCAGGTTCCGTATCAGTTATTACGCGACAACCATCAGGCAGGAGATACAGGATCCCACACAACCAGGTTCAGGATCAGTTATTACGTTACAACCTTCAGGCAGGAGATACAGGATCCCACACTACCAGGTTCAGGATCACTTATTAAGCTACAACCATCAGGCAGGAGATAGAGGCTCCCACACTACCAGGTTCAGGATCAGTTATTACGCTACAACCATCAGGCAGGAGATACAGGATCCCAAACTACCAGCTTCCATATGAGTTATTACGCTACAACTGTCAGGCAGGAGATACAGATTCCCACACTACCAGGTTCCGGATCAGTTATTACGCTACAACCATCAGGCAGTTGATACAGGATCCCACACTACCAGGCTGCGGATCAATTATTACGCTACAACCATCAGGCAGGAGATACAGGATCCCACACTACCAGGTTCCGGATCAGTTATTACGCTACAACCATCAGGCAGTTGATACAGGATCCCACACTACCAGATTCCGGATCAGTTATTACGCTACAACCATCAGGCAGGAGATACAGGATCCCACACAACCAGGCTGCGGATCAGTTATTAAGGTACAACCATCAAGCAGGAGATACAGGATCCCACACTACCAGGTTCTGGATCAGTCATTAAGCTACAACCATCAGGCAGGAGATACAGGATCCTACACTACCAGGTTCCGGATCAGTTATTAAGGTACAACCACCAGGCAGGAGATACAGGCTCCCACACTACCTGGTTCCGGATCAGTTATTACGCTACAACCATCAGGCAGGAGATACAGGATCCCAAACTACCAGCCTGCGGATCAGTTATTACGCTACAACCATCAGGCAGGAGATACAGGATCCCGCACTACCCGGTTCAGGATGAGTTATTACGCTATAGCCATCAGGCAGGAGATACAGGATCCCACACTACCAGGTTGCGGATCAGTTATTATGCTACAACTATCAGGCAGGAGATACAGGATCCCAAACTACCAGGTTCAGGATCAGTTATTACGCTACAACCATCAGGCAGGAGATACAGGATCCCACACTACCAGGTTCCGGATCAGTTATTACGCTACAACCATCAGGCAGGAGATAAAGGATCCCACACTACCAGCTTCCAGATCAGTTATTACGCTACAACCATCAGGACGGAGATACAGGATCCCACACTACCAGGTTTCGGATCAGTTATTACGCTACAACCATCAGGCAGGAGGTACAGGATCCCACACTACCTGGTTCTGGATCAGTCATTACGCTACAACCATCAGGCAGGAGATACAGGATCCCACACTACCAGCTTCCGGATCAGTTATTTCGCTACAACCATCAGGCAGGAGATACAGGATCCCACACTACCAGGTTCCGGATCACTTCTTAAGCTACAACCTTCAGGCAGGAGATACAGGATCCCACACTACCAGGTTCCGTATCAGTTATTACGCGACAACCATCAGGCAGGAGATACAGGATCCCACACAACCAGGTTCAGGATCAGTTATTACGTTACAACCTTCAGGCAGGAGATACAGGATCCCACACTACCAGGTTCAGGATCACTTATTAAGCTACAACCATCAGGCAGGAGATAGAGGCTCCCACACTACCAGGTTCAGGATCAGTTATTACGCTACAACCATCAGGCAGGAGATACAGGATCCCAAACTACCAGCTTCCATATGAGTTATTACGCTACAACTGTCAGGCAGGAGATACAGATTCCCACACTACCAGGTTCCGGATCAGTTATTACGCTACAACCATCAGGCAGTTGATACAGGATCCCACACTACCAGGCTGCGGATCAATTATTACGCTACAACCATCAGGCAGGAGATACAGGATCCCACACTACCAGGTTCCGGATCAGTTATTACGCTACAACCATCAGGCAGTTGATACAGGATCCCACACTACCAGATTCCGGATCAGTTATTACGCTACAACCATCAGGCAGGAGATACAGGATCCCACACAACCAGGCTGCGGATCAGTTATTAAGGTACAACCATCAAGCAGGAGATACAGGATCCCACACTACCAGGTTCTGGATCAGTCATTAAGCTACAACCATCAGGCAGGAGATACAGGATCCCACACTACCAGGTTCCGGATCAGTTATTAAGGTACAACCACCAGGCAGGAGATACAGGCTCCCACACTACCTGGTTCCGGATCAGTTATTACGCTACAACCATCAGGCAGGAGATACAGGATCCCAAACTACCAGCCTGCGGATCAGTTATTACGCTACAACCATCAGGCAGGAGATACAGGATCCCGCACTACCCGGTTCAGGATGAGTTATTACGCTATAGCCATCAGGCAGGAGATACAGGATCCCACACTACCAGGTTGCGGATCAGTTATTATGCTACAACTATCAGGCAGGAGATACAGGATCCCAAACTACCAGGTTAAGGATCAGTTATTACGCTACAACCATCAGGCAGGAGATACAGGATCCCACACTACCAGGTTCCGGATCAGTTATTACGCTACAACCATCAGGCAGGAGATAAAGGATCCCACACTACCAGCTTCCAGATCAGTTATTACGCTACAACCATCAGGACGGAGATACAGGATCCCACACTACCAGGTTTCGGATCAGTTATTACGCTACAACCATCAGGCAGGAGATACAGGATCCCACACTACCTGGTTCTGGATCAGTCATTACGCTACAACCATCAGGCAGGAGATACAGGATCCCACACTACCAGCTTCCGGATCAGTTATTACGCTACAACCATCAGGCAGGAGATACAGGATCACAGACTAACATGTTCCGGATCAGTCATTACGCTAAAACCATCAGGCAGGAGATACAAGATCCCACACTACCAGTTTCCAGATCACTTCTTAAGCTACAACCTTGAGGCAGGAGATACAGGATCCCACACTACCAGGTTCAGGATCAGTTATTACGTTACAACCTTCAGGCAGGAGATACAGGATCCCACACTACCAGGTTCAGGATCACTTATTACGCTACAACCATCAGGCAGGAGATGGAGGCTCCCACACTACCAGGTTCAGGATCAGTTATTACGCTACAACGGTCAGGCAGGAGATACAGGATCCCAAACTACCAGCTTCCGGATCAGTTATTACGCTACAACCATCAGGCAGGTGATACAGGATCCCACACTACCAGGCTGCGGATCAGTTATTACGCTACAACCATCAGGCAGGTGATACAGGATCCCACACTACCAGGTTCCGGATCAGTTATTACGCTACAACCATCAGGCAGGAGATACAGGATCCCACACTACCAGGTTCCGGATCAGTTATTAAGCTACAACCATCAAGCAGGAGATACAGGATCCCACAGTACCAGCTTCCGGATCAGTTATTACGCTACAACCATCAGGCAGGAGATACAGGATCACAGACTAACATGATCCGGATCAATTATTACGCTACAACCATCAGGCAGGAGATACAGGATCCCAAACTACCAGCTTCCGGATCAGTTATTACGCTACAACCATCAGGCAGGAGATACAAGATCCCACACTACCAGTTTCCGGATCACTACTTAAGCTACAACCTCCAGGCAGGAGATACAGGATCCCACACTACCAGGTTCAGGATCACTTATTACGCTACAACCATCAGGCAGGAGATGGAGGCTCCCACACTACCAGGTTCAGGATCAGTTATTACGCTACAACGGTCAGGCAGGAGATACAGGATCCCAAACTTCCAGCTTCCGGATCAGTTATTACGCTACAACCATCAGGCAGGTGATACAGGATCCCACACTACCAGGTTCCGGATCAGTTATTACGCTACAACCATCAGGCAGGAGATACAGGATCCCACACTACCAGGTTCCGGATCAGTTATTAAGCTACAACCATCAAGCAGGAGATACAGGATCCCACAGTACCAGCTTCCGGATCAGTTATTACGCTACAACCATCAGGCAGGAGATACAGGATCACAGACTAACATGATCCGGATCAATTATTACGCTACAACCATCAGGCAGGAGATACAGGATCCCAAACTACCAGCTTCCGGATCAGTTATTACGCTACAACCATCAGGCAGGTGATACAGGATCCCACACTACCAGGCTGCGGATCAGTTATTACGCTACAACCATCAGGCAGGAGATACAGGATCCCACACTACCAGGTTCCGGATCAGTTATTACGCTACAACCATCAGGCAGGAGATACAGGATCCCACACTACCAGCTTCCGGATCAGTTATTATGCTACAACCATCAGGCAGGAGATACAGGATCCCACACTACCAGGTTCCGGATCAGTTATTACGCTACAATCATCAGGCAGGAGATACAGGATCCCACACTACCAGTTTCCTGATCAGTTATTAAGGTACAACCATCAGGCAGGAGATACAGGATCCCACACTACCAGGTTCTGGATCTGTTATTACGCTACAACCATCAGGCAGGAGATACAGGATCCCACACTACCAGGTTCCGGATCAGTTATTAAGGTACAACCATGAGGCAGGAGATACAGGCTCCCACACTACCAGGTACAGGATCAGTTATTACGCTACAACCATCAGGCAGGAGATACAGGATCCCACACTACCAGGTTCCGGATAAGTTATTACGCTACAACCATCAGGCAGGAGATACAGGATAACACCCTACCAGGTTTCGGATCAGTTATTACTCTACAACCATCAGGCCGGAGATACAGGATCCCACACTACCAGGTTCCGGATCAGTTATTAAGCTACAACCGTCAGGCAGGAGATACAGGATCCCACACTACCAGTTTCCGGATCACTTATTATGCTACAACCTTCAGGCAGGAGATACAGGATCCCACACTACCAGTTTCCGGATCACTTATTAGGCTACAACCATCAGGCAGGAGATACAGGATCCCACACTACCAGCTTCCGGATCAGTTATTACGCTGCAACCATCAGGCAGGAGATACAGGATCCCACACTACCAGGTTCCGGATCACTTCTTAAGCTACAACCTTCAGGCAGGAGATACAGGATCCCACACTACCAGGTTCCGTATCAGTTATTACGCGACAACCATCAGGCAGGAGATACAGGATCCCACACTACCAGGTTCAGGATCAGTTATTACGTTACAACCTTCAGGCAGGAGATACAGGATCCCACACTACCAGGTTCAGGATCACTTATTACGCTACAACCATCAGGCAGGAGATAGAGGCTCCCACACTACCAGGTTCAGGATCAGTTATTACGCTACAACCATCAGGCAGGAGATACAGGATCCCAAACTACCAGCTTCCATATGAGTTATTACGCTACAACTGTCAGGCAGGAGATACAGATACCCACACTACCAGGTTCCGGATCAGTTATTACGCTACAACCATCAGGCAGGAGATACAGGATCCCACACTACCAGGTTTCGGATCAGTTATTACGCTACAACCACCAGGCAGGAGATACAGGATCCCACACTACCAGGTTCCAGATCAGTTATTACTCTACAACCATCAGGACGGAGATACAGGATCCCACACTACCAGCTTCCGGATCAGTTATTACGCTACAACCATCAGGCAGGAGATACAAGATCCCACACTACCAGTTTCCAGATCACTTCTTAAGCTACAACCTTGAGGCAGGAGATACAGGATCCCACACTACCAGGTTCAGGATCAGTTATTACGTTACAACCTTCAGGCAGGAGATACAGGATCCCACACTACCAGGTTCAGGATCACTTATTACGCTACAACCATCAGGCAGGAGATGGAGGCTCCCACACTACCAGGTTCAGGATCAGTTATTACGCTACAACGGTCAGGCAGGAGATACAGGATCCCAAACTACCAGCTTCCGGATCAGTTATTACGCTACAACCATCAGGCAGGTGATACAGGATCCCACACTACCAGGCTGCGGATCAGTTATTACGCTACAACCATCAGGCAGGTGATACAGGATCCCACACTACCAGGTTCCGGATCAGTTATTACGCTACAACCATCAGGCAGGAGATACAGGATCCCACACTACCAGGTTCCGGATCAGTTATTAAGCTACAACCATCAAGCAGGAGATACAGGATCCCACAGTACCAGCTTCCGGATCAGTTATTACGCTACAACCATCAGGCAGGAGATACAGGATCACAGACTAACATGATCCGGATCAATTATTACGCTACAACCATCAGGCAGGAGATACAGGATCCCAAACTACCAGCTTCCGGATCAGTTATTACGCTACAACCATCAGGCAGGAGATACAAGATCCCACACTACCAGTTTCCGGATCACTACTTAAGCTACAACCTTCAGGCAGGAGATACAGGATCCCACACTACCAGGTTCAGGATCACTTATTACGCTACAACCATCAGGCAGGAGATGGAGGCTCCCACACTACCAGGTTCAGGATCAGTTATTACGCTACAACGGTCAGGCAGGAGATACAGGATCCCAAACTACCAGCTTCCGGATCAGTTATTACGCTACAACCATCAGGCAGGTGATACAGGATCCCACACTACCAGGCTGCGGATCAGTTATTACGCTACAACCATCAGGCAGGTGATACAGGATCCCACACTACCAGGTTCCGGATCAGTTATTACGCTACAACCATCAGGCAGGAGATACAGGATACCACACTACCAGGTTCCGGATCAGTTATTAAGCTACAACCATCAAGCAGGAGATACAGGATCCCACAGTACCAGCTTCCGGATCAGTTATTACGCTACAACCATCAGGCAGGAGATACAGGATCACAGACTAACATGATCCGGATCAATTATTACGCTACAACCATCAGGCAGGAGATACAGGATCCCAAACTACCAGCTTCCGGATCAGTTATTACGCTACAACCATCAGGCAGGAGATACAAGATCCCACACTACCAGTTTCCGGATCACTACTTAAGCTACAACCTTCAGGCAGGAGATACAGGATCCCAAACTACCAGCTTCCGGATCACTTATTACGCTACAACCATCAGGCAGGTGATACAGGATCCCACACTACCAGGCTGCGGATCAGTTATTACGCTACAACCATCAGGCAGGAGATACAGGATCCCACACTACCAGGTTCCGGATCAGTTATTACGCTACAACCATCAGGCAGGAGATACAGGATCCCACACTACCAGCTTCCGGATCAGTTATTATGCTACAACCATCAGGCAGGAGATACAGGATTCCACACTACCAGGTTCCGGATCAGTTATTACGCTACAATCATCAGGCAGGAGATACAGGATCCCACACTACCAGTTTCCTGATCAGTTATTAAGGTACAACCATCAGGCAGGAGATACAGGATCCCACACTACCAGGTTCTGGATCAGTTATTACGCTACAACCATCAGGCAGGAGATACAGGATCCCACACTACCAGGTTCCGGATCAGTTATTAAGGTACAACCATCAGGCAGGAGATACAGGCTCCCACACTACCAGGTACAGGATCAGTTATTACGCTATAACCATCAGGCAGGAGATACAGGATCCCACACTACCAGGTTCCGGATAAGTTATTACGCTACAACCATCAGGCAGGAGATACAGGATAACACCCTACCAGGTTTCGGATCAGTTATTACTCTACAACCATCAGGCCGGAGATACAGGATCCCACACTACCAGGTTCCGGATCAGTTATTAAGCTACAACCGTCAGGCAGGAGATACAGGATCCCACACTACCAGTTTCCGGATCACTTATTATGCTACAACCTTCAGGCAGGAGATACAGGATCCCACACTACCAGTTTCCGGATCACTTATTATGCTACAACCATCAGGCAGGAGATACAGGATCCCACACTACCAGCTTCCGGATCAGTTATTACGCTGCAACCATCAGGCAGGAGATACAGGATCCCACACTACCAGGTTCCGGATCACTTCTTAAGCTACAACCTTCAGGCAGGAGATACAGGATCCCACACTACCAGGTTCCGTATCAGTTATTACGCGACAACCATCAGGCAGGAGATACAGGATCCCACACTACCAGGTTCAGGATCAGTTATTACGTTACAACCTTCAGGCAGGAGATACAGGATCCCACACTACCAGGGTCAGGATCACTTATTACGCTACAACCATCAGGCAGGAGATAGAGGCTCCCACACTACCAGCTTCAGGATCAGTTATTACGCTACAACCATCAGGCAGGAGATACAGGATCCCAAACTACCAGCTTCCATATGAGTTATTACGCTACAACTGTCAGGCAGGAGATACAGATTCCCACACTACCAGGTTCCGGATCAGTTATTACGCTACAACCATCAGGCAGGAGATACAGGATCCCACACTACCAGGTTTCGGATCAGTTATTACGCTACAACCACCAGGCAGGAGATACAGGATCCCACACTACCAGGTTCCAGATCAGTTATTACTCTACAACCATCAGGACGGAGATACAGGATCCCACACTACCAGGTTTCGGATCAGTTATTACGCTACAACCATCAGGCAGGAGATACAGGATCCCACACTACCTGGTTCCGGATCAGTCATTACGCTACAACCATCAGGCAGGAGATACAGGATCCCACACTACCAGTTTCCTGATCAGTTATTAAGGTACAACCATCAGGCAGGAGATACAGGATCCCACACTACCAGGTTCTGGATCAGTTATTACGCTACAACCATCAGGCAGGAGATACAGGATCCCACACTACCAGGTTCCGGATCAGTTATTAAGGTAAAACCATCAGGCAGGAGATACAGGCTCCCACACTACCAGGTACAGGATGAGTTATTACGCTACAACCATCAGGCAGGAGATACAGGATCCCACACTACCAGGTTCCGGATAAGTTATTACGCTACAACCATCAGGCAGGAGATACAGGATAACACCCTACCAGGTTTCGGATCAGTTATTACTCTACAACCATCAGGCCGGAGATACAGGATCCCACACTACCAGGTTCCGGATCAGTTATTAAGCTACAACCGTCAGGCAGGAGATACAGGATCCCACACTACCAGTTTCCGGATCACTTATTATGCTACAACCTTCAGGCAGGAGATACAGGATCCCACACTGCCAGTTTCCGGATCACTTATTATGCTACAACTATCAGGCAGGAGATACAGGATCCCACACTACCAGCTTCCGGATCAGTTATTACGCTGCAACCATCAGGCAGGAGATACAGGATCCCACACTACCAGGTTCCGGATCACTTCTTAAGCTACAACCTTCAGGCAGGAGATACAGGATCCCACACTACCAGGTTCCGTATCAGTTATTACGCGACAACCATCAGGCAGGAGATACAGGATCCCACACTACCAGGTTCAGGATCAGTTATTACGTTACAACCTTCAGGCAGGAGATACAGGATCCCACACTACCAGGTTCAGGATCACTTATTACGCTACAACCATCAGGCAGGAGATAGAGGCTCCCAAACTACCAGGTTCAGGATCAGTTATTACGCTACAACCATCAGGCAGGAGATACAGGATCCCAAACTACCAGCTTCCATATGAGTTATTACGCTACAACTGTCAGGCAGGAGATACAGATTCCCACACTACCAGGTTCCGGATCAGTTATTACGCTACAACCATCAGGCAGGAGATACAGGATCCCACACTACCAGGTTTCGGATCAGTTATTACGCTACAACCACCAGGCAGGAGATACAGGATCCCACACTACCAGGTTCCAGATCAGTTATTACTCTACAACCATCAGGACGGAGATACAGGATCCCACACTACCAGCTTCCGGATCAGTTATTACGCTACAACCATCAGGCAGGAGATACAAGATCCCACACTACCAGTTTCCAGATCACTTCTTAAGCTACAACCTTCAGGCAGGAGATACAGGATCCCACACTACCAGGTTCAGGATCAGTTATTACGTTACAACCTTCAGGCAGGAGATACAGGATCCCACACTACCAGGTTCAGGATCACTTATTACGCTACAACCATCAGGCAAGAGATGGAGGCTCCCACACTACCAGGTTCAGGATCAGTTATTACGCTACAACGGTCAGGCAGGAGATACAGGATCCCAAACTACCAGCTTCCGGATCAGTTATTACGCTACAACCATCAGGCAGGTGATACAGGATCCCACACTACCAGGCTGCGGATCAGTTATTACGCTACAACCATCAGGCAGGTGATACAGGATCCCACACTACCAGGTTCCGGATCAGTTATTACGCTACAACCATCAGGCAGGAGATACAGGATCCCACACTACCAGGTTCCGGATCAGTTATTAAGCTACAACCATCAAGCAGGAGATACAGGATCCCACAGTACCAGCTTCCGGATCAGTTATTACGCTACAACCATCAGGCAGGAGATACAGGATCACAGACTAACATGATCCGGATCAATTATTACTCTACAACCATCAGGCAGGAGATACAGGATCCCAAACTACCAGCTTCCGGATCAGTTATTACGCTACAACCATCAGGCAGGAGATACAAGATCCCACACTACCAGTTTCCGGATCACTACTTAAGCTACAACCTTCAGGCAGGAGATACAGGATCCCACACTAGCAGGTTCAGGATCACTTATTACGCTACAACCATCAGGCAGGAGATGGAGGCTCCCACACTACCAGGTTCAGGATCAGTTATTACGCTACAACGGTCAGGCAGGAGATACAGGATCCCAAACTACCAGCTTCCGGATCAGTTATTACGCTACAACCATCAGGCAGGTGATACAGGATCCCACACTACCAGGCTGCGGATCAGTTATTACGCTACAATCATCAGGCAGGTGATACAGGATCCCACACTACCAGGTTCCGGATCAGTTATTACGCTACAACCATCAGGCAGGAGATACAGGATCCCACACTACCAGGTTCCGGATCAGTTATTAAGCTACAACCATCAAGCAGGAGATACAGGATCCCACAGTACCAGCTTCCGGATCAGTTATTACGCTACAACCATCAGGCAGGAGATACAGGATCACAGACTAACATGATCCGGATCAATTATTACGCTACAACCATCAGGCAGGAGATACAGGATCCCAAACTACCAGCTTCCGGATCAGTTATTACGCTACAACCATCAGGCAGGAGATACAAGATCCCACACTACCAGATTCCGGATCACTACTTAAGCTACAACCATCAGGCAGGAGATACAGGATCCCAAACTACCAGCTTCCGGATCACTTATTACGCTACAACCATCAGGCAGGTGATACAGGATCCCACACTACCAGGCTGCGGATCAGTTATTACGCTACAACCATCAGGCAGGAGATACAGGATCCCACACTACCAGGTTCCGGATCAGTTATTACGCTACAACCATCAGGCAGGAGATACAGGATCCCACACTACCAGCTTCCGGATCAGTTATTATGCTACAACCATCAGGCAGGAGATACAGGATCCCACACTACCAGGTTCCGGATCAGTTATTACGCTACAATCATCAGGCAGGAGATACAGGATCCCACACTACCAGTTTCCTGATCAGTTATTAAGGTACAACCATCAGGCAGGAGATACAGGATCCCACACTACCAGGTTCTGGATCAGTTATTACGCTACAACCATCAGGCAGGAGATACAGGATCCCACACTACCAGGTTCCGGATCAGTTATTAAGGTACAACCATCAGGCAGGAGATACAGGCTCCCACACTACCAGGTACAGGATCAGTTATTACGCTACAACCATCAGGCAGGAGATACAGGATCCCACACTACCAGGTTCCGGATAAGTTATTACGCTACAACCATCAGGCAGGAGATACAGGATAACACCCTACAAGGTTTCGGATCAGTTATTACTCTACAACCATCAGGCCGGAGATACAGGATCCCACACTACCAGGTTCCGGATCAGTTATTAAGCTACAACCGTCAGGCAGGAGATACAGGATCCCACACTACCAGTTTCCGGATCACTTATTATGCTACAACCTTCAGGCAGGAGATACAGGATCGCACACTACCAGTTTCCGGATCACTTATTATGCTACAACCATCAGGCAGGAGATACAGGATCCCACACTACCAGCTTCCGGATCAGTTATTACGCTGCAACCATCAGGCAGGAGAGACAGGATCACACACTACCAGGTTCCGGATCACTTCTTAAGCTACAACCTTCAGGCAGGAGATACAGGATCCCACACTACCAGGTTCCGTATCAGTTATTACGCGACAACCATCAGGCAGGAGATACAGGATCCCACACTACCAGGTTCAGGATCAGTTATTACGTTACAACCTTCAGGCAGGAGATACAGGATCCCACACTACCAGGTTCAGGATCACTTATTACGCTACAACCATCAGGCAGGAGATAGAGGCTCCCACACTACCAGGTTCAGGATCAGTTATTACGCTACAACCATCAGGCAGGAGATACAGGATCCCAAGCTACCAGCTTCCATATGAGTTATTACGCTACAACTGTCAGGCAGGAGATACAGATTCCCACACTACCAGGTTCCGGATCAGTTATTACGCTACAACCATCAGGCAGGAGATACAGGATCCCACACTACCAGGTTTCGGATCAGTTATTACGCAACAACCACCAGGCAGGAGATACAGGATCCCACACTACCAGGTTCCAGATCAGTTATTACTCTACAACCATCAGGACGGAGATACAGGATCCCACACTACCAGGTTTCGGATCAGTTATTACGCTACAACCATCAGGCAGGAGATACAGGATCCCACACTACCTGGTTCCGGATCAGTCATTACGCTACAACCATCAGGCAGGAGATACAGGATCCCACACTACCAGGTTCCGGATCAGTTATTAAGCTACAACCATCAAGCAGGAGATACAGGATCCCACACTACCAGCTTCCGGATCAGTTATTACGCTACAACCATCAGGCAGGAGATACAGGATCGCAGACTAACATGTTCCGGATCAGTTATTACGCTACAACCATCAGGCAGGAGATACAGGATCCCAAACTACCAGCTTCCGGATCAGTTATTACGCTACAACCATCAGGCAGGAGATACAAGATCCCACATTACCAGTTTCCAGATCACTTCTTAAGCTACAACCTTCAGGCAGGAGATACAGGATCCCACACTACCAGGTTCAGGATCAGTTATTACGTTACAACCTTCAGGCAGGAGATACAGGATCCCACACTACCAGGTTCAGGATCACTTATTATGCTACAACCATCAGGCAGGAGATGGAGGCTCCCACACTACCAGGTTCAGGATCAGTTATTACGCTATAACGGTCAGGCAGGAGATACAGGATCCCAAACTACCAGCTTCCGGATCAGTTATTACGCTACAACCATCAGGCAGGTGATACAGGATCCTACACTACCAGGCTGCGGATCAGTTATTACGCTACAACCATCAGGCAGGAGATACAGGATCCCACACTACTAGGTTCCGGATCAGTTATTATGCTACAACCATCAGGGAGGAGATACAGGATCCCACACTACCTGGTTCCGGATCAGTCATTACGCTACAACCATCAGGCAGGAGATACAGGATCCCAGACTACCAGGTTCCGGATCAGTTATTAAGCTACAACCATCAAGCAGGAGATACAGGATCCCACACTACCAGCTTCCGGATCAGTTATTACGCTACAACCATCAGGCAGGAGATACAGGATCACAGACTAACATGTTCCGGATCAGTTATTACGCTACAACCATCAGGCAGGAGATACAGGATCCCAAACTACCAGCTTCCGGATCAGTTATTACGCTACAACCATCAGGCAGGAGATACAAGATCCCACACTACCAGTTTCCGTATCACTTCTTAAGCTACAACCTTCAGGCAGGAGATACAGGATCCCACACTACCAGGTTCAGGATCAGTTATTAAGTTACAACCTTCAGGCAGGAGATACAGGATCCCACACTACGAGGTTCAGGATCACTTATTACGCTACAACCATCAGGCAGGAGATGGAGGCTTCCACACTACCAGGTTCAGGATCAGTTATTACGCTACAACGGTCAGGCAGGAGATACAGGAACCCAAACTACCAGCTTCCGGATCAGTTATTACGCTACAACCATCAGGCAGGTGATACAGGATCCCACACTACCAGGCTGCGGATCAGTTATTACGCTACAACCATCAGGCAGGAGATACAGGATCCCAAACTACCAGGTTCCGGATAAGTTATTACGCTACAACCATCAGGCAGGAGATACAGGATCCCACACTACCAGATTCCGGATCAGTTATTACGCTACAACCATAAGGCCGGAGATACTAGATCCCACAATACCAGGTTCCGGATCAGTTATTACGCTACAACCATCAGGCAGGAGATACAGGATCCCACACTACCAGCTTCCGGATCAGTTATTCTGCTACAACCATCAGGCAGGAGATACAGGATCCCACACTACCAGGTTCCGGATCAGTTATTACGCTACAATCATCAGGCAGGAGATACAGGATCCCACACTACCAGTTTCCTGATCAGTTATTAAGGTACAACCATCAGGCAGGAGATACAGGATCCCACACTACCAGGTTCTGGATCAGTTATTACGCTACAACCATCAGGCAGGAGATACAGGATCCCACACTACCAGCTTCCGGATCAGTTATTACGCTACAACCATCAGGCAGGAGATACAGGATCGCAGACTAACATGTTCCGGATCAGTTATTACGCTACAACCATCAGGCAGGAGATACAGGATCCCAAACTACCAGCTTCCGGATCAGTTATTACGCTACAACCATCAGGCAGGAGATACAAGATCCCACACTACCAGGTTCAGGATCAGTTATTAAGTTACAACCTTCAGGCAGGAGATACAGGATCCCACACTACCAGGTTCAGGATCACTTATTATGCTACAACCATCAGGCAGGAGATGGAGGCTCCCACACTACCAGGTTCAGGATCAGTTATTACGCTATAACGGTCAGGCAGGAGATACAGGATCCCAAACTACCAGCTTCCGGATCAGTTATTACGCTACAACCATCAGGCAGGTGATACAGGATCCTACACTACCAGGCTGCGGATCAGTTATTACGCTACAACCATCAGGCAGGAGATACAGGATCCCACACTACTAGGTTCCGGATCAGTTATTATGCTACAACCATCAGGGAGGAGATACAGGATCCCACACTACCTGGTTCCGGATCAGTCATTACGCTACAACCATCAGGCAGGAGATACAGGATCCCACACTACCAGGTTCCGGATCAGTTATTAAGCTACAACCATCAAGCAGGAGATACAGGATCCCACACTACCAGCTTCCGGATCAGTTATTACGCTACAACCATCAGGCAGGAGATACAGGATCACAGACTAACATGTTCCGGATCAGTTATTACGCTACAACCATCAGGCAGGATATACAGGATCCCAAACTACCAGCTTCCGGATCAGTTATTACGCTACAACCATCAGGCAGGAGATACAAGATCCCACACTACCAGTTTCCGGATCACTTCTTAAGCTACAACCTTCAGGCAGGAGATACAGGATCCCACACTACCAGGTTCAGGATCAGTTATTAAGTTACAACCTTCAGGCAGGAGATACAGGATCCCACACTACGAGGTTCAGGATCACTTATTACGCTACAACCATCAGGCAGGAGATGGAGGCTTCCACACTACCAGGTTCAGGATCAGTTATTACGCTACAACGGTCAGGCAGGAAATACAGGAACCCAAACTACCAGCTTCCGGATCAGTTATTACGCTACAACCATCAGGCAGGTGATACAGGATCCCACACTACCAGGCTGCGGATCAGTTATTACGGTACAACCATCAGGCAGGAGATACAGGATCCCAAACTACCAGGTTCCGGATAAGTTATTACGCTACAACCATCAGGCAGGAGATACAGGATCCCACACTACCAGATTCCGGATCAGTTATTACGCTACAACCATAAGGCCGGAGATACTAGATCCCACAATACCAGGTTCCGGATCAGTTATTACGCTACAACCATCAGGCAGGAGATACAGGATCCCACACTACCAGCTTCCGGATCAGTTATTCTGCTACAACCATCAGGCAGGAGATACAGGATCCCACACTACCAGGTTCCGGATCAGTTATTACGCTACAATCATCAGGCAGGAGATACAGGATCCCACACTACCAGTTTCCTGATCAGTTATTAAGGTACAACCATCAGGCAGGAGATACAGGATCCCACACTACCAGGTTCTGGATCAGTTATTACGCTACAACCATCAGGCAGGAGATACAGGATCCCACACTACCAGGTTCCGGATCAGTTATTACGCTACAACCATCAGGCAGGAGATACAGGATCCCACACTACCAGGTTCCGGATAAGTTATTACGCTACAACCATCAGGCAGGAGATACAGGATCACACCCTACCAGGTTTCGGATCAGTTATTACTCTACAACCATCAGGCCGGAGATACAGGATCCCACACTACCAGGTTCCGGATCAGTTATTACGCTACAACGGTCAGGCAGGAGATACAGGATCCCAAACTACCAGCTTCCGGATCAGTTATTACGCTACAACCATCAGGCAGGTGATACAGGCTCCCACACTACCAGGTACAGGATCAGTTATTACGCTACAATCATCAGGCAGGAGATACAGGATCCCACACTACCAGGTTCCGGATAAGTTATTACGCTACAACCATCACCAGGAGATACAGGATCACACCCTACCAGGTTTCGGATCAGTTATTACTCTACAACCATCAGGCCGGAGATACAGGATCCCACACTACCAGGTTCCGGATCAGTTATTAAGCTACAACCGTCAGGCAGGAGATACAGGATCCCACACTACCAGTTTCCGGATCACTTATTATGCTACAACCTTCAGGCAGGAGATACAGGATCCCACACAACCAGTTTCCGGATCAGTTATTAAGCTACAACCGTCAGGCAGGAGATACAGGATCCCACACTACCAGGTTCAGGATCACTTATTATGCTACAACCATCAGGCAGGAGATGGAGGCTCCCACACTACCAGGTTCAGGATCAGTTATTACGCTATAACGGTCAGGCAGGAGATACAGGATCCCAAACTACCAGCTTCCGGATCAGTTATTACGCTACAACCATCAGGCAGGTGATATAGGATCCTACACTACCAGGCTGCGGATCAGTTATTACGCTTCAACCATCAGGCAGGAGATACAGGATCCCACACTACTAGGTTCCGGATCAGTTATTATGCTACAACCATCAGGGAGGAGATACAGGATCCCACACTACCTGGTTCTGGATCCGTCATTACGCTACAACCATCAGGCAGGAGATACAGGATCCCACACTACCAGGTTCCGGATCAGTTATTAAGCTACAACCATCAAGCAGGAGATACAGGATCCCACACTACCAGCTTCCGGATCAGTTATTACGCTACAACCATCAGGCAGGAGATACAGGATCACAGACTAACATGTTCCGGATCAGTTATTACGCTACAACCATCAGGCAGGAGATACAGGATCCCAAACTACCAGCTTCCGGATCAGTTATTACGCTACAACCATCAGGCAGGAGATACAAGATCCCACACTACCAGTTTCCGGATCACTTCTTAAGCTACAACCTTCAGGCAGGAGATACAGGATCCCACACTACCAGGTTCAGGATCAGTTATTAAGTTACAACCTTCAGGCAGGAGATACAGGATCCCACACTACGAGGTTCAGGATCACTTATTACGCTACAACCATCAGGCAGGAGATGGAGGCTTCCACACTACCAGGTTCAGGATCAGTTATTACGCTACAACGGTCAGGCAGGAAATACAGGAACCCAAACTACCAGCTTCCGGATCAGTTATTACGCTACAACCATCAGGCAGGTGATACAGGATCCCACACTACCAGGCTGCGGATCAGTTATTACGGTACAACCATCAGGCAGGAGATACAGGATCCCAAACTACCAGGTTCCGGATAAGTTATTACGCTACAACCATCAGGCAGGAGATACAGGATCCCACACTACCAGATTCCGGATCAGTTATTACGCTACAACCATAAGGCCGGAGATACTAGATCCCACAATACCAGGTTCCGGATCAGTTATTACGCTACAACCATCAGGCAGGAGATACAGGATCCCACACTACCAGCTTCCGGATCAGTTATTCTGCTACAACCATCAGGCAGGAGATACAGGATCCCACACTACCAGGTTCCGGATCAGTTATTACGCTACAATCATCAGGCAGGAGATACAGGATCCCACACTACCAGTTTCCTGATCAGTTATTAAGGTACAACCATCAGGCAGGAGATACAGGATCCCACACTACCAGGTTCTGGATCAGTTATTACGCTACAACCATCAGGCAGGAGATACAGGATCCCACACTACCAGGTTCCGGATCAGTTATTACGCTACAACCATCAGGCAGGAGATACAGGATCCCACACTACCAGGTTCCGGATAAGTTATTACGCTACAACCATCAGGCAGGAGATACAGGATCACACCCTACCAGGTTTCGGATCAGTTATTACTCTACAACCATCAGGCCGGAGATACAGGATCCCACACTACCAGGTTCCGGATCAGTTATTACGCTACAACGGTCAGGCAGGAGATACAGGATCCCAAACTACCAGCTTCCGGATCAGTTATTACGCTACAACCATCAGGCAGGTGATACAGGCTCCCACACTACCAGGTACAGGATCAGTTATTACGCTACAATCATCAGGCAGGAGATACAGGATCCCACACTACCAGGTTCCGGATAAGTTATTACGCTACAACCATCACCAGGAGATACAGGATCACACCCTACCAGGTTTCGGATCAGTTATTACTCTACAACCATCAGGCCGGAGATACAGGATCCCACACTACCAGGTTCCGGATCAGTTATTAAGCTACAACCGTCAGGCAGGAGATACAGGATCCCACACTACCAGTTTCCGGATCACTTATTATGCTACAACCTTCAGGCAGGAGATACAGGATCCCACACAACCAGTTTCCGGATCAGTTATTAAGCTACAACCGTCAGGCAGGAGATACAGGATCCCACACTACCAGGTTCAGGATCACTTATTATGCTACAACCATCAGGCAGGAGATGGAGGCTCCCACACTACCAGGTTCAGGATCAGTTATTACGCTATAACGGTCAGGCAGGAGATACAGGATCCCAAACTACCAGCTTCCGGATCAGTTATTACGCTACAACCATCAGGCAGGTGATATAGGATCCTACACTACCAGGCTGCGGATCAGTTATTACGCTTCAACCATCAGGCAGGAGATACAGGATCCCACACTACTAGGTTCCGGATCAGTTATTATGCTACAACCATCAGGGAGGAGATACAGGATCCCACACTACCTGGTTCTGGATCCGTCATTACGCTACAACCATCAGGCAGGAGATACAGGATCCCACACTACCAGGTTCCGGATCAGTTATTAAGCTACAACCATCAAGCAGGAGATACAGGATCCCACACTACCAGCTTCCGGATCAGTTATTACGCTACAACCATCAGGCAGGAGATACAGGATCACAGACTAACATGTTCCGGATCAGTTATTACGCTACAACCATCAGGCAGGAGATACAGGATCCCAAACTACCAGCTTCCGGATCAGTTATTACGCTACAACCATCAGGCAGGAGATACAAGATCCCACACTACCAGTTTCCGGATCACTTCTTAAGCTACAACCTTCAGGCAGGAGATACAGGATCCCACACTACCAGGTTCAGGATCAGTTATTAAGTTACAACCTTCAGGCAGGAGATACAGGATCCCACACTACGAGGTTCAGGATCACTTATTACGCTACAACCATCAGGCAGGAGATGGAGGCTCCCACACTACCAGGTTCAGGATCAGTTATTACGCTACAACGGTCAGGCAGGAGATACAGGAACCCAAACTACCAGCTTCCGGATCAGTTATTACGCTACAACCATCAGGCAGGTGATACAGGATCCCACACTACCAGGCTGCGGATCAGTTATTACGCTACAACCATCAGGCAGGAGATACAGGATCCCAAACTACCAGGTTCCGGATAAGTTATTACGCTACAACCATCAGGCAGGAGATACAGGATCCCACACTACCAGATTCCGGATCAGTTATTACGCTACAACCATAAGGCCGGAGATACTGGATCCCACAATACCAGGTTCCGGATCAGTTATTACGCTACAACCATCAGGCAGGAGATACAGGATCCCACACTACCAGCTTCCGGATCAGTTATTCTGCTACAACCATCAGGCAGGAGATACAGGATCCCACACTACCAGGTTCCGGATCAGTTATTACGCTACAATCATCAGGCAGGAGATACAGGATCCCACACTACCAGTTTCCTGATCAGTTATTAAGGTACAACCATCAGGCAGGAGATACAGGATCCCACACTACCAGGTTCTGGATCAGTTATTACGCTACAACCATCAGGCAGGAGATACAGGATCCCACACTACCAGGTTCCTGATCAGTTATTACGCTACAACCATCAGGCAGGAGATACAGGATCCCACACTACCAGGTTCCGGATAAGTTATTACGCTACAACCATCAGGCAGGAGATACAGGATCACACCCTACCAGGTTTCGGATCAGTTATTACTCTACAACCATCAGGCCGGAGATACAGGATCCCACACTACCAGGTTCCGGATCAGTTATTACGCTACAACGGTCAGGCAGGAGATACAGGATCCCAAACTACCAGCTTCCGGATCAGTTATTACGCTACAACCATCAGGCAGGTGATACAGGCTCCCACACTACCAGGTACAGGATCAGTTATTACGCTACAATCATCAGGCAGGAGATACAGGATCCCACACTACCAGGTTCCGGATAAGTTATTACGCTACAACCATCAGGCAGGAGATACAGGATCACACCCTACCAGGTTTCGGATCAGTTATTACTCTACAACCATCAGGCAGGAGATACAGGATCCCACACAACCAGTTTCCGGATCAGTTATTAAGCTACAACCGTCAGGCAGGAGATACAGGATCCCACACTACCTGGTTCCGGATCAGTCATTACGCTACAACCATCAGGCAGGAGATACAGGATCCCACACTACCAGGTTCCGGATCAGTTATTAAGCTACAACCGTCAGGCAGGAGATACAGGATCCCACACTACCAGTTTCCGGATCACTTATTATGCTACAACCTTCAGGCAGGAGATACAGGATCCCACACTACCAGTTTCCGGATCACTTATTATGCTACAACCATCTGGCAGGAGATACAGGATCCCACACTACCAGCTTCCGGATCAGTTATTACGCTGCAACCATCAGGCAGGAGATACAGGATCCCACACTACCAGGTTCCGGATCACTTCTTAAGCTACAACCTTCAGGCAGGAGATACAGGATCCCACACTACCAGGTTCCGTATCAGTTATTACGCGACAACCATCAGGCAGGAGATACAGGATCCCACACTACCAGGTTCAGGATCAGTTATTACGTTACAACCTTCAGGCAGGAGATACAGGATCCCACACTACCAGGTTCAGGATCACTTATTACGCTACAACCATCAGGCAGGAGATAGAGGCTCCCACACTACCAGGTTCAGGATCAGTTATTACGCTACAACCATCAGGCAGGAGATACAGGATCCCAAACTACCAGCTTCCATATGAGTTATTACGCTACAACTGTCAGGCAGGAGATACAGATTCCCACACTACCAGGTTCCGGATCAGTTATTACGCTACAACCACCAGGCAGGAGATACAGGATCCCACACTACCAGGTTCCAGATCAGTTATTACTCTACAACCATCAGGACGGAGATACAGGATCCCACACTACCAGGTTTCGGATCAGTTATTACGCTACAACCATCAGGCAGGAGATACAGGATCCCACACTACCTGGTTCCGGATCAGTCATTACGCTACAACCATCAGGCAGGAGATACAGGATCCCACACTACCAGGTTCCGGATCAGTTATTAAGCTACAACCATCAAGCAGGAGATACAGGATCCCACACTACCAGCTTCCGGATCAGTTATTACGCTGCAACCATCAGGCAGGAGATACAGGATCGCAGACTAACATGTTCCGGATCAGTTATTACGCTAGAACCATCAGGCAGGAGATACAGGATCCCAAACTACCAGCTTCCGGATCAGTTATTACGCTACAACCATCAGGCAGGAGATACAAGATCCCACACTACCAGTTTCCAGATCACTTCTTAAGCTACAACCTTCAGGCAGGAGATACAGGATCCCACACTACCAGGTTCAGGATCAGTTATTACATTACAACCTTCAGGCAGGAGATACAGGATCCCACACTACCAGGTTCAGGATCACTTATTATGCTACAACCATCAGGCAGGAGATGGAGGCTCCCACACTACCAGGTTCAGGATCAGTTATTATGCTATAACGGTCAGGCAGGAGATACAGGATCCAAAACTACCAGCTTCCGGATCAGTTATTACGCTACAACCATCAGGCAGGTGATACAGGATCCTACACTACCAGGCTGCGGATCAGTTATTACGCTACAACCATCAGGCAGGAGATACAGGATCCCACACTACTAGGTTCCGGATCAGTTATTACGCTACAACCATCAGGGAGGAGATACAGGATCCCACACTACCTGGTTCCGGATCAGTCATTACGCTACAACCATCAGGCAGGAGATACAGGATCCCACACTACCAGGTTCCGGATCAGTTATTAAGCTACAACCATCAAGCAGGAGATACAGGATCCCACACTACCAGCTTCCGGATCAGTTATTACGCTACAACCATCAGGCAGGAGATACAGGATCACAGACTAACATGTTCCGGATCAGTTATTACGCTACAACCATCAGGCAGGAGATACAGGATCCCAAACTACCAGCTTCCGGATCAGTTATTACGCTACAACCATCAGGCAGGAGATGGAGGCACCCACACTACCAGGTTCAGGATCAGTTATTACGTTACAACCTTCTGGCAGGAGATACAGGATCCCACACTACGAGGTTCAGGATCACTTATTACGCTACAACCATCAGGCAGGAGATGGAGGCTCCCACACTACCAGGTTCAGGATCAGTTATTACGCTACAACGGTCAGGCAGGAGATACAGGAACCCAAACTACCAGCTTCCGGATCAGTTATTACGCTTCAACCATCAGGCAGGTGATACAGGATCCCACACTACCAGGCTGCGGATCAGTTATTACGCTACAACCATCAGGCAGGAGATACAGGATCCCACACTACCAGGTTCCGGATAAGTTATTACGCTACAACCATCAGGCAGGAGATACAGGATCCCACACTACCAGATTCCGGATCAGTTATTACGCTACAACCATAAGGCCGGAGATACTGGATCCCACAATACCAGGTTCCGGATCAGTTATCACGCTACAACCATCAGGCAGGAGATACAGGATCCCACACTACCAGCTTCCGGATCAGTTATTCTGCTACAACCATCAGGCAGGAGATACAGGATCCCACACTACCAGGTTCCGGATCAGTTATTACGCTACAATCATCAGGCAGGAGATACAGGATCCCACACTACCAGTTTCCTGATCAGTTATTAAGGTACAACCATCAGGCAGGAGATACAGGATCCCACACTACCAGGTTCTGGATCAGTTATTACGCTACAACCATCAGGCAGGAGATACAGGATCCCACACTACCAGGTTCCGGATCAGTTATTAAGGTACAACCATCAGGCAGGAGATACAGGCTCCCACACTACCAGGTACAGGATCAGTTATTACGCTACAACCATCAGGCAGGAGATACAGGATCCCACACTACCAGGTTCCGGATAAGTTATTACGCTACAACCATCAGGCAGGAGATACAGGATCACACCCTACCAGGTTTCGGATCAGTTATTACTCTACAACCATCAGGCCGGAGATACAGGATCCCACACTACCAGGTTCCGGATCAGTTATTACGCTTCAACGGTCAGGCAGGAGATACAGGATCCCAAACTACCAGCTTCCGGATCAGTTATTACGCTACAACCATCAGGCAGGTGATACAGGCTCCCACACTACCAGGTACAGGAACAGTTATTACGCTACAATCATCAGGCAGGAGATACAGGATCCCACACTACCAGGTTCCGGATAAGTTATTACGCTACAACCATCAGGCAGGAGATACAGGATCACACCCTACCAGGTTTCGGATCAGTTATTACTGTACAACCATCAGGCCGGAGATACAGGATCCCACACTACCAGGTTCCGGATCAGTTATTAAGCTACAACCGTCAGGCAGGAGATACAGGATCCCACACTACCAGTTTCCGGATCACTTATTATGCTACAACCTTCAGGCAGGAGATACAGGATCCCACACAACCAGTTTCCGGATCAGTTATTAAGCTACAACCGTCAGGCAGGAGATACAGGATCCCACACTACCAGTTTCCGGATCAGTTATTACGCTACGACCATCAGGCAGGAGATACAGGATCCCACACTACCAGTTTCCGGATCAGTTATTACGCTACAACCATCAGGCAGGAGATACAGGATCCCACACTACCAGTTTCCGGATCAGTTATTACGCTACAACCATCAGGCAGGAGATACAGGATCCCACACTACCAGGTTCCGGATCAGTTATTACGCTACAACCATCAGTCCGGAGATATAGGATCCCACACTACCGGGTTCCGGATCAGTTATTAAGGTACAACCATCAGGCAGGAGATACAGGATCCCACACTATCAGGTTCTGGATCAGTTATTACGCTACAACCATCAGGCAGGAGATACAGGATCCCACACTACCAGGTTCCGGATCAGTTATTAAGGTACAACCATCAGGCAGGAGATACAGGTTCCCACAGTACCAGGTTCAGGATCAGTTATTACGCTACAACCATCAGGCAGGAGATACAGGATCCCACACTACCAGGTTCCGGATAAGTTATTACGCTACAACCATCAGGCAGGAGATACAGGATCCCACACTACCAGGTTCCGGATCAGTTATTACGCTACAACCATCAGGCAGGAGATACAGGATCACACCCTACCAGGTTTCGGATCAGTTATTACGCTACAAATGTCAGGCAGGAGATACAGGATCCCACACTACCAGGTTCCGGATAAGTTATTACATTACAACCATCAGGCAGGAGATATAGCATCCCACACAACCAGGTTGCAGATCAGTTATTACGCTAGAAATGTCAGGCAGGAGATACAGGATCCCACATTAGCAGGTTCCGGATCAGTTATTAAGGTACAACCATCAGGCAGGAGATAGAGGATCCCACACTACCAGATTCCGGATCAGTTATTACGCTACAACCATCAGGCAGGAGATATAGGATCCCACACTACCAGGTTTCGGATCAGTTATTAAGGTACAACCATAAGGCAGGAGATACAGGATCCCCCACTACCAGGTTCCGGATCAGTTATTATGGTACAACCATCAGGCAGGAGATACAGGATCCCACAATACCAGGTTCCGGATCAGTTATTACGCTACAACCATCAGGCAGGAGATACAGGATCCCACACTACCAGTTTCCGGATCAGTTATCACGCTACAACCATCAGGCCGTAGATACAGGATCCCACACTACCAGGTTCCGGATCAGTTATTAAGCTACAACCAGCAGGCAGGAGATACAGGATCCCAGACAACCAGATTCTGGATCAGTTATTACTCTACAACCATCAGGCAGGAGATACAGGCTCCCACACTACCAGGTTCAGGATCAGTTATTACGCCACAACCATCAGGCAGGAGATACAGGATCCCAAACTACCAGGTTCAGGATCAGTTATTACGCCACAACCATCAGGCAGGAGATACAGGATCCCACACTACCAGGTTCTGGATCAGTTATTAAGCTACAACCATCAGGCAGGAGATACAGGATCCCACACTACCAGGTTTCGGATCAGTTATTACGCTACAACCATCAGGCAGGAGACACAGGATCACAGACTAACATGTTCCGGATCAGTTATTACGCTACAACCATCAGGCAGGAGATACAGGATCACACACTACCTGGTTCCGGATCAGTTATTAAGCTACAACCATCAAGCAGGAGATACAGGATCGCACACTACCAGGTTCCGGATCAGTTATTACGCTACAACCATAAGGCAGGAGATTCAGGATCACAGACTAACATGTTCCGGATCAGTTATTACGCTACAACCATCAGGCAGGAGATACAGGATCCCACACTACCAGTTTCCGGATCACTTATTATGCTACAACCATCAGGCAGGATATACAGGATCCCACACTACCAGCTTCCGGATCAGTTATTACGCTGCAACCATCAGGCAGGAGATACAGGATCCCACACTACCAGGTTCCGGATCACTTCTTAAGCTACAACCTTCAGGCAGGAGATACAGGATCCCACACTACCAGGTTCCGTATCAGTTATTACGCGACAACCATCAGGCCGGAGATACAGGATCCCACACTACCAGGTTCAGGATCAGTTATTACGTTACAACCTTCAGGCAGGAGATACAGGATCCCACACTACCAGGTTCAGGATCACTTATTACGCTACAACCATCAGGCAGGAGATAGAGGCTCCCACACTACAAGGTTCAGGATCAGTTATTACGCTACAACCATCAGGCAGGAGATACAGGATCCCAAACTACCAGCTTCCATATGAGTTATTACGCTACAACTGTCAGGCAGGAGATACAGATTCCCACACTACCAGGTTCCGGATCAGTTATTACGCTTCAACCATCAGGCAGGTGATACAGTATCCCACACTACCAGCCTGCGGATCAATTATTACGCTACAACCATCAGGCAGGAGATACAGGATCCCACACTACCAGGTTCCGGATCAGTTATTACGCTACAACCATCAGGATGTTGATACAGGATCCCACACTACCAGCTTCCGGATCAGTTATTACGCTACAACCATCAGGCAGGAGATACAGGATCCCACACAACCAGGCTGCGGATCAGTTATTACGCAACAACCATCAGGCCGGAGATACTGGATCCCACACTACCAGGTTCTGGATCAGTTATTACGCTACAACCATCAGGCAGGAGATACAGGATCCCACACTACCAGCTTCCGGATCAGTTATTATGCTACAACCATCAGGCAGGAGATACAGGATCCCACACTACCAGGTTCCGGATCAGTTATTACGCTACAATCATCAGGCAGGAGATACAGGATCCCACACTACCAGTTTCCTGATCAGTTATTAAGGTACAACCATCAAGCAGGAGATACAGGATCCCACACTACCAGGTTCTGGATCAGTTATTACGCTGCAACCATCAGGCAGGAGATACAGGATCCCACACTACCAGGTTCCGGATCAGTTATTAAGGTACAACCATCAGGCAGGAGATACAGGCTCCCACACTACCTGGTTCCGGATCAGTTATTACGCCACAACCATCAGGCAGGAGATATAGGATCCCACACAACCAGGTTCCAGATCAGTTATTACGCTACAACCATCAGGCAGGAGATACAGGATCCCACACTACCAGGTTCCGGATCAGTTATTACGCTACAACCATCAGGCAGGAGATACAGGATCCCACACTACAAGGTTCCGGATCAGTTATTACGCTACAACCATCAGGCAGGAGATACAGGATCCCACACTACCAGGTTCTGGATCAGTTATTACGCTACAACCATCAGGCAGGAGATACAGGATCCCGCACTACCCGGTTCAGGATGAGTTATTACGCTACAGCCATCAGGCAGAAGATACAGGATCCCACACTACCAGGTTGCGGATCAGTTATTATGCTACAACTATCAGGCAGGAGATACAGGATCCCAAACTACCAGGTTCAGGATCAGTTATTACGCTACAACCATCAGGCAGGAGATACAGGATCCCACACTACCAGGTTTCGGATCAGTTATTACGCTACAACCATCAGGCAGGAGATACAGGATCCCACACTACCAGGTTCCAGATCAGTTATTACGCTACAACCATCAGGACGGAGATACAAGATCCCACACTACCAGTTTCCTGATCAGTTATTAAGGTACAACCATCAAGCAGGAGATACAGGATCCCACACAACCTGGTTCTGGATCAGTGATTACGCTACAACCATCAGGCAGGAGATACAGGATCCCACACTACCAGGTTCCGGATCAGTTATTACGCTACAACCATCAGGCAGGAGATACAGGATCCCACACTACCAGGTTCCGGATCAGTTATTACGCTACAACCATCAGGCAGGAGATACAGGATCCCACACTACCAGATTCCGGATCAGTTATTACGCTACAAACATCAGGCAGGAGATACAGGATCCCACACTACCAGCCTGCGGATCAGTTATTACGCTACAACCATCAGGCTGGAGATACAGGATCCCACACTACCAGCTTCCGGATCAGTTATTACGCTACAACCATCAGGCAGGAGATACAGGATCACAGACTAACATGTTCCGGATCAGTTATTACGCTACAACCATCAGGCAGGAGATACAGTATCCCAAAATACCAGTTTCCGGATCACTTCTTAAGCTACAACCTTCAGGCAGGAGATACAGGATCCCACACTACCAGGTTCAGGATCAGTTATTACGTTACAACCTTTAGGCAGGAGATACAGGATCCCACACTACCAGGTTCAGGATCACTTATTACGCTACAACCATCAGGCAGGAGATAGAGGCTCCCACACTACCAGGTTCAGGATCAGTTATTACGCTACAACGGTCAGGCAGGAGATACAGGATCCCAAACTATCAGCTTCTGGATCAGTTATTACGCTACAACCATCAGGCAGGTGATACAGGATCCCACACTACCAGGCTGCGGATCAGTTATTACGCTACAACCATCAGGCAGGAGATACAGGATCCCACACTACCAGGTTCCGGATCAGTTATTACGCTACAACCATCAGGCAGGAGATACAGGATCACAGACTAACATGTTCCGGATCAGTTACTACGCTACAACCATCAGGCAGGAGATACAGGATCACACACTACCTGGTTCCGGATCAGTCATTACGCTACAACCATCAGGCAGGAGATACAGGATCCCACACTACCAGGTTCCGGATCAGTTATTAAGCTACAACCATCAAGCAGGAGATACAGGATCCCACACTACCAGCTTCCGGATCAGTTATTACGCTACAACCATCAGGCAGGAGATACAGGATCACAGACTAACATATTCCGGATCAGTTATTACGCTACAACCATCAGGCAGGAGATACAGGATCCCAAACTACCAGCTTCCGGATCAGTTATTACGCTACAACCATCAGGCAGGAGATACAAGATCCCACACTACCAGTTTCCGGATCACTTCTTAAGCTACAACCTTCAGGCAGGAGATACAGGATCCCACACTACCAGGTTCAGGATCAGTTATTATGTTACAACCTTCAGGCAGGAGATACAGGATCCCACACTACCAGGTTCAGGATCACTTATTACGCTACAACCATCAGGCAGGAGATACTGGATCACACCCAACCAGGTTTCGGATCAGTTATTATGCTACAACGGTCAGGCAGGAGATACAGGATCCCAAACTACCAGCTTCCGGATCAGTTATTACGCTACAACCATCAGGCAGGTGATACAGGATCCCACACTACCAGGCTGCGGATCAGTTATTACGCTACAACCATCAGGCAGGAGATACAGGATCCCACACTACCAGGTTCCGGATCAGTTATTACGCTACAACCATCAGGCAGGAGATACAGGATCACAGACTAACATGTTCCGGATCAGTTACTACGCTACAACCATCAGGCAGGAGATACAGGATCACACACTACCTGGTTCCGGATCAGTCATTACGCTACAACCATCAGGCAGGAGATACAGGATCCCTCACTACCAGGTTCCGGATCAGTTATTACGCTACAACCATCAGGCAGGAGATACAGGATCCCACACTACCAGATTCCGGACAGTTATTACGCTACAACCATCAGGCAGGAGATACAGGATCCCACACTACCAGCCTGCGGATCAGTTATTACGCTACAACCATCAGGCAGGAGATACAGGATCCCGCACTACCCGGTTCAGGATGAGTTATTACGCTACAGCCATCAGGCAGGAGATACAGGATCCCACACTACCACGTTGCGGATCAGTTATTATGCTACAACTATCAGGCAGGAGATACAGGATCCCAAACTACCAGGTTCAGGATCAGTTATTACGCTACAACCATCAGGCAGGAGATACAGGATCCCACACCACCAGGTTTCGGATCAGTTATTACGCTACAACCATCAGGCAGGAGATACAGGATCCCACACTACCAGGTTCCAGATCAGTTATTACGCTACAACCATCAGGACAGAGATACAGGATCCCACACTACCAGGTGTCGGATCAGTTATTACGCTACAACCATCAGGCAGGAGATACAGGATCCCACACTACCTGGTTCCGGATCAGTCATTACGCTACAACCATCAGGCAGGAGATACAGGATCCCACACTACCAGGTTCCGGATCAGTTATTAAGCTACAACCATCAAGCAGGAGATACAGGATCCCACACTACTAGCTTCCGGATCAGTTATTACGCTACAACCATCAGGCAGGAGATACAGGATCACAGACTAACATGTTCCGGATCAGTTATTACGCTACAACCATCAGGCAGGAGATACAGGATCCCAAACTACCAGCTTCCGGATCAGTTATTACGCTACAACCATCAGGCAGGAGATACAAGATCCCATACTACCAGTTTCCTGATCAGTTATTAAGGTACAACCATGAAGCAGGAGATACAGGATCCCAAACTACCAGGTTCTGGATCAGTTATTACGCTACAACCATCAGGCAGGAGATACAGGATCCCACACTACCAGGTTCCGGATCAGTTATTAAGGTACAACCATCAGGCAGGAGATACAGGCTCCCACACTACCTGGTTCCGGATCAGTTATTACGCTACAACCATTAGGCAGGAGATATAGGATCCCACACAACCAGGTTCCAGATCAGTTATTACGCTGCAACCATCAGGCAGGAGATACAGGATCCCACACTACCAGGTTCCGGATCAGTTATTACGCTACAACCATCAGGCAGGAGATACAGGATCCCACACTACCAGGTTCCGGATCAGTTATTACGCTACAACCATCAGGCAGAAGATACAGGATCCCACACTACCAGGTTCCGGATCAGTTATTACGCTACAACCATCAGGCAGGAGATACAGGATCCCACACTACCAGATTCCGGATCAGTTATTACGCTACAACCATCAGGCAGGAGATACAGGATCCCACACTACCAGACTGCGGATCAGTTATTACGCTACAACCATCAGGCAGGAGATACAGGATCCCACACTACCAGCTTCCTGATCAGTTATTTCGCTTCAACCATCAGGCAGGAGATACAGGATCACAGACTAACATGTTCCGGATCAGTTATTACGCTACAACCATCAGGCAGGTGATACAGGATCCCACACTACCAGGCTGCGGATCAGTTATTACGCTACAACCATCAGGCAGGAGATACAGGATCCCACACTACCAGGTTCCGGATCAGTTATTACGCTACAACCATCAGGCAGGAGATAGAGGATCCCGCACTACCCGGTTCAGGATGAGTTATTACGCTACAGCCATCAGGCAGGAGATACAGGATCCCACACTACCACGTTGCGGATCAGTTATTACGCTACAACTATCAGGCAGGAGATACAGGATCCCAAACTACCAGGTTCAGGATCAGTTATTACGCTACAACCATCAGGCAGGAGATACAGGATCCCACACCACCAGGTTTCGGATCAGTTATTACGCTACAACCATCAGGCAGGAGATACAGGATCCCACACTACCAGGTTCCAGATCAGTTATTACGCTACAACCATCAGGACGGAGATACAGGATCCCACACTACCAGGTGTCGGATCAGTTATTACGCTACAACCATCAGGCAGGAGATACAGGATCCCACACTACCTGGTTCCGGATCAGTCATTACGCTACAACCAACAGGCAGGAGATACAGGATCCCACACTACCAGGTTCCGGATCAGTTATTAAGCTACAACCATCAAGCAGGAGATACAGGATCCCACACTACCAGCTTCCGGATCAGTTATTACGCTACAACCATCAGGCAGGAGATACAGGATCACAGACTAACATGTTCCAGATCAGTTATTACGCTACAACCATCAGGCAGGAGATACAGGATCCCAAACTACCAGCTTCCGGATCAGTTATTACGCTACAACCATCAGGCAGGAGATACAAGATCCCATACTACCAGTTTCCTGATCAGTTATTAAGGTACAACCATGAAGCAGGAGATACAGGATCCCCCACTACCAGGTTCTGGATCAGTTATTACGCTACAACCATCAGGCAGGAGATACAGGATCCCACACTACCAGGTTCCGGATCAGTTATTAAGGTACAACCATCAGGCAGGAGATACAGGCTCCCACACTACCTGGTTCCGGATCAGTTATTACGCTACAACCATTAGGCAGGAGATATAGGATCCCACACAACCAGGTTCCAGATCAGTTATTACGCTACAAACATCAGGCAGGAGATACAGGAACCCACACCTCCAGGTTCCGGATCAGTTATTACGCTACAACCATCAGGCAGGAGATACAGGATCCCACACTACCAGGTTCCGGATCAGTTATTACGCTACAACCATCAGGGAGAAGATACAGGATCCCACACTACCAGGTTCCGGATCAGTTATTACGCTACAACCATCAGGCAGGAGATACAGGATCCCACACTACCAGATTCCGGATCAGTTATTACGCTACAACCATCAGGCAGGAGATACAGGATCCCACACTACCAGCCTGCGGATCAGTTATTACGCTACAACCATCAGGCAGGAGATACAGGATCCCACACTACCAGCTTCCGGATCAGTTATTACGCTTCAACCATCAGGCAGGAGATACAGGATCACAGACTAACATGTTCCGGATCAGTTATTACGCTACAACCATCAGGCAGGTGATACAGGGTCCCACACTACCAGGCTGCGGATCAGTTATTACACTACAACCATCAGGCAGGAGATACAGGATCCCACACTACCAGATTCCGGATCAGTTATTACGCTACAACCATCAGGCAGGAGATACAGGATCCCACACTGCCAGGTTCCGGATCAGTTATTAAGCTACAACCATCAAGCAGGAGATACAGGATCCCACACTACCAGCTTCCGGATCAGTTATTACGCTACAACCATCAGGCAGGAGATACAGGATCACAGACTAACATATTCCGGATCAGTTATTACGCTACAACCATCAGGCAGGAGATACAGGATCCCAAACTACCAGCTTCCGGATCAGTTATTACGCTACAACCATCAGGCAGGAGATACAAGATCCCACACTACCAGTTTCCGGATCACTTCTTAAGCTACAACCTTCAGGCAGGAGATACAGGATCCCACACTACCAGGTTCAGGATCAGTTATTATGTTACAACCTTCAGGCAGGAGATACAGGATCCCACACTACCAGGTTCAGGATCACTTATTACGCTACAACCATCAGGAAGGAGATACTGGATCACACCCAACCAGGTTTCGGATCAGTTATTATGCTACAACGGTCAGGCAGGAGATACAGGATCCCAAACTACCAGCTTCCGGATCAGTTATTACGCTACAACCATCAGGCAGGTGATACAGGATCCCACACTACCAGGCTGCGGATCAGTTATTACGCTACAACCATCAGGCAGGAGATACAGGATCCCACACTACCAGGTTCCGGATCAGTTATTACGCTACAACCATCAGGCAGGAGATACAGGATCACAGACTAACATGTTCCGGATCAGTTACTACGCTACAACCATCAGGCAGGAGATACAGGATCACACACTACCTGGTTCCGGATCAGTCATTACGCTACAACCATCAGGCAGGAGATACAGGATCCCTCACTACCAGGTTCCGGATCAGTTATTACGCTACAACCATCAGGCAGGAGATACAGGATCCCACACTACCAGATTCCGGACAGTTATTACGCTACAACCATCAGGCAGGAGATACAGGATCCCACACTACCAGCCTGCGGATCAGTTATTACGCTACAACCATCAGGCAGGAGATACAGGATCCCGCACTACCCGGTTCAGGATGAGTTATTACGCTACAGCCATCAGGCAGGAGATACAGGATCCCACACTACCACGTTGCGGATCAGTTATTATGCTACAACTATCAGGCAGGAGATACAGGATCCCAAACTACCAGGTTCAGGATCAGTTATTCCGCTACAACCATCAGGCAGGAGATACAGGATCCCACACCACCAGGTTTCGGATCAGTTATTACGCTACAACCATCAGGCAGGAGATACAGGATCCCACACTACCAGGTTCCAGATCAGTTATTACGCTACAACCATCAGGACAGAGATACAGGATCCCACACTACCAGGTGTCGGATCTGTTATTACGCTACAACCATCAGGCAGGAGATACAGGATCCCACACTACCTGGTTCCGGATCAGTCATTACGCTACAACCATCAGGCAGGAGATACAGGATCCCACACTACCAGGTTCCGGATCAGTTATTAAGCTACAACCATCAAGCAGGAGATACAGGATCCCACACTACTAGCTTCCGGATCAGTTATTACGCTACAACCATCAGGCAGGAGATACAGGATCACAGACTAACATGTTCCGGATCAGTTATTACGCTACAACCATCAGGCAGGAGATACAGGATCCCAAACTACCAGCTTCCGGATCAGTTATTACGCTACAACCATCAGGCAGGAGATACAAGATCCCATACTACCAGTTTCCTGATCAGTTATTAAGGTACAACCATGAAGCAGGAGATACAGGATCCCAAACTACCAGGTTCTGGATCAGTTATTACGCTACAACCATCAGGCAGGAGATACAGGATCCCACACTACCAGGTTCCGGATCAGTTATTAAGGTACAACCATCAGGCAGGAGATACAGGCTCCCACACTACCTGGTTCCGGATCAGTTATTACGCTACAACCATTAGGCAGGAGATATAGGATCCCACACAACCAGGTTCCAGATCAGTTATTACGCTACAACCATCAGGCAGGAGATACAGGATCCCACACTACCAGGTTCCGGATCAGTTATTACGCTACAACCATCAGGCAGGAGATACAGGATCCCACACTACCAGGTTCCGGATCAGTTATTACGCTACAACCATCAGGCAGAAGATACAGGATCCCACACTACCAGGTTCCGGATCAGTTATTACGCTACAACCATCAGGCAGGAGATACAGGATCCCACACTACCAGATTCCGGATCAGTTATTACGCTACAACCATCAGGCAGGAGATACAGGATCCCACACTACCAGCCTGCGGATCAGTTATTACGCTACAACCATCAGGCAGGAGATACAGGATCCCACACTACCAGCTTCCGGATCAGTTATTTCGCTTCAACCATCAGGCAGGAGATACAGGATCACAGACTAACATGTTCCGGATCAGTTATTACGCTACAACCATCAGGCAGGTGATACAGGATCCCACACTACCAGGCTGCGGATCAGTTATTACGCTACAACCATCAGGCAGGAGATACAGGATCCCACACTACCAGGTTCCGGATCAGTTATTACGCTACAACCATCAGGCAGGAGATAGAGGATCCCGCACTACCCGGTTCAGGATGAGTTATTACGCTACAGCCATCAGGCAGGAGATACAGGATCCCACACTACCACGTTGCGGATCAGTTATTATGCTACAACTATCAGGCAGGAGATACAGGATCCCAAACTACCAGGTTCAGGATCAGTTATTACGCTACAACCATCAGGCAGGAGATACAGGATCCCACACCACCAGGTTTCGGATCAGTTATTACGCTACAACCATCAGGCAGGAGATACAGGATCCCACACTACCAGGTTCCAGATCAGTTATTACGCTACAACCATCAGGACGGAGATACAGGATCCCACACTACCAGGTGTCGGATCAGTTATTACGCTACAACCATCAGGCAGGAGATACAGGATCCCACACTACCTGGTTCCGGATCAGTCATTACGCTACAACCATCAGGCAGGAGATACAGGATCCCACACTACCAGCTTCCGGATCAGTTATTAAGCTACAACCATCAAGCAGGAGATACAGGATCCCACACTACCAGCTTCCGGATCAGTTATTACGCTACAACCATCAGGCAGGAGATACAGGATCACAGACTAACATGTTCCGGATCAGTTATTACGCTACAACCATCAGGCAGGAGATACAGGATCCCAAACTACCAGCTTCCGGATCAGTTATTACGCTACAACCATCAGGCAGGAGATACAAGATCCCATACTACCAGTTTCCTGATCAGTTATTAAGGTACAACCATGAAGCAGGAGATACAGGATCCCCCACTACCAGGTTCTGGATCAGTTATTACGCTACAACCATCAGGCAGGAGATACAGGATCCCACACTACCAGGTTCCGGATCAGTTATTAAGGTACAACCATCAGGCAGGAGATACAGGCTCCCACACTACCTGGTTCCGGATCAGTTATTACGCTACAACCATTAGGCAGGAGATATAGGATCCCACACAACCAGGTTCCAGATCAGTTATTACGCTACAACCATCAGGCAGGAGATACAGGATCCCACACCTCCAGGTTCCGGATCAGTTATTACGCTACAACCATCAGGCAGGAGATACAGGATCCCACACTACCAGGTTCCGGATCAGTTATTACGCTACAACCATCAGGGAGAAGATACAGGTTCCCACACTACCAGGTTCCGGATCAGTTATTACGCTACAACCATCAGGCAGGAGATACAGGATCCCACACTACCAGATTCCGGATCAGTTATTACGCTACAACCATCAGGCAGGAGATACAGGATCCCACACTACCAGCCTGCGGATCAGTTATTACGCTACAACCATCAGGCAGGAGATACAGGATCCCACACTACCAGCTTCCGGATCAGTTATTTCGCTTCAACCATCAGGCAGGAGATACAGGATCACAGACTAACATGTTCCGGATCAGTTATTACGCTACAACCATCAGGCAGGTGATACAGGATCCCACACTACCAGGCTGCGGATCAGTTATTACGCTACAACCATCAGGCAGGAGATACAGGATCCCACACTACCAGGTTCCGGATCAGTTATTACGCTACAACCATCAGGCAGGAGATAGAGGATCCCGCACTACCCGGTTCAGGATGAGTTATTACGCTACAGCCATCAGGCAGGAGATACAGGATCCCACACTACCACGTTGCGGATCAGTTATTATGCTACAACTATCAGGCAGGAGATACAGGATCCCAAACTACCAGGTTCAGGATCAGTTATTACGCTACAACCATCAGGCAGGAGATACAGGATCCCACACCACCAGGTTTCGGATCAGTTATTACGCTACAACCATCAGGCAGGAGATACAGGATCCCACACTACCAGGTTCCAGATCAGTTATTACGCTACAACCATCAGGACGGAGATACAGGATCCCACACTACCAGGTGTCGGATCAGTTATTACGCTACAACCATCAGGCAGGAGATACAGGATCCCACACTACCTGGTTCCGGATCAGTCATTACGCTACAACCATCAGGCAGGAGATACAGGATCCCACACTACCAGCTTCCGGATCAGTTATTAAGCTACAACCATCAAGCAGGAGATACAGGATCCCACACTACCAGCTTCCGGATCAGTTATTACGCTACAACCATCAGGCAGGAGATACAGGATCACAGACTAACATGTTCCGGATCAGTTATTACGCTACAACCATCAGGCAGGAGATACAGGATCCCAAACTACCAGCTTCCGGATCAGTTATTACGCTACAACCATCAGGCAGGAGATACAAGATCCCATACTACCAGTTTCCTGATCAGTTATTAAGGTACAACCATGAAGCAGGAGATACAGGATCCCCCACTACCAGGTTCTGGATCAGTTATTACGCTACAACCATCAGGCAGGAGATACAGGATCCCACACTACCAGGTTCCGGATCAGTTATTAAGGTACAACCATCAGGCAGGAGATACAGGCTCCCACACTACCTGGTTCCGGATCAGTTATTACGCTACAACCATTAGGCAGGAGATATAGGATCCCACACAACCAGGTTCCAGATCAGTTATTACGCTACAACCATCAGGCAGGAGATACAGGATCCCACACCTCCAGGTTCCGGATCAGTTATTACGCTACAACCATCAGGCAGGAGATACAGGATCCCACACTACCAGGTTCCGGATCAGTTATTACGCTACAACCATCAGGGAGAAGATACAGGTTCCCACACTACCAGGTTCCGGATCAGTTATTACGCTACAACCATCAGGCAGGAGATACAGGATCCCACACTACCAGATTCCGGATCAGTTATTACGCTACAACCATCAGGCAGGAGATACAGGATCCCACACTACCAGCCTGCGGATCAGTTATTACGCTACAACCATCAGGCAGGAGATACAGGATCCCACACTACCAGCTTCCGGATCAGTTATTTCGCTTCAACCATCAGGCAGGAGATACAGGATCACAGACTAACATGTTCCGGATCAGTTATTACGCTACAACCATCAGGCAGGTGATACAGGATCCCACACTACCAGGCTGCGGATCAGTTATTACGCTACAACCATCAGGCAGGAGATACAGGATCCCACACTACCAGGTTCCGGATCAGTTATTACGCTACAACCATCAGGCAGGAGATAGAGGATCCCGCACTACCCGGTTCAGGATGAGTTATTACGCTACAGCCATCAGGCAGGAGATACAGGATCCCACACTACCACGTTGCGGATCAGTTATTATGCTACAACTATCAGGCAGGAGATACAGGATCCCAAACTACCAGGTTCAGGATCAGTTATTACGCTACAACCATCAGGCAGGAGATACAGGATCCCACACCACCAGGTTTCGGATCAGTTATTACGCTACAACCATCAGGCAGGAGATACAGGATCCCACACTACCAGGTTCCAGATCAGTTATTACGCTACAACCATCAGGACGGAGATACAGGATCCCACACTACCAGGTGTCGGATCAGTTATTACGCTACAACCATCAGGCAGGAGATACAGGATCCCACACTACCTGGTTCCGGATCAGTCATTACGCTACAACCATCAGGCAGGAGATACAGGATCCCACACTACCAGCTTCCGGATCAGTTATTAAGCTACAACCATCAAGCAGGAGATACAGGATCCCACACTACCAGCTTCCGGATCAGTTATTACGCTACAACCATCAGGCAGGAGATACAGGATCACAGACTAACATGTTCCGGATCAGTTATTACGCTACAACCATCAGGCAGGAGATACAGGATCCCAAACTACCAGCTTCCGGATCAGTTATTACGCTACAACCATCAGGCAGGAGATACAAGATCCCATACTACCAGTTTCCTGATCAGTTATTAAGGTACAACCATGAAGCAGGAGATACAGGATCCCCCACTACCAGGTTCTGGATCAGTTATTACGCTACAACCATCAGGCAGGAGATACAGGATCCCACACTACCAGGTTCCGGATCAGTTATTAAGGTACAACCATCAGGCAGGAGATACAGGCTCCCACACTACCTGGTTCCGGATCAGTTATTACGCTACAACCATTAGGCAGGAGATATAGGATCCCACACAACCAGGTTCCAGATCAGTTATTACGCTACAACCATCAGGCAGGAGATACAGGATCCCACACCTCCAGGTTCCGGATCAGTTATTACGCTACAACCATCAGGCAGGAGATACAGGATCCCACACTACCAGGTTCCGGATCAGTTATTACGCTACAACCATCAGGGAGAAGATACAGGTTCCCACACTACCAGGTTCCGGATCAGTTATTACGCTACAACCATCAGGCAGGAGATACAGGATCCCACACTACCAGATTCCGGATCAGTTATTACGCTACAACCATCAGGCAGGAGATACAGGATCCCACACTACCAGCCTGCGGATCAGTTATTACGCTACAACCATCAGGCAGGAGATACAGGATCCCACACTACCAGCTTCCGGATCAGTTATTACGCTTCAACCATCAGGCAGGAGATACAGGATCACAGACTAACATGTTCCGGATCAGTTATTACGCTACAACCATCAGGCAGGTGATACAGGGTCCCACACTACCAGGCTGCGGATCAGTTATTACGCTACAACCATCAGGCAGGAGATACAGGATCCCACACTACCAGATTCCGGATCAGTTATTACGCTACAACCATCAGGCAGGAGATACAGGATCCCACACTACCAGATTCCGGATCAGTTATTACGCTACAACCATATGGCCGGAGATACTGGATCCCACAATACCAGGTTCCGGATCAGTTATTACGCTACAACCATCAGGCAGGAGATACAGGATCCCACACTACCAGGTTCCGGATAAGTTATTACGCTACAACCATCAGGCAGGAGATACAGGATCACACCCTACCAGGTTTCGGATCAGTTATTACGCTACAACGGTCAGGCAGGAGATACAGGATCCCAAACTACCAGCTTCCGGATCAGTTATTACGCTACAACCATCAGGCAGGTGATGCAGGATCCCACACTACCAGGCTGTGGATCAGTTATTACGCTACAACCATCAGGCAGGAGATACAGGATCCCACACTACCAGGTTCCGGATCAGTTATTACGCTACAACCATCAGGCAGGAGATACAGGATCCCACACTACCAGGTTCCGGATCAGTTATTACGCTACAACCATCAGGCAGAAGATACAGGATCCCACACTACCAGGTTCCGGATCAGTTATTACGCTACAACCATCAGGCAGGAGATACAGGATCCCACACTACCAGATTCCGGATCAGTTATTACGCTACAACCATCAGGCAGGAGATACAGGATCCCACACTACCAGCCTGCGGATCAGTTATTACGCTACAACCATCAGGCAGGAGATACAGGATCCCACACTACCAGCTTCCGGATCAGTTATTACGCTTCAACCATCAGGCAGGAGATACAGGATCACAGACTAACATGTTCCGGATCAGTTATTACGCTACAACCATCAGGCAGGTGATACAGGATCCCACACTACCAGGCTGCGGATCAGTTATTACGCTACAACCATCAGGCAGGAGATACAGGATCCCACACTACCAGGTTCCGGATCAGTTATTACGCTACAACCATCAGGCAGGAGATACAGGATCCCACACTACCAGATTCCGGATCAGTTATTACGCTACAACCATAAGGCCGGAGATACTGGATCCCACAATACCAGGTTCCGGATCAGTTATTACGCTACAACCATCAGGCAGGAGATACAGGATCCCACACTACCAGGTTCCGGATAAGTTATTACGCTACAACCATCAGGCAGGAGATACAGGATCACACCCTACCAGGTTTCGGATCAGTTATTACGCTACAACGGTCAGGCAGGAGATACAGGATCCCAAACTACCAGCTTCCGGATCAGTTATTACGCTACAACCATCAGGCAGGTGATACAGGATCCCACACTACCAGGCTGTGGATCAGTTATTACTTTACAACCATCAGTCAGGAGATACAGGATCCCACACTACCAGGTTCCGGATCAGTTATTACGCTACAACCATCAGGCAGGAGATACAGGATCACAGACTAACATGTTCCGGATCAGTTACTACGCTACAACCATCAGGCAGGAGATACAGGATCACACACTACCTGGTTCCGGATCAGTCATTACGCTACAACAATCAGGCAGGAGATACAGGATCCCACACTACCAGGTTCCGGATCAGTTATTACGCTACAACCATCAGGCAGGAGATACAGGATCCCACACTACCAGATTCCGGATCAGTTATTACGCTACAACCATCAGGCAGGAGATACAGGATCCCACACTACCAGCCTGCGGATCAGTTATTACGCTACAACCATCAGGCAGGAGATACAGGATCCCGCACTACCCCGTTCAGGATGAGTTATTACGCTACAGCCATCAGGCAGGAGATACAGGATCCCACACTACCAGGTTGCGGATCAGTTATTATGCTACAACTATCAGGCAGGAGATACAGGATCCCAAACTACCAGGTTCAGGATCAGTTATTACGCTACAACCATCAGGCAGGAGATACAGGATCCCACACCACCAGGTTTCGGATCAGTTATTACGCTACAACCATCAGGCAGGAGATACAGGATCCCACACTACCAGGTTCCAGATCAGTTATTACGCTACAACCATCAGGACGGAGATACAGGATCCCACACTACCAGGTTTCGGATCAGTTATTACGCTACAACCATCAGGCAGGAGATACAGGATCCCACACTACCTGGTTCCGGATCAGTCATTACGCTACAACCATCAGACAGGAGATACAGGATCACAGACTAACATGTTCCGGATCAGTTATTACGCTACAACCATCAGGCAGGAGATACAGGATCCCAAACTACCAGTTTCCGGATCACTTCTTAAGCTACAACCTTCAGGCAGGAGATACAGGATCCCACACTACCAGGTTCAGGATCAGTTATTACGTTACAACCATCAGGCAGGAGATACAGGATCCCACACTACCAGGTTCCGGATCAGTTATTAAGCTACAACTATCAAGCAGGAGATACAGGATCCCACACTACCAGCTTCCGGATCAGTTATTACGCTACAACCATCAGGCAGGAGATACAGGATCACAGACTAACATGTTCCGGATCAGTTATTAAGCTACAACCATCAGGCAGGAGATACAGGATCCCAAACTACCAGCTTCCGGATCAGTTATTACGCTACAACCATCAGGCAGGAGATACAAGATCCCACACTACCAGTTTCCGGATCACTTCTTAAGTTTCAACCTTCAGGCAGGAGATACATGATCCCACACAACCAGGTTCCGGATCAGTTATTAAGCTACAACCATCAAGCAGGAGATACAGGATCCCACACTACCAGCTTCCGGATCAGTTATTACGCTACAACCATCAGGCAGGAGATACAGGATCACAGACTAACATGTTCCGGATCAGTTATTACGCTACAACCATCAGGCAGGAGATACAGGATCCCAAACTACCAGCTTCCGGATCAGTTATTACGCTACAACCATCAGGCAGGAGATACCAGATCCCATACTACCAGTTTCCTGATCAGTTATTAAGGTACAACCATCAAGCAGGAGATACAGGATCCCACACTACCAGGTTCTGGATCAGTTATTACGCTACAACCATCAGGCAGGAGATACAGGATCCCACACTACCAGGTTCCGGATCAGTTATTAAGGTACAACCATCAGGCAGGAGATACAGGCTCCCACACTACCTGGTTCCGGATCAGTTATTACGCTACAACCATCAGGCAGGAGATATAGGATCCCACACAACCAGGTTCCAGATCAGTTATTACGCTACAACCATCAGGCAGGAGATACAGGATCCCACACTACCAGGTTCCGGATCAGTTATTACGCTACAACCATCAGGCAGGAGATACAGGATCCCACACTACCAGGTTCCGGATCAGTTATTACGATACAACCATCAGGCAGGAGATACAGGATCCCACACTACCAGGTTCCGGATCAGTTATTACGCTACAACCATCAGGCAGGAGATACAGGATCCCACACTACCAGATTCCGGATCAGTTATTACGCTACAACCATCAGGCAGGAGATACAGGATCCCACACTACCAGCCTGCGGATCAGTTATTACGCTACAACCATCAGGCAGGAGATACAGGATCCCACACTACCAGCTTCCGGATCAGTTATTACGCTTCAACCATCAGGCAGGAGATACAGGATCACAGACTAACATGTTCCGGATCACTTATTACGCTACAACCATCAGGGAGGAGATACAGGATCCCAAACTACCAGTTTCCGGATCACTTCTTAAGCTACAACCTTCAGGCAGGAGATACAGGATCCCACACTACCAGGTTCAGGATAAGTTATTACGTTACAACCTTTAGGCAGGAGATACAGGATCCCACACTACCAGGTTCAGGATCAGTTATTACGTTACAACCTTCAGGCAGGAGATACAGGATCCCACACTACCAGGTTCAGGATCACTTATTACGCTACAACCATCAGGCAAGAGATGGAGGCTCCCACACTACTAGGTTCAGGATCAGTTATTACGCTACAACGGTCAGGCAGGAGATACAGGATCCCAAACTACCAGCTTCCGGATCAGTTATTACGCTACAACCATCAGGCAGGTGATACAGGATCCCACACTACCAGGCTGCGGATCAGTTATTACGCTACAACCATCAGGCAGGAGATACATGATCCCACACTACCAGGTTCCGGATCAGTTATTACGCTACAACCATCAGGCAGGAGATACAGGATCACAGACTAACATGTTCCGGATCAGTTACTACGCTACAACCATCAGGCAGGAGATACAGGATCACACACTACCTGGTTCCGGATCAGTCATTACGCTACAACCATCAGGCAGGAGATACAGGATCCCACACTACCAGGTTCCGGATCAGTTATTAAGCTACAACCATCAAGCAGGAGATACAGGATCCCACACTACCAGCTTCCGGATCAGTTATTACGCTACAACCATCAGGCAGGAGATACAGGATCCCACACTACCAGCCTGCGGATCAGTTATTAAGCTCCAACCATCAGGCAGGAGATACAGGATCCCGCACTACCCGGTTCAGGATGAGGTATTACGCTACAGCCATCAGGCAGGAGATACAGGATCCCACACTACCAGGTTGCGGATCAGTTATTATGCTATAACTATCAGGCAGGAGATACAGGATCCCAAACTACCAGGTTCAGGATCAGTTATTACGCTACAACCATCAGGCAGGAGATACAGGATCCCACACTACCAGGTTTCGGATCAGATATTACGCTACAACCATCAGGCAGGAGATACAGGATCCCACACTACCAGGTTTCGGATCAGTTATTACGCTACAACCATCAGGCAGGAGATACAGGATCCCACACTACCTGGTTCCGGATCAGTCATTACGCTACAACCATCAGGCAGGAGATACAGCATCCCACACTACCAGGTTCCGGATCAGTTATTAAGCTACAACCATCAAGCAGGAGATACAGGATCCCACACTACCAGCTTCCGGATCAGTTATTATGCTACAACCATCAGGCAGGAGATACAGGATCACAGACTAACATGTTCCGGATCAGTTATTACGCTACAACCATCAGGCAGGAGATACAGGATCCCAAACTACCAGCTTCCGGATCAGTTATTACGCTACAACCATCAGGCAGGAGATACAAGATCCCATACTACCAGTTTCCTGATCAGTAATTAAGGTACAACCATCAAGCAGGAGATACAGGATCCCACACTACCAGGTTCTGGATCAGTTATTACGCTACAACCATCAGGCAGGAGATACAGGATCCCACACTACCAGGTTCCGGATCATTTATTAAGGTACTACCATCAGGCAGGAGATACAGGCTCCCACACTACCTGGTTCCGGATCAGTTATTACGCTACAACCATCAGGCAGGAGATACAGGATCCCACACTACCAGGTTCAGGATAAGTTATTACGTTACAACCTTCAGGCAGGAGATACAGGATCCCACACTACCAGGTTCAGGATCAGTTATTACGTTACAACCTTCAGGCAGGAGATACAGGATCCCACACTACCAGGTTCAGGATCACTTATTACGCTACAACCATCAGGCAAGAGATGGAGGCTCCCACACTACTAGGTTCAGGATCAGTTATTACGCTACAACGGTCAGGCAGGAGATACAGGATCCCAAACTACCAGCTTCCGGATCAGTTATTACGCTACAACCATCAGGCAGGTGATACAGGATCCCACACTACCAGGCTGCGGATCAGTTATTACGCTACAACCATCAGGCAGGAGATACATGATCCCACACTACCAGGTTCCGGATCAGTTATTACGCTACAACCATCAGGCAGGAGATACAGGATCACAGACTAACATGTTCCGGATCAGTTACTACGCTACAACCATCAGGCAGGAGATACAGGATCACACACTACCTGGTTCCGGATCAGTCATTACGCTACAACCATCAGGCAGGAGATACAGGATCCCACACTACCAGGTTCCGGATCAGTTATTAAGCTACAACCATCAAGCAGGAGATACAGGATCCCACACTACCAGCTTCCGGATCAGTTATTACGCTACAACCATCAGGCAGGAGATACAGGATCCCACACTACCAGCCTGCGGATCAGTTATTAAGCTCCAACCATCAGGCAGGAGATACAGGATCCCGCACTACCCGGTTCAGGATGAGGTATTACGCTACAGCCATCAGGCAGGAGATACAGGATCCCACACTACCAGGTTGCGGATCAGTTATTATGCTATAACTATCAGGCAGGAGATACAGGATCCCAAACTACCAGGTTCAGGATCAGTTATTACGCTACAACCATCAGGCAGGAGATACAGGATCCCACACTACCAGGTTTCGGATCAGATATTACGCTACAACCATCAGGCAGGAGATACAGGATCCCACACTACCAGGTTTCGGATCAGTTATTACGCTACAACCATCAGGCAGGAGATACAGGATCCCACACTACCTGGTTCCGGATCAGTCATTACGCTACAACCATCAGGCAGGAGATACAGCATCCCACACTACCAGGTTCCGGATCAGTTATTAAGCTACAACCATCAAGCAGGAGATACAGGATCCCACACTACCAGCTTCCGGATCAGTTATTACGCTACAACCATCAGGCAGGAGATACAGGATCACAGACTAACATGTTCCGGATCAGTTATTACGCTACAACCATCAGGCAGGAGATACAGGATCCCAAACTACCAGCTTCCGGATCAGTTATTACGCTACAACCATCAGGCAGGAGATACAAGATCCCATACTACCAGTTTCCTGATCAGTTATTAAGGTACAACCATCAAGCAGGAGATACAGGATCCCACACTACCAGGTTCTGGATCAGTTATTACGCTACAACCATCAGGCAGGAGATACAGGATCCCACACTACCAGGTTCCGGATCAGTTATTAAGGTACAACCATCAGGCAGGAGATACAGGCTCCCACTCTACCTGGTTCCGGATCAGTTATTACGCTACAACCATCAGGCAGGAGATACAGGATCCCACACTACCAGGTTCCGGATCAGTTATTACGCTACAACCATCAGGCAGGAGATACAGGATCCCACACTACCAGGTTCCGGATCAGTTATTACGCTACAACCATCAGGCAGGAGATACAGGATCCCACACTACCAGATTCCGGAATAGTTATTACGCTACAACCATCAGGCAGGAGATACAGGATCCCACACTACCAGCCTGCGGATCAGTTATTACGCTACAACCATCAGGCAGGAGATACAGGATCACAGACTAACATGTTCCGGATCAGTTATTACGCTACAACCATCAGGCAGGAGATACAGGATCCCAAACTACCAGTTTCCGGATCACTTCTTAAGCTACAACCTTCAGGCAGGAGATACAGGATCCCACACTACCAGGTTCAGGATCAGTTATTACGTTACAACCTTCAGGCAGGAGATACAGGATCCCACACTACCAGATTCCGGATCAGTTATTACGCTACAACCATCAGGCAGGAGATACAGGATCCCACACTACCAGGCTGCGGATCAGTTATTACGCTACAACCATCAGGCAGGAGATACAGGATCCCACACTACCAGGTTCTGGATCAGTTATTACGCTACAACCATCAGGCAGGAGATACAGGATCACAGACTAACATGTTCCGGATCAGGTACTACGCTACAACCATCAGGCAGGAGATACAGGATCACACACTACCTGGTTCCCGATCAGTCATTACGCTACAACCATCAGGCAGGAGATACAGGATCCCACACTACCAGGTTCCGGATCAGTTATTAAGCTACAACCATCAAGCAGGAGATACAGGATCCCACACTACCAGCTTCCGGATCAGTTATTACGCTACAACCATCAGGCAGGAGATACAGGATCACAGACTAACATGTTCCGGATCAGTTATTACGCTACAACCATCAGGCAGGAGATACAGTATCCCAAACTACCAGCTTCCGGATCAGTTATTACGCTACAACCATCAGGCAGGAGATACAAGATCCCACACTACCAGTTTCCGGATCACTTCTTAAGCTACAACCTTCAGGCAGGAGATACAGGATCCCACACTACCAGGTTCAGGATCAGTTATTACGTTACAACCTTCAGGCAGGAGATACAGGATCCCACACTTCCAGGTTCAGGATCACTTATTACGCTACAACCATCAGGCAGGAGATGGAGGCACCCACACTACCAGGTTCAGGATCAGTTATTACGCTACAACGGTCAGGCAGGAGATACAGGATCCCAAACTACCAGCTTCCGGATCAGTTATTACGCTACAACCATCAGGCAGGTGATACAGGATCCCACACTACCAGGCTGCGGATCAGTTATTACGCTACAACCATCAGGCAGGAGATACAGGATCCCACACTACCAGGTTCCGGATCAGTTATTACGCTACAACCATCAGGCAGGAGATACAGGATCCGACACTACCAGATTCCGGATCAGTTATTACGCTACAACCATAAGGCCGGAGATACTGGATCCCACAATACCAGGTTCCGGATCAGTTATTACGCTACAACCATCAGGCAGGAGATACAGGATCCCACACTACCAGGCTGCGGATCAGTTATTACGCTACAACCATCAGGCAGGAGATACAGGATCCCACACTACCAGGTTCCGGATCAGTTATTACGCTACAACCATCAGGCAGGAGATACAGGATCCGACACTACCAGATTCCGGATCAGTTATTACGCTACAACCATAAGGCCGGAGATACTGGATCCCACAATACCATGTTCCGGATCAGTTATTACGCTACAACCATCAGGCAGGAGATACAGGATCCCACACTACCAGGTTCCGGATCAGTTATTACGCTACAATCATCAGGCAGGAGATACAGGATCCCACACTACCAGTTTCCTGATCAGTTATTAAGGTACAACCATCAGGCAGGTGATACAGGATCCCACACTACCAGGCTGCGGATCAGTTATTACGCTACAACCATCAGGCAGGAGATACAGGATCCCACACTACCAGGTTCCGGATCAGTTATTACGCTACAACCATCAGGCAGGAGATACAGGATCCGACACTACCAGATTCCGGATCAGTTATTACGCTACAACCATAAGGCCGGAGATACTGGATCCCACAATACCAGGTTCCGGATCAGTTATTACGCTACAATCATCAGGCAGGAGATACAGGATCCCACACTACCAGGTTCCGGATCAGTTATTACGCTACAATCATCAGGCAGGAGATACAGGATCCCACACTACCAGTTTCCTGATCAGTTATTAAGGTACAACCATCAGGCAGGAGATACAGGATCGCACACTACCAGGTTCTGGATCAGGTATTACGCTACAACCATCAGGCAGGAGATACAGGATCCCACACTACCAGGTTCCGGATCAGTTATTAAGGTACAACCATCAGGCAGGAGATACAGGCTCCCAAACTACCAGGTTCCGGATAAGTTATTATGCTACAACCATCAGGCAGGAGATACAGGATCACACCCTACCAGGTTTCGGATCAGTTATTACTCTACAACCATCAGGCCGGAGATACAGGATCCCACACTACCAGGTTCCGGGTCAGTTATTAAGCTACAACCGTCAGGCAGGAGATACAGGATCCCACACTACCAGTTTCCGGATCACTTATTATGCTACAACCTTCAGGCAGGAGATACAGGATCCCACACAACCAGTTTCCGGATCAGTTATTAAGCTACAACCGTCAGGCAGGAGATACAGGATCCCACACTACCAGGTTCCGGATCAGTTATTACGCTACAACCATCAGGCCGGAGATATAGGATCCCACACTACCAGGTTCCGGATCAGTTATTAAGGTACAACCATCAGGCAGGAGATACAGGATCCCACACTACCAGGTTCTGGATCAGTTATTACGCTACAACCATCAGGCAGGAGATACAGGATCCCACACTACCAGGATCCGGATCAGTTATGAAGGTACAACCATCAGGCAGGAGATACAGGCTCCCACACTACCAGGTTCAGGATCAGTTATTACGCTACAACCATCAGGCAGGAGATACAGGATCCCACACTACCAGGTTCCGGATAAGTTATTACGCTACAACCATCAGGCAGGAGATACAGGATCACACCCTACCAGGTTTCGGATCAGTTATTATGCTACAACGGTCAGGCAGGAGATACAGGATCCCAAACTACCAGCTTCCGGATCAGTTATTACGCTACAACCATCAGGCAGGTGATACAGGATCCCACACTACCAGGCTGCGGATCAGTTATTACGCTACAACCATCAGGCAGGAGATACAGGATCCCACACAACCAGGTTCCGGATCAGTTATTACGCTACAACCATCAGGCAGGAGATACAGGATCACAGACTAACATGTTCCGGATCAGTTACTACGCTACAACCATCAGGCAGGAGATACAGGATCACACACTACCTGGTTCCGGATCAGTCATTACGCTACAACCATCAGGCAGGAGATACAGGATCCCACACTACCAGGTTCCGGATCAGTTATTAAGCTACAACCATCAAGCAGGAGATACAGGATCCCACACTACCAGCTTCCGGATCAGTTATTACGCTAGAAAGATCAGGCAGGAGATACAGGATCACAGACTAACATGTTCCGGATCAGTTATTACGCTACAACCATCAGGCAGGAGATACAGGATCCCAAACTACCAGCTTCCGGATCAGTTATTACGCTACAACCATCAGGCAGGAGATACATGATCCCACACTACCAGGTTCAGGATCAGTTATTACGTTACAACCTTCAGGCAGGAGATACAGGATCCCACACTACCAGGTTCAGGATCACTTATTACGCTACAACCATCAGGCAGGAGATGGAGGCACCCACACTACCAGGTTCAGGATCAGTTATTACGTTACAACCTTCAGGCAGGAGATACAGGATCCCACACTACCAGGTTCAGGATCACTTATTACGCTACAACCATCAGGCAGGAGATGGAGGCACCCACAAGACCAGGTTCAGGATCAGTTATTACGCTACAACGGTCAGGCAGGAGATACAGGATCCCAAACTACCAGCTTCCGGATCAGTTATTACGCTACAACCATCAGGCAGGTGATACAGGATCCCACACTACCAGGCTGCGGATCAGTTATTACGCTACAACCATCAGGCAGGAGGTACAGGATCCCACACCACCAGGTTCCGGATCAGTTTTTACGCTACAACCATCAGGCAGGAGATACAGGATCCCACACTACCAGATTCCGGATCAGTTTTTACGCTACAACCATAAGGCCGGAGATACTGGATCCCACAATACCAGGTTCCGGATCAGTTATTATGCTAGAACCATCAGGCAGGAGATACAGGATCCCACACTACCAGGTTCCTGATCATTTATTACGCTACAATCATCAGGCAGGAGATACAGGATCCCACACTACCAGTTTCCTGATCAGTTATTAAGGTACAACCATCAGGCAGGAGATACAGGATCCCACACTATTAGGTTCTGGATCAGTTATTACGCTACAACCATCAGGCAGGAGATACAGGATCCCACACTACCAGGTTCCGGATCAGTTATTAAGGTACAACCATCAGGCAGGAGATACAGGCTCCCACACTACCAGGTTCCGGATAAGTTATTACGCTACAACCATCAGGCAGGAGATAGAGGATCACACCCTACCAGGTTTCGGATCAGTTATTACTCTACAACCATCAGGCCGGAGATACAGGATCCCACACTACCAGGTTCCGGATCAGTTATTAAGCTACAACCGTCAGGCAGGAGATACAGGATCCCACACTACCAGTTTCCGCATCACTTATTATGCTACAACCTTCAGGCAGGAGATACATGATCCCACACAACCAGTTTCCGGATCAGTTATTAAGCTACAACCATCAGGCAGGAGATACAGGATCCAACACTACCAGTTTCCGGATCAGTTATTACGCTACGACCATCAGACAGGAGATACAGGATCCCACACTACCAGTTTCCGGATCAGTTATTACGCTACAACCATCAGGCAGGAGATACAGGATCCCACACTACCAGTTTCCGGATCAGTTATTACGCTACAACCATCAGGCAGGAGATACAGGATCCCACACAACCAGGTTGCAGATCAGTTATTACGCTACAAATGTCAGGCAGGAGATACAGGATCCCACATTACCAGGTTCCGGATCAGTTATTAAGGTACAACCATCAGGCAGGAGATACAGGATCCCACACTACCAGGTTCCGGATCAGTTATTACGCTACAACCATCAGGCAGGAGATATAGGATCCCACACTACCAGGTTCCGGATCAGTTATTAAGCTACAACCATAAGGCAGGAGATACAGGATCCCACACTACCAGGTTCCGGATCAGTTATTAAGGTACAACCATCAGGCAGGAGATACAGGATCCCACACTACCAGGTTACGGATCAGTTATTATGGTACAACCATCAGGCAGGAGATACAGGATCCCACAATACCAGGTTCCGGATCAGTTATTATGCTACAACCATCAGGCAGGAGATACAGGACCCCACACTACCAGGTTCCGGATCAGTTATTACGCTACAACCATCAGGCCGTAGATACAGGATCCCACGCTACCAGGTTTCGGATCAGTTATTAAGCTACAACCATCAGGCAGGAGATACAGGATCCCAGACAACCAGATTCTGGATCAGTTATTACGCTACAACCATCAGGCAGGAGATACAGGCTCCCACACAACCAGGTTCAGGATCAGTTATTACGCTACAACCATCAGGCAGGAGATACAGGATCCCACACTACCAGGTTCCGGATCAGTTATTACGCTACAACCATCAGGCAGGAGACAGAGGATCCCACACTACCAGGTTCCGGATCAGTTATTGCGCTACAACCATCAGGCAGGAGATACAGGATCCCACAGTACCAGGTTCCGGTCAGTTATTAACCTACAACTATCAGGCAGGAGATACAGGATCCCACAGTACCAGGTTCAGGATCAGTTATTAAGCTACAACCATAAGGCAGGAGATACAGGATCCCACACTACCAGGTTCCGGATCAGTTATTAAGGTACAACCATCAGGCAGGAGATACAGGATCCCACTCTACCAGGTTACGGATCAGTTATTACGCTACAATCATCAGGCAGGAGATACAGGATCCCACACTACCAGTTTCCTGATCAGTTATTAAGGTACAACCATCAGGCAGGAGATACAGGATCCCACACTACTAGGTTCTGGATCAGTTATTACGCTACAACCATCAGGCAGGAGATACAGGATCCCACACTACCAGGTTCCGGATCAGTTATTAAGGTACAACCATCAGGCAGGAGATACAGGCTCCCACACTACCAGGTTCCGGATAAGTTATTACGCTACAACCATCAGGCAGGAGATAGAGGATCACACCCTACCAGGTTTCGGATCAGTTATTACTCTACAACCATCAGGCCGGAGATACAGGATCCCACACTACCAGGTTCCGGATCAGTTATTAAGCTACAACCGTCAGGCAGGAGATACAGGATCCCACACTACCAGTTTCCGCATCACTTATTATGCTACAACCTTCAGGCAGGAGATACATGATCCCACACAACCAGTTTCCGGATCAGTTATTAAGCTACAACCATCAGGCAGGAGATACAGGATCCAACACTACCAGTTTCCGGATCAGTTATTACGCTACGACCATCAGACAGGAGATACAGGATCCCACACTACCAGGTTCCGGATCAGTTATTACGCTACAACCATCAGGCAGGAGATATAGGATCCCACACTACCAGGTTCCGGATCAGTTATTAAGCTACAACCATAAGGCAGGAGATACAGGATCCCACACTACCAGGTTCCGGATCAGTTATTAAGGTACAACCATCAGGCAGGAGATACAGGATCCCACACTACCAGGTTACGGATCAGTTATTATGGTACAACCATCAGGCAGGAGATACAGGATCCCACAATACCAGGTTCCGGATCAGTTATTACGCTACAACCATCAGGCAGGAGATAAAGGATCCCACACTACCAGGTTCCGGATCAGTTATTACGCTACAACCATCAGGCCGTAGATACAGGATCCCACGCTACCAGGTTTCGGATCAGTTATTAAGCTACAACCATCAGGCAGGAGATACAGGATCCCAGACAACCAGATTCTGGATCAGTTATTACGCTACAACCATCAGGCAGGAGATACAGGCTCCCACACAACCAGGTTCAGGATCAGTTATTACGCTACAACCATCAGGCAGGAGATACAGGATCCCACACTACCAGGTTCCGGATCAGTTATTACGCTACAACCATCAGGCAGGAGACAGAGGATCCCACACTACCAGGTTCCGGATCAGTTATTGCGCTACAACCATCAGGCAGGAGATACAGGATCCCACATTACCAGGTTCCGGATCAGTTATTAAGCTACAACCATCAGGCAGGAGATACAGGATCCCAGACAAAGAGTTTCCGGAGCAGTTATTATGCTACAACCATCAGGCAGGAGATACAGGATCCCACACGACCAGCTTCCGGATCAGTTATTACGCTACAACCATCAGGCAGGAGATACAGGATCCCACACTACCAGTTTCCGGAGCAGTTATTACGCTACAACCATCAGGCAGGAGATACAGGATCCCACACTACCAGGTTGCGGATCAGTTATTACGCTACAACCATCAGGCAGCAGATACACGATCCCACAATACCAGTTTCCGGATCACTTATTATGCTACAACCGTCAGGCAGGAGATACAGAATCCCACACTACCAGGTTCCGGATCAGTTATTAAGGTACAACCATCAGGCAGGAGATACAGGATCCCACACTACCAGGTTCCGGATCAGTTATTAAGGTACAACCATGAGGCAGGAGATACAGGATCCCACACTACCAGGTAACAGATCAGTCATTAAGGTACAACCATCAGGCAGGAGATACAGGAACCCACACTACCAGGATCCGGATCAGTTATTACGCTATAACCATCAGGCAGGAGATACAGGATCCCACACTACCAGGTTACGGATCAGTTATTAAGCTACAACCATCAGGCAGGAGATACAGGATCCCGCACAACCAGGTTCTGGATCAGTTATTACGCTACGACCATCAGGCAGGAGATACAGGATCCCACACTAACAGGTTGCGGATCAGTTATTATGCTACAACTATCAGGCAGGAGATACAGGATCCCACACTACCAGGTTGTGGATCAGTTATTATGCTACAACTATCAGGCAGGAGATACAGGATCCCACACTACCAGGTTCTGGATCAGTTATTACGCTACAACCATCAGGCAGGAGATACAGGATCCCACACTACCAGGTTCCATATCAGTTATTACGCTACAACCATCAGGCAGGAGATACAGGATCCCACACTACCAGGTTCCGGATCAGTTATTACGCTACAACCATCAGGCAGGAGATACAGGATCCCACACAAGCAGGCTGCGGATCACTTATTACGCTACAACCATCAGGCAGGAGATACAGGATCCCACACAACCAGGTTCCGGATCAGTTATTACGCTACAACCATCAGGCAGGAGATACAGGATCCCGCACTACCCGGTTCTGGATGATTTATTACGCTACAGCCATCAGGCAGGAGATACAGGATCCCACACTACCAGGTTGCGGATCAGTTATGATGCTACAACTATCAGGCAGGAGATACAGGATCCCACACTACCAGGTTCCGGATCAGTTTTTACGGTACAACCATCAGGCAGGAGATACAGGATCCCACACAACCAGGTTCCATATCAGTTATTACGCTACAACCATCAGGCAGGAGATACAGGATCCCACACTACCAGGTTCCGGATCAGTTATTACGCTACAACCATCAGGCAGGAGATACAGGATCCCACACCAGCAGGCTGCGGATCACTTATTATGCTACAACCATCAGGCAGCAGATACAGGATCCCACACAACCAGGTTCCGGATCAGTTATTACGCTACAACCATCAGGCAGGAGATACAGGATCCCGCACTACCCGGTTCAGGATGATTTATTACGCTACAGCCATCAGGCAGGAGATACAGGATCCCACACTACCAGGTTGCGGATCAGTTATTACGCTACAACTATCAGGCAGGAGATACAGGATCCCACACTACCAGGTTCCGGATCAGTTTTTACGGTACAACCATCAGGCAGGAGATACAGGATCCCACACAACCAGGTTCCGGATCAGTTATTACGCTACAACCAGCAGGCAGGAGATACAGGATCGCACACTACCTGGTTCCGGATCAGTTATTACGCAACAACCATCAGGCAGGAGATATAGGATCCCACACAACCAGATTCCAGATCAGTTATTATGCTACAACCATCAGGCAGGAGATACAGGATCCCACACTACCAGGTTCCGGATCAGTTATTACGCTACAGCCATCAGGCAGGAGATACAGGATCCCACACTACCAGGTTCCGGATCAGTTATTACGCTACAACCATCAGGCAGGAGATACAGGATCCCACACTACCAGATTCCGGAGCAGTTATTACGCTACAACCATCAGGCAGGAGATACAGGATCCCACACTACCAGCCTGCGGATCAGTTATTACGCTACAAACATCAGGCAGGAGATACAGGATCCCGCACTACCAGGTTGCGGATCAGTTATTATGCTACAACTATCAGGCAGGAGATACAGGATCCCACACTACCAGGTTCCGGATCAGTTATTACGGTACAACCATCAGGCAGGAGATACAGGATCCCACACTACCAGGTTCCGGATCAGTTATTACGCTACAACCATCAGGCAGGAGATACAGGATCCCACACTACCAGCTTCCGGATCAGTTATTACGCTACAATCATCAGGCAGGAGATACAGGATCCCACACTACCAGGTTTCGGATCAGTTATTACACTACAACCATCAGGCCGGAGATACAGGATCCCACAGTACCAGGTTCCGGTCAGTTATTAAGCTACAACCATCAGGCAGGAGATACAGGATCCCACACTACCAGGTTTAGGATCAGTTATTAAGCTACAACCATCAGGCAGGAGATACAGGATCCCACACTACCAGCTTCCGGATCAGTTATTACGCTACAACCATCAGGCCGTAGATACAGGATCCCACACTACCAGCTTCCGGATCAGTTATTACGCTACAACCATCAGGCAGGAGATACAGGATCCCACACTACCAGCCTGCGGATCAGTTATTACACTACAACCAACAGGCAGGAGATACAGGATCCCAAACTACCAGGTTCAGCATCAGTTATTACGCCACAACCATCAGGCAGGAGATACAGGATCCCAAACTACCAGGTTCAGGATCATTTATTACGCCACAACTTTCAGGCAGGAGATACAGGATCCCAAACTACCAGGTTTCGGATCAGTTATTTCTGGATCAGTTATTACGCTACAACCATCAGGCAGGAGATACAGGCTCCCACACTACCAGGTTCCGGATCAGTTAATAAGCTACAACCATCAACCAGGAGATAGAGGATCCCACACTACCAGGTTCCGGATCAGTTATTACACTACAACCATGAGGCAGGAGATACAGGATCACAGACTAACATGTTCCGGATCAGTTATTACGCTACAACCATCAGGCAGGAAATACAGGATCACACACTACCTGGTTCCGGATCAGTAATTACGCTACAACCATCAGGCAGGAGAGACAGGATCCCACACTACCAGGTTCCGGATCAGTTATTAAGCTACAACCATCAAGCAGGAGATACAGGATCCCACACTACCAGGTTCCGGATCAGTTATTATGCTACAACCATCAGGCAGGAGATACAGGATCCCACACTACCAGGTTCCGGATCAGTTATTACGCTACAACCATCAGGCAGGAGATATAGGATCCCACACTACCAGGTTCTGGATCAGTTATTAAGCTACAACCATAAGGCAGGAGATACAGGATCCCACACTACCAGGTTCCGGATCAGTTATTAAGGTACAACCATCAGGCAGGAGATACAGGATCCCACTCTACCAGGTTACGGATCAGTTATTATGGTACAACCATCAGGCAGGAGATACAGGATCCCACAATACCAGGTTCCGGATCAGTTATTACGCTACAACCATCAGGCAGGAGATACAGGATCCCACACTACCAGGTTCCGGATCAGTTATTACGCTACAACCATCAGGCCGTAGATACAGGATCCCACGCTACCAGGTTCCAGATCAGTTATTACGCTACAACCATCAGGCAGGAGATACAGGATCCCACACTACCAGGTTGCGGATCAGTTATTACGCTACAACCATCAGGCAGCAGATACACGATCCCACAATACCAGTTTCCGGATCACTTATTATGCTACAACCGTCAGGCAGGAGATACAGAATCCCACACTACCAGGTTCCGGATCAGTTATTAAGGTACAACCATCAGGCAGGAGATACAGGATCCCACACTACCAGGTTCCGGATCAGTTATTAAGGTACAACCATGAGGCAGGAGATACAGGATCCCACACTACCAGGTAACAGATCAGTCATTAAGGTACAACCATCAGGCAGGAGATACAGGATCCCACACTACCAGGATCCGGATCAGTTATTACGCTACAACCATCAGGCAGGAGATACAGGATCCCACACTACCAGGTTACGGATCAGTTATTAAGCTACAACCATCAGGCAGGAGATACAGGATCCCGCACAACCAGGTTCTGGATCAGTTATTACGCTACGACCATCAGGCAGGAGATACAGGATCCCACACTAACAGGTTGCGGATCAGTTATTATGCTACAACTATCAGGGAGGAGATACAGGATCCCACACTACCAGGTTGTGGATCAGTTATTATGCTACAACTATCAGGCAGGAGATACAGGATCCCACACTACCAGGTTCTGGATCAGTTATTACGCTACAACCATCAGGCAGGAGATACAGGATCCCACACTACCAGGTTCCATATCAGTTATTACGCTACAACCATCAGGCAGGAGATACAGGATCCCACACTACCAGGTTCCGGATCAGTTATTACGCTACAACCATCAGGCAGGAGATACAGGATCCCACACCAGCAGGCTGCGGATCACTTATTATGCTACAACCATCAGGCAGGAGATACAGGATCCCACACAACCAGGTTCCGGATCAGTTATTACGCTACAACCATCAGGCAGGAGATACAGGATCCTGCACTACCCGGTTCAGGATGATTTATTACGCTACAGCCATCAGGCAGGAGATACAGGATCCCACACTACCAGGTTGCGGATCAGTTATTATGCTACAACTATCAGGCAGGAGATACAGGATCCCACACTACCAGGTTCCGGATCAGTTTTTACGGTACAACCATCAGGCAGGAGATACAGGATCCCACACAACCAGGTTCCATATCAGTTATTACGCTACAACCATCAGGCAGGAGATACAGGATCCCACACTACCAGGTTCCGGATCTGTTATTACGCTACAACCATCAGGCAGGAGATACAGGATCCCACACCAGCAGGCTGCGGATCACTTATTATGCTACAACCATCAGGCAGGAGATACAGGATCCCACACAACCAGGTTCCGGATCAGTTATTACGCTACAACCATCAGGCAGGAGATACAGGATCCCGCACTACCCGGTTCAGGATGATTTATTACGCTACAGCCATCAGGCAGGAGATACAGGATCCCACACTACCAGGTTGCGGATCAGTTATTATGCTACAACTATCAGGCAGGAGATACAGGATCCCACACTACCAGGTTCCGGATCAGTTTTTACGGTACAACCATCAGGCAGGAGATACAGGATCCCACACTACCAGATTCCGGAGCAGTTATTACGCTACAACCATCAGGCAGGAGATACAGGATCCCACACTACCAGCCTGCGGATCAGTTATTACGCTACAAACATCAGGCAGGAGATACAGGATCCCGCACTACCAGGTTGCGGATCAGTTATTATGCTACAACTATCAGGCAGGAGATACAGGATCCCACACTACCAGGTTCCGGATCAGTTATTACGGTACAACCATCAGGCAGGAGATACAGGATCCCACACTACCAGGTTCCGGATCAGTTATTACGCTACAACCATCAGGCAGGAGATACAGGATCCCACACTACCAGCTTCCGGATCAGTTATTACGCTACAATCATCAGGCAGGAGATACAGGATCCCACACTACCAGGTTTCGGATCAGTTATTACACTACAACCATCAGGCCGGAGATACAGGATCCCACAGTACCAGGTTCCGGTCAGTTATTAAGCTACAACCATCAGGCAGGAGATACAGGATCCCACACTACCAGGTTTAGGATCAGTTATTAAGCTACAACCATCAGGCAGGAGATACAGGATCCCACACTACCAGCTTCCGGATCAGTTATTACGCTACAACCATCAGGCCGTAGATACAGGATCCCACACTACCAGCTTCCGGATCAGTTATTACGCTACAACCATCAGGCAGGAGATACAGGATCCCACACTACCAGCCTGCGGATCAGTTATTACACTACAACCAACAGGCAGGAGATACAGGATCCCAAACTACCAGGTTCAGCATCAGTTATTACGCCACAACCATCAGGCAGGAGATACAGGATCCCAAACTACCAGGATCAGGATCATTTATTACGCCACAACTTTCAGGCAGGAGATACAGGATCCCAAACTACCAGGTTTCGGATCAGTTATTTCTGGATCAGTTATTACGCTACAACCATCAGGCAGGAGATACAGGCTCCCACACTACCAGGTTCCGGATCAGTTAATAAGCTACAACCATTAACCAGGAGATAGAGGATCCCACACTACCAGGTTCCGGATCAGTTATTACAATACAACCATGAGGCAGGAGATACAGGATCACAGACTAACATGTTCCGGATCAGTTATTACGCTACAACCATCAGGCAGGAAATACAGGATCACACACTACCTGGTTCCGGATCAGTAATTACGCTACAACCATCAGGCAGGAGAGACAGGATCCCACACTACCAGGTTCCGGATCAGTTATTAAGCTACAACCATCAAGCAGGAGATACAGGATCCCACACTACCAGGTTCCGGATCAGTTATTATGCTACAACCATCAGGCAGGAGATACAGGATCCCACACTACCAGGTTCCGGATCAGTTATTACGCTACAACCATCAGGCAGGAGATATAGGATCCCACACTACCAGGTTCCGGATCAGTTATTAAGCTACAACCATAAGGCAGGAGATACAGGATCCCACACTACCAGGTTCCGGATCAGTTATTAAGGTACAACCATCAGGCAGGAGATACAGGATCCCACTCTACCAGGTTACGGATCAGTTATTATGGTACAACCATCAGGCAGGAGATACAGGATCCCACACTACCAGGTTCCGGATCAGTTATTACGCTACAACCATCAGGCAGGAGATACAGGATCCCACACTACCAGGTTCCGGATCAGTTATTACGCTACAACCATCAGGCCGTAGATACAGGATCCCACGCTACCAGGTTCCAGATCAGTTATTACGCTACAACCATCAGGCAGGAGATACAGGATCCCACACTACCAGGTTGCGGATCAGTTATTACGCTACAACCATCAGGCAGCAGATACACGATCCCACAATACCAGTTTCCGGATCACTTATTATGCTACAACCGTCAGGCAGGAGATACAGAATCCCACACTACCAGGTTCCGGATCAGTTATTAAGGTACAACCATCAGGCAGGAGATACAGGATCCCACACTACCAGGTTCCGGATCAGTTATTAAGGTACAACCATGAGTCAGGAGATACAGGATCCCACACTACCAGGTAACAGATCAGTCATTAAGGTACAACCATCAGGCAGGAGATACAGGATCCCACACTACCAGGATCCGGATCAGTTATTACGCTACAACCATCAGGCAGGAGATACAGGATCCCACACTACCAGGTTACGGATCAGTTATTAAGCTACAACCATCAGGCAGGAGATACAGGATCCCGCACAACCAGGTTCTGGATCAGTTATTACGCTACGACCATCAGGCAGGAGATACAGGATCCCACACTAACAGGTTGCGGATCAGTTATTATGCTACAACTATCAGGCAGGAGATACAGGATCCCACACTACCAGGTTGTGGATCAGTTATTATGCTACAACTATCAGGCAGGAGATACAGGATCCCACACTACCAGGTTCTGGATCAGTTATTACGCTACAACCATCAGGCAGGAGATACAGGATCCCACACTACCAGGTTCCATATCAGTTATTACGCTACAACCATCAGGCAGGAGATACAGGATCCCACACTACCAGGTTCCGGATCAGTTATTACGCTACAACCATCAGGCAGGAGATACAGGATCCCACACCAGCAGGCTGCGGATCACTTATTATGCTACAACCATCAGGCAGGAGATACAGGATCCCACACAACCAGGTTCCGGATCAGTTATTACGCTACAACCATCAGGCAGGAGATACAGGATCCTGCACTACCCGGTTCAGGATGATTTATTACGCTACAGCCATCAGGCAGGAGATACAGGATCCCACACTACCAGGTTGCGGATCAGTTATTATGCTACAACTATCAGGCAGGAGATACAGGATCCCACATTACCAGGTTCCGGATCAGTTTTTACGGTACAACCATCAGGCAGGAGATACAGGATCCCACACAACCAGGTTCCATATCAGTTATTACGCTACAACCATCAGGCAGGAGATACAGGATCCCACACTACCAGGTTCCGGATCTGTTATTACGCTACAACCATCAGGCAGGAGATACAGGATCCCACACCAGCAGGCTGCGGATCACTTATTATGCTACAACCATCAGGCAGGAGATACAGGATCCCACACAACCAGGTTCCGGATCAGTTATTACGCTACAACCATCAGGCAGGAGATACAGGATCCCGCACTACCCGGTTCAGGATGATTTATTACGCTACAGCCATCAGGCAGGAGATACAGGATCCCACACTACCAGGTTGCGGATCAGTTATTATGCTACAACTATCAGGCAGGAGATACAGGATCCCACACTACCAGGTTCCGGATCAGTTTTTACGGTACAACCATCAGGCAGGAGATACAGGATCCCACACAACCAGGTTCCGGATCAGTTATTACGCTACAACCAGCAGGCAGGAGATACAGGATCGCACACTACCTGGTTCCGGATCAGTTATTACGCAACATCCATCAGGCAGGAGATATAGGATCCCACACAACCAGGTTCCAGATCAGTTATTATGCTACAACCATCAGGCAGGAGATACAGGATCCCACACTACCAGGTTCCGGATCAGTTATTATGCTACAGCCATCAGGCAGGAGATACAGGATCCCACACTACCAGGTTCCGGATCAGTTATTACGCTACAACCATCAGGCAGGAGATACAGGATCCCACACTACCAGATTCCGGATCAGTTATTACGCTACAACCATCAGGCAGGAGATACAGGATCCCACACTACCAGCCTGCGGATCAGTTATTACGCTACAAACATCAGGCAGGAGATACAGGATCCCGCACTACCAGGTTGCGGATCAGTTATTATGCTACAACTATCAGGCAGGAGATACAGGATCCCACACTACCAGGTTCCGGATCAGTTATTACGGTACAACCATCAGGCAGGAGATACAGGATCCCACACTACCAGGTTCCGGATCAGTTATTACGCTACAACCATCAGGCAGGAGATACAGGATCCCACACTACCAGCTTCCGGATCAGTTATTACGCTACAATCATCAGGCAGGAGATACAGGATCCCACACTACCAGGTTTCGGATCAGTTATTACACTACAACCATCAGGCCGGAGATACAGGATCCCACAGTACCAGGTTCCGGTCAGTTATTAAGCTACAACCATCAGGCAGGAGATACAGGATCCCACACTACCAGCTTCCGGATCAGTTATTACGCTACAACCATCAGGCAGCAGATACACGATCCCACAATACCAGTTTCCGGATCACTTATTATGCTACAACCTTCAGGCAGGAGATACAGAATCCCACACTACCAGGTTCCGGATCAGTTATTAAGGTACAACCATCAGGCAGGAGATACAGGATCCCACACTACCAGGTTCCGGATCAGTTATTAAGGTACAACCATGAGGCAGGAGATACAGGATCCCACACTACCAGGTAACAGATCAGTCATTAAGGTACAACCATCAGGCAGGAGATACAGGATCCCACACTACCAGGATCCGGATCAGTTATTACGCTACAACCATCAGGCAGGAGATACAGGATCCCACACTACCAGGTTACGGATCAGTTATTAAGCTACAACCATCAGGCAGGAGATACAGGATCCCGCAGAACCAGGTTCTGGATCAGTTATTACGCTACGACCATCAGGCAGGAGATACAGGATCCCACACTAACAGGTTGCGGATCAGTTATTATGCTACAACTATCAGGCAGGAGATACAGGATCCCACACTACCAGGTTGTGGATCAGTTATTATGCTACAACTATCAGGCAGGAGATACAGGATCCCACACTACCAGGTTCTGGATCAGTTATTACGCTACAACCATCAGGCAGGAGATACAGGATCCCACACTACCAGGTTCCATATCAGTTATTACGGTACAACCATCAGGCAGGAGATACAGGATCCCACACTACCAGGTTCCGGATCAGTTATTACGCTACAACCATCAGGCAGGAGATACAGGATCCCACACCAGCAGGCTGCGGATCACATATTATGCTACAACCATCAGGCAGGAGATACAGGATCCCACACAACCAGGTTGCGGATCAGTTATTACGCTACAACCATCAGGCAGGAGATACAGGATCCTGCACTACCCGGTTCAGGATGATTTATTACGCTACAGCCATCAGGCAGGAGATACAGGATCCCACACTACCAGGTTCCGGATCAGTTATTACGCTACAACGGTCAGGCAGGAGATACAGGATCCCAAACTACCAGCTTCCGGATCAGTTATTACGCTACAACCATCAGGCAGGTGATACAGGATCCCACACTACCAGGCTGCGGATCAGTTATTACGCTACAACCATCAGGCAGGAGATACAGGATCCCACACTACCAGGTTCCGGATCAGTTATTACGCTACAACCATCAGGCAGGAGATACAGGATCCGACACTACCAGATTCCGGATCAGTTATTACGCTACAACCATAAGGCCGGAGATACTGGATCCCACAATACCAGGTTCCGGATCAGTTATTACGCTACAACCATCAGGCAGGAGATACAGGATCCCACACTACCAGGCTGCGGATCAGTTATTACGCTACAACCATCAGGCAGGAGATACAGGATCCCACACTACCAGGTTCCGGATCAGTTATTACGCTACAACCATCAGGCAGGAGATACAGGATCCCACACTACCAGGTTCAGGATGATTTATTACGCTACAGCCATCAGGCAGGAGATACAGGATCCCACACTACCAGGTTCCGGATCAGTTATTACGCTACAACGGTCAGGCAGGAGATACAGGATCCCAAACTACCAGCTTCCGGATCAGTTATTACGCTACAACCATCAGGCAGGTGATACAGGATCCCACACTACCAGGCTGCGGATCAGTTATTACGCTACAACCATCAGGCAGGAGATACAGGATCCCACACTACCAGGTTCCGGATCAGTTATTACGCTACAACCATCAGGCAGGAGATACAGGATCCGACACTACCAGATTCCGGATCAGTTATTACGCTACAACCATAAGGCCGGAGATACTGGATCCCACAATACCAGGTTCCGGATCAGTTATTACGCTACAACCATCAGGCAGGAGATACAGGATCCCACACTACCAGGTTCCGGATCAGTTATTACGCTACAATCATCAGGCAGGAGATACAGGATCCCACACTACCAGTTTCCTGATCAGTTATTAAGGTACAACCATCAGGCAGGTGATACAGGATCCCACACTACCAGGCTGCGGATCAGTTATTACGCTACAACCATCAGGCAGGAGATACAGGATCCCACACTACCAGGTTGCGGATCAGTTATTACGCTACAACCATCAGGCAGGAGATACAGCATCCGACACTACCAGATTCCGGATCAGTTATTACGCTACAACCATAAGGCCGGAGATACTGGATCCCACAATACCAGGTTCCGGATCAGTTATTACGCTACAACCATCAGGCAGGAGATACAGGATCCCACACTACCAGGTACCGGATCAGTTATTACGCTACAATCATCAGGCAGGAGATACAGGATCCCACACTACCAGTTTCCTGATCAGTTATTAAGGTACAACCATCAGGCAGGAGATACAGTATCGCACACTACCAGGTTCTGGATCAGGTATTACGCTACAACCATCAGGCAGGAGATACAGGATCCCACACTACCAGGTTCCGGATCAGTTATTAAGGTACAACCATCAGGCAGGAGATACAGGCTCCCACACTACCAGGTTCCGGATAAGTTATTATGCTACAACCATCAGGCAGGAGATACAGGATCACACCCTACCAGGTTTCGGATCAGTTATTACTCTACAACCATCAGGCCGGAGATACAGGATCCCACACTACCAGGTTCCGGGTCAGTTATTAAGCTACAACCGTTAGGCAGGAGATACAGGATCCCACACTACCAGTTTCCGGATCACTTATTATGCTACAACCTTCAGGCAGGAGATACAGGATCCCACACAACCAGTTTCCGGATCAGTTATTAAGCTGCAACCGTCAGGCAGGAGATACAGGATCCCACACTACCTGTTTCCGGATCAGTTATTACGCTACGACCATCAGACAGGAGATACAGGATCCCACACTACCAGTTTCCGGATCAGTTATTACGCTACAACCATCAGGCAGGAGATACAGGATCCCACACTACCAGGTTCCGGATCAGTTATTACGCTACAACCATCAGGCCGGAGATATAGGATCCCACACTAAAAGGTTCCGGATCAGTTATTAAGGTACAACCATCAGGCAGGAGATACAGGATCCCACACTACCAGGTTCTGGATCAGTTATTACGCTACAACCATCAGGCAGGAGATACAGGATCCCACACTACCAGGATCCGGATCAGTTATGAAGGTACAACCGTCAGGCAGGAGATACAGGCTCCCACACTACCAGTTTCAGGATCAGTTATTACGCTACAACCATCAGGCAGGAGATACAGGATCCCACACTACCAGGTTCCGGATAAGTTATTACGCTACAACCATCAGGCAGGAGATACAGGATCACACCCTACCAGGTTTCGGATCAGTTATTATGCTATAACGGTCAGGCAGGAGATACAGGATCCCAAACTACCAGCTTCCGGATCAGTTATTACGCTACAACCATCAGGCAGGTGATACAGGATCCCACACTACCAGGCTGCGGATCAGTTATTACGCTACAACCATCAGGCAGGAGATACAGGATCCCACACAACCAGCTTCCGGATCAGTTATTACGCTACAACCATCAGGCAGGAGATACAGGATCACAGACTAACATGTTCCGGATCAGTTACTACGCTACAACCATCAGGCAGGAGATACAGGATCCCACACTACCAGATTCCGGATCAGTTATTACGCTACAACCATCAGGCAGGAGATACAGGATCCCACACTACCAGCCTGCGGATCAGTTATTACGCTACAAACATCAGGCAGGAGATACAGGATCCCGCACTACCAGTTTGCGGATCAGTTATTATGCTACAACTATCAGGCAGGAGATACAGGATCCCACACTACCAGGTTCCGGATCAGTTATTACGGTACAACCATCAGGCAGGAGATACAGGATCCCACACTACCAGGTTCCGGATCAGTTATTACGCTACAACCATCAGGCAGGAGATACAGGATCCCACACTACCAGCTTCCGGATCAGTTATTACGCTACAATCATCAGGCAGGAGATACAGGATCCCACACTACCAGGTTTCGGATCAGTTATTACACTACAACCATCAGGCCGGAGATACAGGATCCCACAGTACCAGGTTCCGGTCAGTTATTAAGCTACAACCATCAGGCAGGAGATACAGGATCCCACACTACCAGCTTCCGGATCAGTTATTACGCTACAACCATCAGGCAGCAGATACACGATCCCACAATACCAGTTTCCGGATCACTTATTATGCTACAACCTTCAGGCAGGAGATACAGAATCCCACACTACCAGGTTCCGGATCAGTTATTAAGGTACAACCATCAGGCAGGAGATACAGGATCCCACACTACCAGGTTCCGGATCAGTTATTAAGGTACAACCATGAGGCAGGAGATACAGGATCCCACACTACCAGGTAACAGATCAGTCATTAAGGTACAACCATCAGGCAGGAGATACAGGATCCCACACTACCAGGATCCGGATCAGTTATTACGCTACAACCATCAGGCAGGAGATACAGGATCCCACACTACCAGGTTACGGATCAGTTATTAAGCTACAACCATCAGGCAGGAGATACAGGATCCCGCAGAACCAGGTTCTGGATCAGTTATTACGCTACGACCATCAGGCAGGAGATACAGGATCCCACACTAACAGGTTGCGGATCAGTTATTATGCTACAACTATCAGGCAGGAGATACAGGATCCCACACTACCAGGTTGTGGATCAGTTATTATGCTACAACTATCAGGCAGGAGATACAGGATCCCACACTACCAGGTTCTGGATCAGTTATTACGCTACAACCATCAGGCAGGAGATACAGGATCCCACACTACCAGGTTCCATATCAGTTATTACGGTACAACCATCAGGCAGGAGATACAGGATCCCACACTACCAGGTTCCGGATCAGTTATTACGCTACAACCATCAGGCAGGAGATACAGGATCCCACACCAGCAGGCTGCGGATCACATATTATGCTACAACCATCAGGCAGGAGATACAGGATCCCACACAACCAGGTTGCGGATCAGTTATTACGCTACAACCATCAGGCAGGAGATACAGGATCCTGCACTACCCGGTTCAGGATGATTTATTACGCTACAGCCATCAGGCAGGAGATACAGGATCCCACACTACCAGGTTCCGGATCAGTTATTACGCTACAACGGTCAGGCAGGAGATACAGGATCCCAAACTACCAGCTTCCGGATCAGTTATTACGCTACAACCATCAGGCAGGTGATACAGGATCCCACACTACCAGGCTGCGGATCAGTTATTACGCTACAACCATCAGGCAGGAGATACAGGATCCCACACTACCAGGTTCCGGATCAGTTATTACGCTACAACCATCAGGCAGGAGATACAGGATCCGACACTACCAGATTCCGGATCAGTTATTACGCTACAACCATAAGGCCGGAGATACTGGATCCCACAATACCAGGTTCCGGATCAGTTATTACGCTACAACCATCAGGCAGGAGATACAGGATCCCACACTACCAGGCTGCGGATCAGTTATTACGCTACAACCATCAGGCAGGAGATACAGGATCCCACACTACCAGGTTCCGGATCAGTTATTACGCTACAACCATCAGGCAGGAGATACAGGATCCCACACTACCAGGTTCAGGATGATTTATTACGCTACAGCCATCAGGCAGGAGATACAGGATCCCACACTACCAGGTTCCGGATCAGTTATTACGCTACAACGGTCAGGCAGGAGATACAGGATCCCAAACTACCAGCTTCCGGATCAGTTATTACGCTACAACCATCAGGCAGGTGATACAGGATCCCACACTACCAGGCTGCGGATCAGTTATTACGCTACAACCATCAGGCAGGAGATACAGGATCCCACACTACCAGGTTCCGGATCAGTTATTACGCTACAACCATCAGGCAGGAGATACAGGATCCGACACTACCAGATTCCGGATCAGTTATTACGCTACAACCATAAGGCCGGAGATACTGGATCCCACAATACCAGGTTCCGGATCAGTTATTACGCTACAACCATCAGGCAGGAGATACAGGATCCCACACTACCAGGTTCCGGATCAGTTATTACGCTACAATCATCAGGCAGGAGATACAGGATCCCACACTACCAGTTTCCTGATCAGTTATTAAGGTACAACCATCAGGCAGGTGATACAGGATCCCACACTACCAGGCTGCGGATCAGTTATTACGCTACAACCATCAGGCAGGAGATACAGGATCCCACACTACCAGGTTGCGGATCAGTTATTACGCTACAACCATCAGGCAGGAGATACAGCATCCGACACTACCAGATTCCGGATCAGTTATTACGCTACAACCATAAGGCCGGAGATACTGGATCCCACAATACCAGGTTCCGGATCAGTTATTACGCTACAACCATCAGGCAGGAGATACAGGATCCCACACTACCAGGTACCGGATCAGTTATTACGCTACAATCATCAGGCAGGAGATACAGGATCCCACACTACCAGTTTCCTGATCAGTTATTAAGGTACAACCATCAGGCAGGAGATACAGTATCGCACACTACCAGGTTCTGGATCAGGTATTACGCTACAACCATCAGGCAGGAGATACAGGATCCCACACTACCAGGTTCCGGATCAGTTATTAAGGTACAACCATCAGGCAGGAGATACAGGCTCCCACACTACCAGGTTCCGGATAAGTTATTATGCTACAACCATCAGGCAGGAGATACAGGATCACACCCTACCAGGTTTCGGATCAGTTATTACTCTACAACCATCAGGCCGGAGATACAGGATCCCACACTACCAGGTTCCGGGTCAGTTATTAAGCTACAACCGTTAGGCAGGAGATACAGGATCCCACACTACCAGTTTCCGGATCACTTATTATGCTACAACCTTCAGGCAGGAGATACAGGATCCCACACAACCAGTTTCCGGATCAGTTATTAAGCTGCAACCGTCAGGCAGGAGATACAGGATCCCACACTACCTGTTTCCGGATCAGTTATTACGCTACGACCATCAGACAGGAGATACAGGATCCCACACTACCAGTTTCCGGATCCGTTATTACGCTACAACCATCAGGCAGGAGATACAGGATCCCACACTACCAGGTTCCGGATCAGTTATTACGCTACAACCATCAGGCCGGAGATATAGGATCCCACACTAAAAGGTTCCGGATCAGTTATTAAGGTACAACCATCAGGCAGGAGATACAGGATCCCACACTACCAGGTTCTGGATCAGTTATTACGCTACAACCATCAGGCAGGAGATACAGGATCCCACACTACCAGGATCCGGATCAGTTATGAAGGTACAACCGTCAGGCAGGAGATACAGGCTCCCACACTACCAGTTTCAGGATCAGTTATTACGCTACAACCATCAGGCAGGAGATACAGGATCCCACACTACCAGGTTCCGGATAAGTTATTACGCTACAACCATCAGGCAGGAGATACAGGATCACACCCTACCAGGTTTCGGATCAGTTATTATGCTATAACGGTCAGGCAGGAGATACAGGATCCCAAACTACCAGCTTCCGGATCAGTTATTACGCTACAACCATCAGGCAGGTGATACAGGATCCCACACTACCAGGCTGCGGATCAGTTATTACGCTACAACCATCAGGCAGGAGATACAGGATCCCACACAACCAGCTTCCGGATCAGTTATTACGCTACAACCATCAGGCAGGAGATACAGGATCACAGACTAACATGTTCCGGATCAGTTACTACGCTACAACCATCAGGCAGGAGATACAGGATCACACACTACCTGGTTCCGGATCAGTCATTACGCTACAACCATCAGGCAGGAGATACAGGATCCCACACTACCAGGTTCCGGATCAGTTATTAAGCTACAACCATCAAGCAGGAGATACAGGATCCCACACTACCAGCTTCCGGATCAGTTATTACGCTAGAACCATCAGGCAGGAGATACAGGATCACAGACTAACATGTTCCGGATCAGTTATTACGCTACAACCATCAGGCAGGAGATACAGGATCCCAAACTACCAGCTTCCGGATCAGTTATTCCGCTACAACCATCAGGCAGGAGATACAGGATCCCACACTACCAGGTTGCGGATCAGTTATTACGCTACAACCATCAGGCAGGAGATACAGCATCCGACACTACCAGATTCCGGATCAGTTATTACGCTACAACCATAAGGCCGGAGATACTGGATCCCACAATACCAGGTTCCGGATCAGTTATTACGCTACAACCATCAGGCAGGAGATACAGGATCCCACACTACCAGGTACGGGATCAGTTATTACGCTACAATCATCAGGCAGGAGATACAGGATCCCACACTACCAGTTTCCTGATCAGTTATTAAGGTACAACCATCAGGCAGGAGATACAGGATCGCACACTACCAGGTTCTGGATCAGGTATTACGCTACAACCATCAGGCAGGAGATACAGGATCCCACACTACCAGGTTCCGGATCAGTTATTAAGGTACAACCATCAGGCAGGAGATACAGGCTCCCACACTACCAGGTTCCGGATAAGTTATTATGCTACAACCATCAGGCAGGAGATACAGGATCACACCCTACCAGGTTTCGGATCAGTTATTACTCTACAACCATCAGGCCGGAGATACAGGATCCCACACTACCAGGTTCCGGGTCAGTTATTAAGCTACAACCGTTAGGCAGGAGATACAGGATCCCACACTACCAGTTTCCGGATCACTTATTATGCTACAACCTTCAGGCAGGAGATACAGGATCCCACACAACCAGTTTCCGGATCAGTTATTAAGCTGCAACCGTCAGGCAGGAGATACAGGATCCCACACTACCTGTTTCCGGATCAGTTATTACGCTACGACCATCAGACAGGAGATACAGGATCCCACACTACCAGTTTCCGGATCAGTTATTACGCTACAACCATCAGGCAGGAGATACAGGATCCCACACTACCAGGTTCCGGATCAGTTATTACGCTACAACCATCAGGCCGGAGATATAGGATCCCACACTAAAAGGTTCCGGATCAGTTATTAAGGTACAACCATCAGGCAGGAGATACAGGATCCCACACTACCAGGTTCTGGATCAGTTATTACGCTACAACCATCAGGCAGGAGATACAGGATCCCACACTACCAGGATCCGGATCAGTTATGAAGGTACAACCGTCAGGCAGGAGATACAGGCTCCCACACTACCAGTTTCAGGATCAGTTATTACGCTACAACCATCAGGCAGGAGATACAGGATCCCACACTACCAGGTTCCGGATAAGTTATTACGCTACAACCATCAGGCAGGAGATACAGGATCACACCCTACCAGGTTTCGGATCAGTTATTATGCTATAACGGTCAGGCAGGAGATACAGGATCCCAAACTACCAGCTTCCGGATCAGTTATTACGCTACAACCATCAGGCAGGTGATACAGGATCCCACACTACCAGGCTGCGGATCAGTTATTACGCTACAACCATCAGGCAGGAGATACAGGATCCCACACAACCAGCTTCCGGATCAGTTATTACGCTACAACCATCAGGCAGGAGATACAGGATCACAGACTAACATGTTCCGGATCAGTTACTACGCTACAACCATCAGGCAGGAGATACAGGATCACACACTACCTGGTTCCGGATCAGTCATTACGCTACAACCATCAGGCAGGAGATACAGGATCCCACACTACCAGGTTCCGGATCAGTTATTAAGCTACAACCATCAAGCAGGAGATACAGGATCCCACACTACCAGCTTCCGGATCAGTTATTACGCTAGAACCATCAGGCAGGAGATACAGGATCACAGACTAACATGTTCCGGATCAGTTATTACGCTACAACCATCAGGCAGGAGATACAGGATCCCAAACTACCAGCTTCCGGATCAGTTATTCCGCTACAACCATCAGGCAGGAGATACATGATCCCACACTACCAGGTTCAGGATCAGTTATTACTTTACAACCTTCAGGCAGGAGATACAGGATCCCACACTACCAGGTTCAGGATCACTTATTACGCTACAACCATCAGGCAGGAGATGGAGGCACCCACACTACCAGGTTCAGGATCAGTTATTACGTTACAACCTTCAGGCAGGAGATACAGGATCCCACACTACCAGGTTCAGGATCACTTATTACGCTACAACCATCAGGCAGGAGATGGAGGCACCCACAAGACCAGGTTCAGGATCAGTTATTACGCTACAACGGTCAGGCAGGAGATACAGGATCCCAAACTACCAGCTTCCGGATCAGTTATTACGCTACAACCATCAGGCAGGTGATACAGGATCCCACACTACCAGGCTGCGGATCAGTTATTACGCTACAACCATCAGGCAGGAGATACAGGATCCCACACCACCAGGTTCCGGATCAGTTATTACGCTACAACCATCAGGCAGGAGATACAGGATCCCACACTACCAGATTCCGGATCAGTTATTACGCTACAACCATAAGGCCGGAGATACTGGATCCCACAATACCAGGTTCCGGATCAGTTATTATGCTAGAACCATCAGGCAGGAGATACAGGATCCCACACTACCAGGTTCCGGATCATTTATTACGCTACAATCATCAGGCAGGAGATACAGGATCCCACACTACCAGTTTCCTGATCAGTTATTAAGGTACAACCATCAGGCAGGAGATACAGGATCCCACACTACTAGGTTCTGGATCAGTTATTACGCTACAACCATCAGGCAGGAGATACAGGATCCCACACTACCAGGTTCCGGATCAGTTATTAAGGTACAACCATCAGGCAGGAGATACAGGCTCCCACACTACCAGGTTCCGGATAAGTTATTACGCTACAACCATCAGGCAGGAGATACAGGATCACACCCTACCAGGTTTCGGATCAGTTATTACTCTACAACCATCAGGCCGGAGATACAGGATCCCACACTACCAGGTTCCGGATCAGTTATTATGCTACAACCGTCAGGCAGGAGATACAGGATCCCACACTACCAGTTTCCGCATCACTTATTATGCTACAACCTTCAGGCAGGAGATACAGGATCCCACACAATCAGTTTCCGGATCAGTTATTAAGCTACAACCATCAGGCAGGAGATACAGGATTCCACACTACCAGTTTCCGGATCAGTTATTACGCTACGACCATCAGACAGGAGATACAGGATCCCACACTACCAGTTTCCGGATCAGTTATTACGCTACAACCATCAGGCAGGAGATACAGGATCCCACACTACCAGTTTCCGGATCAGTTATTACGCTACAACCATCAGGCAGGAGATACAGGATCCCACACAACCAGGTTGCAGATCAGTTATTACGCTACAAATGTCAGGCAGGAGATACAGGATCCCACATTACCAGGTTCCGGATCAGTTATTAAGGTACAACCATCAGGCAGGAGATACAGGATCCCACACTACCAGGTTCCGGATCAGTTATTACGCTACAACCATCAGGCAGGAGATATAGGATCCCACACTACCAGGTTCCGGATCAGTTATTAAGCTACAACAATAAGGCAGGAGATACAGGATCCCACACTACCAGGTTCCGGATCAGTTATTAAGGTACAACCATCAGGCAGGAGATACAGGATCCCACACTACCAGGTTACGGATCGATTATTATGGTACAACCATCAGGCAGGAGATACAGGATCCCACAATACCAGGTTCCGGATCAGTTATTACGCTACAACCATCAGGCAGGAGATACAGGATCCCACACTACCAGGTTCCGGATCAGTTATTAAGCTACAACCATCAGGCAGGAGATACAGGATCCCAGAGAACCAGATTCTGGATCAGTTATTACGCTACAAACATCAGTCAGGAGATACAGGCTCCCACACAACCAGGTTCAGGATCAGTTATTACGCTACAACCATCAGGCAGGAGATACAGGATCCCACACTACCAGGTTCCGGATCAGTTATTACGCTACAACCATCAGGCAGGAGACACAGGATCCCACACTACCAGGTTCCGGATCAGTTATTGCGCTACAACCATCAGGCAGGAGATACAGGATCCCACATTACCAGGTTCCGGATCAGTTATTAAGCTACAACCATCAGGCAGGAGATACAGGATCCCAGACAAAGAGTTTCCGGAGCATTTATTACGCTACAACCATCAGGCAGGAGATACAGGATCCCACACGACCAGCTTCCGGATCAGTTATTACGCTACAACCATCAGGCAGGAGATACAGGATCCCACACTACCAGGTTCCGGATCAGTTATTAAGGTACAACCATGAGGCAGGAGATACAGGATCCCACACTACCAGGTAACAGATCAGTCATTAAGGTACAACCATCAGGCAGGAGATACAGGATCCCACACTACCAGGATCCGGATCAGTTATTACGCTACAACCATCAGGCAGGAGATACAGGATCCCACACTACCAGGTTACGGATCAGTTATTAAGCTACAACCATCAGGCAGGAGATACAGGATCCCGCACAACCAGGTTCTGGATCAGTTATTACGCTACGACCATCAGGCAGGAGATACAGGATCCCACACTAACAGGTTGCGGATCAGTTATTATGCTACAACTATCAGGCAGGAGATACAGGATCCCAAACTACCAGGTTGTGGATCAGTTATTATGCTACAACTATCAGGCAGGAGATACAGGATCCCACACGACCAGGTTCTGGATCAGTTATTACGCTACAACCATCAGGCAGGAGATACAGGATCCCACACTACCAGGTTCCATATCAGTTATTACGCTACAACCATCAGGCAGGAGATACAGGATCCCACACTACCAGGTTCCGGATCAGTTATTACGCTACAACCATCAGGCAGGAGATACAGGATCCCACACCAGCAGGCTGCGGATCACTTATTATGCTACAACCATCAGGCAGGAGATACAGGATCCCACACTACCAGGTTCCGGATCAGTTTTTACGGTACAACCATCAGGCAGGAGATACAGGATCCCACACAACCAGGTTCCATATCAGTTATTACGCTACAACCATCAGGCAGGAGATACAGGATCCCACACTACCAGGTTCCGGATCAGTTATTACGCTACAACCATCAGGCAGGAGATACAGGATCCCACACCAGCAGGCTGCGGATCACTTATTATGCTACAACCATCAGGCAGGAGATACAGGATCCCACACTACCAGGTTGCGGATCAGTTATTACGCTGCAAATATCAGGCAGGAGATACAGGATCCCACACTACCAGGTTCCGGATCAGTTTTTACGGTACAACCATCAGGCAGGAGATACAGGATCCCACACAGCCAGGTTCCGGATCAGTTATTACGCTACAACCAGCAGGCAGGAGATACAGGATCGCACACTACCTGGTTCCGGATCAGTTATTACGCAACAACCATCAGGGAGGAGATATAGGATCCCACACAACCAGGTTCCGGATCAGTTATTACGCTACAACCATCAGGCAGGAGATACAGGATCCCACACTACCAGATTCCGGATCAGTTATTACGCTACAACCATCAGGCAGGAGATACAGGATCCCACACTACCAGCCTGCGGATCAGTTATTACGCTACAAACATCAGGCAGGAGATACAGGATCCCGGACTACCAGGTTGCGGATCAGTTATTATGCTACAACTATCAGGCAGGAGATACAGGATCCCACACTACCAGGTTCCGGATCCGTTATTACGGTACATCCATCAGGCAGGAGATACAGGATCCCACACTACCAGGTTCCGGATCAGTTATTACGCTACAACCATCAGGCAGGAGATACAGGATCCCACACTACCAGCTTCCGGATCAGTTATTACGCTACAATCATCAGGCAGGAGATACAGGATCCCACACTACCAGGTTTCGGATCAGTTATTACACTACAACCATCAGGCCGGAGATACAGGATCCCACAGTACCAGGTTCCGGTCAGTTATTAAGCTACAACCATCAGGCAGGAGATACAGGATCCCACACTACCAGGTTCCGGATCAGTTATTAAGCTACAACCATCAGGCAGGAGATACAGGATCCCACACTACCAGCCTGCGGATCAGTTATTACACTACAACCAACAGGCAGGAGATACAGGATCCCAAACTACCAGGTTCAGCATCAGTTATTACGCCACAACCATCAGGCAGGAGATACAGGATCCCAAACTACCTGGTTCAGGATCAGTTATTACGCCACAACTTTCAGGCAGGAGATACAGGATCCCAAACTACCAGGTTTCGGATCAGTTATTTCTGGATCAGTTCGTACGCTACAACCATCAGGCAGGAGATACAGGCTCCCACACTACCAGGTTCCGGATCAGTTATTAAGCTACAACCATCAACCAGGAGATAGAGGATCCCACACTACCAGGTTCCGGATCAGTTATTACACTACAACCATGAGGCAGGAGATACAGGATCACAGACTAACATGTTCCGGATCAGTTATTACGCTACAACCATCAGGCAGGAAATACAGGATCACACACTACCTGGTTCCGGATCAGTAATTACGCTACAACCATCAGGCAGGAGAGACAGGATCCCACATTACCAGGTTCCGGATCAGTTATTAAGCTACAACCATCAAGCAGGAGATACAGGATCCCACACTACCAGGTTCCGGATCAGTTATTATGCTACAACCATCAGGCAGGAGATACAGGATCCCACACTACCAGGTTCCGGATCAGTTATTACGCTACAACCATCAGGCAGGAGATATAGGATCCCACACTACCAGGTTCCGGATCAGTTATTAAGCTAAAACCATAAGGCAGGAGATACAGGATCCCACACTACCAGGTTCCGGATCAGTTATTAAGGTACAACCATCAGGCAGGAGATACAGGATCCCACACTACCAGGTTACGGATCAGTTATTATGGTACAACCATCAGGCAGGAGATACAGGATCCCACAATACCAGGTTCCGGATCAGTTATTACGCTACAACCATCAGGCAGGAGATACAGGATCCCACACTACCAGGTTCCGGATCAGTTATTACGCTACAACCATCAGGCCGTAGATACAGGATCCCACGCTACCAGGTTCCGGATCAGTTATTACGCTACAACCATCAGGCAGAAGATACAGGATCCCACACTACCAGGTTGCGGATCAGTTATTACGCTACAACCATCAGGCAGCAGATACACGATCCCACAATACCAGTTTCCGGATCACTTATTATGCTACAACCGTCAGGCAGGAGATACAGAATCCCACACTACCAGGTTCCGGATCAGTTATTAAGGTACAACCATCAGGCAGGAGATACAGGATCCCACACTACCAGGTTCCGGATCAGTTATTAAGGTACAACCATGAGGCAGGAGATACAGGATCCCACACTACCAGGTAACAGATCAGTCATTAAGGTACAACCATCAGGCAGGAGATACAGGATCCCACACTACCAGGATCCGGATCAGTTATTACGCTACAACCATCAGGCAGGAGATACAGGATCCCACACTACCAGGTTACGAATCAGTTATTAAGCTACAACCATCAGGCAGGAGATACAGGATCCCGCACAACCAGGTTCTGGATCAGTTATTACGCTACGACCATCAGGCAGGAGATACAGGATCCCACACTAACAGGTTGCGGATCAGTTATTATGCTACAACTATCAGGCAGGAGATACAGGATCCCACACTACCAGGTTGTGGATCAGTTGTTATGCTACAACTATCAGGCAGGAGATACAGGATCCCACACTACCAGGTTCTGGATCAGTTATTACGCTACAACCATCAGGCAGGAGATACAGGATCCCACACTACCAGGTTCCATATCAGTTATTACGCTACAACCATCAGGCAGGAGATACAGGATCCCACACTACCAGGTTCCGGATCAGTTATTACGCTACAACCATCAGGCAGGAGATACAGGATCCCACACCAGCAGGCTGCGGATCACTTATTATGCTACAACCATCAGGCAGGAGATACAGGATCCCACACAACCAGGTTCCGGATCAGTTATTACGCTACAACCATCAGGCAGGAGATACAGGATCCTGCACTACCCGGTTCAGGATGATTTATTACGCTACAGCCATCAGGCAGGAGATACAGGATCCCACACTACCAGGTTGCGGATCAGTTATTATGCTACAACTATCAGGCAGGAGATACAGGATCCCACACTACCAGGTTCCGGATCAGTTTTTACGGTACAACCATCAGGCAGGAGATACAGGATCCCACACAACCAGGTTCCATATCAGTTATTACGCTACAACCATCAGGCAGGAGATACAGGATCCCACACTACCAGGTTCCGGATCAGTTATTACGCTACAACCATCAGGCAGGAGATACAGGATCCCACACCTGCAGGCTGCGGATCACTTATTATGCTACAACCATCAGGCAGGAGATACAGGATCCCACACAACCAGGTTCCGGATCAGTTATTACGCTACAACCATCAGGCAGGAGATACAGGATCCCGCACTACCCGGTTCAGGATGATTTATTATGCTACAGCCATCAGGCAGGAGATACAGGATCCCACACTACCAGGTTGCGGATCAGTTATTATGCTACAACTATCAGGCAGGAGATACAGGATCCCACACTACCAGGTTCCGGATCAGTTTTTACGGTACAACCATCAGGCAGGAGATACAGGATCCCACACAACCAGGTTCCGGATCAGTTATTACGCTACAACCAGCAGGCAGGAGATACAGGATCGCACACTACCTGTTTCCGGATCAGTTATTACGCAACAACCATCAGGCAGGAGATATAGGATCCCACCCAACCAGGTTCCAGATCAGTTATTATGCTACAACCATCAGGCAGGAGATACAGGATCCCACACTACCAGGTTCCGGATCAGTTATTACGCTACAGCCATCAGGCAGGAGATACAGGATCCCACACTACCAGGTTCCGGATCAGTTATTACGCTACAACCATCAGGCAGGAGATACAGGATCCCACACTACCAGATTCCGGATCAGTTATTACGCTACAACCATCAGGCAGGAGATACAGGATCCCACACTACCAGCCTGCGGATCAGTTATTACGCTACAAACATCAGGCAGGAGATACAGGATCCCGCACTACCAGGTTGCGGATCAGTTATTATGCTACAACTATCAGGCAGGAGATACAGGATCCCACACTACCAGGTTCCGGATCAGTTATTACGGTACAACCATCAGGCAGGAGATACAGGATCCCACACTACCAGGTTCCGGATCAGTTATTACGCTACAACCATCAGGCAGGAGATACAGGATCCCACACTACCAGCTTCCGGATCAGTTATTACGCTACAATCATCAGGCAGGAGATACAGGATCCCACACTACCAGGTTTCGGATCAGTTATTACACTACAACCATCAGGCCGGAGATACAGGATCCCACAGTACCAGGTTCCGGTCAGTTATTAAGCTACAACCATCAGGCAGGAGATACAGGATCCCACACTACCAGGTTCCGGATCAGTTATTAAGCTACAACCATCAGGCAGGAGATACAGGATCCCACACTACCAGCTTCCGGATCAGTTATTACGCTACAACCATCAGGCAGCAGATACACGATCCCACAATACCAGTTTCCGGATCACTTATTATGCTACAACCTTCAGGCAGGAGATACAGAATCCCACACTACCAGGTTCCGGATCAGTTATTAAGGTACAACCATCAGGCAGGAGATACAGGACCCCACACTACCAGGTTCCGGATCAGTTATTAAGGTACAACCATGAGGCAGGAGATACAGGATCCCACACCAGCAGGCTGCGGATCACTTATTATGCTACAACCATCAGGCAGGAGATACAGGATCCCACACAACCAGGTTCCGGATCAGTTATTACGCTACAACCATCAGGCAGGAGATACAGGATCCCGCACTACCCGGTTCAGGATGATTTATTACGCGACAGCCATCAGGCAGGAGATACAGGATCCCACACTACCAGGTTGCGGATCAGTTATTATGCTACAACTATCAGGCAGGAGATACAGGATCCCACACTACCAGGTTCCGGATCAGTTTTTACGGTACAACCATCAGGCAGGAGATACAGGATCCCACACAACCAGGTTCCGGATCAGTTATTACGCTACAACCAGCAGGCAGGAGATACAGGATCGCACACTACCTGGTTCCGGATCAGTTATTACGCAACAACCATCAGGCAGGAGATATAGGATCCCACACAACCAGGTTCCAGATCAGTTATTATGCTACAACCATCAGGCAGGAGATACAGGATCCCACACTACCAGGTTCCGGATCAGTTATTACGCTACAGCCATCAGGCAGGAGATACAGGATCCCACACTACCAGGTTCCGGATCAGTTATTACGCTACAACCATCAGGCAGGAGATACAGGATCCCACACTACCAGATTCCGGATCAGTTATTACGCTACAACCATCAGGCAGGAGATACAGGATCCCACACTACCAGCCTGCGGATCAGTTATTACGCTACAAACATCAGGCAGGAGATACAGGATCCCGCACTACCAGGTTGCGGATCAGTTATTATGCTACAACTATCAGGCAGGAGATACAGGATCCCACACTAACAGGTTCCGGATCAGTTATTACGGTACAACCATCAGGCAGGAGATACAGGATCCCACACTACCAGGTTCCGGATCAGTTATTACGCTACAACCATCAGGCAGGAGATACAGGATCCCACACTACCAGCTTCCGGATCAGTTATTACGCTACAATCATCAGGCAGGAGATACAGGATCCCACACTACCAGGTTTCGGATCAGTTATTACACTACAACCATCAGGCCGGAGATACAGGATCCCACAGTACCAGGTTCCGGTCAGTTATTAAGCTACAACCATCAGGCAGGAGATACAGGATCCCACACTACCAGGTTCCGGATCAGTTATTAAGCTACAACCATCAGGCAGGAGATACAGGATCCCACACTACCAGCTTCCGGATCAGTTATTACGCTACAACCATCAGGCAGCAGATACACGATCCCACAATACCAGTTTCCGGATCACTTATTATGCTACAACCTTCAGGCAGGAGATACAGAATCCCACACTACCAGGTTCCGGATCAGTTATTAAGGTACAACCATCAGGCAGGAGATACAGGATCCCACACTACCAGGTTCCGGATCAGTTATTAAGGTACAACCATGAGGCAGGAGATACAGGATCCCACACTACCAGGTAACAGATCAGTCATTAAGGTACAACCATCGGGCAGGAGATACAGGATCCCACACTACCAGGATCCGGATCAGTTATTATGCTACAACCATCAGGCAGGAGATACAGGATCCCACACTACCAGGTTACGGATCAGTTATTAAGCTACAACCATCAGGCAGGAGATACAGGATCCCGCACAACCAGGTTCTGGATCAGTTATTACGCTACGACCATCAGGCAGGAGATACAGGATCCCACACTAACAGGTTGCGGATCAGTTATTATGCTACAACTATCAGGCAGGAGATACAGGATCCCACACTACCAGGTTGTGGATCAGTTATTATGCTACAACTATCAGGCAGGAGATACAGGATCCCACACTACCAGGTTCTGGATCGGTTATTATGCTACAACTATCAGGCAGGAGATACAGGATCCCACACTACCAGGTTCCGGATCAGTTATTACGGTACAACCATCAGGCAGGAGATACAGGATCCCACACTACCAGGTTCCGGGATCAGTTATTACGCTACAACCATCAGGCAGGAGATACAGGATCCCACACCAGCAGGCTGCGGATCACTTATTATGCTACAACCATCAGGCAGGAGATACAGGATCCCACACAACCAGGTTCCGGATCAGTTATTACGCTACAACCATCAGGCAGGAGATACAGGATCCTGCACTACCCGGTTCAGGATGATTTATTACGCTACAGCCATCAGGCAGGAGATACAGGATCCCACACTACCAGGTTGCGGATCAGTTATTATGCTACAACTATCAGGCAGGAGATACAGGATCCCACACTACCAGGTTCCGGATCAGTTTTTACGGTACAACCATCAGGCAGGAGATACAGGATCCCACACAACCAGGTTCCATATCAGTTATTACGCTACAACCATCAGGCAGGAGATACAGGATCCCACACTACCAGGTTCCGGATCAGTTATTACGCTACAACCATCAGGCAGGAGATACAGGATCCCACACCTGCAGGCTGCGGATCACTTATTATGCTACAACCATCAGGCAGGAGATACAGGATCCCACACAACCAGGTTCCGGATCAGTTATTACGCTACAACCATCAGGCAGGAGATACAGGATCCCGCACTACCCGGTTCAGGATGATTTATTATGCTACAGCCATCAGGCAGGAGATACAGGATCCCACACTACCAGGTTGCGGATCAGTTATTATGCTACAACTATCAGGCAGGAGATACAGGATCCCACACTACCAGGTTCCGGATCAGTTTTTACGGTACAACCATCAGGCAGGAGATACAGGATCCCACACAACCAGGTTCCGGATCAGTTATTACGCTACAACCAGCAGGCAGGAGATACAGGATCGCACACTACCTGTTTCCGGATCAGTTATTACGCAACAACCATCAGGCAGGAGATATAGGATCCCACCCAACCAGGTTCCAGATCAGTTATTATGCTACAACCATCAGGCAGGAGATACAGGATCCCACACTACCAGGTTCCGGATCAGTTATTACGCTACAGCCATCAGGCAGGAGATACAGGATCCCACACTACCAGGTTCCGGATCAGTTATTACGCTACAACCATCAGGCAGGAGATACAGGATCCCACACTACCAGATTCCGGATCAGTTATTACGCTACAACCATCAGGCAGGAGATACAGGATCCCACACTACCAGCCTGCGGATCAGTTATTACGCTACAAACATCAGGCAGGAGATACAGGATCCCGCACTACCAGGTTGCGGATCAGTTATTATGCTACAACTATCAGGCAGGAGATACAGGATCCCACACTACCAGGTTCCGGATCAGTTATTACGGTACAACCATCAGGCAGGAGATACAGGATCCCACACTACCAGGTTCCGGATCAGTTATTACGCTACAACCATCAGGCAGGAGATACAGGATCCCACACTACCAGCTTCCGGATCAGTTATTACGCTACAATCATCAGGCAGGAGATACAGGATCCCACACTACCAGGTTTCGGATCAGTTATTACACTACAACCATCAGGCCGGAGATACAGGATCCCACAGTACCAGGTTCCGGTCAGTTATTAAGCTACAACCATCAGGCAGGAGATACAGGATCCCACACTACCAGGTTCCGGATCAGTTCTTAAGCTACAACCATCAGGCAGGAGATACAGGATCCCACACTACCAGCTTCCGGATCAGTTATTACGCTACAACCATCAGGCAGCAGATACACGATCCCACAATACCAGTTTCAGGATCACTTATTATGCTACAACCTTCAGGCAGGAGATACAGAATCCCACACTACCAGGTTCCGGATCAGTTATTAAGGTACAACCATCAGGCAGGAGATACAGGACCCCACACTACCAGGTTCCGGATCAGTTATTAAGGTACAACCATGAGGCAGGAGATACAGGATCCCACACCAGCAGGCTGCGGATCACTTATTATGCTACAACCATCAGGCAGGAGATACAGGATCCCACACAACCAGGTTCCGGATCAGTTATTACGCTACAACCATCAGGCAGGAGATACAGGATCCCGCACTACCCGGTTCAGGATGATTTATTACGCGACAGCCATCAGGCAGGAGATACAGGATCCCACACTACCAGGTTGCGGATCAGTTATTATGCTACAACTATCAGGCAGGAGATACAGGATCCCACACTACCAGGTTCCGGATCAGTTTTTACGGTACAACCATCAGGCAGGAGATACAGGATCCCACACAACCAGGTTCCGGATCAGTTATTACGCTACAACCAGCAGGCAGGAGATACAGGATCGCACACTACCTGGTTCCGGATCAGTTATTACACAACAACCATCAGGCAGGAGATATAGGATCCCACACAACCAGGTTCCAGATCAGTTATTATGCTACAACCATCAGGCAGGAGATACAGGATCCCACACTACCAGGTTCCGGATCAGTTATTACGCTACAGCCATCAGGCAGGAGATACAGGATCCCACACTACCAGGTTCCGGATCAGTTATTACGCTACAACCATCAGGCAGGAGATACAGGATCCCACACTACCAGATTCCGGATCAGTTATTACGCTACAACCATCAGGCAGGAGATACAGGATCCCACACTACCAGCCTGCGGATCAGTTATTACGCTACAAACATCAGGCAGGAGATACAGGATCCCGCACTACCAGGTTGCGGATCAGTTATTATGCTACAACTATCAGGCAGGAGATACAGGATCCCACACTAACAGGTTCCGGATCAGTTATTACGGTACAACCATCAGGCAGGAGATACAGGATCCCACACTACCAGGTTCCGGATCAGTTATTACGCTACAACCATCAGGCAGGAGATACAGGATCCCACACTACCAGCTTCCGGATCAGTTATTACGCTACAATCATCAGGCAGGAGATACAGGATCCCACACTACCAGGTTTCGGATCAGTTATTACACTACAACCATCAGGCCGGAGATACAGGATCCCACAGTACCAGGTTCCGGTCAGTTATTAAGCTACAACCATCAGGCAGGAGATACAGGATCCCACACTACCAGGTTCCGGATCAGTTATTAAGCTACAACCATCAGGCAGGAGATACAGGATCCCACACTACCAGCTTCCGGATCAGTTATTACGCTACAACCATCAGGCAGCAGATACACGATCCCACAATACCAGTTTCCGGATCACTTATTATGCTACAACCTTCAGGCAGGAGATACAGAATCCCACACTACCAGGTTCCGGATCAGTTATTAAGGTACAACCATCAGGCAGGAGATACAGGATCCCACACTACCAGGTTCCGGATCAGTTATTAAGGTACAACCATGAGGCAGGAGATACAGGATCCCACACTACCAGGTAACAGATCAGTCATTAAGGTACAACCATCGGGCAGGAGATACAGGATCCCACACTACCAGGATCCGGATCAGTTATTATGCTACAACCATCAGGCAGGAGATACAGGATCCCACACTACCAGGTTACGGATCAGTTATTAAGCTACAACCATCAGGCAGGAGATACAGGATCCCGCACAACCAGGTTCTGGATCAGTTATTACGCTACGACCATCAGGCAGGAGATACAGGATCCCACACTAACAGGTTGCGGATCAGTTATTATGCTACAACTATCAGGCAGGAGATACAGGATCCCACACTACCAGGTTGTGGATCAGTTATTATGCTACAACTATCAGGCAGGAGATACAGGATCCCACACTACCAGGTTCTGGATCGGTTATTATGCTACAACTATCAGGCAGGAGATACAGGATCCCACACTACCAGGTTCCGGATCAGTTATTACGGTACAACCATCAGGCAGGAGATACAGGATCCCACACTACCAGGTTCCGGATCAGTTATTACGCTACAACCATCAGGCAGGAGATACAGGATCCCACACTACCAGCTTCCGGATCAGTTATTACGCTACAATCATCAGGCAGGAGATACAGGATCCCACACTACCAGGTTTCGGATCAGTTATTACACTACAACCATCAGGCCGGAGATACAGGATCCCACAGTACCAGGTTCCGGTCAGTTATTAAGCTACAACCATCAGGCAGGAGATACAGGATCCCACACTACCAGGTTCCGGATCAGTTATTAAGCTACAACCATCAGGCAGGAGATACAGGATCCCACACTACCAGCTTCCGGATCAGTTATTACGCTACAACCATCAGGCAGCAGATACACGATCCCACAATACCAGTTTCCGGATCACTTATTATGCTACAACCTTCAGGCAGGAGATACAGAATCCCACACTACCAGGTTCCGGATCAGTTATTAAGGTACAACCATCAGGCAGGAGATACAGGACCCCACACTACCAGGTTCCGGATCAGTTATTAAGGTACAACCATCAGGCAGGAGATACAGGATCCCACACCAGCAGGCTGCGGATCACTTATTATGCTACAACCATCAGGCAGGAGATACAGGATCCCACACAACCAGGTTCCGGATCAGTTATTACGCTACAACCATCAGGCAGGAGATACAGGATCCCGCACTACCCGGTTCAGGATGATTTATTACGCGACAGCCATCAGGCAGGAGATACAGGATCCCACACTACCAGGTTGCGGATCAGTTATTATGCTACAACTATCAGGCAGGAGATACAGGATCCCACACTACCAGGTTCCGGATCAGTTTTTACGGTACAACCATCAGGCAGGAGATACAGGATCCCACACAACCAGGTTCCGGATCAGTTATTACGCTACAACCAGCAGGCAGGAGATACAGGATCGCACACTACCTGGTTCCGGATCAGTTATTACGCAACAACCATCAGGCAGGAGATATAGGATCCCACACAACCAGGTTCCAGATCAGTTATTATGCTACAACCATCAGGCAGGAGATACAGGATCCCACACTACCAGGTTCCGGATCAGTTATTACGCTACAGCCATCAGGCAGGAGATACAGGATCCCACACTACCAGGTTCCGGATCAGTTATTACGCTACAACCATCAGGCAGGAGATACAGGATCCCACACTACCAGATTCCGGATCAGTTATTACGCTACAACCATCAGGCAGGAGATACAGGATCCCACACTACCAGCCTGCGGATCAGTTATTACGCTACAAACATCAGGCAGGAGATACAGGATCCCGCACTACCAGGTTGCGGATCAGTTATTATGCTACAACTATCAGGCAGGAGATACAGGATCCCACACTAACAGGTTCCGGATCAGTTATTACGGTACAACCATCAGGCAGGAGATACAGGATCCCACACTACCAGGTTCCGGATCAGTTATTACGCTACAACCATCAGGCAGGAGATACAGGATCCCACACTACCAGCTTCCGGATCAGTTATTACGCTACAATCATCAGGCAGGAGATACAGGATCCCACACTACCAGGTTTCGGATCAGTTATTACACTACAACCATCAGGCCGGAGATACAGGATCCCACAGTACCAGGTTCCGGTCAGTTATTAAGCTACAACCATCAGGCAGGAGATACAGGATCCCACACTACCAGGTTCCGGATCAGTTATTAAGCTACAACCATCAGGCAGGAGATACAGGATCCCACACTACCAGCTTCCGGATCAGTTATTACGCTACAACCATCAGGCAGCAGATACACGATCCCACAATACCAGTTTCCGGATCACTTATTATGCTACAACCTTCAGGCAGGAGATACAGAATCCCACACTACCAGGTTCCGGATCAGTTATTAAGGTACAACCATCAGGCAGGAGATACAGGATCCCACACTACCAGGTTCCGGATCAGTTATTAAGGTACAACCATGAGGCAGGAGATACAGGATCCCACACTACCAGGTAACAGATCAGTCATTAAGGTACAACCATCGGGCAGGAGATACAGGATCCCACACTACCAGGATCCGGATCAGTTATTATGCTACAACCATCAGGCAGGAGATACAGGATCCCACACTACCAGGTTACGGATCAGTTATTAAGCTACAACCATCAGGCAGGAGATACAGGATCCCGCACAACCAGGTTCTGGATCAGTTATTACGCTACGACCATCAGGCAGGAGATACAGGATCCCACACTAACAGGTTGCGGATCAGTTATTATGCTACAACTATCAGGCAGGAGATACAGGATCCCACACTACCAGGTTGTGGATCAGTTATTATGCTACAACTATCAGGCAGGAGATACAGGATCCCACACTACCAGGTTCTGGATCAGTTATTACGCTACAACCATCAGGCAGGAGATACAGGATCCCACACTACCAGGTTCCATATCAGTTATTACGCTACAACCATCAGGCAGGAGATACAGGATCCCACACTACCAGGTTCCGGATCAGTTATTACGCTACAACCATCAGGCAGGAGATACAGGATCCCACACCAGCAGGCTGCGGATCACTTATTATGCTACAACCATCAGGCAGGAGATACAGGATCACACACAACCAGGTTCCGGATCAGTTATTACGCTACAACCATCAGGCAGGAGATACAGGATCCTGCACTACCCGGTTCAGGATGATTTATTACGCTACAGCCATCAGGCAGGAGATACAGGATCCCACACTACCAGGTTGCGGATCAGTTATTATGCTACAACTATCAGGCAGGAGATACAGGATACCACACTACCAGGTTCCGGATCAGTTATTAAGGTACAACCATGAGGCAGGAGATACAGGATCCCACACTACCAGGTAACAGATCAGTCATTAAGGTACAACCATCAGGCAGGAGATACAGGATCCCACACTACCAGGATCCGGATCAGTTATTACGCTACAACCATCAGGCAGGAGATACAGGATCCCACACTACCAGGTTACGGATCAGTTATTAAGCTACAACCATCAGGCAGGAGATACAGGATCCCGCACAACTAGGTTCTGGATCAGTTATTACGCTACGACCATCAGGCAGGAGATACAGGATCCCACACTAACAGGTTGCGGATCAGTTATTATGCTACAACTATCAGGCAGGAGATACAGGATCCCACACTACCAGGTTGTGGATCAGTTATTATGCTACAACTATCAGGCAGGAGATACAGGATCCCACACTACCAGGTTCTGGATCAGTTATTACGCTACAACCATCAGGCAGGAGATACAGGATCCCACACTACCAGGTTCCATATCAGTTATTACGCTACAACCATCAGGCAGGAGATACAGGATCCCACACTACCAGGTTCCGGATCAGTTATTACGCTACAAACATCAGGCAGGAGATACAGGATCCCACACTACCAGGTTCCGGATCAGTTATTAAGGTACAACCATGAGGCAGGAGATACAGGATCCCACACCAGCAGGCTGCGGATCACTTATTATGCTACAACCATCAGGCAGGAGATACAGGATCCCACACAACCAGGTTCCGGATCAGTTATTACGCTACAACCATCAGGCAGGAGATACAGGATCCCGCACTACCCGGTTCAGGATGATTTATTACGCTACAGCCATCAGGCAGGAGATACAGGATCCCACACTACCAGGTTGTGGATCAGTTATTATGCTACAACTATCAGGCAGGAGATACAGGATCCCACACTACCAGGTTCTGGATCAGTTATTACGCTACAACCATCAGGCAGGAGATACAGGATCCCACACTACCAGGTTCCATATCAGTTATTACGCTACAACCATCAGGCAGGAGATACAGGATCCCACACTACCAGGTTCCGGATCAGTTATTACGCTACAACCATCAGGCAGGAGATACAGGATCCCACACCAGCAGGCTGCGGATCACTTATTATGCTACAACCATCAGGCAGGAGATACAGGATCACACACAACCAGGTTCCGGATCAGTTATTACGCTACAACCATCAGGCAGGAGATACAGGATCCTGCACTACCCGGTTCAGGATGATTTATTACGCTACAGCCATCAGGCAGGAGATACAGGATCCCACACTACCAGGTTGCGGATCAGTTATTATGCTACAACTATCAGGCAGGAGATACAGGATACCACACTACCAGGTTCCGGATCAGTTATTAAGGTACAACCATGAGGCAGGAGATACAGGATCCCACACTACCAGGTAACAGATCAGTCATTAAGGTACAACCATCAGGCAGGAGATACAGGATCCCACACTACCAGGATCCGGATCAGTTATTACGCTACAACCATCAGGCAGGAGATACAGGATCCCACACTACCAGGTTACGGATCAGTTATTAAGCTACAACCATCAGGCAGGAGATACAGGATCCCGCACAACTAGGTTCTGGATCAGTTATTACGCTACGACCATCAGGCAGGAGATACAGGATCCCACACTAACAGGTTGCGGATCAGTTATTATGCTACAACTATCAGGCAGGAGATACAGGATCCCACACTACCAGGTTGTGGATCAGTTATTATGCTACAACTATCAGGCAGGAGATACAGGATCCCACACTACCAGGTTCTGGATCAGTTATTACGCTACAACCATCAGGCAGGAGATACAGGATCCCACACTACCAGGTTCCATATCAGTTATTACGCTACAACCATCAGGCAGGAGATACAGGATCCCACACTACCAGGTTCCGGATCAGTTATTACGCTACAAACATCAGGCAGGAGATACAGGATCCCACACTACCAGGTTCCGGATCAGTTATTAAGGTACAACCATGAGGCAGGAGATACAGGATCCCACACCAGCAGGCTGCGGATCACTTATTATGCTACAACCATCAGGCAGGAGATACAGGATCCCACACAACCAGGTTCCGGATCAGTTATTACGCTACAACCATCAGGCAGGAGATACAGGATCCCGCACAACCCGGTTCAGGATGATTTATTACGCTACAGCCATCAGGCAGGAGATACAGGATCCCACACTACCAGGTTGCGGATCAGTTATTATGCTACAACTATCAGGCAGGAGATACAGGATCCCACACTACCAGGTTCCGGATCAGTTTTTACGGTACAACCATCAGGCAGGAGATACAGGATCCCACACAACCAGGTTCCGGATCAGTTATTACGCTACAACCAGCAGGCAGGAGATACAGGATCGCACACTACCTGGTTCCGGATCAGTTATTACGCAACAACCATCAGGCAGGAGATATAGGATCCCACACAACCAGGTTCCAGATCAGTTATTATGCTACAACCATCAGGCAGGAGATACAGGATCCCACACTACCAGGTTCCGGATCAGTTATTACGCTACAGCCATCAGGCAGGAGATACAGGATCCCACACTACCAGGTTCCGGATCAGTTATTACGCTACAACCATCAGGCAGGAGATACAGGATCCCACACTACCAGATTCCGGATCAGTTATTACGCTACGACCATCAGGCAGGAGATACAGGATCCCACACTACCAGCCTGCGGATCAGTTATTACGCTACAAACATCAGGCAGGAGATACAGGATCCCGCACTACCAGGTTGCGGATCAGTTATTATGCTACAACTATCAGGCAGGAGATACAGGATCCCACACTACCAGGTTCCGGATCAGTTATTACGGTACAACCATCAGGCAGGAGATACAGGATCCCACACTACCAGGTTCCGGATCAGTTATTACGCTACAACCATCAGGCAGGAGATACAGGATCCCACACTACCAGCTTCCGGATCAGTTATTACGCTACAATCATCAGGCAGGAGATACAGGATCCCACACTACCAGGTTTCGGATCAGTTATTACACTACAACCATCAGGCCGGAGATACAGGATCCCACAGTACCAGGTTCCGGTCAGTTATTAAGCTACAACCATCAGGCAGGAGATACAGGATCCCACACTACCAGGTTCCGGATAAGTTATTAAGCTACAACCATCAGGCAGGAGATACAGGATCCCACACTACCAGCTTCCGGATCAGTTATTACGCTACAACCATCAGGCAGCAGATACACGATCCCACAATACCAGTTTCCGGATCACTTATTATGCTACAACCTTCAGGCAGGAGATACAGAATCCCACACTACCAGGTTCCGGATCAGTTATTAAGGTACAACCATCAGGCAGGAGATACAGGATCCCACACTACCAGGTTCCGGATCAGTTATTAAGGTACAACCATGAGGCAGGAGATACAGGATCCCACACTACCAGGTAACAGATCAGTCATTAAGGTACAACCATCGGGCAGGAGATACAGGATCCCACACTACCAGGATCCGGATCAGTTATTATGCTACAACCATCAGGCAGGAGATACAGGATCCCACACTACCAGGTTACGGATCAGTTATTAAGCTACAACCATCAGGCAGGAGATACAGGATCCCGCACAACCAGGTTCTGGATCAGTTATTACGCTACGACCATCAGGCAGGAGATACAGGATCCCACACTAACAGGTTGCGGATCAGTTATTATGCTACAACTATCAGGCAGGAGATACAGGATCCCACACTAACAGGTTGCGGATCAGTTATTATGCTACAACTATCAGGCAGGAGATACAGGATCCCACACTACCAGGTTGTGGATCAGTTATTATGCTACAACTATCAGGCAGGAGATACAGGATCCCACACTACCAGGTTCTGGATCAGTTATTACGCTACAACCATCAGGCAGGAGATATAGGATCCCACACTACCAGGTTCCATATCAGCTATTACGCTACAACCATCAGGCAGGAGATACAGGATCCCACACTACCAGGTTCCGGATCAGTTATTACGCTACAACCATCAGGCAGGAGATACAGGATCCCACACCAGCAGGCTGCGGATCACTTATTATGCTACAACCATCAGGCAGGAGATACAGGATCCCACACAACCAGGTTCCGGATCAGTTATTACGCTACAACCATCAGGCAGGAGATACAGGATCCTGCACTACCCGGTTCAGGATGATTTATTACGCTACAGCCATCAGGCAGGAGATACAGGATCCCACACTACCAGGTTGCGGATCAGTTATTATGCTACAACTATCAGGCAGGAGATACAGGATCCCACACTACCAGGTTCCGGATCAGTTATTAAGGTACAACCATGAGGCAGGAGATACAGGATCCCACACTACCAGGTAACAGATCAGTCATTAAGGTACAACCATCAGGCAGGAGATACAGGATCCCACACTACCAGGATCCGGATCAGTTATTACGCTACAACCATCAGGCAGGAGATACAGGATCCCACACTACCAGGTTACGGATCAGTTATTAAGCTACAACCATCAGGAAGGAGATACAGGATCCCGCACAACCAGGTTCTGGATCAGTTATTACGCTACGACCATCAGGCAGGAGATACAGGATCCCACACTAACAGGTTGCGGATCAGTTATTATGCTACAACTATCAGGCAGGAGATACAGGATCCCACACTACCAGGTTGTGGATCAGTTATTATGCTACAACTATCAGGCAGGAGATACAGGATCCCACACTACCAGGTTCCGGATCAGTTATTACGCTACAACCATCAGGCAGGAGAAACAGGATCCCACACTACCAGGTTCCATATCAGTTATTACGCTACAACCATCAGGCAGGAGATACAGGATCCCACACTACCAGGTTCCGGATCAGTTATTACGCTACAACCATCAGGCAGGAGATACAGGATCCCACACCAGCAGGCTGCGGATCACTTATTATGCTACAACCATCAGGCAGGAGATACAGGATCCCACACAACCAGGTTCTGGATCAGTTATTACGCTACAACCATCAGGCAGGAGATACAGGATCCCGCACTACCCGGTTCAGGATGATTTATTACGCTACAGCCATCAGTCAGGAGATACAGGATCCCACACTACCAGGTTGCGGATCAGTTATTATGCTACAACTATCAGGCAGGAGATACAGGATCCCACACTACCAGGTTCCGGATCAGTTTTTACGGTACAACCATCAGGCAGGAGATACAGGATCCCACACTACCAGCCTGCGGATCAGTTATTACGCTACAAACATCAGGCAGGAGATTCAGGATCCCGCACTACCAGGTTGCGGATCAGTTATTATGCTACAACTATCAGGCAGGAGATACAGGATCCCACACTACCAGGTTCCGGATCAGTTATTACGGTACAACCATCAGGCAGGAGATACAGGATCCCACACTACCAGGTTCCGGATCAGTTATTACGCTACAACCATCAGGCAGGAGATACAGGATCCCACACTACCAGCTTCCGGATCAGTTATTACGCTACAATCATCAGGCAGGAGATACAGGATCCCACACTACCAGGTTTCGGATCAGTTATTACACTACAACCATCAGGCCGGAGATACAGGATCCCACAGTACCAGGTTCCGGTCAGTTATTAAGCTACAACCATCAGGCAGGAGATACAGGATCCCACACTACCAGGTTCCGGATCAGTTATTAAGCTACAACCATCAGGCAGGAGATACAGGATCCCACACTACCAGCTTCCGGATCAGTTATTACGCTACAACCATCAGGCCGTAGATACAGGATCCCACACTACCAGCTTCCGGATCAGTTATTACGCTACAACCATCAGGCAGGAGATACAGGATCCCACACTACCAGCCTGCGGATCAGTTATTACACTACCACCAACAGGCAGGAGATACAGGATCCCAAACTACCAGGTTCAGCATCAGTTATTACGCTACAACCATCAGGCAGGAGAAACAGGATCCCACACTACCAGGTTCCATATCAGTTATTACGCTACAACCATCAGGCAGGAGATACAGGATCCCACACTACCAGGTTCCGGATCAGTTATTACGCTACAACCATCAGGCAGGAGATACAGGATCCCACACCAGCAGGCTGCGGATCACTTATTATGCTACAACCATCAGGCAGGAGATACAGGATCCCACACAACCAGGTTCTGGATCAGTTATTACGCTACAACCATCAGGCAGGAGATACAGGATCCCGCACTACCCGGTTCAGGATGATTTATTACGCTACAGCCATCAGTCAGGAGATACAGGATCCCACACTACCAGGTTGCGGATCAGTTATTATGCTACAACTATCAGGCAGGAGATACAGGATCCCACACTACCAGGTTCCGGATCAGTTTTTACGGTACAACCATCAGGCAGGAGATACAGGATCCCACACTACCAGCCTGCGGATCAGTTATTACGCTACAAACATCAGGCAGGAGATACAGGATCCCGCACTACCAGGTTGCGGATCAGTTATTATGCTACAACTATCAGGCAGGAGATACAGGATCCCACACTACCAGGTTCCGGATCAGTTATTACGGTACAACCATCAGGCAGGAGATACAGGATCCCACACTACCAGGTTCCGGATCAGTTATTACGCTACAACCATCAGGCAGGAGATACAGGATCCCACACTACCAGCTTCCGGATCAGTTATTACGCTACAATCATCAGGCAGGAGATACAGGATCCCACACTACCAGGTTTCGGATCAGTTATTACACTACAACCATCAGGCCGGAGATACAGGATCCCACAGTACCAGGTTCCGGTCAGTTATTAAGCTACAACCATCAGGCAGGAGATACAGGATCCCACACTACCAGGTTCCGGATCAGTTATTAAGCTACAACCATCAGGCAGGAGATACAGGATCCCACACTACCAGCTTCCGGATCAGTTATTACGCTACAACCATCAGGCCGTAGATACAGGATCCCACACTACCAGCTTCCGGATCAGTTATTACGCTACAACCATCAGGCAGGAGATACAGGATCCCACACTACCAGCCTGCGGATCAGTTATTACACTACCACCAACAGGCAGGAGATACAGGATCCCAAACTACCAGGTTCAGCATCAGTTATTACGCCACAACCATCAGGCAGGAGATACAGGATCCCAAACTACCAGGTTCAGGATCAGTTATTACGCCACAACTTTCAGGCAGGAGATACAGGATCCCAAACTACCAGGTTTCGGATCAGTTATTTCTGGATCAGTTATTACGCTACAACCATCAGGCAGGAGATACAGGCTCCCACACTACCAGGTTCCGGATCAGTTATTAAGCTACAACCATCAACCAGGAGATAGAGGATCCCACACTACCAGGTTCCGGATTAGTTATTACACTACAACCATGAGGCAGGAGATACAGGATCACAGACTAACATGTTCCGGATCAGTTATTACGCTACAACCATCAGGCAGGAAATACAGGATCACACACTACCTGGTTCCGGATCAGTAATTACGCTACAACCATCAGGCAGGAGAGACAGGATCCCACACTACCAGGTTCCGGATCAGTTATTACGCTACAACCATCAGGCAGGAGATATAGGATCCCACACTACCAGGTTCCGGATCAGTTATTAAGCTACAACCATAAGGCAGGAGATACAGGATCCCACACTACCAGGTTCCGGATCAGTTATTAAGGTACAACCATCAGGCAGGAGATACAGGATCCCACACTACCAGGTTACGGATCAGTTATTATGGTACAACCATCAGGCAGGAGATACAGGATCCCACAATACCAGGTTCCGGATCAGTTATTACGCTACAACCATCAGGCAGGAGATACAGGATCCCACACTACCAGGTTCCGGATCAGTTATTACGCTACAACCATCAGGCCGTAGATACAGGATCCCACGCTACCAGGTTCCGGATCAGTTATTAAGCTACAACCATCAGGCAGGAGATACAGGATCCCAGACAACCAGATTCTGGATCAGTTATTACGCTACAACCATCAGGCAGGAGATACAGGCTCCCACACAACCAGGTTCAGGATCAGTTATTACGCTACAACCATCAGGCAGGAGATACAGGATCCCACACTACCAGGTTCCGGATCAGTTATTACGCTACAACCATCAGGCAGGAGACACAGGATCCCACACTACCAGGTTCCGGATCAGTTATTGCGCTACAACCATCAGGCAGGAGATACAGGATCCCACATTACCAGGTTCCGGATCAGTTATTAAGCTACAACCATCAGGCAGGAGATACAGGATCCCAGACAAAGAGTTTCCGGAGCAGTTATTACGCTACAACCATCAGGCAGGAGATACAGGATCCCACATGACCAGCTTCCGGATCAGTTATTACGCTACAACCATCAGGCAGGAGATACAGGATCCCACACTACCAGTTTCCGGAGCAGTTATTACGCTACAACCATCAGGCAGGAGATACAGGATCCCACACTACCAGGTTGCGGATCAGTTATTACGCTACAACCATCAGGCAGCAGATACAGGATCCCACAATACCAGTTTCCAGATCACTTATTATGCTACAACCGTCAGGCAGGAGATACAGAATCCCACACTACCAGGTTCCGGATCAGTTATTAAGGTACAACCATCAGGCAGGAGATACAGGATCCCACACTACCAGGTTCCGGATCAGTTATTAAGGTACAACCATCAGGCAGGAGATACAGGATCCCACACTACCAGGTTACAGATCAGTCATTAAGGTACAACCATCAGGCAGGAGATACAGGATCCCACACTACCAGGATCCGGATCAGTTATTACGCTACAACCATCAGGCAGGAGATACAGGATCCCACACTACCAGGTTACGGATCAGTTATTAAGCTACAACCATCAGGCAGGAGATACAGGATCCCGCACAACCAGGTTCTGGATCAGTTATTACGCTACGACCATCAGGCAGGAGATACAGGATCCCACACTAACAGGTTGCGGATCAGTTATTATGCTACAACCATCAGGCAGGAGATACAGGATCCCACACTACCAGGTTCCGGATCAGTTATTAAGGTACAACCATGAGGCAGGAGATACAGGATCCCACACTACCAGGTAACAGATCAGTCATTAAGGTACAACCATCGGGCAGGAGATACAGGATCCCACACTACCAGGTTCCGGATCAGTTATTACGCTACAACCATCAGGCAGGAGATACAGGATCCCACACTACCAGCCTGCGGATCAGTTATTACACTACCACCAACAGGCAGGAGATACAGGATCCCAAACTACCAGGTTCAGCATCAGTTATTACGCTACAACCATCAGGCAGGAGAAACAGGATCCCACACTACCAGGTTCCATATCAGTTATTACGCTACAACCATCAGGCAGGAGATACAGGATCCCACACTACCAGGTTCCGGATCAGTTATTACGCTACAACCATCAGGCAGGAGATACAGGATCCCACACCAGCAGGCTGCGGATCACTTATTATGCTACAACCATCAGGCAGGAGATACAGGATCCCACACAACCAGGTTCTGGATCAGTTATTACGCTACAACCATCAGGCAGGAGATACAGGATCCCGCACTACCCGGTTCAGGATGATTTATTACGCTACAGCCATCAGTCAGGAGATACAGGATCCCACACTACCAGGTTGCGGATCAGTTATTATGCTACAACTATCAGGCAGGAGATACAGGATCCCACACTACCAGGTTCCGGATCAGTTTTTACGGTACAACCATCAGGCAGGAGATACAGGATCCCACACTACCAGCCTGCGGATCAGTTATTACGCTACAAACATCAGGCAGGAGATACAGGATCCCGCACTACCAGGTTGCGGATCAGTTATTATGCTACAACTATCAGGCAGGAGATACAGGATCCCACACTACCAGGTTCCGGATCAGTTATTACGGTACAACCATCAGGCAGGAGATACAGGATCCCACACTACCAGGTTCCGGATCAGTTATTACGCTACAACCATCAGGCAGGAGATACAGGATCCCACACTACCAGCTTCCGGATCAGTTATTACGCTACAATCATCAGGCAGGAGATACAGGATCCCACACTACCAGGTTTCGGATCAGTTATTACACTACAACCATCAGGCCGGAGATACAGGATCCCACAGTACCAGGTTCCGGTCAGTTATTAAGCTACAACCATCAGGCAGGAGATACAGGATCCCACACTACCAGGTTCCGGATCAGTTATTAAGCTACAACCATCAGGCAGGAGATACAGGATCCCACACTACCAGCTTCCGGATCAGTTATTACGCTACAACCATCAGGCCGTAGATACAGGATCCCACACTACCAGCTTCCGGATCAGTTATTACGCTACAACCATCAGGCAGGAGATACAGGATCCCACACTACCAGCCTGCGGATCAGTTATTACACTACCACCAACAGGCAGGAGATACAGGATCCCAAACTACCAGGTTCAGCATCAGTTATTACGCCACAACCATCAGGCAGGAGATACAGGATCCCAAACTACCAGGTTCAGGATCAGTTATTACGCCACAACTTTCAGGCAGGAGATACAGGATCCCAAACTACCAGGTTTCGGATCAGTTATTTCTGGATCAGTTATTACGCTACAACCATCAGGCAGGAGATACAGGCTCCCACACTACCAGGTTCCGGATCAGTTATTAAGCTACAACCATCAACCAGGAGATAGAGGATCCCACACTACCAGGTTCCGGATTAGTTATTACACTACAACCATGAGGCAGGAGATACAGGATCACAGACTAACATGTTCCGGATCAGTTATTACGCTACAACCATCAGGCAGGAAATACAGGATCACACACTACCTGGTTCCGGATCAGTAATTACGCTACAACCATCAGGCAGGAGAGACAGGATCCCACACTACCAGGTTCCGGATCAGTTATTACGCTACAACCATCAGGCAGGAGATATAGGATCCCACACTACCAGGTTCCGGATCAGTTATTAAGCTACAACCATAAGGCAGGAGATACAGGATCCCACACTACCAGGTTCCGGATCAGTTATTAAGGTACAACCATCAGGCAGGAGATACAGGATCCCACACTACCAGGTTACGGATCAGTTATTATGGTACAACCATCAGGCAGGAGATACAGGATCCCACAATACCAGGTTCCGGATCAGTTATTACGCTACAACCATCAGGCAGGAGATACAGGATCCCACACTACCAGGTTCCGGATCAGTTATTACGCTACAACCATCAGGCCGTAGATACAGGATCCCACGCTACCAGGTTCCGGATCAGTTATTAAGCTACAACCATCAGGCAGGAGATACAGGATCCCAGACAACCAGATTCTGGATCAGTTATTACGCTACAACCATCAGGCAGGAGATACAGGCTCCCACACAACCAGGTTCAGGATCAGTTATTACGCTACAACCATCAGGCAGGAGATACAGGATCCCACACTACCAGGTTCCGGATCAGTTATTACGCTACAACCATCAGGCAGGAGACACAGGATCCCACACTACCAGGTTCCGGATCAGTTATTGCGCTACAACCATCAGGCAGGAGATACAGGATCCCACATTACCAGGTTCCGGATCAGTTATTAAGCTACAACCATCAGGCAGGAGATACAGGATCCAGACAAAGAGTTTCCGGAGCAGTTATTACGCTACAACCATCAGGCAGGAGATACAGGATCCCACATGACCAGCTTCCGGATCAGTTATTACGCTACAACCATCAGGCAGGAGATACAGGATCCCACACTACCAGTTTCCGGAGCAGTTATTACGCTACAACCATCAGGCAGGAGATACAGGATCCCACACTACCAGGTTGCGGATCAGTTATTACGCTACAACCATCAGGCAGCAGATACAGGATCCCACAATACCAGTTTCCAGATCACTTATTATGCTACAACCGTCAGGCAGGAGATACAGAATCCCACACTACCAGGTTCCGGATCAGTTATTAAGGTACAACCATCAGGCAGGAGATACAGGATCCCACACTACCAGGTTCCGGATCAGTTATTAAGGTACAACCATCAGGCAGGAGATACAGGATCCCACACTACCAGGTTACAGATCAGTCATTAAGGTACAACCATCAGGCAGGAGATACAGGATCCCACACTACCAGGATCCGGATCAGTTATTACGCTACAACCATCAGGCAGGAGATACAGGATCCCACACTACCAGGTTACGGATCAGTTATTAAGCTACAACCATCAGGCAGGAGATACAGGATCCCGCACAACCAGGTTCTGGATCAGTTATTACGCTACGACCATCAGGCAGGAGATACAGGATCCCACACTAACAGGTTGCGGATCAGTTATTATGCTACAACCATCAGGCAGGAGATACAGGATCCCACACTACCAGGTTCCGGATCAGTTATTAAGGTACAACCATGAGGCAGGAGATACAGGATCCCACACTACCAGGTAACAGATCAGTCATTAAGGTACAACCATCGGGCAGGAGATACAGGATCCCACACTACCAGGATCCGGATCAGTTATTATGCTACAACCATCAGGCAGGAGATACAGGATCCCACACTACCAGGTTACGGATCAGTTATTAAGCTACAACCATCAGGCAGGAGATACAGGATCCCGCACAACCAGGTTCTGGATCAGTTATTACGCTACGACCATCAGGCAGGAGATACAGGATCCCAGACTAACAGGTTGCGGATCAGTTATTATGCTACAACTATCAGGCAGGAGATACAGGATCCCACACTAACAGGTTGCGGATCAGTTATTATGCTACAACTATCAGGCAGGAGATACAGGATCCCACACTACCAGGTTGTGGATCAGTTATTATGCTACAACTATCAGGCAGGAGATACAGGATCCCACACTACCAGGTTCTGGATCAGTTATTACGCTACAACCATCAGGCAGGAGATATAGGATCCCACACTACCAGGTTCCATATCAGCTATTACGCTACAACCATCAGGCAGGAGATACAGGATCCCACACTACCAGGTTCCGGATCAGTTATTACGCTACAACCATCAGGCAGGAGATACAGGATCCCACACCAGCAGGCTGCGGATCACTTATTATGCTACAACCATCAGGCAGGAGATACAGGATCCCACACAACCAGGTTCCGGATCAGTTATTACGCTACAACCATCAGGCAGGAGATACAGGATCCTGCACTACCCGGTTCAGGATGATTTATTACGCTACAGCCATCAGGCAGGAGATACAGGATCCCACACTACCAGGTTGCGGATCAGTTATTATGCTACAACTATCAGGCAGGAGATACAGGATCCCACACTACCAGGTTCCGGATCAGTTATTAAGGTACAACCATGAGGCAGGAGATACAGGATCCCACACTACCAGGTAACAGATCAGTCATTAAGGTACAACCATCAGGCAGGAGATACAGGATCCCACACTACCAGGATCCGGATCAGTTATTACGCTACAACCATCAGGCAGGAGATACAGGATCCCACACTACCAGGTTACGGATCAGTTATTAAGCTACAACCATCAGGAAGGAGATACAGGATCCCGCACAACCAGGTTCTGGATCAGTTATTACGCTACGACCATCAGGCAGGAGATACAGGATCCCACACTAACAGGTTGCGGATCAGTTATTATGCTACAACTATCAGGCAGGAGATACAGGATCCCACACTACCAGGTTGTGGATCAGTTATTATGCTACAACTATCAGGCAGGAGATACAGGATCCCACACTACCAGGTTCCGGATCAGTTATTACGCTACAACCATCAGGCAGGAGAAACAGGATCCCACACTACCAGGTTCCATATCAGTTATTACGCTACAACCATCAGGCAGGAGATACAGGATCCCACACTACCAGGTTCCGGATCAGTTATTACGCTACAACCATCAGGCAGGAGATACAGGATCCCACACCAGCAGGCTGCGGATCACTTATTATGCTACAACCATCAGGCAGGAGATACAGGATCCCACACAACCAGGTTCTGGATCAGTTATTACGCTACAACCATCAGGCAGGAGATACAGGATCCCGCACTACCCGGTTCAGGATGATTTATTACGCTACAGCCATCAGTCAGGAGATACAGGATCCCACACTACCAGGTTGCGGATCAGTTATTATGCTACAACTATCAGGCAGGAGATACAGGATCCCACACTACCAGGTTCCGGATCAGTTTTTACGGTACAACCATCAGGCAGGAGATACAGGATCCCACACTACCAGCCTGCGGATCAGTTATTACGCTACAAACATCAGGCAGGAGATACAGGATCCCGCACTACCAGGTTGCGGATCAGTTATTATGCTACAACTATCAGGCAGGAGATACAGGATCCCACACTACCAGGTTCCGGATCAGTTATTACGGTACAACCATCAGGCAGGAGATACAGGATCCCACACTACCAGGTTCCGGATCAGTTATTACGCTACAACCATCAGGCAGGAGATACAGGATCCCACACTACCAGCTTCCGGATCAGTTATTACGCTACAATCATCAGGCAGGAGATACAGGATCCCACACTACCAGGTTTCGGATCAGTTATTACACTACAACCATCAGGCCGGAGATACAGGATCCCACAGTACCAGGTTCCGGTCAGTTATTAAGCTACAACCATCAGGCAGGAGATACAGGATCCCACACTACCAGGTTCCGGATCAGTTATTAAGCTACAACCATCAGGCAGGAGATACAGGATCCCACACTACCAGCTTCCGGATCAGTTATTACGCTACAACCATCAGGCCGTAGATACAGGATCCCACACTACCAGCTTCCGGATCAGTTATTACGCTACAACCATCAGGCAGGAGATACAGGATCCCACACTACCAGCCTGCGGATCAGTTATTACACTACCACCAACAGGCAGGAGATACAGGATCCCAAACTACCAGGTTCAGCATCAGTTATTACGCTACAACCATCAGGCAGGAGAAACAGGATCCCACACTACCAGGTTCCATATCAGTTATTACGCTACAACCATCAGGCAGGAGATACAGGATCCCACACTACCAGGTTCCGGATCAGTTATTACGCTACAACCATCAGGCAGGAGATACAGGATCCCACACCAGCAGGCTGCGGATCACTTATTATGCTACAACCATCAGGCAGGAGATACAGGATCCCACACAACCAGGTTCTGGATCAGTTATTACGCTACAACCATCAGGCAGGAGATACAGGATCCCGCACTACCCGGTTCAGGATGATTTATTACGCTACAGCCATCAGTCAGGAGATACAGGATCCCACACTACCAGGTTCCGGATCAGTTTTTACGGTACAACCATCAGGCAGGAGATACAGGATCCCACACTACCAGCCTGCGGATCAGTTATTACGCTACAAACATCAGGCAGGAGATACAGGATCCCGCACTACCAGGTTGCGGATCAGTTATTATGCTACAACTATCAGGCAGGAGATACAGGATCCCACACTACCAGGTTCCGGATCAGTTATTACGGTACAACCATCAGGCAGGAGATACAGGATCCCACACTACCAGGTTCCGGATCAGTTATTACGCTACAACCATCAGGCAGGAGATACAGGATCCCACACTACCAGCTTCCGGATCAGTTATTACGCTACAATCATCAGGCAGGAGATACAGGATCCCACACTACCAGGTTTCGGATCAGTTATTACACTACAACCATCAGGCCGGAGATACAGGATCCCACAGTACCAGGTTCCGGTCAGTTATTAAGCTACAACCATCAGGCAGGAGATACAGGATCCCACACTACCAGGTTCCGGATCAGTTATTAAGCTACAACCATCAGGCAGGAGATACAGGATCCCACACTACCAGCTTCCGGATCAGTTATTACGCTACAACCATCAGGCCGTAGATACAGGATCCCACACTACCAGCTTCCGGATCAGTTATTACGCTACAACCATCAGGCAGGAGATACAGGATCCCACACTACCAGCCTGCGGATCAGTTATTACACTACCACCAACAGGCAGGAGATACAGGATCCCAAACTACCAGGTTCAGCATCAGTTATTACGCCACAACCATCAGGCAGGAGATACAGGATCCCAAACTACCAGGTTCAGGATCAGTTATTACGCCACAACTTTCAGGCAGGAGATACAGGATCCCAAACTACCAGGTTTCGGATCAGTTATTTCTGGATCAGTTATTACGCTACAACCATCAGGCAGGAGATACAGGCTCCCACACTACCAGGTTCCGGATCAGTTATTAAGCTACAACCATCAACCAGGAGATAGAGGATCCCACACTACCAGGTTCCGGATTAGTTATTACACTACAACCATGAGGCAGGAGATACAGGATCACAGACTAACATGTTCCGGATCAGTTATTACGCTACAACCATCAGGCAGGAAATACAGGATCACACACTACCTGGTTCCGGATCAGTAATTACGCTACAACCATCAGGCAGGAGAGACAGGATCCCACACTACCAGGTTCCGGATCAGTTATTACGCTACAACCATCAGGCAGGAGATATAGGATCCCACACTACCAGGTTCCGGATCAGTTATTAAGCTACAACCATAAGGCAGGAGATACAGGATCCCACACTACCAGGTTCCGGATCAGTTATTAAGGTACAACCATCAGGCAGGAGATACAGGATCCCACACTACCAGGTTACGGATCAGTTATTATGGTACAACCATCAGGCAGGAGATACAGGATCCCACAATACTAGGTTCCGGATCAGTTATTACGCTACAACCATCAGGCAGGAGATACAGGATCCCACACTACCAGGTTCCGGATCAGTTATTACGCTACAACCATCAGGCCGTAGATACAGGATCCCACGCTACCAGGTTCCGGATCAGTTATTAAGCTACAACCATCAGGCAGGAGATACAGGATCCCAGACAACCAGATTCTGGATCAGTTATTACGCTACAACCATCAGGCAGGAGATACAGGCTCCCACACAACCAGGTTCAGGATCAGTTATTACGCTACAACCATCAGGCAGGAGATACAGGATCCCACACTACCAGGTTCCGGATCAGTTATTACGCTACAACCATCAGGCAGGAGACACAGGATCCCACACTACCAGGTTCCGGATCAGTTATTGCGCTACAACCATCAGGCAGGAGATACAGGATCCCACATTACCAGGTTCCGGATCAGTTATTAAGCTACAACCATCAGGCAGGAGATACAGGATCCCAGACAAAGAGTTTCCGGAGCAGTTATTACGCTACAACCATCAGGCAGGAGATACAGGATCCCACATGACCAGCTTCCGGATCAGTTATTACGCTACAACCATCAGGCAGGAGATACAGGATCCCACACTACCAGTTTCCGGAGCAGTTATTACGCTACAACCATCAGGCAGGAGATACAGGATCCCACACTACCAGGTTGCGGATCAGTTATTACGCTACAACCATCAGGCAGCAGATACAGGATCCCACAATACCAGTTTCCAGATCACTTATTATGCTACAACCGTCAGGCAGGAGATACAGAATCCCACACTACCAGGTTCCGGATCAGTTATTAAGGTACAACCATCAGGCAGGAGATACAGGATCCCACACTACCAGGTTCCGGATCAGTTATTAAGGTACAACCATCAGGCAGGAGATACAGGATCCCACACTACCAGGTTACAGATCAGTCATTAAGGTACAACCATCAGGCAGGAGATACAGGATCCCACACTACCAGGATCCGGATCAGTTATTACGCTACAACCATCAGGCAGGAGATACAGGATCCCACACTACCAGGTTACGGATCAGTTATTAAGCTACAACCATCAGGCAGGAGATACAGGATCCCGCACAACCAGGTTCTGGATCAGTTATTACGCTACGACCATCAGGCAGGAGATACAGGATCCCACACTAACAGGTTGCGGATCAGTTATTATGCTACAACTATCAGGCAGGAGATACAGGATCCCACACTAACAGGTTGTGGATCAGTTATTATGCTACAACTATCAGGCAGGAGATACAGGATCCCACACTACCAGGTTCTGGATCAGTTATTACGCTACAACCATCAGGCAGGCGATACAGGATCCCACAGTACCAGGTTCCATATCAGTTATTACGCTACAACCATCAGGCAGGAGATACAGGATCCCACACTACCAGGTTCCGGATCAGTTATTACGCTACAACCATCAGGCAGGAGATACAGGATCCCACACCAGCAGGCTGCGGATCACTTATTATGCTACAACCATCAGGCAGGAGATACAGGATCCCACACAACCAGGTTCCGGATCAGTTATTACACTACAACCATCAGGCAGGAGATACAGGATCCCGCACTACCCGGTTCAGGATGATTTATTACGCTACAGCCATCAGGGAGGAGATACAGGATCCCACACTACCAGGTTGCGGATCAGTTATTATGCTACAACTATCAGGCAGGAGATACAGGATCCCACACTACCAGGTTCCGGATCAGTTTTTACGGTACAACCATCAGGCAGGAGATACAGGATCCCACACAACCAGGTTCCATATCAGTTATTACGCTACAACCATCAGGCAGGAGATACAGGATCCCACACTACCAGGTTCCGGATCAGTTATTACGCTACAACCATCAGGCAGGAGATACAGGATCCCACACCAGCAGGCTGCGGATCACTTATTATGCTACAACCATCAGGCAGGAGATACAGGATCCCACACAACCAGGATCCGGATCAGTTATTACGCTACAAGCATCAGGCAGGAGATACAGGATCCCACACTACCCGGTTCAGGATGATTTATTACGCTACAGCCATCAGGCAGGAGATACAGGATCCCACACTACCAGGTTGCGGATCAGTTATTATGCTACAACTATCAGGCAGGAGATACAGGATCCCACACTACCAGGTTCCGGATCAGTTATTAAGGTACAACCATCAGGCAGGAGATACAGGATCCCACACTACCAGGTTACAGATCAGTCATTAAGGTACAACCATCAGGCAGGAGATACAGGATCCCACACTACCAGGATCCGGATCAGTTATTACGCTACAACCATCAGGCAGGAGATACAGGATCCCACACTACCAGGTTACGGATCAGTTATTAAGCTACAACCATCAGGCAGGAGATACAGGATCCCGCACAACCAGGTTCTGGATCAGTTATTACGCTACGACCATCAGGCAGGAGATACAGGATCCCACACTAACAGGTTGCGGATCAGTTATTATGCTACAACTATCAGGCAGGAGATACAGGATCCCACACTAACAGGTTGTGGATCAGTTATTATGCTACAACTATCAGGCAGGAGATACAGGATCCCACACTACCAGGTTCTGGATCAGTTATTACGCTACAACCATCAGGCAGGCGATACAGGATCCCACAGTACCAGGTTCCATATCAGTTATTACGCTACAACCATCAGGCAGGAGATACAGGATCCCACACTACCAGGTTCCGGATCAGTTATTACGCTACAACCATCAGGCAGGAGATACAGGATCCCACACCAGCAGGCTGCGGATCACTTATTATGCTACAACCATCAGGCAGGAGATACAGGATCCCACACAACCAGGTTCCGGATCAGTTATTACACTACAACCATCAGGCAGGAGATACAGGATCCCGCACTACCCGGTTCAGGATGATTTATTACGCTACAGCCATCAGGCAGGAGATACAGGATCCCACACTACCAGGTTGCGGATCAGTTATTATGCTACAACTATCAGGCAGGAGATACAGGATCCCACACTACCAGGTTCCGGATCAGTTTTTACGGTACAACCATCAGGCAGGAGATACAGGATCCCACACAACCAGGTTCCATATCAGTTATTACGCTACAACCATCAGGCAGGAGATACAGGATCCCACACTACCAGGTTCCGGATCAGTTATTACGCTACAACCATCAGGCAGGAGATACAGGATCCCACACCAGCAGGCTGCGGATCACTTATTATGCTACAACCATCAGGCAGGAGATACAGGATCCCACACAACCAGGATCCGGATCAGTTATTACGCTACAAGCATCAGGCAGGAGATACAGGATCCCACACTACCCGGTTCAGGATGATTTATTACGCTACAGCCATCAGGCAGGAGATACAGGATCCCACACTACCAGGTTGCGGATCAGTTATTATGCTACAACTATCAGGCAGGAGATACAGGATCCCACACTACCAGGTTCCGGATCAGTTTTTACGGTACAACCATCAGGCAGGAGATACAGGATCCCACACAACCAGGTTCCGGATCAGTTATTACGCTACAACCAGCAGGCAGGAGATACAGGATCGCACACTACCTGGTTCCGGATCAGTTATTACGCAACAACCATCAGGCAGGAGATATACGATCCCACACAACCAGGTTCCAGATCAGTTATCATGCTACAACCATCAGGCAGGAGATACAGGATCCCACACTACCAGGTTCCGGATCAGTTATTACGCTACAGCCATCAGGCAGGAGATACAGGATCCCACACTACCAGGTTCCGGATCAGTTATTACGCTACAACCATCAGGCAGGAGATACAGGATCCCACACTACCAGATTCCGGATCAGTTATTACGCTACAACCATCAGGCAGGAGATACAGGATCCCACACTACCAGCCTGCGGATCAGTTATTACGCTACAAACATCAGGCAGGAGATACAGGATCCCGCACTACCAGGTTGCGGATCAGTTATTATGCTACAACCATCAGGCAGGAGATACAGGATCCCACACTACCAGCTTCCGGATCAGTTATTACGCTACAATCATCAGGCAGGAGATACAGGATCCCACACTACCAGGTTTCGGATCACTTATTATGCTACAACCATCAGGCAGGAGATACAGGATCCCACACAACCAGGTTCCGGATCAGTTATTACGCTACAACCATCAGGCAGGAGATACAGGATCCCAGACAAAGAGTTTCCGGATCAGTTATTACGCTACAACCATCAGGCAGGAGATACAGGATCCCACACTACCAGGTTCCGGATCAGTTATTACGCTACAACCATCAGGCAGGAGATACAGGATCCCACACTACCAGGATCCGGATCAGTTATTACGCTACAACCATCAGGCAGGAGATACAAGATCCCACACTACCAGCCTGCGGATCAGTTATTACGCTACAATCATCAGGCAGGAGATACAGGATCCCGCACTACCCGGTTCAGGATGATTTATTACGCTACAGCCATCAGGCAGGAGATACAGGATCCCACACTACCAGGTTGCGGATCAGTTATTATGCTACAACTATCAGGCAGGAGATACAGGATCCCACGCTACCAGGTTCCGGATCAGTTATTACGGTACAACCATCAGGCAGGAGATACAGGATCCCACACTACCCGGTTCCGGATCAGTTATTAAGCTACAACCATCAGGCAGGAGATACAGGATCCCACACTACCAGCTTCCGGATCAGTTATTACGCTACAACCATCAGTCAGGAGATACAGGATCCCACACTACCAGGTTGCGGATCAGTTATTATGCTACAACCATCAGGCAGCAGATACAGGATCCCACAATACCAGTTTCCGGATCACTTATTATGCTACAACCGTCAGGCAGGATATACAGAATCCCACACTACCAGGTTCCGGATCAGTTATTATGGTACAACCATCAGGCAGGAGATACAGGATCCCACACTACCAGGTTCCGGATCAGTTATTAAGGTACAACCATCAGGCAGGAGATACAGGATCCCACACTACCAGGTTACGGATCATTCATTAAGGTACAACCATCAGGCAGGAGATACAGGATCCCACACTACCAGGTTCCGGATCAGTTATTACGCTACAACCATCAGGCAGTAGATACAGGATCCCACACTACCAGGTTACGGATCAGTTATTAAGCTACAACCATCAGGCAGGAGATACAGGATCCCGCACAACCAGGTTCTGGATCAGTTATTACGCTACGACCATCAGGCAGGAGATACAGGATCCCAAACTAACAGGTTGCGGATCAGTTATTATGCTACAACGATCAGGCAGGAGATACAGGATCCCACACTACCAGGTTGTGGATCAGTTATTATGCTACAACTATCAGGCAGGTGATACAGGATCCCACACTACCAGGTTCTGGATCAGTTATTACGCTACAACCATCAGGCAGGAGATACAGGATCCCACACTACCAGGTTCCGTATCATTTATTACGCTACAACCATCAGGCAGGAGATACAGGATCCCACACTACCAGGTTCCGGATCAGTTATTACGCTACAACCATCAGGCAGGAGATACAGGATCCCACACCAGCAGGCTGCGGATCACTTATTATGCTACAACCATCAGGCAGGAGATACAGGATCCCACACTACAAGGATCCGGATCAGTTATTACGCTACAACCATCAGGCAGGAGATACAGGATCCCACACTACCAGATTCCGGATCAGTTATTACGCTACAACCATCAGGCAGGAGATACAAGATCCCACACTACCAGCCTGCGAATCAGTTATTACGCTACAATCATCAGGCAGGAGATACAGGATCCCGCACTACGCGGTTCAGGATGATTTATTACGCTACAGCCATCAGGCAGGAGATACAGGATCCCACACTACGAGGTTGCGGATCAGTTATTATGCTACAACTATCAGGCAGGAGATACAGGATCCCACACTACCAGGTTCCAGATCAGTTATTACGGTACAACCATCAGGCAGGAGATACAGGATCCCACACTACCCGGTTCCGGATCAGTTATTAAGCTACAACCATCAGGCAGGAGATACAGGATCCCACACTACCAGCTTCCGGATCAGTTATAATGCTACAACCATCAGGCCGTAGATACAGGATCCCACACTACCAGCTTCCGGATCAGTTATTACGCTACAACCATCAGGCAGCAGATACAGGATCCCACACTACCAGCCTGCGGATCAGTTATTACACTACAACCATCAGGCAGGAGATACAGTATCCCGCACTACCCGGTTCAGGATGAGTTATTACGCTACAGCCATCAGGCAGGAGATACAGGATCCCACACTACAAGGTTGCGGATCAGTTATTATGCTACAACTTTCAGGCAGCAGATACAGGATCCCAAACTACCAGGTTCAGGATCAGTTATTACGCCACAACCATCAGGCAGGAGATACAGGATCCCAAACTACCAGGTTCAGGATCAGTTATTACGCCACAACTTTCAGGCAGGAGATACAGGATCACAAACTACCAGGTTTCGGATCAGTTATTTCTGGATCAGTTATTACGCTACAACCATCAGGCAGGAGATACAGGCTCCCACACTACCAGGTTCCGGATCAGTTATTAAGCTACAACCATCAAGCAGGAGATAGAGGATCCCACACTACCAGGTTCCGGATCAGTTATTACGCTACAACCATGAGGCAGGAGATACAGGATCACAGACTAACATGTTCCGGATCAGTTATTACGCTACAACCATCAGGCAGGAGATATAGGATCACACAGTACCTGGTTCCGGATCATTCATTACGCTACAACCATCAGGTAGGAGAGACAGGATCCCACACTACCAGGTTCCGGATCAGTTATTAAGCTACAACCATCAAGCAGGAGATACAGGATCCCACACTACCAGGTTCCGGATCAGTTATTACGCTACAACCATCAGGCAGGAGATACAGGATCAGAGACTAACATGTTCCGGATCAGTTATTACACTACAAACATCAGGCAGGAGATACAGGAACTCACACTAACAGCTTCCGGTTCAGTTATTACGCTACCACCATCAGGCAGGAGATACAAGATCCCACACTACCAGTTTCCGAATCAGTTATTACGCTACAACCATCAGGCAGAAGATACAGGATCCCACACTACCAGGATCCGGATCAGTTATTACGCTACAACCATCAGGCAGGAGATACAGGATCCCACACTACCAGGTTCCGGATCAGTTATTACGCTACAACCATCAGGCAGGAGATACAAGATCCCACACTACCAGGTTCCGGATCAGTTATTACGCTACAACCATCAGGCAGGAGATACAGGATCCCACACTACCAGGTTCCAGATCAGTTATTAAGCTACAACCATCAGGCAGGAGATACAGGATCCCAGACAACCAGATTCTGGATCAGTTATTACGCTACAACCATCAGGCAGGAGATACAGGCTCCCACACTACCAGGTTCTGGATCAGTTATTACGCTACAACCATCAGGCAGGAGATACAGGATCCCACACTACCAGGTTCCGGATCAGATATTACGCTACAAGCATCAGGCAGGAGATACAGGATCCCACACTACTAGGTTCTGGATCAGTTATTACGCTACAACCATCAGGCAGGCGATAGAGGATCCCACACTACCAGGTTCCGGCTTAGTCATTAAGCTACAACCATCAGGCAGGAGATACAGGATCCCACACTACCCGCTTCCGGATCAGTTATTACGCTACAACCATCAGGCAGGAGATACAGGATCCCACACTACCAGTTTCCGGAGCAGTTATTACGCTACAACCATCAGGCAGGAGATACAGGATCCCACACTACCAGGTTCTGGATCAGTTATTACGTTACAACCATCAGGCAGGAGATATAGGACCCCACACTACCAGGTTCCGGATCAGTTATGACGCTACAACCATCAGGCAGGAGATACAAGATCCCACACTACCAGGTTCCGGAGCAGTTATTACGTTACAACCTTAAGGCACAGATATATGATCCCACACTACCAGGTTCCGGATCAGTTATCACGCTACAACCATCAGGCAGGAGATACAGGATCCCACACTACGAGGTTTCGGATCAGTTATTACACTACAACCATCAGGCCGGAGATACAGGATCCCACACTACCTGGTTCCGGTCAGTTATTACGCTACAACCATCAGGCAGGAGATACAAGATCCCACACTTCCAGTTTCTGGATCAGTTATTAAGGTACAACCATCAGGCAGGAGATACAGGATCCCAGACAACCAGATTCTGGATCAGTTATTACGCTACAACCATCAGGCAGGAGATACAGGCTCCCACACAACCAGGTTCTGGATCAGTTATTACGCTACAACCATCAGGCAGGAGATACAGGATCGCACACTACCTGGTTCCGGATCAGTTATTACGCTACAACCATCAGGCAGGAGATATAGGATCCCACACAACCAGGTTCCAGATCAGTTATTACGCTACAACCATCAGGCAGGAGATACAGGATCCCACTCTACCAGGTTCCGGATCAGTTATTACGCTACAACCATCAGGCAGGAGATACAGGATCGCACACTACCAGATTCCGGATCAGTTATTACGCTACAACCATCAGGCAGGAGATACAGGATCCCACACTACCAGCCTGCGGATCAGTTATTACGCTACAACCATCAGGCAGGAGATACAGGATCCCGCACTACCCGGTTCAGGATGAGTTATTACGCTACTGCCATCAGGCAGGAGATACAGGATCCCACACTACCAGGTTGCGGATCAGTTATTATGCTACAACTATCAGGCAGGACATACAGGATCCCACACTACCAGGTTCCGGATCAGTTATTACGCTACAACCATCAGGCAGGATATACAGGATCCCACACTACCAGGTTTCGGATCAGGTATTACACTACAACCATCAGGCCGGAGATACAGGATCCCACACTACCAGCTTCCGGTTCAGTTATTACGCTACAACCATCAGGCAGGAGATACAAGATCCCACACTACCAGTTTCCGGATCAGTTATTACGCTACAACCATCAGGCAGGAGATACAGGATCCCACACTACCAGGATCCGGATCAGTTATTACGCTACAACCGTCAGGCAGGAGATACAGGATCCCAAAATACCAGGTTTCGGATCAGTTATTTCTGGATCAGTTATTACGCTACAACCATCAGGCAGGAGATACAGGCTCCCACACTACCAGGTTCCGGATCAGTTATTAAGCTACAACCACCAAGCAGGAGATAGAGGATCCCACACTACCAGGTTCCGGATCAGTTATTACGCTACAACCATGAGGCAGGAGATACAGGATCACAGACTAACATGTTCCGGATCAGTTATTACGCTACAACCATCAGGCAGGAGATACAGGATCACACACTACCTGGTTCCGGATCAGTTATTACGCTACAACCATCAGGCAGGAGAGACAGGATCCCACACTACCAGGTTCCGGATCAGTTATTAAGCTACAACCATCAAGCAGGAGATACAGGATCCCACACTACCAGGTTCTGGATCAGTTATTACGCTACAACCATCAGGCAGGAGGTACAGGATCACAGACTAACATGTTCCGGATCAGTTATTACGCTACAACCATCAGGCAGGAGATACAGGATCCCACACTACCAGGTTCCGGATCAGTTATTACGCTACAACCATCAGGCAGGAGATACAGGATCCCACACTACCAGGTTCCGGATCAGTTATTAAGCTACAACCATCAGGCAGGAGATACAGGATCCCAGACAACCAGATTCTGGATCAGTTATTACGCTACAACCATCAGGCAGGAGATACAGGCTCCCACACTACCAGGTTCAGGATCAGTTATTACGCTACAACCATCAGGCAGGAGATACAGGATCCCACACTACCAGGTTCCGGATCAGTTATTACGCTACAACCATCAGGCAGGAGATACAGGATCCCACACTACCAGGTTCCGGATCCGTTATTACGCTACAACCATCAGGCAGGAGATACAGGATCCCACACTACCAGGTTCCGGATTAGTTATTAAGCTACAACCATCAGGCAGGAGATACAGGATCCCACACTACCCGCTTCCGGATCAGTTATTACGCTACAACCATCAGGCAGGAGATACAGGATCCCACACTACCAGTTTCCGTAGCAGTTATTACGCTACAACCATCAGGCAGGAGATACAGGATCCCACACTACCAGGTTCTGGATCAGTTATTACGTTACAACCATCAGGCAGGAGATTCAGGATCCCACACTACCAGGTTGCGGATCAGTTATTACGCTACAACCGTCAGGCAGCAGAAACAGGATCCCACACTACCAGTTTCCGGATCACTTATTATGCTACAACCGTCAGGCAGGAGATACAGAATCCCACACTACCAGGTTCCGGATCAGTTATTAAGGTACAGCCATCAGGCAGGAGATACAGGATCCCACACTACCAGGTTCCGGATCAGTTATTAAGGTACAAACATCAGGCAGGAGATACAGGATCCCAGACAACCAGATTCTGGATCAGTTATTACGCTACAACCATCAGGCAGGAGATACGGGCTCCCACTCAACCAGGTTCCGGATCAGTTATTACGCTACAACCATCAGGCAGGAGATACAGGATCGCACACTACCTGGTTCCGGATCAGTTATTACGCTACAACCATCAGGCAGGAGATATAGGATCCCACACAACCAGGTTCTGGATCAGTTATTACGCTACAACCATCAGGCAGGAGATACAGGATCGCAAACTACCTGGTTCCGGATCAGTTATTACGCTACAACCATCAGGCAGGAGATATAGGATCCCACACAACCAGGTTCCAGATCAGTTATTACGCTACAACCATCAGGCAGGAGATACAGGATCCCACTCTACCAGGTTCCGGATCAGTTATTACGCTACAACCATCAGACAGGAGATACAGGATCGCACACTACCAGATTCCGGATCAGTTATTACGCTACAACCATCAGGCAGGAGATACAGGATCCCACACTACCAGCCTGCGGATCAGTTATTACGCTACAACCATCAGGCAGGAGATACAGGATCCCGCACTACCCGGTTCAGGATGAGTTATTACGCTACTGCCATCAGGCAGGAGATACAGGATCCCACACTACCAGGTTGCGGATCAGTTATTATGCTACAACTATCAGGCAGGAGATACAGGATCCCACACTACCAGGTTCCGGATCAGTTATTACGCTACAACCATCAGGCAGGAGATACAGGATCCCACACTACCAGGTTTCGGATCAGGTATTACACTACAACCATCAGGCCGGAGATACAGGATCCCACACTACCAGCTTCCGGTTCAGTTATTACGCTACAACCATCAGGCAGGAGATACAAGATCCCACACTACCAGTTTCCGGATCAGTTATTACGCTACAACCATCAGGGAGGAGATACAGGATCCCACCCTACCAGGATCCGGATCAGTTATTACGCTACAACCGTCAGGCAGGAGATAAAGGATCCCAAACTACCAGGTTTCGGATCAGTTATTTCTGGATCAGTTATTACGCTACAACCATCAGGCAGGAGGTACAGGATCACAGACTAACATGTTCCGGATCAGTTATTACGCTACAACCATCAGGCAGGAGATACAGGCTCCCACACTACCAGGTTCCGGATCAGTTATTAAGCTACAACCATCAAGCAGGAGATAGAGGATCCCACACTACCAGGTTCCGGATCAGTTATTACGCTACAACCATCAGGCAGGAGATACAGGATCACAGACTAACATGTTCCGGATCAGTTATTACGCTACAACCATCAGGCAGGAGATTCAGGATCACACACTACCTGGTTCCGGATCAGTTATTACGCTACAACCATCAGGCAGGAGAGACAGGATCCCAAACTACCAGGTTCCGGATCAGTTATTAAGCTACAACCATCAAGCAGGAGATACAGGATCCCACACTACCAGGTTCCGGATCAGTTATTACGCTACAACCATCAGGCAGGAGGTACAGGATCACAGACTAACATGTTCCGGATCAGTTATTACGCTACAACCATCAGGCAGGAGATACAGGATCCCACACTACCAGGTTCCGGATCAGTTATTACGCTACAACCATCAGGCAGGAGATACAGGATCCCACAGTACCAGGTTCCGGATCAGTTATTACGCTACAACCATCAGGCAGGAGATACAGGATCCCACACTACAAGATTTCGGATCAGTTATTACGCTACAACCATCAGGCAGGAGATACAGGATCCCACACTACCAGCCTGCGGATCAGTTATTACGCTACAACCATCAGGCAGGAGATACAGGATCGGACACTACCTGGTTCCGGATCAGTTATTACGCTACAACCATCAGGCAGGAGATATAGGATCCCACACAACCAGGTTCTGGATCAGTTATTACGCTACAACCATCAGGCAGGAGATACAGGATCGCAAACTACCTGGTTCCGGATCAGTTATTACGCTACAACCATCAGGCAGGAGATATAGGATCCAACACAACCAGGTTCCAGATCAGTTATTACGCTACAACCATCAGGCAGGAGATACAGGATCCCACTCTACCAGGTTCCGGATCAGTTATTACGCTACAACCATCAGACAGGAGATACAGGATCGCACACTACCAGATTCCGGATCAGTTATTACGCTACAACCATCAGGCAGGAGATACAGGATCCCACACTACCAGCCTGCGGATCAGTTATTACGCTACAACCATCAGGCAGGAGATACAGGATCCCGCACTACCCGGTTCAGGATGAGTTATTACGCTACTGCCATCAGGCAGGAGATACAGGATCCCACACTACCAGGTTGCGGATCAGTTATTATGCTACAACTATCAGGCAGGAGATACAGGATCCCACACTACCAGGTTCCGGATCAGTTATTACGCTACAACCATCAGGCAGGAGATACAGGATCCCACACTACCAGGTTCCGGATCAGTTATTACGCTACAACCATCAGGCAGGAGATACAGGATCCCACACTACCAGGTTTCGGATCAGGTATTACACTACAACCATCAGGCCGGAGATACAGGATCCCACACTACCAGCTTCCGGTTCAGTTATTACGCTACAACCATCAGGCAGGAGATACAAGATCCCACACTACCAGTTTCCGGATCAGTTATTATGCTACAACCATCAGGGAGGAGATACAGGATCCCACCCTACCAGGATCCGGATCAGTTATTACGCTACAACCGTCAGGCAGGAGATACAGGATCCCAAACTACCAGGTTTCGGATCAGTTATTTCTGGATCAGTTATTACGCTACAACCATCAGGCAGGAGATACAGGCTCCCACACTACCAGGTTCCGGATCAGTTATTAAGCTACAACCATCAAGCAGGAGATAGAGGATCCCAAACTACCAGGTTCCGGATCAGTTATTACGCTACAACCATCAGGCAGGAGATACAGGATCACAGACTAACATGTTCCGGATCAGTTATTACGCTACAACCATCAGGCAGGAGATTCAGGATCACACACTACCTGGTTCCGGATCAGTTATTACGCTACAACCATCAGGCAGGAGAGACAGGATCCCAAACTACCAGGTTCCGGATCAGTTATTAAGCTACAACCATCAAGCAGGAGATACAGGATCCCACACTACCAGGTTCCGGATCAGTTATTACGCTACAACCATCAGGCAGGAGGTACAGGATCACAGACTAACATGTTCCGGATCAGTTATTACGCTACAACCATCAGGCAGGAGATACAGGATCCCACACTACCAGGTTCCGGATCAGTTATTACGCTACAACCATCAGGCAGGAGATACAGGATCCCACAGTACCAGGTTCCGGATCAGTTATTACGCTACAACCATTAGGCAGGAGATACAGGATCCCACACTACAAGATTCCGGATCAGTTATTACGCTACAACCATCAGGCAGGAGATACAGGATCCCACACTACCAGCCTGCGGATCAGTTATTACGCTACAACCATCTGGCAGGAGATACAGGATCCCACACTACCAGGTTCCGGATCAGTTATTACGCTACAACCATCAGGCAGGAGATACAGGATCCCACACTACCAGGTTCCGGATCAGTTATTACGTTACAACCTTCAGGCAGGAGATATATGATCCCACACTACCAGGTTCCGGATCAGTTATCACGCTACAACCATCAGGCAGGAGATACAGGATCCCACACTACCACGTTCAGGATCACTTCTTACGCTACAACCATCAGGCAGGAGATAGAGGCTCCCACACTACCAGGTTCCGGATCAGTTATTAAGGTACAACCATCAGGCAGGAGATACAGGATCCCACACTACCAGGTTACGGATCAGTTATTACGCTACAACCATCAGGCCGGAGATACTGGATCCCACACTACCCGGTTCAGGATGAGTTATTACGCTACAACCATCAGGTAGGAGATACAGGATCCCACACTACCAGGTTCCGGATCAGTTATTACGCTACAACCATCAGGCAGGAGATACAGGATCCCACTCTACCAGGTTCCGGATCAGTTATTACGCTACAACCATCAGGCAGGAGATACAGGATCGCACACTACCAGATTCCGGATCAGTTATTACGCTACAACCATCAGGCAGGAGATACAGGCTCCCACACTACCAGGTTCAGAATCAGTTATTACGCTACAACCATCAGGCAGGAGATACAGGAGCCCGCACTACCCGGTTCAGGATGAGTTATTACGCTACTGCCATCAGGCAGGAGATACAGGATCCCACACTACCAGGTTGCGGATCAGTTATTATGCTACAACTATCAGGCAGGAGATACAGGATCCCACACTACCAGGTTCCGGATCAGTTATTGTGCTACAACCATCAGGCAGGAGATAAAGGATCCCACACTACAAGCTTTCGGATGAGGTATTACACTACAACCATCAGGCCGGAGATACAGGATCCCACACTACCAGCTTCCGGTTCAGTTATTACGCTACAACCATCAGGCAGGAGATACAAGATCCCACACTACCAGTTTCCGGATCAGTTATTACGCTACAACCATCAGGCAGGAGATACAGGATCCCACACTACCAGGATCCGGATCAGTTATTACGCTACAACCGTCAGGCAGGAGATACAGGCTCCCAGACTACCAGGTTCCGGATCAGTTATTAAGCTACAACCATCAAGCAGGAGATAGAGGATCCCACACTACCAGGTTCCGGATCAGTTATTACGCTACAACCATCAGGCAGGAGATACAGGATCACAGACTAACATGTTCCGGATCAGTTATTACGCTACAACCATCAGACAGGAGATACAGGATCACACACTACCAGATTCTGGATCAGTTATTACGCTACAACCATCAGGCAGGAGATACAGGTTCCCACACTACCAGGTTCAGGATCAGTTATTACGCTACAACCATCAGGCAGGAGATACAGGATCCCACACTACCAGGTTCCGGATCAGTTATTACGCTACAACCATCAGGCAGGAGATACAGGATCCCACACTACCAGGTTCCGGATCAGTTATTACGCTACAACCATCAGGCAGGAGATACAGGATCCCACACTACCAGGTTCCGGATCAGTTATTACGCTACAACCATCAGGCAGGAGATACAGGATCCCACACTACCAGGTTCCGGATTAGTTATTAAGCTACAACCATCAGGCAGGAGATACAGGATCCCACACTACCAGCCTGCGGATCAGTTATTACGCTACAACCATCTGGCAGGAGATACAGGATCCCGCACTACCCGGTTCAGGATGAGTTATTACGCTACTGCCATCAGGCAGGAGATACAGGATCCCACAGTACCAGGTTGCGGATCAGTTATTATGCTACAACTATCAGGCAGGAGATACAGGATCCCACACTACCAGGTTCCGGATCAGTTATTACGCTACAACCATCAGGCAGGATATACAGGATCCCACACTACCAGGTTTCGGATCAGGTATTACACTACAACCATCAGGCCGGAGATACAGGATCCCACACTACCAGCTTCCGGTTCAGTTATTACGCTACAACCATCAGGCAGGAGTTACAAGATCCCACACTACCAGTTTCCGGATCAGTTATTACGCTACAACCATCAGGCAGGAGATACAGGATCCCACACTACCAGGATCCGGATCAGTTATTACGCTACAACCGTCAGGCAGGAGATACAGGATCCCAAATACCAGGTTTCGGATCAGTTATTTCTGGATCAGTTATTACGCTACAACCATGAGGCAGGAGATACAGGATCACAGACTAACATGTTCCGGATCAGTTATTACGCTACAACCATCAGGCAGGAGATACAGGATCCCAGACAACCAGATTCTGGATCAGTTATTACGCTACAACCATCAGGCAGGAGATACAGGCTCCCACACTACCAGGTTCAGGATCAGTTATTACGCTACAACCATCAGGCAGGAGATACAGGATCCCACACTACCAGGTTCCGGATCAGTTATTACACTACAACCATCAGGCAGGAGATACAGGATCCCACACTACCAGGTTCCGGATCAGTTATTACGCTACAACCATCAGGCAGGAGATACAGGATCCCACACTACCAGGTTCCGGATTAGTTATTAAGCTACAACCATCAGGCAGGAGATACAGGATCCCACACTACCCGCTTCCGGATCAGTTATTACGCTACGACCATCAGGCAGGAGATACAGGATCCCACACTACCAGTTTCCGGAGCAGTTATTACGCTACAACTATCAGGCAGGAGATACAGGATCCCACACTACCAGGTTCTGGATCAGTTATTACGTTACGACCATCAGGCAGGAGATACAGGATCCCACACTACCAGGTTGCGGATCAGTTATTACGCTACAACCGTCAGGCAGCAGAAACAGGATCCCACACTACCAGTTTCCGGATCACTTATTATGCTACAACCGTCAGGCAGGAGATACAGAATCCCACACTACCAGGTTCCGGATCAGATATTAAGGTACAACCATCAGGCAGGAGATACAGGATCCCACACTACCAGCTTCCGGATCAGTTATTAAGGTACAACCATCAGGCAGGAGATACAGGATCCCACACTACCAGGTTACGGATCAGTTATTAAGGTACAACCATCAGGCAGGAGATACAGGATCCCACACTACCAGGTTCCGGATCAGTTATTAAGGTACAAACATCAGGCAGGAGATACAGGCTCCCACACTACCAGTTTCCGGAGCAGTTATTACGCTACAACCATCAGGCAGGAGATACAGGATCCCACACTACCAGGTTCTGGATCAGTTATTACGTTACAACCATCAGGCAGGAGATTCAGGATCCCACACTACCAGGTTGCGGATCAGTTATTACGCTACAACCGTCAGGCAGCAGAAACAGGATCCCACACTACCAGTTTCCGGATCACTTATTATGCTACAACCGTCAGGCAGGAGATACAGAATCCCACACTACCAGGTTCCGGATCAGATATTAAGGTACAACCATCAGGCAGGAGATACAGGATCCCACACTACCAGGTTCCGGATCAGTTATTAAGGTACAACCATCAGGCAGGAGATACAGGATCCCACAGTACCAGGTTCCGGATCAGTTATTACGCTACAACCATCAGGCAGGAGATACAGGATCCCACACTACAAGATTCCGGATCAGTTATTACGCTACAACCATCAGGCAGGAGATACAGGATCCCACACTACCAGCCTGCGGATCAGTTATTACGCTACAACCATCAGGCAGGAGATACAGGATCGCACACTACCTGGTTCCGGATCAGTTATTACGCTACAACCATCAGGCAGGAGATATAGGATCCCACACAATCAGGTTCTGGATCAGTTATTACGCTACAACCATCAGGCAGGAGATACAGGATCGCAAACTACCTGGTTCCGGATCAGTTATTACGCTACAACCATCAGGCAGGAGATATAGGATCCCACACAACCAGGTTCCAGATCAGTTATTACGCTACAACCATCAGGCAGGAGATACAGGATCCCACTCTACCAGGTTCTGGATCAGTTATTACGTTACGACCATCAGGCAGGAGATACAGGATCCCACACTACCAGGTTGCGGATCAGTTATTACGCTACAACCGTCAGGCAGCAGAAACAGGATCCCACACTACCAGTTTCCGGATCAGTTATTACGCTACAACCATCAGGCAGGAGATACAGGATCCCAGACAACCAGATTCTGGATCAGTTATTACGCTACAACCATCAGGCAGGAGATACAGGCTCCCACACTACCAGGTTCAGGATCAGTTATTACGCTACAACCATCAGGCAGGAGATACAGGATCCCACACTACCAGGTTCCGGATCAGTTATTACGCTACAACCATCAGGCAGGAGATACAGGATCCCACACTACCAGGTTCCGGATCAGTTATTACGCTACAACCATCAGGCAGGAGATACAGGATCCCACACTACCAGGTTCCGGATTAGTTATTAAGCTACAGCCATCAGGCAGGAGATACAGGATCCCACACTACCCGCTTCCGGATCAGTTATTACGCTACGACCATCAGGCAGGAGATACAGGATCCCACACTACCAGTTTCCGGAGCAGTTATTACGCTACAACTATCAGGCAGGAGATACAGGATCCCACACTACCAGGTTCTGGATCAGTTATTACGTTACGACCATCAGGCAGGAGATACAGGATCCCACACTACCAGGTTGCGGATCAGTTATTACGCTACAACCGTCAGGCAGCAGAAACAGGATCCCACACTACCAGTTTCCGGATCACTTATTATGCTACAACCGTCAGGCAGGAGATACAGAATCCCACACTACCAGGTTCCGGATCAGATATTAAGGTACAACCATCAGGCAGGAGATACAGGATCCCACACTACCAGCTTCCGGATCAGTTATTAAGGTACAACCATCAGGCAGGAGATACAGGATCCCACACTACCAGGTTACGGATCAGTTATTAAGGTACAACCATCAGGCAGGAGATACAGGATCCCACACTACCAGGTTCCGGATCAGTTATTAAGGTACATACATCAGGCAGGAGATACAGGCTCCCACACTACCAGTTTCCGGAGCAGTTATTATGCTACAACCATCAGGCAGGAGATACAGGATCCCACACTACCAGGTTCTGGATCAGTTATTACGTTACAACCATCAGGCAGGAGATTCAGGATCCCACACTACCAGGTTGCGGATCAGTTATTACGCTACAACCGTCAGGCAGCAGAAACAGGATCCCACACTACCAGTTTCCGGATCACTTATTATGCTACAACCGTCAGGCAGGAGATACAGAATCCCACACTACCAGGTTCCGGATCAGATATTAAGGTACAACCATCAGGCAGGAGATACAGGATCCCACACTACCAGGTTCCGGATCAGTTATTAAGGTACAACCATCAGGCAGGAGATACAGGATCCCACAGTACCAGGTTCCGGATCAGTTATTACGCTACAACCATCAGGCAGGAGATACAGGATCCCACACTACAAGATTCCGGATCAGTTATTACGCTACAACCATCAGGCAGGAGATACAGGATCCCACACTACCAGCCTGCGGATCAGTTATTACGCTACAACCATCAGGCAGGAGATACAGGATCGCACACTACCTGGTTCCGGATCAGTTATTACGCTACAACCATCAGGCAGGAGATATAGGATCCCACACAACCAGGTTCTGGATCAGTTATTACGCTACAACCATCAGGCAGGAGATACAGGATCGCAAACTACCTGGTTCCGGATCAGTTATTACGCTACAACCATCAGGCAGGAGATATAGGATCCCACACAACCAGGTTCCAGATCAGTTATTACGCTACAACCATCAGGCAGGAGATACAGGATCCCACTCTACCAGGTTCCGGATCAGTTATTACGCTACAACCATCAGACAGGAGATACAGGATCGCACACTACCAGATTCCGGATCAGTTATTACGCTACAACCATCAGGCAGGAGATACAGGATCCCACACTACCAGCCTGCGGATCAGTTATTACGCTACAACCATCAGGCAGGAGATACAGGATCCCGCACTACCCGGTTCAGTATGAGTTATTACGCTACTGCCATCAGGCAGGAGATACAGGTTCCCACACTACCAGGTTGCGGATCAGTTATTATGCTACAACTATCAGGCAGGAGATACAGGATCCCACACTACCAGGTTCCGGATCAGTTATTACGCTACAACCATCAGGCAGGAGATACAGGATCCCACCCTACCAGGTTTCGGATCAGGTATTACACTACAACCATCAGGCCGGAGATACAGGATCCCACACTACCAGCTTCCGGTTCAGTTATTACGCTACAACCATCAGGCAGGAGATACAAGATCCCACACTACCAGTTTCCGGATCAGTTATTACGCTACAACCATCAGGGAGGAGATACAGGATCCCACCCTACCAGGATCCGGATCAGTTATTACGCTACAACCGTCAGGCAGGAGATACAGGATCCCAAACTACCAGGTTTCGGATCAGTTATTTCTGGATCAGTTATTACGCTACAACCATCAGGCAGGAGATACAGGCTCCCACACTACCAGGTTCCGGATCAGTTATTAAGCTACAACCATCAAGCAGGAGATAGAGGATCCCACACTATCAGGTTCCGGATCAGTTATTACGCTACAACCATCAGGCAGGAGATACAGGATCACAGACTAACATGTTCCGGATCAGTTATTACGCTACAACCATCAGGCAGGAGATTCAGGATCACACACTACCTGGTTCCGGATCAGTTATTACGCTACAACCATCAGGCAGGAGAGACAGGATCCCAAACTACCAGGTTCCGGATCAGTTATTAAGCTACAACCATCAAGCAGGAGATACAGGATCCCACACTACCAGGTTCCGGATCAGTTATTACGCTACAACCATCAGGCAGGAGGTACAGGATCACAGACTAACATGTTCCGGATCAGTTATTACGCTACAACCATCAGGCAGGAGATACAGGATCCCACAGTACCAGGTTCCGGATCAGTTATTACGCTACAACCATCTGGCAGGAGATACAGGATCCCGCACTACCAGGTTCCGGATCAGTTATTACGTTACAACCATCAGGCAGGAGATATAGGATCCCACACTACCAGGTTCCGGATCAGTTATTACGTTACAACCATCAGGCAGGAGATATAGGATCCCACACTACCAGGCTCCGGATCAGTTATTACGTTACAACCATCAGGCAGGAGATACAGGATCCCACACTACCAGCCTGCGGATCAGTTATTACGCTACAACCATCTGGCAGGAGATACAGGATCCCGCACTACCAGGTTCCGGATCAGTTATTACGTTACAACCATCAGGCAGGAGATATAGGATCCCACACTACCAGGTTCCGGATCAGTTATTACGCTACAACCATCAGGCAGGAGATACAGGATCCCACACTACCAGGTTCCGGATAAGTTATTACGTTACAACCTTCAGGCAGGAGATATATGATCCCACACTACCAGGTTCCGGATCAGTTATCACGCTACAACCATCAGGCAGGAGATACAGGATCCCACACTACCACGTTCAGGATCACTTATTACGCTACAACCATCAGGCAGGAGATAGAGGCTCCCACACTACCAGGTTCCGGATCAGTTATTAAGGTACAACCATCAGGCAGGAGATACAGGATCCCACACTACCAGGTTACGGATCAGTTATTACGCTACAACCATCAGGCCGGAGATACTGGATCCCACACTACCCGGTTCAGGATGAGTTATTACGCTACAACCATCAGGTAGGAGATACAGGATCCCACACTACCAGGTTCCGGATCAGTTATTACGCTACAACCATCAGGCAGGAGATACAGGATCCCACTCTACCAGGTTCCGGATCAGTTATTACGCTACAACCATCAGGCAGGAGATACAGGATCGCACACTACCAGATTCCGGATCAGTTATTACGCTACAACCATCAGGCAGGAGATACAGGCTCCCACACTACCAGGTTCAGAATCAGTTATTACGCTACAACCATCAGGCAGGAGATACAGGAGCCCGCACTACCCGGTTCAGGATGAGTTATTACGCTACTGCCATCAGGCAGGAGATACAGGATCCCACACTACCAGGTTGCGGATCAGTTATTATGCTACAACTATCAGGCAGGAGATACAGGATCCCACACTACCAGGTTCCGGATCAGTTATTGTGCTACAACCATCAGGCAGGAGATACAGGAGCCCACACTACCAGCTTTCGGATGAGGTATTACACTACAACCATCAGGCCGGAGATACAGGATCCCACACTACCAGCTTCCGGTTCAGTTATTACGCTACAACCATCAGGCAGGAGATACAAGATCCCACACTACCAGTTTCCGGATCAGTTATTACGCTACAACCATCAGGCAGGAGATACAGGCTCCCAGACTACCAGGTTCCGGATCAGTTATTAAGCTACAACCATCAAGCAGGAGATAGAGGATCCCACACTACCAGGTTCCGGATCAGTTATTACGCTACAACCATCAGGCAGGAGATACAGGATCACTGAGTAACATGTTCCGGATCAGTTATTACGCTACAACCATCAGGCAGGAGATACAGGATCACACACTACCAGATTCTGGATCAGTTATTACGCTACAACCATCAGGCAGGAGATACAGGCTCCCACACTACCAGGTTCAGGATCAGTTATTACGCTACAACCATCAGGCAGGAGATACAGGATCCCACACTACCAGGTTCCGGATCAGTTATTACGCTACAAGCATCAGGCAGGAGATACAGGATCCCACACTACCAGGTTCCGGATCAGTTATTACGCTACAACCATCAGGCAGGAGATACAGGATCCCACACTACCAGGTTCCGGATCAGTTATTACGCTACAACCATCAGGCAGGAGATACAGGATCCCACACTACCAGGTTCCGGATTAGTTATTAAGCTACAACCATCAGGCAGGAGATACAGGATCCCTCACTACCAGCCTGCGGATCAGTTATTACGCTACAACCATCTGGCAGGAGATACAGGATCCCGCACTACCCGGTTCAGGATGAGTTATTACGCTACTGCCATCAGGCAGGAGATACAGGATCCCACAGTACCAGGTTGCGGATCAGTTATTATGCTACAACTATCAGGCAGGAGATACAGGATCCCACACTACCAGGTTCCGGATCAGTTATTACGCTACAACCATCAGGCAGGAGATACAAGATCCCACACTACCAGTTTCCGGATCAGTTATTACGCTACAACCATCAGGCAGGAGATACAGGATCCCACACTACCAGGATACGGATCAGTTATTACGCTACAACCGTCAGGCAGGAGATACAGGATCCCAAATACCAGGTTTCGGATCAGTTATTTCTGGATCAGTTATTACGCTACAACCATCAGGCAGGAGATACAGGCTCCCACACTACCAGGTTCCGGATCAGTTATTAAGCTACAACCACCAAGCAGGAGATAGAGGATCCCACACTACCAGGTTCCGGATCAGTTATTACGCTACAACCATGAGGCAGGAGATACAGGATCACAGACTAACATGTTCCGGATCAGTTATTACGCTACAACCATCAGGCAGGAGATACAGGATCCCACACTACCAGGTTCCGGATCAGTTATTACGCTACAACCATCAGGCAGGAGATACAGGATCCCACACTACCAGGTTCCGGATCAGTTATTAAGCTACAACCATCAGGCAGGAGATACAGGATCCCAGACAACCAGATTCTGGATCAGTTATTACGCTACAACCATCAGGCAGGAGATACAGGCTCCCACACTACCAGGTTCAGGATCAGTTATTACGCTACAACCATCAGGCAGGAGATACAGGATCCCACACTACCAGGTTCCGGATCAGTTATTACGCTACAACCATCAGGCAGGAGATACAGGATCCCACACTACCAGGTTCCGGATCAGTTATTATGCTACAACCATCAGGCAGGAGATACAGGATCCCACACTACCAGGTTCCGGATTAGTTATTAAGCTACAACCATCAGGCAGGAGATACAGGATCCCACACTACCCGCTTCCGGATCAGTTATTACGCTACGACCATCAGGCAGGAGATACAGGATCCCACACTACCAGTTTCCGGAGCAGTTATTACGCTACAACTATCAGGCAGGAGATACAGGATCCCACACTACCAGGTTCTGGATCAGTTATTACGTTACGACCATCAGGCAGGAGATACAGGATCCCACACTACCAGGTTGCGGATCAGTTATTACGCTACAACCGTCAGGCAGCAGAAACAGGATCCCACACTACCAGTTTCCGGATCACTTATTATGCTACAACCGTCAGGCAGGAGATACAGAATCCCACACTACCAGGTTCCGGATCAGATATTAAGGTACAACCATCAGGCAGGAGATACAGGATCCCACACTACCAGGTTCCGGATCAGTTATTAAGGTACAACCATCAGGCAGGAGATACAGGATCCCACACTACCAGGTTACGGAGCAGTTATTAAGGTACAACCATCAGGCAGGAGATACAGGATCCCACACTACCAGGTTCCGGATCAGTTATTAAGGTACAAACATCAGGCAGGAGATACAGGCTCCCACACTACCACTTTCCGGAGCAGTTATTACGCTACAACCATCAGGCAGGAGATACAGGATCCCACACTACCAGGTTCTGGATCAGTTATTACGTTACAACCATCAGGCAGGAGATTCAGGATCCCACACTACCAGGTTGCGGATCAGTTATTACGCTACAACCGTCAGGCAGCAGAAACAGGATCCCACACTACCAGTTTCCGGATCACTTATTATGCTACAACCGTCAGGCAGGAGATACAGAATCCCACACTACCAGGTTCCGGATCAGTTATTAAGGTACAACCATCAGGCAGGAGATACAGGCTCCCACACTACCAGGTTACGGATCTGTTATTAAGGTACAACCATCAGGCAGGAGATACAGGATCCCACACTACCAGGTTCCGGATCAGTTATTAAGGTACAAACATCAGGCAGGAGATACAGGATCCCAGACAACCAGATTCTGGATCAGTTATTACGCTACAACCATCAGGCAGGAGATACGGGCTCCCACTCAACCAGGTTCCGGATCAGTTATTACGCTACAACCATCAGGCAGGAGATACAGGATCGCACACTACCTGGTTCCGGATCAGTTATTACGCTACAACCATCAGGCAGGAGATATAGGATCCCACACAACCAGGTTCTGGATCAGTTATTACGCTACAACCATCAGGCAGGAGATACAGGATCGCACACTACCTGGTTCCGGATCAGTTATTACGCTACAACCATCAGGCAGGAGATATAGGATCGCACACAACCAGGTTCCAGATCAGTTATTACGCTAGAACCATCAGGCAGGAGATACAGGATCCCACTCTACCAGGTTCCGGATCAGTTATTACGCTACAACCATCAGGCAGGAGATTCAGGATCGCACACTACCAGATTCCGGATCAGTTATTACGCTACAACCATCAGGCAGGAGATACAGGATCCCACACTACCAGCCTGCGGATCAGTTATTACGCTACAACCATCAGGCAGGAGATACAGGATCCCGCACTACCCGGTTAAGGATGAGTTATTACGCTACTGCCATCAGGCAGGAGATACAGGATCCCACACTACCAGGTTGCGGATCAGTTATTATGCTACAACCATCAGGCAGGAGATACAGGATCCCACACTACCAGGTTCCGGATCAGTTATTACGCTACAACCATCAGGCAGGAGATACAGGATCCCACACTACCAGGTTTCGGATCAGGTATTACACTACAACCATCAGGCCGGAGATACAGGATCCCACACTACCAGCTTCCGGATCAGTTATTACGCTACAACCATCAGGCAGGAGATACAAGATCCCACACTACCAGTTTCCGGATCAGTTATTACGCTACAACCATCAGGCAGGAGATAAAGGATCCCACCCTACCAGGATCCGGATCAGTTATTACGCTACAACCGTCAGGCAGGAGATACAGGATCCCAAACTACCAGGTTTCGGATCAGTTATTAAGCTACAACCATCAAGCAGGAGATACAGGATCCCACACTACCAGGTTCCGGATCAGTTATTACGCTACAACCATCAGGCAGGAGGTACAGGATCACAGACTAACATGTTCCGGATCAGTTATTACGCTACAACCATCAGGCAGGAGATACAGGATCCCACACAACCAGGTTCTGGATCAGTTATTACGCTACAACCATCAGGCAGGAGATACAGGATCGCAAACTACCTGGTTCCGGATCAGTTATTACGCTACAACCATCAGGCAGGAGATATAGGATCCCACACAACCAGGTTCCAGATCAGTTATTACGCTACAACCATCAGGCAGGAGATACAGGATCCCACTCTACCAGGTTCCGGATCAGTTATTACGCTACAACCATCAGACAGGAGATACAGGATCGCACACTACCAGATTCCGGATCAGTTATTACGCTACAACCATCAGGCAGGAGATACAGGATCCCACACTACCAGCCTGCGGATCAGTTATTACGCTACAACCATCAGGCAGGAGATACAGGATCCCGCACTACCCGGTTCAGGATGAGTTATTACGCTACTGCCATCAGGCAGGAGATACAGGATCCCACACTACCAGGTTGCGGATCAGTTATTATGCTACAACTATCAGGCAGGAGATACAGGATCCCACACTACCAGGTTCCGGATCAGTTATTACGCTACAACCATCAGGCAGGAGATACAGGATCCCACACTACCAGGTTTCGGATCAGGTATTACACTACAACCATCAGGCCGGAGATACAGGATCCCACACTACCAGCTTCCGGTTCAGTTATTACGCTACAACCATCAGGCAGGAGATACAAGATCCCACACTACCAGTTTCCGGATCAGTTATTACGCTACAACCATCAGGGAGGAGATACAGGATCCCACGCTACCAGGATCCGGATCAGTTATTACGCTACAACCGTCAGGCAGGAGATACAGGATCCCAAACTACCAGGTTTCGGATCAGTTATTTCTGGATCAGTTATTACGCTACAACCATCAGGCAGGAGATACAGGCTCCCACACTACCAGGTTCCGGATCAGTTATTAAGCTACAACCATCAAGCAGGAGATAGAGGATCCCACACTACCAGGTTCCGGATCAGTTATTACGCTACAACCATCAGGCAGGAGATACAGGATCACAGACTAACATGTTCCGGATCAGTTATTACGCTACAACCATCAGGCAGGAGATTCAGGATCACACACTACCTGGTTCCGGATCAGTTATTACGCTACAACCATCAGGCAGGAGAGACAGGATCCCAAACTACCAGGTTCCGGATCAGTTATTAAGCTACAACCATCAAGCAGGAGATATAGGATCCCACACTACCAGGTTCCGGATCAGTTATTACGCTACAACCATCAGGCAGGAGGTACAGGATCACAGACTAACATGTTCCGGATCAGTTATTACGCTACAACCATCAGGCAGGAGATACAGGATCCCACAGTACCAGGTTCCGGATCAGTTATTACGCTACAACCATCTGGCAGGAGATACAGGATCCCGCACTACCAGGTTCCGGATCAGTTATTACGTTACAACCATCAGGCAGGAGATATAGGATCCCACACTACCAGGTTCCGGATCAGTTATTACGTTACAACCATCAGGCAGGAGATATAGGATCCCACACTACCAGGCTCCGGATCAGTTATTACGTTACAACCATCAGGCAGGAGATACAGGATCCCACACTACCAGCCTGCGGATCAGTTATTACGCTACAACCATCTGGCAGGAGATACAGGATCCCGCAATACCAGGTTCCGGATCAGTTATTACGTTACAACCATCAGGCAGGAGATATAGGATCCCACACTACCAGGTTCCGGATCAGTTATTACGCTACAACCATCAGGCAGGAGATACAGGATCCCACACTACCAGGTTCCGGATAAGTTATTACGTTACAACCTTCAGGCAGGAGATATATGATCCCACACTACCAGGTTCCGGATCAGTTATCACGCTACAACCATCAGGCAGGAGATACAGGATCCCACACTACCACGTTCAGGATCACTTATTACGCTACAACCATCAGGCAGGAGATAGAGGCTCCCACACTACCAGGTTCCGGATCAGTTATTAAGGTACAACCATCAGGCAGGAGATACAGGATCCCACACTACCAGGTTACGGATCAGTTATTACGCTACAACCATCAGGCCGGAGATACTGGATCCCACACTACCCGGTTCAGGATGAGTTATTACGCTACAACCATCAGGTAGGAGATACAGGATCCCACACTACCAGGTTCCGGATCAGTTATTACGCTACAACCATCAGGCAGGAGATACAGGATCCCACTCTACCAGGTTCCGGATCAGTTATTACGCTACAACCATCAGGCAGGAGATACAGGATCGCACACTACCAGATTCCGGATCAGTTATTACGCTACAACCATCAGGCAGGAGATACAGGCTCCCACACTACCAGGTTCAGAATCAGTTATTACGCTACAACCATCAGGCAGGAGATACAGGAGCCCGCACTACCCGGTTCAGGATGAGTTATTACGCTACTGCCATCAGGCAGGAGATACAGGATCCCACACTACCAGGTTGCGGATCAGTTATTATGCTACAACTATCAGGCAGGAGATACAGGATCCCACACTACCAGGTTCCGGATCAGTTATTGTGCTACAACCATCAGGCAGGAGATACAGGAGCCCACACTACCAGCTTTCGGATGAGGTATTACACTACAACCATCAGGCCGGAGATACAGGATCCCACACTACCAGCTTCCGGTTCAGTTATTACGCTACAACCATCAGGCAGGAGATACAAGATCCCACACTACCAGTTTCCGGATCAGTTATTACGCTACAACCATCAGGCAGGAGATACAGGCTCCCAGACTACCAGGTTCCGGATCAGTTATTAAGCTACAACCATCAAGCAGGAGATAGAGGATCCCACACTACCAGGTTCCGGATCAGTTATTACGCTACAACCATCAGGCAGGAGATACAGGATCACAGACTAACATGTTCCGGATCAGTTATTACGCTACAACCATCAGGCAGGAGATACAGGATCACACACTACCAGATTCTGGATCAGTTATTACGCTACAACCATCAGGCAGGAGATACAGGCTCCCACACTACCACTTTCCGGAGCAGTTATTACGCTACAACCATCAGGCAGGAGATACAGGATCCCACACTACCAGGTTCTGGATCAGTTATTACGTTACAACCATCAGGCAGGAGATTCAGGATCCCACACTACCAGGTTGCGGATCAGTTATTACGCTACAACCGTCAGGCAGCAGAAACAGGATCCCACACTACCAGTTTCCGGATCACTTATTATGCTACAACCGTCAGGCAGGAGATACAGAATCCCACACTACCAGGTTCCGGATCAGTTATTAAGGTACAACCATCAGGCAGGAGATACAGGCTCCCACACTACCAGGTTACGGATCAGTTATTAAGGTACAACCATCAGGCAGGAGATACAGGATCCCACACTACCAGGTTCCGGATCAGTTATTAAGGTACAAACATCAGGCAGGAGATACAGGATCCCAGACAACCAGATTCTGGATCAGTTATTACGCTACAACCATCAGGCAGGAGATACGGGCTCCCACTCAACCAGGTTCCGGATCAGTTATTACGCTACAACCATCAGGCAGGAGATACAGGATCGCACACTACCTGGTTCCGGATCAGTTATTACGCTACAACCATCAGGCAGGAGATATAGGATCCCACACAACCAGGTTCTGGATCAGTTATTACGCTACAACCATCAGGCAGGAGATACAGGATCGCACACTACCTGGTTCCGGATCAGTTATTACGCTACAACCATCAGGCAGGAGATATAGGATCGCACACAACCAGGTTCCAGATCAGTTATTACGCTAGAACCATCAGGCAGGAGATACAGGATCCCACTCTACCAGGTTCCGGATCAGTTATTACGCTACAACCATCAGGCAGGAGATTCAGGATCGCACACTACCAGATTCCGGATCAGTTATTACGCTACAACCATCAGGCAGGAGATACAGGATCCCACACTACCAGCCTGCGGATCAGTTATTACGCTACAACCATCAGGCAGGAGATACAGGATCCCGCACTACCCGGTTAAGGATGAGTTATTACGCTACTGCCATCAGGCAGGAGATACAGGATCCCACACTACCAGGTTGCGGATCAGTTATTATGCTACAACCATCAGGCAGGAGATACAGGATCCCACACTACCAGGTTCCGGATCAGTTATTACGCTACAACCATCAGGCAGGAGATACAGGATCCCACACTACCAGGTTTCGGATCAGGTATTACACTACAACCATCAGGCCGGAGATACAGGATCCCACACTACCAGCTTCCGGTTCAGTTATTACGCTACAACCATCAGGCAGGAGATACAAGATCCCACACTACCAGTTTCCGGATCAGTTATTACGCTACAACCATCAGGCAGGAGATACAGGATCCCACCCTACCAGGATCCGGATCAGTTATTACGCTACAACCGTCAGGCAGGAGATACAGGATCCCAAACTACCAGGTTTCGGATCAGTTATTAAGCTACAACCATCAAGCAGGAGATACAGGATCCCACACTACCAGGTTCCGGATCAGTTATTACGCTACAACCATCAGGCAGGAGGTACAGGATCACAGACTAACATGTTCCGGATCAGTTATTACGCTACAACCATCAGGCAGGAGATACAGGATCCCACACAACCAGGTTCTGGATCAGTTATTACGCTACAACCATCAGGCAGGAGATACAGGATCGCAAACTACCTGGTTCCGGATCAGTTATTACGCTACAACCATCAGGCAGGAGATATAGGATCCCACACAACCAGGTTCCAGATCAGTTATTACGCTACAACCATCAGGCAGGAGATACAGGATCCCACTCTACCAGGTTCCGGATCAGTTATTACGCTACAACCATCAGACAGGAGATACAGGATCGCACACTACCAGATTCCGGATCAGTTATTACGCTACAACCATCAGGCAGGAGATACAGGATCCCACACTACCAGCCTGCGGATCAGTTATTACGCTACAACCATCAGGCAGGAGATACAGGATCCCGCACTACCCGGTTCAGGATGAGTTATTACGCTACTGCCATCAGGCAGGAGATACAGGATCCCACACTACCAGGTTGCGGATCAGTTATTATGCTACAACTATCAGGCAGGAGATACAGGATCCCACACTACCAGGTTCCGGATCAGTTATTACGCTACAACCATCAGGCAGGAGATACAGGATCCCACACTACCAGGTTTCGGATCAGGTATTACACTACAACCATCAGGCCGGAGATACAGGATCCCACACTACCAGCTTCCGGTTCAGTTATTACGCTACAACCATCAGGCAGGAGATACAAGATCCCACACTACCAGTTTCCGGATCAGTTATTACGCTACAACCATCAGGGAGGAGATACAGGATCCCACGCTACCAGGATCCGGATCAGTTATTACGCTACAACCGTCAGGCAGGAGATACAGGATCCCAAACTACCAGGTTTCGGATCAGTTATTTCTGGATCAGTTATTACGCTACAACCATCAGGCAGGAGATACAGGCTCCCACACTACCAGGTTCCGGATCAGTTATTAAGCTACAACCATCAAGCAGGAGATAGAGGATCCCACACTACCAGGTTCCGGATCAGTTATTACGCTACAACCATCAGGCAGGAGATACAGGATCACAGACTAACATGTTCCGGATCAGTTATTACGCTACAACCATCAGGCAGGAGATTCAGGATCACACACTACCTGGTTCCGGATCAGTTATTACGCTACAACCATCAGGCAGGGGAGACAGGATCCCAAACTACCAGGTTCCGGATCAGTTATTAAGCTACAACCATCAAGCAGGAGATATAGGATCCCACACTACCAGGTTCCGGATCAGTTATTACGCTACAACCATCAGGCAGGAGGTACAGGATCACAGACTAACATGTTCCGGATCAGTTATTACGCTACAACCATCAGGCAGGAGATACAGGATCCCACAGTACCAGGTTCCGGATCAGTTATTACGCTACAACCATCTGGCAGGAGATACAGGATCCCGCACTACCAGGTTCCGGATCAGTTATTACGTTACAACCATCAGGCAGGAGATATAGGATCCCACACTACCAGGTTCCGGATCAGTTATTACGTTACAACCATCAGGCAGGAGATATAGGATCCCACACTACCAGGCTCCGGATCAGTTATTACGTTACAACCATCAGGCAGGAGATACAGGATCCCACACTACCAGCCTGCGGATCAGTTATTACGCTACAACCATCTGGCAGGAGATACAGGATCCCGCACTACCAGGTTCCGGATCAGTTATTACGTTACAACCATCAGGCAGGAGATATAGGATCCCACACTACCAGGTTCCGGATCAGTTATTACGCTACAACCATCAGGCAGGAGATACAGGATCCCACACTACCAGGTTCCGGATAAGTTATTACGTTACAACCTTCAGGCAGGAGATATATGATCCCACACTACCAGGTTCCGGATCAGTTATCACGCTACAACCATCAGGCAGGAGATACAGGATCCCACACTACCACGTTCAGGATCACTTATTACGCTACAACCATCAGGCAGGAGATAGAGGCTCCCACACTACCAGGTTCCGGATCAGTTATTAAGGTACAACCATCAGGCAGGAGATACAGGATCCCACACTACCAGGTTACGGATCAGTTATTACGCTACAACCATCAGGCCGGAGATACTGGATCCCACACTACCCGGTTCAGGATGAGTTATTACGCTACAACCATCAGGTAGGAGATACAGGATCCCACACTACCAGGTTCCGGATCAGTTATTACGCTACAACCATCAGGCAGGAGATACAGGATCCCACTCTACCAGGTTCCGGATCAGTTATTACGCTACAACCATCAGGCAGGAGATACAGGATCGCACACTACCAGATTCCGGATCAGTTATTACGCTACAACCATCAGGCAGGAGATACAGGCTCCCACACTACCAGGTTCAGAATCAGTTATTACGCTACAACCATCAGGCAGGAGATACAGGAGCCCGCACTACCCGGTTCAGGATGAGTTATTACGCTACTGCCATCAGGCAGGAGATACAGGATCCCACACTACCAGGTTGCGGATCAGTTATTATGCTACAACTATCAGGCAGGAGATACAGGATCCCACACTACCAGGTTCCGGATCAGTTATTGTGCTACAACCATCAGGCAGGAGATACAGGAGCCCACACTACCAGCTTTCGGATGAGGTATTACACTACAACCATCAGGCCGGAGATACAGGATCCCACACTACCAGCTTCCGGTTCAGTTATTACGCTACAACCATCAGGCAGGAGATACAAGATCCCACACTACCAGTTTCCGGATCAGTTATTACGCTACAACCATCAGGCAGGAGATACAGGCTCCCAGACTACCAGGTTCCGGATCAGTTATTAAGCTACAACCATCAAGCAGGAGATAGAGGATCCCACACTACCAGGTTCCGGATCAGTTATTACGCTACAACCATCAGGCAGGAGATACAGGATCACAGACTAACATGTTCCGGATCAGTTATTACGCTACAACCATCAGGCAGGAGATACAGGATCACACACTACCAGATTCTGGATCAGTTATTACGCTACAACCGTCAGGCAGGAGATACAGGATCCCAAACTACCAGGTTTCGGATCAGTTATTTCTGGATCAGTTATTACGCTACAACCATCAGGCAGGAGATACAGGCTCCCACACTACCAGGTTCCGGATCAGTTATTAAGCTACAACCATCAAGCAGGAGATAGAGGATCCCACACTACCAGGTTCCGGATCAGTTATTACGCTACAACCATCAGGCAGGAGATACAGGATCACAGACTAACATGTTCCGGATCAGTTATTACGCTACAACCATCAGGCAGGAGATTCAGGATCACACACTACCTGGTTCCGGATCAGTTATTACGCTACAACCATCAGGCAGGGGAGACAGGATCCCAAACTACCAGGTTCCGGATCAGTTATTAAGCTACAACCATCAAGCAGGAGATATAGGATCCCACACTACCAGGTTCCGGATCAGTTATTACGCTACAACCATCAGGCAGGAGGTACAGGATCACAGACTAACATGTTCCGGATCAGTTATTACGCTACAACCATCAGGCAGGAGATACAGGATCCCACAGTACCAGGTTCCGGATCAGTTATTACGCTACAACCATCTGGCAGGAGATACAGGATCCCGCACTACCAGGTTCCGGATCAGTTATTACGTTACAACCATCAGGCAGGAGATATAGGATCCCACACTACCAGGTTCCGGATCAGTTATTACGTTACAACCATCAGGCAGGAGATATAGGATCCCACACTACCAGGCTCCGGATCAGTTATTACGTTACAACCATCAGGCAGGAGATACAGGATCCCACACTACCAGCCTGCGGATCAGTTATTACGCTACAACCATCTGGCAGGAGATACAGGATCCCGCACTACCAGGTTCCGGATCAGTTATTACGTTACAACCATCAGGCAGGAGATATAGGATCCCACACTACCAGGTTCCGGATCAGTTATTACGCTACAACCATCAGGCAGGAGATACAGGATCCCACACTACCAGGTTCCGGATAAGTTATTACGTTACAACCTTCAGGCAGGAGATATATGATCCCACACTACCAGGTTCCGGATCAGTTATCACGCTACAACCATCAGGCAGGAGATACAGGATCCCACACTACCACGTTCAGGATCACTTATTACGCTACAACCATCAGGCAGGAGATAGAGGCTCCCACACTACCAGGTTCCGGATCAGTTATTAAGGTACAACCATCAGGCAGGAGATACAGGATCCCACACTACCAGGTTACGGATCAGTTATTACGCTACAACCATCAGGCCGGAGATACTGGATCCCACACTACCCGGTTCAGGATGAGTTATTACGCTACAACCATCAGGTAGGAGATACAGGATCCCACACTACCAGGTTCCGGATCAGTTATTACGCTACAACCATCAGGCAGGAGATACAGGATCCCACTCTACCAGGTTCCGGATCAGTTATTACGCTACAACCATCAGGCAGGAGATACAGGATCGCACACTACCAGATTCCGGATCAGTTATTACGCTACAACCATCAGGCAGGAGATACAGGCTCCCACACTACCAGGTTCAGAATCAGTTATTACGCTACAACCATCAGGCAGGAGATACAGGAGCCCGCACTACCCGGTTCAGGATGAGTTATTACGCTACTGCCATCAGGCAGGAGATACAGGATCCCACACTACCAGGTTGCGGATCAGTTATTATGCTACAACTATCAGGCAGGAGATACAGGATCCCACACTACCAGGTTCCGGATCAGTTATTGTGCTACAACCATCAGGCAGGAGATACAGGAGCCCACACTACCAGCTTTCGGATGAGGTATTACACTACAACCATCAGGCCGGAGATACAGGATCCCACACTACCAGCTTCCGGTTCAGTTATTACGCTACAACCATCAGGCAGGAGATACAAGATCCCACACTACCAGTTTCCGGATCAGTTATTACGCTACAACCATCAGGCAGGAGATACAGGCTCCCAGACTACCAGGTTCCGGATCAGTTATTAAGCTACAACCATCAAGCAGGAGATAGAGGATCCCACACTACCAGGTTCCGGATCAGTTATTACGCTACAACCATCAGGCAGGAGGTACAGGATCACAGACTAACATGTTCCGGATCAGTTATTACGCTACAACCATCAGGCAGGAGATACAGGATCCCACAGTACCAGGTTCCGGATCAGTTATTACGCTACAACCATCTGGCAGGAGATACAGGATCCCGCACTACCAGGTTCCGGATCAGTTATTACGTTACAACCATCAGGCAGGAGATATAGGATCCCACACTACCAGGTTCCGGATCAGTTATTACGTTACAACCATCAGGCAGGAGATATAGGATCCCACACTACCAGGCTCCGGATCAGTTATTACGTTACAACCATCAGGCAGGAGATACAGGATCCCACACTACCAGCCTGCGGATCAGTTATTACGCTACAACCATCTGGCAGGAGATACAGGATCCCGCACTACCAGGTTCCGGATCAGTTATTACGTTACAACCATCAGGCAGGAGATATAGGATCCCACACTACCAGGTTCCGGATCAGTTATTACGCTACAACCATCAGGCAGGAGATACAGGATCCCACACTACCAGGTTCCGGATAAGTTATTACGTTACAACCTTCAGGCAGGAGATATATGATCCCACACTACCAGGTTCCGGATCAGTTATCACGCTACAACCATCAGGCAGGAGATACAGGATCCCACACTACCACGTTCAGGATCACTTATTACGCTACAACCATCAGGCAGGAGATAGAGGCTCCCACACTACCAGGTTCCGGATCAGTTATTAAGGTACAACCATCAGGCAGGAGATACAGGATCCCACACTACCAGGTTACGGATCAGTTATTACGCTACAACCATCAGGCCGGAGATACTGGATCCCACACTACCCGGTTCAGGATGAGTTATTACGCTACAACCATCAGGTAGGAGATACAGGATCCCACACTACCAGGTTCCGGATCAGTTATTACGCTACAACCATCAGGCAGGAGATACAGGATCCCACTCTACCAGGTTCCGGATCAGTTATTACGCTACAACCATCAGGCAGGAGATACAGGATCGCACACTACCAGATTCCGGATCAGTTATTACGCTACAACCATCAGGCAGGAGATACAGGCTCCCACACTACCAGGTTCAGAATCAGTTATTACGCTACAACCATCAGGCAGGAGATACAGGAGCCCGCACTACCCGGTTCAGGATGAGTTATTACGCTACTGCCATCAGGCAGGAGATACAGGATCCCACACTACCAGGTTGCGGATCAGTTATTATGCTACAACTATCAGGCAGGAGATACAGGATCCCACACTACCAGGTTCCGGATCAGTTATTGTGCTACAACCATCAGGCAGGAGATACAGGAGCCCACACTACCAGCTTTCGGATGAGGTATTACACTACAACCATCAGGCCGGAGATACAGGATCCCACACTACCAGCTTCCGGTTCAGTTATTACGCTACAACCATCAGGCAGGAGATACAAGATCCCACACTACCAGTTTCCGGATCAGTTATTACGCTACAACCATCAGGCAGGAGATACAGGCTCCCAGACTACCAGGTTCCGGATCAGTTATTAAGCTACAACCATCAAGCAGGAGATAGAGGATCCCACACTACCAGGTTCCGGATCAGTTATTACGCTACAACCATCAGGCAGGAGATACAGGATCACAGACTAACATGTTCCGGATCAGTTATTACGCTACAACCATCAGGCAGGAGATACAGGATCACACACTACCAGATTCTGGATCAGTTATTACGCTACAACCATCAGGCAGGAGATACAGGCTCCCACACTACCAGGTTCAGGATCAGTTATTACGCTACAACCATCAGGCAGGAGATACAGGATCCCACACTACCAGGTTCCGGATCAGTTATTACGCTACAACCATCAGGCAGGAGATACAGGATCCCACACTACCAGGTTCCGGATCAGTTATTACGCTACAACCATCAGGCAGGAGATACAGGATCCCACACTACCAGGTTCCGGATCAGTTATTACGCTACAACCATCAGGCAGGAGATACAGGATCCCACACTACCAGGTTCCGGATTAGTTATTAAGCTACAACCATCAGGCAGGAGATACAGGATCCCTCACTACCAGCCTGCGGATCAGTTATTACGCTACAACCATCTGGCAGGAGATACAGGATCCCGCACTACCCGGTTCAGGATGAGTTATTACGCTACTGCCATCAGGCAGGAGATACAGGATCCCACAGTACCAGGTTGCGGATCAGTTATTATGCTACAACTATCAGGCAGGAGATACAGGATCCCACACTACCAGGTTCCGGATCAGTTATTACGCTACAACCATCAGGCAGGAGATACAAGATCCCACACTACCAGTTTCCGGATCAGTTATTACGCTACAACCATCAGGCAGGAGATACAGGATCCCACACTACCAGGATCCGGATCAGTTATTACGCTACAACCGTCAGGCAGGAGATACAGGATCCCAAATACCAGGTTTCGGATCAGTTATTTCTGGATCAGTTATTACGCTACAACCATCAGGCAGGAGATACAGGCTCCCACACTACCAGGTTCCGGATCAGTTATTAAGCTACAACCACCAAGCAGGAGATAGAGGATCCCACACTACCAGGTTCCGGATCAGTTATTACGCTACAACCATGAGGCAGGAGATACAGGATCACAGACTAACATGTTCCGGATCAGTTATTACGCTACAAACATCAGGCAGGAGATACAGGATCCCACACTACCAGGTTCCGGATCAGTTATTACGCTACAACCATCAGGCAGGAGATACAGGATCCCACACTACCAGGTTCCGGATCAGTTATTAAGCTACAACCATCAGGCAGGAGATACAGGATCCCAGACAACCAGATTCTGGATCAGTTATTACGCTACAACCATCAGGCAGGAGATACAGGCTCCCACACTACCAGGTTCAGGATCAGTTATTACGCTACAACCATCAGGCAGGAGATACAGGATCCCACACTACCAGGTTCCGGATCAGTTATTACGCTACAACCATCAGGCAGGAGATACAGGTTCCCACACTACCAGGTTCCGGATCAGTTATTATGCTACAACCATCAGGCAGGAGATACAGGATCCCACACTACCAGGTTCCGGATTAGTTATTAAGCTACAACCATCAGGCAGGAGATACAGGATCCCACACTACCCGCTTCCGGATCAGTTATTACGCTACGACCATCAGGCAGGAGATACAGGATCCCACACTACCAGTTTCCGGAGCAGTTATTAGGCTACAACTATCAGGCAGGAGATACAGGATCCCACACTACCAGGTTCTGGATCAGTTATTACGTTACGACCATCAGGCAGGAGATACAGGATCCCACACTACCAGGTTGCGGATCAGTTATTACGCTACAACCGTCAGGCAGCAGAAACAGGATCCCACACTACCAGTTTCCGGATCACTTATTATGCTACAACCGTCAGGCAGGAGATACAGAATCCCACACTACCAGGTTCCGGATCAGATATTAAGGTACAACCATCAGGCAGGAGATACAGGATCCCACACTACCAGGTTCCGGATCAGTTATTAAGGTACAACCATCAGGCAGGAGATACAGGATCCCACACTACCAGGTTACGGATCAGTTATTAAGGTACAACCATCAGGCAGGAGATACAGGATCCCACACTACCAGGTTCCGGATCAGTTATTAAGGTACAAACATCAGGCAGGAGATACAGGCTCCCACACTACCAGTTTCCGGAGCAGTTATTACGCTACAACCATCAGGCAGGAGATACAGGATCCCACACTACCAGGTTCTGGATCAGTTATTACGTTACAACCATCAGGCAGGAGATTCAGGATCCCACACTACCAGGTTGCGGATCAGTTATTACGCTACAACCGTCAGGCAGCAGAAACAGGATCCCACACTACCAGTTTCCGGATCACTTATTATGCTACAACCGTCAGGCAGGAGATACAGAATCCCACACTACCAGGTTCCGGATCAGTTATTAAGGTACAACCATCAGGCAGGAGATACAGGCTCCCACACTACCAGGTTACGGATCAGTTATTAAGGTACAACCATCAGGCAGGAGATACAGGATCCCACACTACCAGGTTCCGGATCAGTTATTAAGGTACAAACATCAGGCAGGAGATACAGGATCCCAGACAACCAGATTCTGGATCAGTTATTACGCTACAACCATCAGGCAGGAGATACGGGCTCCCACTCAACCAGGTTCCGGATCAGTTATTACGCTACAACCATCAGGCAGGAGATACAGGATCGCACACTACCTGGTTCCGGATCAGTTATTACGCTACAACCATCAGGCAGGAGATATAGGATCCCACACAACCAGGTTCTGGATCAGTTATTACGCTACAACCATCAGGCAGGAGATACAGGATCGCACACTACCTGGTTCCGGATCAGTTATTACGCTACAACCATCAGGCAGGAGATATAGGATCGCACACAACCAGGTTCCAGATCAGTTATTACGCTAGAACCATCAGGCAGGAGATACAGGATCCCACTCTACCAGGTTCCGGATCAGTTATTACGCTACAACCATCAGGCAGGAGATTCAGGATCGCACACTACCAGATTCCGGATCAGTTATTACGCTACAACCATCAGGCAGGAGATACAGGATCCCACACTACCAGCCTGCGGATCAGTTATTACGCTACAACCATCAGGCAGGAGATACAGGATCCCGCACTACCCGGTTAAGGATGAGTTATTACGCTACTGCCATCAGGCAGGAGATACAGGATCCCACACTACCAGGTTGCGGATCAGTTATTATGCTACAACCATCAGGCAGGAGATACAGGATCCCACACTACCAGGTTCCGGATCAGTTATTACGCTACAACCATCAGGCAGGAGATACAGGATCCCACACTACCAGGTTTCGGATCAGGTATTACACTACAACCATCAGGCCGGAGATACAGGATCCCACACTACCAGCTTCCGGTTCAGTTATTACGCTACAACCATCAGGCAGGAGATACAAGATCCCACACTACCAGTTTCCGGATCAGTTATTACGCTACAACCATCAGGCAGGAGATACAGGATCCCACCCTACCAGGATCCGGATCAGTTATTACGCTACAACCGTCAGGCAGGAGATACAGGATCCCAAACTACCAGGTTCCGGATCAGTTATTACGCTACAACCATCAGGCAGGAGATACAGGATCCCACACTACCCGCTTCCGGATCAGTTATTACGCTACAACCATCAGGCAGGAGATACAAGATCCCACACTACCAGTTTCCGGATCAGTTATTACGCTACAACCATCAGGCAGGAGATACAGGATCCCACACTACCAGATTCCGTATCAGTTATTACGCTACAACCATCAGGCAGGAGGTACAGGATCACAGACTAACATGTTCCGGATCAGTTATTACGCTACAACCATCAGGCAGGAGATACAGGATCCCACACTACCCGCTTCCGGATCAGTTATTACGCTACAACCATCAGGCAGGAGATACAGGATCCCACACTACCAGTTTCCGGAGCAGTTATTACGCTACAACCATCAGGCAGGAGATACAGGATCCCACACTACCAGGTTCTGGATCAGTTATTACGTTACAACCATCAGGCAGGAGATACAGGATCCCACACTACCAGGTTGCGGATCAGTTATTACGCTACAACCGTCAGGCAGCAGATACAGGATCCCACACTGCCAGTTTCCGGATCACTTATTATGCTACAACCGTCAGGCAGGAGATACAGAATCCCACACTACCAGGTTCCGGATCAGTTATTAAGGTACAACCATCAGGCAGGTGATACAGGATCCCACACTACCAGGTTCCGGATCAGTTATTAAGGTACAACCATCAGGCAGGAGATACAGGATCCCACACTACCAGGTTACGGATCAGTTATGAAGGTACAACCATCAGGCAGGAGATACAGGATCCCACACTACCAGGTTCCGGATCATTTATTAAGGTACAACCATCAGGCAGGAGATACAGGATCCCAGACAACCAGATTCTGGATCAGTTATTACGCTACAACCATGAGGCAGGAGATACAGGCTCCCACTCAACCAGGTTCCGGATCAGTTATTACGCTACAACCATCAGGCAGGAGATATAGGATCCCACACAACCAGGTTCCAGATCAGTTATTACGCTACAACCATTAGGCAGGAGATACAGGATCCCACACTACCAGGTTCCGGATCAGTTATTACGCTACAACCATCAGGCAGGAGATACAGGATCCCACACTACCAGGTTCCGGATCAGTTACTACGCTACAACCATCAGGCAGGAGATACAGGATCCCACACTACCAGCTTCCGGATCAGTTATTACGCTACAACCATCAGGCAGGAGATACAGGATCCCACACTACCAGCTTCCGGATCAGTTATTACGCTACGACCATCAGGCAGGAGATACAGGATCCCACACTACCAGTTTCCGGATCAGTTATTACGCTACAACCATCAGGCAGGAGATACAGGATCCCACACTACCAGTTTCCGGATCAGTTATTACGCTACATCCATCAGGCAGGAGATACAGGATCCCACACTACCAGGTTCCTGATCAGTTATTACGTTACAACCATCAGGCAGGAGATATAGGATCCCACACAACCAGGTTGCAGATCAGTTATTACGCTACAAATGTCAGGCAGGAGATACAGGATCCCACACTACCCGGTTCAGGATGAGTTATTACGCTACAACCATCAGGTAGGAGATACAGGATCCCACACTACCAGGTTCCGGATCAGTTATTACGCTACAACCATCAGGCAGGAGATACAGGATCCCACACTACCAAGTTCAGGATCACTTATTACACTACAACCATCAGGCAGGAGATAGAGGCTCCCACATACCAGGTTCCGGATCAGTTATTTCGCTACAACCATCAGGCAGGAGATACAGGATCCCACACTACCGGGTTACGGATCAGTTATTACGCTACAACCTTCAGGCCGGAGATACTGGATCCCACACTACCCGGTTCAGGATGAGTTATTACGCTACAACCATCAGGTAGGAGATACAGGATCCAACACTACCAGGTTCCGGATCAGTTATTACGCTACAACCATCAGGCAGGAGATACAGGATCCCACTCTACCAGGTTCCGGATCAGTTATTACGCTACAACCATCAGGCAGGAGATACAGGATCGCACACTACCAGATTCCGGATCAGTTATTACGCTACAACCATCAGGCAGGAGATACAGGCTCCCACACTACCAGGTTCAGGATCAGTTATTACGCTACAACCATCAGGCAGGAGATACAGGAGCCCGCACTACCCGGTTCAGGATGAGTTATTACGCTACTGCCATCAGGCAGGAGATACAGGATCCCACACTACCAGGTTGCGGATCAGTTATTATGCTACAACTATCAGGCAGGAGATACAGGATCCCACACTACCAGGTTCCGGATCAGTTATTATGCTACAACCATCTGGCAGGAGATACAGGATCCCACACTACCAGCTTTCGGATCAGGTATTACACTACAACCATCAGGCCGGATATACAGGATCCCACACTACCAGCTTCCGGTTCAGTTATTACGCTACAACCATCAGGCAGGAGATACAAGATCCCACACTACCAGTTTCCGGATCAGTTATTACGCTACAACCATCAGGCAGGAGATACAGGATCCCACACTACCAGGATCCGGATCAGTTATTACGCTACAACCGTCAGGCAGGAGATACAGGCTCCCAGACTACCAGGTTCCGGATCAGTTATTAAGCTACAACCATCAAGCAGGAGATAGAGGATCCCACACTACCAGGTTCCGGATCAGTTATTACGCTACAACCATCAGGCAGGAGATACAGGATCACAGACTAACATGTTCCGGATCAGTTATTACGCTACAACCATCAGGCAGGAGATACAGGATCACACACTACCAGATTCTGGATCAGTTATTACGCTACAACCATCAGGCAGGAGATACAGGCTCCCACACTACCAGGTACAGGATCAGTTATTACGCTACAACCATCAGGCAGGAGATACAGGATCCCACACTACCAGGTTCCGGATCAGTTATTACGCTACAACCATCAGGCAGGAGATACAGGATCCCACACAACCAGGTTCCGGATCAGTTATTACGCTACAACCATCAGGCAGGAGATACAGGATCCCACACTACCAGGTTCCGGATTAGTTATTAAGCTACAACCATCAGGCTGGAGATACAGGATCCCACACTACCTGCTTCCGGATCAGTTATTACGCTACAACCATCAGGCAGGAGATACAGGATCCCACACTACCAGGTTCCGGATCAGTTATTACGCTACAACCATCAGGCAGGAGATACAGGATCCCACACTACCAGGTTCCGGATCAGTTATTAAGCTACAACCATCAGGCAGGAGATACAGGATCCCAGACAACCAGATTCTGGATCAGTTATTACGCTACAACCATCAGGCAGGAGATACAGGCTCCCACACTACCAGGTTCAGGATCAGTTATTACGCTACAACCATCAGGCAGGAGATACAGGATCCCACACTACCAGGTTCCGGATCAGTTATTACGCTACAACCATCAGGCAGGAGATACAGGATCCCACGCTACCAGGTTCCGGATCAGTTATTATGCTACAACCATCAGGCAGGAGATACAGGATCCCACACTACCAGGTTCCGGATTAGTTATTAAGCTACAACCATCAGGCAGGAGATACAGGATCCCACACTACCCGCTTCCGGATCAGTTATTACGCTACGACCATCAGGCAGGAGATACAGGATCCCACACTACCAGTTTCCGGAGCAGTTATTACGCTACAACTATCAGGCAGGAGATACAGGATCCCACACTACCAGGTTCTGGATCAGTTATTACGTTACGACCATCAGGCAGGAGATACAGGATCCCACACTACCAGGTTGCGGATCAGTTATTACGCTACAACCGTCAGGCAGCAGAAACAGGATCCCACACTACCAGTTTCCGGATCACTTATTATGCTACAACCGTCAGGCAGGAGATACAGAATCCCACACTACCAGGTTCCGGATCAGATATTAAGGTACAACCATCAGGCAGGAGATACAGGATCCCATACTACCAGGTTCCGGATCAGTTATTAAGGTACAACCATCAGGCAGGAGATACAGGATCCCACACTACCAGGTTACGGATCAGTTATTAAGGTACAACCATCAGGCAGGAGATACAGGATCCCACACTACCAGGTTCCGGATCAGTTATTAAGGTACAAACATCAGGCAGGAGATACAGGCTCCCACACTACCAGTTTCCGGAGCAGTTATTACGCTACAACCATCAGGCAGGAGATACAGGATCCCACACTACCAGGTTCTGGATCAGTTATTACGTTACAACCATCAGGCAGGAGATTCAGGATCCCACACTACCAGGTTGCGGATCAGTTATTACGCTACAACCGTCAGGCAGCAGAAACAGGATCCCACACTACCAGTTTCCGGATCACTTATTATGCTACAACCGTCAGGCAGGAGATACAGAATCCCACACTACCAGGTTCCGGATCAGATATTAAGGTACAACCATCAGGCAGGAGATACAGGATCCCACACTACCAGGTTCCGGATCAGTTATTAAGGTACAACCATCAGGCAGGAGATACAGGCTCCCACACTACCAGGTTACGGATCAGTTATTAAGGTACAACCATCAGGCAGGAGATACAGGATCCCACACTACCAGGTTCCGGATCAGTTATTACGCTACAACCGTCAGGCAGGAGATACAGGCTCCCAGACTACCAGGTTCCGGATCAGTTATTAAGCTACAACCATCAAGCAGGAGATAGAGGATCCCACACTACCAGGTTCCGGATCAGTTATTACGCTACAACCATCAGGCAGGAGATACAGGATCACAGACTAACATGTTCCGGATCAGTTATTACGCTACAACCATCAGGCAGGAGATACAGGATCACACACTACCAGATTCTGGATCAGTTATTACGCTACAACCATCAGGCAGGAGATACAGGCTCCCACACTACCAGGTACAGGATCAGTTATTACGCTACAACCATCAGGCAGGAGATACAGGATCCCACACTACCAGGTTCCGGATCAGTTATTACGCTACAACCATCAGGCAGGAGATACAGGATCCCACACAACCAGGTTCCGGATCAGTTATTACGCTACAACCATCAGGCAGGAGATACAGGATCCCACACTACCAGGTTCCGGATTAGTTATTAAGCTACAACCATCAGGCTGGAGATACAGGATCCCACACTACCTGCTTCCGGATCAGTTATTACGCTACAACCATCAGGCAGGAGATACAGGATCCCACACTACCAGGTTCCGGATCAGTTATTACGCTACAACCATCAGGCAGGAGATACAGGATCCCACACTACCAGGTTCCGGATCAGTTATTAAGCTACAACCATCAGGCAGGAGATACAGGATCCCAGACAACCAGATTCTGGATCAGTTATTACGCTACAACCATCAGGCAGGAGATACAGGCTCCCACACTACCAGGTTCAGGATCAGTTATTACGCTACAACCATCAGGCAGGAGATACAGGATCCCACACTACCAGGTTCCGGATCAGTTATTACGCTACAACCATCAGGCAGGAGATACAGGATCCCACACTACCAGGTTCCGGATCAGTTATTATGCTACAACCATCAGGCAGGAGATACAGGATCCCACACTACCAGGTTCCGGATTAGTTATTAAGCTACAACCATCAGGCAGGAGATACAGGATCCCACACTACCCGCTTCCGGATCAGTTATTACGCTACGACCATCAGGCAGGAGATACAGGATCCCACACTACCAGTTTCCGGAGCAGTTATTACGCTACAACTATCAGGCAGGAGATACAGGATCCCACACTACCAGGTTCTGGATCAGTTATTACGTTACGACCATCAGGCAGGAGATACAGGATCCCACACTACCAGGTTGCGGATCAGTTATTACGCTACAACCGTCAGGCAGCAGAAACAGGATCCCACACTACCAGTTTCCGGATCACTTATTATGCTACAACCGTCAGGCAGGAGATACAGAATCCCACACTACCAGGTTCCGGATCAGATATTAAGGTACAACCATCAGGCAGGAGATACAGGATCCCACACTACCAGGTTCCGGATCAGTTATTAAGGTACAACCATCAGGCAGGAGATACAGGATCCCACACTACCAGGTTACGGATCAGTTATTAAGGTACAACCATCAGGCAGGAGATACAGGATCCCACACTACCAGGTTCCGGATCAGTTATTAAGGTACAAACATCAGGCAGGAGATACAGGCTCCCACACTACCAGTTTCCGGAGCAGTTATTACGCTACAACCATCAGGCAGGAGATACAGGATCCCACACTACCAGGTTCTGGATCAGTTATTACGTTACAACCATCAGGCAGGAGATTCAGGATCCCACACTACCAGGTTGCGGATCAGTTATTACGCTACAACCGTCAGGCAGCAGAAACAGGATCCCACACTACCAGTTTCCGGATCACTTATTATGCTACAACCGTCAGGCAGGAGATACAGAATCCCACACTACCAGGTTCCGGATCAGATATTAAGGTACAACCATCAGGCAGGAGATACAGGATCCCACACTACCAGGTTCCGGATCAGTTATTAAGGTACAACCATCAGGCAGGAGATACAGGCTCCCACACTACCAGGTTACGGATCAGTTATTAAGGTACAACCATCAGGCAGGAGATACAGGATCCCACACTACCAGGTTCCGGATCAGTTATTAAGGTACAAACATCAGGCAGGAGATACAGGATCCCAGACAACCAGATTCTGGATCAGTTATTACGCTACAACCATCAGGCAGGAGATACGGGCTCCCACTCAACCAGGTTCCGGATCAGTTATTACGCTAGAACCATCAGGCAGGAGATACAGGATCCCACTCTACCAGGTTCCGGATCAGTTATTACGCTACAACCATCAGGCAGGAGATTCAGGATCGCACACTACCAGATTCCGGATCAGTTATTACGCTACAACCATCAGGCAGGAGATACAGGATCCCACACTACCAGCCTGCGGATCAGTTATTACGCTGCAACCATCAGGCAGGAGATACAGGATCCCGCACTACCTGGTTAAGGATGAGTTATTACGCTACTGCCATCAGGCAGGAGATACAGGATCCCACACTACCAGGTTGCGGATCAGTTATTATGCTACAACCATCAGGCAGGAGATACAGGATCCCACACTACCAGGTTCCGGATCAGTTATTACGCTACAACCATCAGGCAGGAGATAGAGGATCCCACACTACCAGGTTTCGGATCAGGTATTACACTACAACCATCAGGCCGGAGATACAGGATCCCACACTACCAGCTTCCGGTTCAGTTATTACGCTACAACCATCAGGCAGGAGATACAAGATCCCACACTACCAGTTTCCGGATCAGTTATTACGCTACAACCATCAGGCAGGAGATACAGGATCCCACCCTACCAGGATCCGGATCAGTTATTACGCTACAACCGTCAGGCAGGAGATACAGGATCCCAAACTACCAGGTTTCGGATCAGTTATTAAGCTACAACCATCAAGCAGGAGATACAGGATCCCACACTACCAGGTTCCGGATCAGTTATTACGCTACAACCATCAGGCAGGAGGTACAGGATCACAGACTAACATGTTCCGGATCAGTTATTACGCTACAACCATCAGGCAGGAGATACAGGATCCCACACTACCAGGTTCCGGATCAGTTATTACGCTACAACCATCAGGCAGGAGATATAGGATCCCACACAACCAGGTTCCAGATCAGTTATTACGCTACAACCATCAGGCAGGAGATACAGGATCCCACACTACCAGGTTCCGGATCAGTTATTACGCTACAACCATCAGGCAGGAGATACAGGATCCCACAGTACCAGGTTCCGGATCAGTTATTACGCTACAACCATCAGGCAGGAGATACTGGATCCCAAACTACCAGATTCCGGATCAGTTATTACGCTACAACCATCAGGCAGGAGATACAGGATCCCACACTACCAGCCTGCGGATCAGTTATTACGCTACAACCATCTGGCAGGAGATACAGGATCCCGCACTACCAGGTTCCGGATCAGTTATTACGTTACAACCATCAGGCAGGAGATATAGGATCCCACACTACCAGGTTCCTGATCAGTTATTACGTTACAACCTTCAGGCAGGAGATATATGATCCCACACTACCAGGTTCCGGATCAGTTATCACGCTACAACCATCAGGCAGGAGATACAGGATCCCACACTACCAGGTTCCGTATCAGTTATTACGCTACAACCATCAGGCAGGAGGTACAGGATCACAGACTAACATGTTCCGGATCAGTTATTACGCTACAACCATCAGGCAGGAGATACAGGATCCCACACTACCCGCTTCCGGATCAGTTATTACGCTACAACCATCAGGCAGGAGATACAGGATCCCACACTACCAGTTTCCGGAGCAGTTATTACGCTACAACCATCAGGCAGGAGATACAGGATCCCACACTACCAGGTTCTGGATCAGTTATTACGTTACAACCATCAGGCAGGAGATACAGGATCCCACACTACCAGGTTGCGGATCAGTTATTACGCTACAACCGTCAGGCAGCAGATACAGGATCCCACACTGCCAGTTTCCGGATCACTTATTATGCTACAACCGTCAGGCAGGAGATACAGAATCCCACACTACCAGGTTCCGGATCAGTTATTAAGGTACAACCATCAGGCAGGAGATACAGGATCCCACACTACCAGGTTCCGGATCAGTTATTAAGGTACAACCATCAGGCAGGAGATACAGGATCCCACACTACCAGGTTACGGATCAGTTATGAAGGTACAACCATTAGGCAGGAGATACAGGATCCCACACTACCAGGTTCCGGATCAGTTATTAAGGTACAACCATCAGGCAGGAGATACAGGATCCCAGACAACCAGATTCTGGATCAGTTATTACGCTACAACCATGAGGCAGGAGATACAGGCTCCCACTCAACCAGGTTCCGGATCAGTTATTACGCTACAACCATCAGGCAGGAGATACAGGATCGCACACTACCTGGTTCCGGATCAGTTATTACGCTACAACCATCAGGCAGGAGATATAGGATCCCACACAACCAGGTTCCAGATCAGTTATTACGCTACAACCATTAGGCAGGAGATACAGGATCCCACACTACCAGGTTCCGGATCAGTTATTACGCTACAACCATCAGGCAGGAGATACAGGATCCCACACTACCAGGTTCCGGATCAGTTACTACGCTACAACCATCAGGCAGGAGATACAGGATCCCACACTACCAGCTTCCGGATCAGTTATTACGCTACAACCATCAGGCAGGAGATACAGGATCCCACACTACCAGCTTCCGGATCAGTTATTACGCTACGACCATCAGGCAGGAGATACAGGATCCCACACTACCAGTTTCCGGATCAGTTATTACGCTACGACCATCAGGCAGGAGATACAGGATCCCACACTACCAGTTTCCGGATCAGTTATTACGCTACATCCATCAGGCAGGAGATACAGGAACCCACACTACCAGGTTCCGGATCAGTTATTACGCTACAACCATCAGGCCGGAGATACAGGATCCCACACTACCAGGTTCTTGATCAGTTATTACGTTACAACCATCAGGCAGGAGATATAGGATCCCACACAACCAGGTTGCAGATCAGTTATTACGCTACAAATGTCAGGCAGGAGATACAGGATCCCACACTACCCGGTTCAGGATGAGTTATTACGCTACAACCATCAGGTAGGAGATACAGGATCCCACACTACCAGGTTCCGGATCAGTTATTACGCTACAACCATCAGGCAGGAGATACAGGATCCCACAGTACCAGGTTCCGGATCAGTTATTACGCTACAACCATCAGGCAGGAGATACTGGATCCCAAACTACCAGATTCCGGATCAGTTATTACGCTACAACCATCAGGCAGGAGATACAGGATCCCACACTACCAGCCTGCGGATCAGTTATTACGCTACAACCATCTGGCAGGAGATACAGGATCCCGCACTACCAGGTTCCGGATCAGTTATTACGTTACAACCATCAGGCAGGAGATATAGGATCCCACACTACCAGGTTCCTGATCAGTTATTACGTTACAACCTTCAGGCAGGAGATATATGATCCCACACTACCAGGTTCCGGATCAGTTATCACGCTACAACCATCAGGCAGGAGATACAGGATCCCACACTACCAGGTTCCGTATCAGTTATTACGCTACAACCATCAGGCAGGAGGTACAGGATGACAGACTAACATGTTCCGGATCAGTTATTACGCTACAACCATCAGGCAGGAGATACAGGATCCCACACTACCCGCTTCCGGATCAGTTATTACGCTACAACCATCAGGCAGGAGATACAGGATCCCACACTACCAGTTTCCGGAGCAGTTATTACGCTACAACCATCAGGCAGGAGATACAGGATCCCACACTACCAGGTTCTGGATCAGTTATTACGTTACAACCATCAGGCAGGAGATACAGGATCCCACACTACCAGGTTGCGGATCAGTTATTACGCTACAACCGTCAGGCAGCAGATACAGGATCCCACACTGCCAGTTTCCGGATCACTTATTATGCTACAACCGTCAGGCAGGAGATACAGAATCCCACACTACCAGGTTCCGGATCAGTTATTAAGGTACAACCATCAGGCAGGAGATACAGGATCCCACACTACCAGGTTCCGGATCAGTTATTAAGGTACAACCATCAGGCAGGAGATACAGGATCCCACACTACCAGGTTACGGATCAGTTATGAAGGTACAACCATTAGGCAGGAGATACAGGATCCCACACTACCAGGTTCCGGATCAGTTATTAAGGTACAACCATCAGGCAGGAGATACAGGATCCCAGACAACCAGATTCTGGATCAGTTATTACGCTACAACCATGAGGCAGGAGATACAGGCTCCCACTCAACCAGGTTCCGGATCAGTTATTACGCTACAACCATCAGGCAGGAGATACAGGATCGCACACTACCTGGTTCCGGATCAGTTATTACGCTACAACCATCAGGCAGGAGATATAGGATCCCACACAACCAGGTTCCAGATCAGTTATTACGCTACAACCATTAGGCAGGAGATACAGGATCCCACACTACCAGGTTCCGGATCAGTTATTACGCTACAACCATCAGGCAGGAGATACAGGATCCCACACTACCAGGTTCCGGATCAGTTACTACGCTACAACCATCAGGCAGGAGATACAGGATCCCACACTACCAGCTTCCGGATCAGTTATTACGCTACAACCATCAGGCAGGAGATACAGGATCCCACACTACCAGCTTCCGGATCAGTTATTACGCTACGACCATCAGGCAGGAGATACAGGATCCCACACTACCAGTTTCCGGATCAGTTATTACGCTACGACCATCAGGCAGGAGATACAGGATCCCACACTACCAGTTTCCGGATCAGTTATTACGCTACATCCATCAGGCAGGAGATACAGGAACCCACACTACCAGGTTCCGGATCAGTTATTACGCTACAACCATCAGGCCGGAGATACAGGATCCCACACTACCAGGTTCTTGATCAGTTATTACGTTACAACCATCAGGCAGGAGATATAGGATCCCACACAACCAGGTTGCAGATCAGTTATTACGCTACAAATGTCAGGCAGGAGATACAGGATCCCACACTACCCGGTTCAGGATGAGTTATTACGCTACAACCATCAGGTAGGAGATACAGGATCCCACACTACCAGGTTCCGGATCAGTTATTACGCTACAACCATCAGGCAGGAGATACAGGATCCCACACTACCAAGTTCAGGATCACTTATTACGCTACAACCATCAGGCAGGAGATAGAGGCTCCCACATACCAGGTTCCGGATCAGTTATTTCGCTACAACCATCAGGCAGGAGATACAGGATCCCACACTACCGGGTTACGGATCAGTTATTACGCTACAACCATCAGGCCGGAGATACTGGATCCCACACTACCCGGTTCAGGATGAGTTATTACGCTACAACCATCAGGTAGGAGATACAGGATCCAACACTACCAGGTTCCGGATCAGTTATTACGCTACAACCATCAGGCAGGAGATACAGGATCCCACTCTACCAGGTTCCGGATCAGTTATTACGCTACAACCATCAGGCAGGAGATACAGGATCGCACACTACCAGATTACGGATCAGTTATTACGCTACAACCATCAGGCAGGAGATACAGGCTCCCACACTACCAGGTTCAGGATCAGTTATTACGCTACAACCATCAGGCAGGAGATACAGGAGCCCGCACTACCCGGTTCAGGATGAGTTACTACGCTACTGCCATCAGGCAGGAGATACAGGATCCCACACTACCAGGTTGCGGATCAGTTATTATGCTACAACTATCAGGCAGGAGATACAGGATCCCACACTACCAGGTTCCGGATCAGTTATTATGCTACAACCATCAGGCAGGAGATACAGGATCCCACACTACCAGCTTTCGGATCAGGTATTACACTACAACCATCAGGCCGGAGATACAGGATCCCACACTACCAGCTTCCGGTTCAGTTATTACGCTACAACCATCAGGCAGGAGATACAAGATCCCACACTACCAGTTTCCGGATCAGTTATTACGCTACAACCATCAGGCAGGAGATACAGGATCCCACACTACCAGGATCCGGATCAGTTATTACGCTACAACCATCAGGCAGGAGATACAGGCTCCCAGACTACCAGATTCCGGATCAGTTATTAAGCTACAACCATCAAGCAGGAGATAGAGGATCCCACACTACCAGGTTCCGGATCAGTTATTACGCTACAACCATCAGGCAGGAGATACAGGATCACAGACTAACATGTTCCGGATCAGTTATTACGCTACAACCATCAGGCAACAGATACAGGATCACACACTACCAGATTCTGGATCAGTTATTACGCTACAACCATCAGGCAGGAGATACAGGCTCCCACACTACCAGGTTCAGGATCAGTTATTACGCTACAACCATCAGGCAGGAGATACAGGATCCCACACTACCAGGTTCCGGATCCGTTATTACGCTACAACCATCAGGCAGGAGATACAGGATCCCACACAACCAGGTTCCGGATCAGTTATTACGCTACAACCATCAGGCAGGAGATACAGGATCCCACACTACCAGGTTCCGGATTAGTTATTAAGCTACAACCATCAGGCTGGAGATACAGGATCCCACACTACCTGCTTCCGGATCAGTTATTACGCTACAACCATCAGGCAGGAGATACAGGATCCCACACTACCAGTTTCCGGAGCAGTTATTACGCTACAACCATCAGGCAGGAGATACAGGATCCCACACTACCAGGTTCTGGATCAGTTATTACGTTACAACATTCAGGCAGGAGATACTGGATCCCACACTACTAGGTTGCGGATCAGTTATTACGCTACAACCGTCAGTCAGCAGATACAGGATCCCACACTGCCAGGTTCCGGATCACTTATTATGCTACAACCATCAGGCAGGAGATACAGGATCCCACACTACCAGCCTGCGGATCAGTTATTACGCTACAACCATCTGGCAGGAGATACAGGATCCCGCACTACCAGGTTCCGGATCAGTTATTACGTTACAACCATCAGGCAGGAGATATAGGATCCCACACTACCAGGTTCCTGATCAGTTATTACGTTACAACCTTCAGGCAGGAGATATATGATCCCACACTACCAGGTTCCGGATCAGTTATCACGCTACAACCATCAGGCAGGAGATACAGGATCCCACACTACCAGGTTCCGTATCAGTTATTACGCTACAACCATCAGGCAGGAGGTACAGGATCACAGACTAACATGTTCCGGATCAGTTATTACGCTACAACCATCAGGCAGGAGATACAGGATCCCACACTAACCGCTTCCGGATCAGTTATTACGCTACAACCATCAGGCAGGAGATACAGGATCCCACACTACCAGTTTCCGGAGCAGTTATTACGCTACAACCATCAGGCAGGAGATACAGGATCCCACACTACCAGGTTCTGGATCAGTTATTACGTTACAACCATCAGGCAGGAGATACAGGATCCCACACTACCAGGTTGCGGATCAGTTATTACGCTACAACCGTCAGGCAGCAGATACAGGATCCCACACTGCCAGTTTCCGGATCACTTATTATGCTACAACCATCAGGCAGGAGATACAGAATCCCACACTACCAGGTTCCGGATCAGTTATTAAGGTACAACCATCAGGCAGGAGATACAGGATCCCACACTACCAGGTTCCGGATCAGTTATTAAGGTACAACCATCAGGCAGGAGATACAGGATCCCACACTACCAGGTTACGGATCAGTTATGAAGGTACAACCATCAGGCAGGAGATACAGGATCCCACACTACCAGGTTCCGGATCAGTTATTAAGGTACAACCATCAGGCAGGAGATACAGGATCCCAGACAACCAGATTCTGGATCAGTTATTACGCTACAACCATGAGGCAGGAGATACAGGCTCCCACTCAACCAGGTTCCGGATCAGTTATTACGCTACAACCATCAGGCAGGAGATACAGGATCGCACACTACCTGGTTCCGGATCAGTTATTACGCTACAACCATCAGGCAGGAGATATAGGATCCCACACAACCAGGTTCCAGATCAGTTATTACGCTACAACCATTAGGCAGGAGATACAGGATCCCACACTACCAGGTTCCGGATCAGTTATTACGCTACAACCATCAGGCAGGAGATACAGGATCCCACACTACCAGGTTCCGGATCAGTTACTACGCTACAACCATCAGGCAGGAGATACAGGATCCCACACTACCAGCTTCCGGATCAGTTATTACGCTACAACCATCAGGCAGGAGATACAGGATCCCACACTACCAGCTTCCGGATCAGTTATTACGCTACGACCATCAGGCAGGAGATACAGGATCCCACACTACCAGTTTCCGGTTCAGTTATTACGCTACAACCATCAGGCAGGAGATACAGGATCCCACACTACCAGTTTCCGGATCAGTTATTACGCTACATCCATCAGGCAGGAGATACAGGAACCCACACTACCAGGTTCCGGATCAGTTATTACGCTACAACCATCAGGCCGGAGATACAGGATCCCACACTACCAGGTTCCTGATCAGTTATTACGTTACAACCATCAGGCAGGAGATATAGGATCCCACACAACCAGGTTGCAGATCAGTTATTACGCTACAAATGTCAGGCAGGAGATACAGGATCCCACACTACCCGGTTCAGGATGAGTTATTACGCTACAACCATCAGGTAGGAGATACAGGATCCCACACTACCAGGTTCCGGATCAGTTAGTACGCTACAACCATCAGGCAGGAGATACAGGATCCCACACTACCAAGTTCAGGATCACTTATTACGCTACAACCATCAGGCAGGAGATAGAGGCTCCCACATACCAGGTTCCGGATCAGTTATTTCGCTACAACCATCAGGCAGGAGATACAGGATCCCACACTACCGGGTTACGGATCAGTTATTACGCTACAACCATCAGGCCGGAGATACTGGATCCCACACTACCCGGTTCAGGATGAGTTATTACGCTACAACCATCAGGTAGGAGATACAGGATCCAACACTACCAGGTTCCGGATCAGTTATTACGCTACAACCATCAGGCAGGAGATACAGGATCCCACTCTACCAGGTTCCGGATCAGTTATTACGCTACAACCATCAGGCAGGAGATACAGGATCGCACACTACCAGATTCCGGATCAGTTATTACGCTACAACCATCAGGCAGGAGATACAGGCTCCCACACTACCAGGTTCAGGATCAGTTATTACGCTACAACCATCAGGCAGGAGATACAGGAGCCCGCACTACCCGGTTCAGGATGAGTTATTACGCTACTGCCATCAGGCAGGAGATACAGGATCCCACACTACCAGGTTGCGGATCAGTTATTATGCTACAACTATCAGGCAGGAGATACAGGATCCCACACTACCAGGTTCCGGATCAGTTATTATGCTACAACCATCAGGCAGGAGATACAGGATCCCACACTACCAGCTTTCGGATCAGGTATTACACTACAACCATCAGGCCGGAGATACAGGATCCCACACTACCAGCTTCCGGTTCAGTTATTACGCTACAACCATCAGGCAGGAGATACAAGATCCCACACTACCAGTTTCCGGATCAGTTATTACGCTACAACCATCAGGCAGGAGATACAGGATCCCACACTACCAGGATCCGGATCAGTTATTACGCTACAACCGTCAGGCAGGAGATACAGGCTCCCAGACTACCAGGTTCCGGATCAGTTATTAAGCTACAACCATCAAGCAGGAGATAGAGGATCCCACACTACCAGGTTCCGGATCAGTTATTACGCTACAACCATCAGGCAGGAGATACAGGATCACAGACTAACATGTTCCGGATCAGTTATTACGCTACAACCATCAGGCAGGAGATACAGGATCACACACTACCAGATTCTGGATCAGTTATTACGCTACAACCATCAGGCAGGAGATACAGGCTCCCACACTACCAGGTTCAGGATCAGTTATGACGCTACAACCATCAGGCAGGAGATACAGGATCCCACACTACCAGGTTCCGGATCAGTTATTACGCTACAACCATCAGGCAGGAGATACAGGATCCCACACAACCAGGTTCCGGATCAGTTATTACGCTACAACCATCAGGCAGGAGATACAGGATCCCACACTACCAGGTTCCGGATTAGTTATTAAGCTACAACCATCAGGCTGGAGATACAGGATCCCACACTACCTGCTTCCGGATCAGTTATTACGCTACAACCATCAGGCAGGAGATACAGGATCCCACACTACCAGTTTCCGGAGCAGTTATTACGCTACAACCATCAGGCAGGAGATACAGGATCCCACACTACCAGGTTCTGGATCAGTTATTACGTTACAACATTCAGGCAGGAGATACTGGATCCCACACTACTAGGTTGCGGATCAGTTATTACGCTACAACCGTCAGTCAGCAGATACAGGATCCCACACTGCCAGTTTCCGGATCACTTATTATGCTACAACCGTCAGGCAGGAGATACAGAATCCCACACTACCAGGTTCCGGATCAGTTATTAAGGTACAACCATCAGGCAGGAGATACAGGATCCCACACTACCAGGTTCCGGATCAGTTATTAAGGTACAACCATCAGGCAGGAGATGCAGGATCCCACAGTACCAGGTTACGGATCAGTTATTAAGGTACAACCATCAGGCAGGAGATACAGGATCCCACACTACCAGGTTCCGGATCAGTTATTACGCTACAACCATCAAGCAGGAGATAGAGGATCCCACACTACCAGGTTCCGGATCAGTTATTACGCTACAACCATCAGGCAGGAGATACAGGATCACAGACTAACATGTTCCGGATCAGTTATTACGCTACAACCATCAGGCAGGAGATACAGGATCACACACTACCAGATTCTGGATCAGTTATTACGCTACAAATGTCAGGCAGGAGATACAGGATCCCACACTACCCGGTTCAGGATGAGTTATTACGCTACAACCATCAGTTAGGAGATACAGGATCCCACACTACCAGGTTCCGGATCAGTTATGACGCTACAACCATCAGGCAGGAGATACAGGATCCCACACTACCACGTTCAGGATCACTTATTACGCTACAACCATCAGGCAGGAGATAGAGGCTCCCACACTACCAGGTTCAGGATCAGTTATTACGCTACAACCATCAGGCAGGAGATACAGGATCCCACACTACCAGCTTCCGGATCAGTTATTACGCTACAACCATCAGGCAGGAGATACAGGATCACAGACTAACATGTTCCGGATCAGTTATTACGCTACAACCATCAGGCAGGAGATACAGGATCACACACTACCAGATTCTGGATCAGTTATTACGCTACAACCATCAGGCAGGAGATACAGGCTCCCACACTACCAGGTTTAGGATCAGTTATTACGCTACAACCATCAGGCAGGAGATACAGGATCCCACACTACCAGGTTCCGGATCAGTTATTACGCTACAACCAACAGGCAGGAGATACAGGATCCCACACAAACAGGTTCCGGATCAGTTATTACGCTACAAACATCAGGCAGGAGAGACAGGATCCCACACTACCAGGTTCCGGATTAGTTATTAAGCTACAACCATCAGGCTGGAGATACAGGATCCCACACTACCTGCTTCCGGATCAGTTATTACGCTACAACCATCAGGCAGTAGATACAGGATCCCACACTACCAGTTTCCGGAGCAGTTATTACGCTACAACCATCAGGCAGGAGATACAGGATCCCACACTACCAGGTTCTGGATCAGTTATTACGTTACAACATTCAGGCAGGAGATACTGGATCCCACACTACTAGGTTGCGGATCAGTTATTACGCTACAACCGTCAGTCAGCAGATACAGGATCCCACACTGCCAGTTTCCGGATCACTTATTATGCTACAACCGTCAGGCAGGAGATACAGAATCCCACACTACCAGGTTCCGGATCAGTTATTAAGGTACAACCATCAGGCAGGAGATACAGGATCCCACACTACCAGGTTCCGGATCAGTTATTAAGGTACAACCATCAGGCAGGAGATACAGGATCCCACAGTACCAGGTTACGGATCAGTTATTAAGGTACAACCATCAGGCAGGAGATACAGGATCCCACACTACCAGGTTCCGGATCAGTTATTAAGGTACAACCATCAGGCAGGAGATACAGGATCCCAGACAACCAGATTCTGGATCAGTTATTACGCTACAACCATCAGGCAGGAGATACAGGCTCCCACTCAACCAGGTTCCGGATCAGTTATTTCGCTACAACCATCAGGCAGGAGATACAGGATCGCACACTACCTGGTTCCGGATCAGTTATTACGCTACAACAATCAGGCAGGAGATATAGGATCCCACACAACCAGGTTCCAGATCAGTTATTACGCTACAACCATCAGGCAGGAGATACAGGATCCCACACTACCAGGTTCTGGATCAGTTATTACGCTACAACCATCAGGCAGGAGATACAGGATCCCACACTACCAGGTTCCGGATCAGTTACTACGCTACAACCATCAGGCAGGAGATACAGGATCCCACACTACCAGATTCCGGATCAGTTATTACGCTACAACCATCAGGCAGGAGATACAGGATCCCACACTACCAGCCTGAGGATCAGTTATTACGCTACAACCATCAGGCAGGAGATACAGGATCCCGCACTACCAGTTTCCGGATCAGTTATTATGTTACAACCATCAGGCAGGAGATATAGGATCCCACACTACCAGGTTCCGGATCAGTTATTACGCTACAAATATCAGGCAGGACATACAGGCTCCCACACAACCAGGTTCCGGATCAGTTATTACGCTACAATCATCAGGCAGGAGATACAGGATCGCACACTACCTGGTTCCGGATCAGTTATTACGCTACAACCATCAGGCAGGAGATATAGGATCCCACACAACCAGGTTCCAGATAAGTTATTACGCTACAACCATCAGGCAGGAGATACAGGATCCCACACTACCAGGTTCCGGATCAGTTATTACGCTACTACTATCAGGCAGGAGATACAGGATCCCACTCTTCCAGGTTCCGGATCAGTTATTACGCTACAACCATCAGGCAGGAGATACAGGATCCCACACTACCAGCCTGCGGATCAGTTATTACGGTACAACCGTCAGGCAGGAGATACAGGATCCCACACTACCAGTTTCCGGATCAGTTATTACGCTACAACCATCAGGCAGGAGATACAGGATCCCACACAACCAGGTTCCGGATCAGTTATTACGCTACAACCATCAGGCAGGAGATACAGGATCCCACACAACCAGGTTCCGGATCAGTTATTACGCTACAACCATCAGGCAGGAGATACAGGATCCCACAGTAAGAGTTTCCGGATCAGTTATTATGCTACAACCATCAGGCAGGAGATACAGGATGCCACACTACCAGTTTCCGGATCAGTTATTATGCTACAACCATCAGGCAGGAGATACAGGATCCCACACTACCAGTTTCCGGATCAGTTATTATGCTACAACCATCAGGCAGGAGATACAGGATCCCACACTACCAGCTTCCGGATCAGTTATTACGCTACAACCATCAGGCAGGAGATACAGGATCCCACACTACCAGCTTCCGGATCAGTTATTACGCTACGACCATCAGGCAGGAGATACAGGATCCCACACTACCAGTTTCCGGATCAGTTATTACGCTACAACCATCAGGCAGGAGATACAGGATCCCACACTACCAGTTTCTGGATCAGTTATTACGCTACAACCATCAGGCAGGAGATATAGGATCCCACACAACCAGGTTGCAGATCAGTTATTACGCTACAAATGTCAGGCAGGAGATACAGGATCCCACACTACCTGGTTCAGGATGAGTTATTACGCTACAACCATCAGTTAGGAGATACAGGATCCCACACTACCAGGTTCCGGATCAGTTATGACGCTACAACCATCAGGCAGGAGATACAGGATCCCACACTACCACGTTCAGGATCACTTATTACGCTACAACCATCAGGCAGGAGATAGAGGCTCCCACACTACCAGGTTCAGGATCAGTTATTACGCTACAACCATCAGGCAGGAGATACAGGATCCCACACTACCAGCTTCCGGATCAGTTATTACGCTACAACCATCAGGCAGGAGATACAGGATCACAGACTAACATGTTCCGGATCAGTTATTACGCTACAACCATCAGGCAGGAGATACAGGATCACACACTACCAGATTCAGGATCAGTTATTACGCTACAACCATCAGGCAGGAGATACAGGCTCCCACACTACCAGGTTCAGGATCAGTTATTACGCTACAACCATCAGGCCGGAGATACAGGATCCCACAGTACCAGGTTCCTGATCAGTTATTACGTTACAACCATCAGGCAGGAGATATAGGATCCCACACAACCAGGTTGCAGATCAGTTATTACGCTACAAATGTCAGGCAGGAGATACAGGATCCCACACTACCCGGTTCAGGATGAGTTATTACGCTACAACCATCAGTTAGGAGATACAGGATCCCACACTACCAGGTTCCGGATCAGTTATGACGCTACAACCATCAGGCAGGAGATACAGGATCCCACACTACCACGTTCAGGATCACTTATTACGCTACAACCATCAGGCAGGAGATAGAGGCTCCCACACTACCAGGTTCAGGATCAGTTATTACGCTACAACCATCAGGCAGGAGATACAGGATCCCACACTACCAGCTTCCGGATCAGTTATTACGCTACAACCATCAGGCAGGAGATACAGGATCACAGACTAACATGTTCCGGATCAGTTATTACGCTACAACCATCAGGCAGGAGATACAGGATCACACACTACCAGATTCTGGATCAGTTATTACGCTACAACCATCAGGCAGGAGATACAGGCTCCCACACTACCAGGTTGAGGATCAGTTATTACGCTACAACCATCAGGCAGGAGATACAGGATCCCACACTACCAGGTTCCGGATCAGTTATTACGCTACAACCATCAGGCAGGAGATACAGGATCCCACACTACCAGGTTCCGGATCAGTTATTACGCTACAAACATCAGGCAGGAGATACAGGATCCCACACTACCAGGTTCCGGATTAGTTATTAAGCTACAACCATCAGGCTGGAGATACAGGATCCCACACTACCTGCTTCCGGATCAGTTATTACGCTACAACCATCAGGCAGTAGATACAGGATCCCACACTACCAGTTTCCGGAGCAGTTATTACGCTACAACCATCAGGCAGGAGATACAGGATCCCACACTACCCGGTTCAGGATGAGTTATTACGCTACAACCATCAGTTAGGAGATACAGGATCCCACACTACCAGGTTCCGGATCAGTTATGACGCTACAACCATCAGGCAGGAGATACAGGATCCCACACTACCACGTTCAGGATCACTTATTACGCTACAACCATCAGGCAGGAGATAGAGGCTCCCACACTACCAGGTTCAGGATCAGTTATTACGCTACAACCATCAGGCAGGAGATACAGGATCCCACACTACCAGCTTCCGGATCAGTTATACGCTACAACCATCAGGCAGGAGATACAGGATCACAGACTAACATGTTCCGGATCAGTTATTACGCTACAACCATCAGGCAGGAGATACAGGATCACACACTACCAGATTCTGGATCAGTTATTACGCTACAACCATCAGGCAGGAGATACAGGCTCCCACACTACCAGGTTCAGGATCAGTTATTACGCTACAACCATCAGGCAGGAGATACAGGATCCCACACTACCAGGTTCCGGATCAGTTATTACGCTACAACCATCAGGCAGGAGATACAGGATCCCACACTACCAGGTTCCGGATCAGTTATTAAGCTACAAACATCAGGCAGGAGATACAGGATCCCACACTACCAGGTTCCGGATTAGTTATTAAGCTACAACCATCAGGCTGGAGATACAGGATCCCACACTACCTGCTTCCGGATCAGTTATTACGCTACAACCATCAGGCAGTAGATACAGGATCCCACACTACCAGTTTCCGGAGCAGTTATTACGCTACAACCATCAGGCAGGAGATACAGGATCCCACACTACCAGGTTCTGGATCAGTTATTACGTTACAACATTCAGGCAGGAGATACTGGATCCCACACTACTAGGTTGCGGATCAGTTATTACGCTACAACCGTCAGTCAGCAGATACAGGATCCCACACTGCCAGTTTCCGGATCACTTATTATGCTACAACCGTCAGGCAGGAGATACAGAATCCCACACTACCAGGTTCCGGATCAGTTATTAAGGTACAACCATCAGGCAGGAGATACAGGATCCCACAGTACCAGGTTCCGGATCAGTTATTAAGGTACAACCATCAGGCAGGAGATACAGGATCACAGACTAACATGTTCCGGATCAGTTATTACGCTACAACCATCAGGCAGGAGATACAGGATCACACACGACCAGATTCTGGATCAGTTATTACGCTACAACCATCAGGCAGGAGATACAGGCTCCCACACTACCAGGTTCAGGATCAGTTATTACGCTACAACCATCAGGCAGGAGATACAGGATCCCACACTACCATGTTCCGGATCAGTTATTACGCTACAACCATCAGGCAGGAGATACAGGATCCCACACAACCAGGTTCCGGAGCAGTTATTACGCTACAACCATCAGGCAGGAGATACAGGATCCCACACTACCAGGTTCCGGATTAGTTATTAAGCTACAACCATCAGGCTGGAGATACAGGATCCCACACTACCTGCTTCCGGATCAGTTATTACGCTACAACCATCAGGCAGGAGATACAGGATCCCACACTACCAGTTTCCGGAGCAGTTATTACGCTACAACCATCAGGCAGGAGATACAGGATCCCACACTACCAGGTTCTGGATCAGTTATTACGTTACAACATTCAGGCAGGAGATACTGGATCCCACACTACTAGGTTGCGGATCAGTTATTACGCTACAACCGTCAGTCAGCAGATACAGGATCCCACACTGCCAGTTTCCGGATCACTTATTATGCTACAACCGTCAGGCAGGAGATACAGAATCCCACACTACCAGGTTCCGGATCAGTTATTAAGGTACAACCATCAGGCAGGAGATACAGGATCCCACACTACCAGGTTCCGGATCAGTTATTAAGGTACAACCATCAGGCAGGAGATACAGGATCCCACAGTACCAGGTTACGGATCAGTTATTAAGGTACAACCATCAGGCAGGAGATACAGGATCCCACACTACCAGGTTCCGGATCAGTTATTAAGGTACAACCATCAGGCAGGGGATACAGGATCCCAGACAACCAGATTCTGGATCAGTTATTACGCTACAACCATCAGGCAGGAGATACAGGCTCCCACTCAACCAGGTTCCGGATCAGTTATTTCGCTACAACCATCAGGCAGGAGATACAGGATCGCACACTACCTGGTTCCGGATCAGTTATTACGCTACAACAATCAGGCAGGAGATATAGGATCCCACACAACCAGGTTCCAGATCAGTTATTACGCTACAACTATCAGGCAGGAGATACAGGATCCCACACTACCAGGTTCTGGATCAGTTATTACGCTACAACCATCAGGCAGGAGATACAGGATCCCGCACTACCAGTTTCCGGATCAGTTATTACGTTACAACCATCAGGCAGGAGATATAGGATCCCACACTACCAGGTTCCGGATCAGTTATTACGCTACAACCATCAGGCAGGACATACAGGCTCCCACACAACCAGGTTCCGGATCAGTTATTACGCTACAATCATCAGGCAGGAGATACAGGATCGCACACTACCTGGTTCCGGATCAGTTATTACGCTACAACCATCAGGCAGGAGATATAGGATCCCACACAACCAGGTTCCAGATAAGTTATTACGCTACAACCATCAGGCAGGAGATACAGGATCCCACACTACCAGGTTCCGGATCAGTTATTACGCTACTACTATCAGGCAGGAGATACAGGATCCCACACTACCAGCCTGCGGATCAGTTATTACGGTACAACCGTCAGGCAGGAGATACAGGATCCCACACTACCAGTTTCCGGATCAGTTATTACGCTACAACCATCAGGCAGGAGATACAGGATCCCACACAACCAGGTTCCGAATCAGTTATTACGCTACAACCATCAGGCAGGAGATACAGGATCCCACACAACCAGGTTCCGGATCAGTTATTACGCTACAACCATCAGGCAGGAGATACAGGATCCCACAGTACCAGTTTCCGGATCAGTTATTATGCTACAACCATCAGGCAGGAGATACAGGATCCCACACTACCAGTTTCCGGATCAGTTATTATGCTACAACCATCAGGCAGGAGATACAGGATCCCACACTACCAGTTTCCGGATCAGTTATTATGCTACAACCATCAGGCAGGAGATACAGGATCCCACACTACCAGCTTCCGGATCAGTTATTACGCTACAACCATCAGGCAGGAGATACAGGATCCCACACTACCAGGTTCCGGATCAGTTATTACGCTACAACCATCAGGCAGGAGATACAGGATCCCACACTACCAGGTTCCGGATTAGTTATTAAGCTACAACCATCAGGCAGGAGATACAGGATCCCTCACTACCAGCCTGCGGATCAGTTATTACGCTACAACCATCTGGCAGGAGATACAGGATCCCGCACTACCCGGTTCAGGATGAGTTATTACGCTACTGCCATCAGGCAGGAGATACAGGATCCCACAGTACCAGGTTGCGGATCAGTTATTATGCTACAACTATCAGGCAGGAGATACAGGATCCCACACTACCAGTTTCCGGAGCAGTTATTACGCTACAACCATCAGGCAGGAGATACAGGATCCCACACTACCAGGTTCTGGATCAGTTATTACCTTACAACATTCAGGCAGGAGATACTGGATCCCACACTACTAGGTTGCGGATCAGTTATTACGCTACAACCGTCAGTCAGCAGATACAGGATCCCACACTGCCAGTTTCCGGATCACTTATTATGCTACAACCGTCAGGCAGGAGATACAGAATCCCACACTACCAGGTTCCGGATCAGTTATTAAGGTACAACCATCAGGCAGGAGATACAGGATCCCACACTACCAGGTTCCGGATCAGTTATTAAGGTACAACCATCAGGCAGGAGATACAGGATCACAGACTAACATGTTCCGGATCAGTTATTACGCTACAACCATCAGGCAGGAGATACAGGATCACACACGACCAGATTCTGGATCAGTTATTACGCTACAACCATCAGGCAGGAGATACAGGCTCCCACACTACCAGGTTCAGGATCAGTTATTACGCTACAACCATCAGGCAGGAGATACAGGATCCCACACTACCATGTTCCGGATCAGTTATTACGCTACAACCATCAGGCAGGAGATACAGGATCCCACACAACCAGGTTCCGGAGCAGTTATTACGCTACAACCATCAGGCAGGAGATACAGGATCCCACACTACCAGGTTCCGGATTAGTTATTAAGCTACAACCATCAGGCTGGAGATACAGGATCCCACACTACCTGCTTCCGGATCAGTTATTACGCTACAACCATCAGGCAGGAGATACAGGATCCCACACTACCAGTTTCCGGAGCAGTTATTACGCTACAACCATCAGGCAGGAGATACAGGATCCCACACTACCAGGTTCTGGATCAGTTATTACGTTACAACATTCAGGCAGGAGATACTGGATCCCACACTACTAGGTTGCGGATCAGTTATTACGCTACAACCGTCAGTCAGCAGATACAGGATCCCACACTGCCAGTTTCCGGATCACTTATTATGCTACAACCGTCAGGCAGGAGATACAGAATCCCACACTACCAGGTTCCGGATCAGTTATTAAGGTACAACCATCAGGCAGGAGATACAGGATCCCACACTACCAGGTTCCGGATCAGTTATTAAGGTACAACCATCAGGCAGGAGATACAGGATCCCACAGTACCAAGTTACGGATCAGTTATTAAGGTACAACCATCAGGCAGGAGATACAGGATCCCACACTACCAGGTTCCGGATCAGTTATTAAGGTACAACCATCAGGCAGGGGATACAGGATCCCAGACAACCAGATTCTGGATCAGTTATTACGCTACAACCATCAGGCAGGAGATACAGGCTCCCACTCAACCAGGTTCCGGATCAGTTATTTCGCTACAACCATCAGGCAGGAGATACAGGATCGCACACTACCTGGTTCCGGATCAGTTATTACGCTACAACAATCAGGCAGGAGATATAGGATCCCACACAACCAGGTTCCAGATCAGTTATTACGCTACAACTATCAGGCAGGAGATACAGGATCCCACACTACCAGGTTCTGGATCAGTTATTACGCTACAACCATCAGGCAGGAGATACAGGATCCCGCACTACCAGTTTCCGGATCAGTTATTACGTTACAACCATCAGGCAGGAGATATAGGATCCCACACTACCAGGTTCCGGATCAGTTATTACGCTACAACCATCAGGCAGGACATACAGGCTCCCACACAACCAGGTTCCGGATCAGTTATTACGCTACAATCATCAGGCAGGAGATACAGGATCGCACACTACCTGGTTCCGGATCAGTTATTACGCTACAACCATCAGGCAGGAGATATAGGATCCCACACAACCAGGTTCCAGATAAGTTATTACGCTACAACCATCAGGCAGGAGATACAGGATCCCACACTACCAGGTTCCGGATCAGTTATTACGCTACTACTATCAGGCAGGAGATACAGGATCCCACACTACCAGCCTGCGGATCAGTTATTACGGTACAACCGTCAGGCAGGAGATACAGGATCCCACACTACCAGTTTCCGGATCAGTTATTACGCTACAACCATCAGGCAGGAGATACAGGATCCCACACAACCAGGTTCCGAATCAGTTATTACGCTACAACCATCAGGCAGGAGATACAGGATCCCACACAACCAGGTTCCGGATCAGTTATTACGCTACAACCATCAGGCAGGAGATACAGGATCCCACAGTACCAGTTTCCGGATCAGTTATTATGCTACAACCATCAGGCAGGAGATACAGGATCCCACACTACCAGTTTCCGGATCAGTTATTATGCTACAACCATCAGGCAGGAGATACAGGATCCCACACTACCAGTTTCCGGATCAGTTATTATGCTACAACCATCAGGCAGGAGATACAGGATCCCACACTACCAGCTTCCGGATCAGTTATTACGCTACAACCATCAGGCAGGAGATACAGGATCCCACACTACCAGCTTCCGGATCAGTTATTACGCTACGACCATCAGGCAGGAGATACAGGATCCCACACTACCAGTTTCCGGATCAGTTATTACGCTACAACCATCAGGCAGGAGATACAGGATCCCACACTACCAGTTTCTGGATCAGTTATTACGCTACAACCATCAGGCAGGAGGTACAGGATCCCAAACTACCAGGTTCCGGATCAGTTATTACGCTACAACCATCAGGCCGGAGATACAGGATCCCACAGTACCAGGTTCCTGATCAGTTATTACGTTACAACCATCAGGCAGGAGATATAGGATCCCACACAACCAGGTTGCAGATCAGTTATTACGCTACAAATGTCAGGCAGGAGATACAGGATCCCTCACTACCCGGTTCAGGATGAGTTATTACGCTACAACCATCAGTTAGGAGATACAGGATCCCAGACTACCAGGTTCCGGATCAGTTATGACGCTACAACCATCAGGCAGGAGATACAGGATCCCACACTACCAGCCTGCGGATCAGTTATTACGGTACAACCGTCAGGCAGGAGATACAGGATCCCACACTACCAGTTTCCGGATCAGTTATTACGCTACAACCATCAGGCAGGAGATACAGGATCCCACACAACCAGGTTCCGGATCAGTTATTACGCTACAACCATCAGGCAGGAGATACAGGATCCCACACAACCAGGTTCCGGATCAGTTATTACGCTACAACCATCAGGCAGGAGATAAAGGATCCCACACAACCAGGTTCCGGATCAGTTATTACGCTACAACCATCAGGCAGGAGATACAGGATCCCACACAACCAGGTTCCGGATCAGTTATTACGCTACAACCATCAGGCAGGAGATACAGGATCCCACAGTACCAGTTTCCGGATCAGTTATTATGCTACAACCATCAGGCAGGAGATACAGGATCCCACACTACCAGTTTCCGGATCAGTTATTATGCTACAACCATCAGGCAGGAGATACAGGATCCCACACTACCAGTTTCCGGATCAGTTATTATGCTACAACCATCAGGCAGGAGATACAGGATCCCACACTACCAGCTTCCGGATCAGTTATTACGCTACAACCATCAGGCAGGAGATACAGGATCCCACACTACCAGCTTCCGGATCAGTTATTACGCTACGACCATCAGGCAGGAGATACAGGATCCCACACTACCAGTTTCCGGATCAGTTATTACGCTACAACCATCAGGCAGGAGATACAGGATCCCACACTACCAGTTTCTGGATCAGTTATTACGCTACAACCATCAGGCAGGAGGTACAGGATCCCAAACTACCAGGTTCCGGATCAGTTATTACGCTACAACCATCAGGCCGGAGATACAGGATCCCACAGTACCAGGTTCCTGATCAGTTATTACGTTACAACCATCAGGCAGGAGATATAGGATCCCACACAACCAGGTTGCAGATCAGTTATTACGCTACAAATGTCAGGCAGGAGATACAGGATCCCACACTACCCGGTTCAAGATGAGTTATTACGCTACAACCATCAGTTAGGAGATACAGGATCCCACACTACCAGGTTCCGGATCAGTTATGACGCTACAAACATCAGGCAGGAGATACAGGATCCCACACTACCACGTTCAGGATCACTTATTGCGCTACAACCATCAGGCAGGAGATAGAGGCTCCCACACTACCAGGTTCAGGATCAGTTATTACGCTACAACCATCAGGCAGGAGATACAGGATCCCACACTACCAGCTTCCGGATCAGTTATTACGCTACAACCATCAGGCAGGAGATACAGGATCCCACACTACCAGCTTCCGGATCAGTTATTACGCTACAACCATCAGGCCGGAGATACAGGATCCCACAGTACCAGGTTCCGGTCAGTTATTAAGCTACAACCATCAGGCAGGAGATACAGGATCCCACACTACCAGCTTCCGGATCAGTTATTACGCTACGACCATCAGGCAGGAGATACAGGATCCCACACTACCAGTTTCCGGATCAGTTATTACGCTACAACCATCAGGCAGGAGATACAGGATCCCACACTACCAGTTTCCGGATCAGTTATTACGCTACAACCATCAGGCAGGAGATACAGGATCCCACACTACCAGGTTCCGGATCAGTTATTACGCTACAACCATCAGGCCGGAGATACAGGATCCCACAGTACCAGGTTCCTGATCAGTTATTACGTTACAACCATCAGGCAGGAGATATAGGATCCCACACAACCAGGTTGCAGATCAGTTATTACGCTACAAATGTCAGGCAGGAGATACAGGATCCCACACTACCCGGTTCAGAATGAGTTATTACGCTACAACCATCAGGTAGGAGATACAGGATCCCACACTACCAGGTTCCGGATCAGTTATTACGCTACAACCATCAGGCAGGAGATACAGGATCCCACACTACCACGTTCAGGATCACTTATTACGCTACAACCATCAGGCAGGAGATAGAGGCTCCCACACTACCAGGTTCAGGATCAGTTATTACGCTACAACCATCAGGCAGGAGATACAGGATCCCAAACTACCAGCTTCCATATGAGTTATTATGCTACAACTGTCAGGCAGGAGATACAGATTCCCACACTACCAGGTTCCGGAGCTGTTATTATGCTACAACCATCAGGCTGGTGATACAGGATCCCACACTACCAGGCTGCGGATTAGTTATTACGCTACAACCATCAGGCAGGAGATACAGGATCCCACAGTACCAGTTACCGGATCAGTTATTATGCTACAACCATCAGGCAGGAGATACAGGATCCCACACTACCAGTTTCCGGATCAGTTATTATGCTACAACCATCAGGCAGGAGATACAGGATCCCACACTACCAGTTTCCGGATCAGTTATTATGCTACAACCATCAGGCAGGAGATACAGGATCCCACACTACCAGCTTCCGGATCATTTATTACGCTACAACCATCAGGCAGGAGATTCAGGATCCCACACTACCAGCTTCCGGATCAGTTATTACGCTACAACCATCAGGCAGGAGATACAGGATCCCACACTACCAGATTCCGGATCAGTTATTACGCTACAACCATCAGGCAGGAGATACAGGATCCCACACTACCAGCTTCCGGATCAGTTATTATGCTACAACCATCAGGCAGGAGATACAGGATTCCACACTACCAGTTTCCGGATCAGTTATTACGCTACAACCATCAGGCAGGAGATACAGGATCCCACACTACCAGGTTCCGGATCAGTTATTACGCTACAACCATCAGGCCGGAGATACAGGATCCCACAGTACCAGGTTCCTGATCAGTAATTACGTTACAACCATCAGGCAGGAGATATAGGATCCCACACAACCAGGTTGCAGATCAGTTATTACGCTACAAATGTCAGGCAGGAGATACAGGATCCCACACTACCCGGTTCAGGATGAGTTATTACGCTACAACCATCAGGTAGGAGATACAGGAACCCACACTACCAGGTTCCGGATCAGTTATTACGCTACAACCATCAGGCAGGAGATACAGGATCCCACACTACCACGTTCAGGATCACTTATTACGGTACAACCATCAGGCAGGAGATAGAGGCACCCACACTACCAGGTTCAGGATCAGTTATTACGCTACAACCATCAGGCAGTTGATACAGGATCCCACACTACCAGATTCCGGATCAGTTATTACGCTACAACCATCAGGCCGGAGATTCAGGATCCCACACTACCAGGCTGCGGATCAGTTATTACGCTACAACCATCAGGCAGGAGATACAGGATCCCACACTACCAGGTTCCGTATCAGTTATTACGCTACAACCATCAGGCAGTTGATACAGGATCCCACACTACCAGATTCCGGATCAGTTATTACGCTACAACCATCAGGCCGGAGACACAGGATCCCACACTACCCTGTTCAGGATGAGTTATTACGCTACAACCATCAGGTAGGAGATACAGGATCCCACACTACCAGGTTCCGGATCAGTTATTACGCTACAACCATTAGGCAGGAGATACAGGATCCCACACTACCAGCTTCCGGATCAGTTATTACGCTACAACCATCAGGCAGGAGATACAGGATCCCACACTACCAGGTTTCGGATCAGTTATTACTCTACAACCATCAGGCCGGAGAGACAGGATCCCACACTACCAGGTTCCGGATCAGTTATTAAGGTACAACTATCAGGCAGGAGATACAGGCTCCCACACTACCAGGTTCAGGATAAGTTATTACACTACAACCATCAGGCAGGAGATACAGGATCCCACACTACCAGGTTCCGGATAAGTTATTACGCTACAACCATCAGGCAGGAGATACAGGATCCCACACTACCAGTTTCCGGATCAGTTATTACGCTACGACCATCAGGCAGGAGATACAGGATCCCAGAAAACCAGATTCTGGATCAGTTATTACGCTACAACCATCAGGCAGGAGATACAGGCTCCCTCACTACCAGGTTCAGGATCAGTTATTACGCTACAGCCATCAGGCAGGAGATACAGGATCCCACACTACCGCGTTCCGGATCAGTTATTACGCTACAACCATCAGGCAGGAGATACAGGATCCCACACTTGCAGGTTCCGGATCAGTTATTAAGGTACAACCATAAGGCAGGAGATACAGGATCCCACACTACCATGTTCCGGATCAGTTATTACACTACAACCATCAGGCAGGAGATACAGGATCCCACACTACCAGGTTCCGGATCAGTTATTACGCTACAACCATCAGGCCGTAGATACAGGATCACACAATACCAGGTTCCGGATCAGTTATTAAGCTACAACCATCAGGCAGGAGATACAGGATCCCAGACAACCAGATTCTGGATCAGTTATTACGCTACAACCATCAGGCAGGAGATACAGGCTCCCACACTACCAGGTTCAGGATCAGTAATTACGCTACAACCATCAGGCAGGAGATACAGGATCCCACACTACCAGGTTCCGGATCAGTTATTACGCTACAACCATCAGGCAGGAGATACAGGATCCCACACTACCAGGTTCCGGATCAGTTATTACGCTACAACCATCAGGCTGGTGATACAGGATCCCCCACTACCAGCTTCCGGATCAGTTATTACGCTACAACCATCAGGCAGGAGATACAGGATCCCACACTACCAGTTTCCGGAGCAGTTATTACGCTACAACCATCAGGCAGGAGATACAGGATCCCACACTACCAGGTTGCGGATCAGTTATTAAGGTACAACCATCAGGCAGGAGATACAGGATCCCACACTACCAGGTTCCGGATCAGTTATTACGCTACAACCATCAGGCAGGAGATACAGGCTCCCACACAACCAGGTTCTGGATCAGTTATTTCGCTACAACCATCAGGCAGGAGATACAGGATCGCACACTACCTGGTTCCGGATCAGTTATTATGCTACAACCATCAGGCAGGAGATACAGGATCCCAGACAAGCAGATTCTGGATCAGTTATTACGCTACAACCATCAGGCAGGAGATACAGGATCCCGTACTACCCGGTTCAGGATGAGTTATTACGCTACAGCCATCAGGCAGGAGATACAGGATCCCACACTACCAGGTTGCGGATCAGTTATTATGCTACAACTATCAGGCAGGAGATACAGGATCCCACACTACCAGGTTCCGGATCAGTTATTACGCTACAACCATCAGGCAGGAGATACAGGACCCCACACTACCAGGTTCCGGATCAGTTATTACGCTACAACCATCAGGCAGGAGATACAGGATCCCACACTACCAGGTTCCGGATCAGTTATTACGCTACAACCATCAGGCAGGAGATACAGGATCCCACACTACCAGGTTCCGGATCAGTTATTATGCTACAACCATCAGGCAGGAGATACAGGATCCCACACTACCAGCTTCCGGATCAGTTATTACGCTACAACCATCAGGCAGGAGATACAGGATCCCACACTACCAGCTTCCGGATCAGTTATTACGCTGCAACCATCAGGCAGGAGATACAAGATCCCACACTACCAGTTTCCGGATCAGTTATTACGCTACAACCATCAGGCAGAAGATGCAGGATCCCACACTACCAGGATCCGGATCAGTTATTACGCTACAACCATCAGGCAGGAGATACAGGATCCCACACTACCAGGTTCCGGATCAGTTATTACGCTACAACCATCAGGCAGGAGATACAAGATCCCACACTACCAGGTTCCGGATCAGTTATTACGCTACAACCATCAGGCAGGAGATACAGGATCCCACACTACCAGGTTCTGGATCAGTTATTAAGCTACAACCATCAGGCAGGAGATACAGGATCCCAGACAACCAGATTCTGTATCAGTTATTACGCTACAACCATCAGGCAGGAGATACAGGCTCCCACACTACCAGGTTCAGGATCAGTTATTACGCTACAACCATCAGGCAGGAGATACAGGATCCCACACTACCAGGTTCCGGATCAGTTATTACGCTATAACCATCAGGCAGGAGATACAGGATCCCACACTACTAGGTTCCGGATCAGTTATTACGCTACAACCATCAGGCAGGAGATACAGGATCCCACACTACCAGGTTCCGGCTTAGTTATTAAGCTACAACCATCAGGCAGGAGATACAGGATCCCACACTACCCGCTTCCGGATCAGTTATTATGCTACAACCATCAGGCAGGAGATACAGGATCCCACACTACCAGTTTCCGGAGCAGTTATTACGCTACAACCATCAGGCAGGAGATACAGGATCGCACACTACCAGGTTCTGGATCAGTTATTAAGGTACAACCATCAGGCAGGAGATACAGGATCCCACACAACCAGGTTCCGGATCAGTTATTAAGGTACAACCATCAGGCAGGAGATACAGGATCCCACACTACCAGGTTACGGATCAGTTATTAAGGTACAACCATCAGGCAGGAGATACAGGATCCCACACAACCAGATTCTGGATCAGTTATTACGCTACAACCATCAGGCAGGAGATACAGGCTCCCACACAACCAGGTTCCAGATCAGTTATTACGCTACAACCATCAGGCAGGAGATACAGGATCGCACACTACCTGGTTCCGGATCAGTTATTACGCTACAACCATCAGGCAGGAGATATAGGATCCCACACAACCAGGTTCCAGATCAGTTATTACGCTACAACCATCAGGCAGGAGATACAGGATCCCACACTACCAGGTTCCGGATCAGATATTACGCTACAAACATCAGGCAGGAGATACAGGATCCCACAGTACCAGGTTCCGGATCAGGTATTACGCTACAACCATCAGGCAGGAGATACAGGATCCCACACTACCAGATTCCGGATCAGTTATTACGCTACAACAATCAGGCAGGAGATACAGGATCCCACACTACCAGCCTGCGGATCATTTATTACGCTACAACCATCAGGCAGGAGATACAGGATCCCGCACTACCAGGTTCCTGATCAGTTATTACGTTACAACCATCAGGCAGGAGATATAGGATCCCACACTACCAGGTTCCGGATCAGTTATTACGCTACAACCATCAGGCAGGAGATACAGGATCCCACACTACCAGGTTCCGTATCAGTTATTACTTTACAACCTTCAGGCAGGAGATATAGGATCCCACACTACCAGGTTCCGGATCAGTTATCACGCAACAACCATCAGGCAGGAGATATAGGATCCCACACAACCAGGTTCCAGATCAGTTATTACGCTACAACCATCAGGCAGGAGATACAGGATCCCACTCTACCAGGTTCCGGATAAGTTATTACGCTACAACCATCAGGCAGGAGATACAGGATCGCACACTACCAGATTCCGGATCAGTTATTACGCTACAACCATCAGGCAGGAGAAACAGGATCCCACACTACCAGCCTGCGGATCAGTTATTACGCTACAACCATCAGGCAGGAGATACAGGATCCCGCACTACCCGGTTCAGGATCAGTTATTACGCTACTGCCATCAGGCAGGAGATACAGGATCCCACACTACCAGGTTGCGGATCAGTTATTACTCTACAACCGTCAGGCAGGATATACAGGATCCCACACTACCAGGTTTCGGATCAGGTATTACACTACAACCATCAGGCCGGAGATACAGGATCAAACACTACCAGCTTCCGGTTCAGTTATTATGCTACAACCATCAGGCAGGAGATACAAGATCCCACACTACTAGTTTCCGGATCAGTTATTACGCTACAACCATCAGGCAGGAGATACAGGATCCCACCCTACCAGGATCCGGATCAGTTATTACGCTACAACCGTCAGGCAGGAGATACAGGATCCCAAACTACCAGGTTTCGGGTCAGTTATTTCTGGATCAGTTATTACGCTACAACCATCAGGCAGGAGATACAGGATCCCACACTACCAGGTTCCGGATCAGTTATTAAGCTACAACCATCAAGCAGGAGATAGAGGATCCCACACTACCAGGTTCCGGATCAGTTATTACGCTACAACCATCAGGCAGGAGATACAGGATCACAGACTAACATGTTCCGGATCAGTTATTACGCTACAACCATCAGGCAGGAGATACAGGATCACACACTACCTGGTTCCGGATCAATTATTACGCTACAACCATCAGGCAGGAGAGACAGGATCCCAAACTACCAGGTTCCGGATCAGTTATTAAGCTACAACCATCAAGCAGGAGATACAGGATCCCACAATACCAGGTTCCGGATCAGTTATTACGCTACAACCATCAGGCAGGAGTTACAGGATCACAGACTAACATGTTCCGGATCAGTTATTACGCTACAACCATCAGGCAGGAGATACAGGATCGCACACTACCAGGTTCTGGATCAGTTATTAAGGTACAACCATCAGGCAGGAGATACAGGATCCCACACAACCAGGTTCCGGATCAGTTATTAAGGTACAACCATCAGGCAGGAGATACAGGATCCCACACTACCAGGTTACGGATCAGTTATTAAGGTACAACCATCAGGCAGGAGATACAGGATCCCACACAACCAGATTCTGGATCAGTTATTACGCTACAACCATCAGGCAGGAGATACAGGCTCCCACACAACCAGGTTCCAGATCAGTTATTACGCTACAACAATCAGGCAGGAGATACAGGATCGCACACTACCTGGTTCCGGATCAGTTATTACGCTACAACCATCAGGCAGGAGATATAGGATCCCACACAACCAGGTTCCAGATCAGTTATTACGCTACAACCATCAGGCAGGAGATACAGGATCCCACACTACCAGGTTCCGGATCAGATATTACGCTACAACCATCAGGCAGGAGATACAGGATCCCACAGTACCAGGTTCCGGATCAGTTATTACGCTACAACCATCAGGCAGGAGATACAGGATCCCACACTACCAGATTCCGGATCAGTTATTACGCTACAACAATCAGGCAGGAGATACAGGATCCCACACTACCAGCCTGCGGATCAGTTATTACGCTACAACCATCAGGCAGGAGATACAGGATCCCGCACTACCAGGTTCCTGATCAGTTATTACGTTACAACCATCAGGCAGGAGATATAGGATCCCACACTACCAGGTTCCGGATCAGTTATTACGCTACAACCATCAGGCAGGAGATACAGGATCCCACACTACCAGGTTCCGTATCAGTTATTACTTTACAACCTTCAGGCAGGAGATATAGGATCCCACACTACCAGGTTCCGGATCAGTTATCACGCAACAACCATCAGGCAGGAGATATAGGATCCCACACAACCAGGTTCCAGATCAGTTATTACGCTACAACCATCAGGCAGGAGATACAGGATCCCACTCTACCAGGTTCCGGATAAGTTATTACGCTACAACCATCAGGCAGGAGATACAGGATCGCACACTACCAGATTCCGGATCAGTTATTACGCTACAACCATCAGGCAGGAGATACAGGATCCCACACTACCAGCCTGCGGATCAGTTATTACGCTACAACCATCAGGCAGGAGATACAGGATCCCGCACTACCCGGTTCAGGATCAGTTATTACGCTACTGCCATCAGGCAGGAGATACAGGATCCCACACTACCAGGTTGCGGATCAGTTATTACTCTACAACCGTCAGGCAGGATATACAGGATCCCACACTACCAGGTTTCGGATCAGGTATTACACTACAACCATCAGGCCGGAGATACAGGATCAAACACTACCAGCTTCCGGTTCAGTTATTATGCTACAACCATCAGGCAGGAGATACAAGATCCCACACTACTAGTTTCCGGATCAGTTATTACGCTACAACCATCAGGCAGGAGATACAGGATCCCACCCTACCAGGATCCGGATCAGTTATTACGCTACAACCGTCAGGCAGGAGATACAGGATCCCAAACTACCAGGTTTCGGGTCAGTTATTTCTGGATCAGTTATTACGCTACAACCATCAGGCAGGAGATACAGGATCCCACACTACCAGGTTCCGGATCAGTTATTAAGCTACAACCATCAAGCAGGAGATAGAGGATCCCACACTACCAGGTTCCGGATCAGTTATTACGCTACAACCATCAGGCAGGAGATACAGGATCACAGACTAACATGTTCCGGATCAGTTATTACGCTACAACCATCAGGCAGGAGATACAGGATCACACACTACCTGGTTCCGGATCAATTATTACGCTACAACCATCAGGCAGGAGAGACATGATCCCAAACTACCTGGTTCCGGATCAGTTATTAAGCTACAACCATCAAGCAGGAGATACAGGATCCCACAATACCAGGTTCCGGATCAGTTATTACGCTACAACCATCAGGCAGGAGTTACAGGATCACAGACTAACATGTTCCGGATCAGTTATTACGCTACAACCATCAGGCAGGAGATACAGGATCCCACACTACCAGGTTCCGGATCAGTTATTACGCTACAACCATCAGGCAGGAGATATAGGATCCCACACAAACAGGTTCCAGATCAGATATTACGCTACAACTATCAGGAAGGAGATACAGGATCCCACACTACCAGGTTCCGGATCAGTTATTACGCTACAACCATATGGCAGGAGATACAAGATCCCACAGTACCAGGTTCCGGATCAGTTATTACGCTACAACCATCAGGCAGGACATACAGGATCCCACACTACCAGATTCCGGATCAGTTATTACGCTACAACCATCAGGCAGGAGATACAGGATCCCACACTACCAGCCTGCGGATCAGTTATTACGCTACAACCATCTGGCAGGAGATACAGGATCCCGCACTACCAGGTTCCGGATCTGTTATTACGTTACAACCATCAGGCAGGAGATATAGGACCCCACACTACCAGGTTCCGGATCAGTTATTACGCTACAACCATCAGGCAGGAGAAACAGGATCCCACACTACCAGGTTCCGGATCAGTTATTACGTTACAACCTTCAGGCAGGAGATATATGATCCCACACTACCAGGTTCCGGATCAGTTATCACGCTACAACCATCAGGCAGGAGATACAGGATCCCACACTACCAGGTTTCGGATCAGTTATTACACTACAACCATCAGGCCGGAGATACAGGATCCCACACTACCTGGTTCCGGTCAGTTATTACGCTACAACCATCAGGCAGGAGATACAAGATCCCACACTTCCAGTTTCTGGATCAGTTATTAAGGTACAACCATCAGGCAGGAGATACAGGATCCCAGACAACCAGATTCTGGATCAGTTATTACGCTACAACCATCAGGCAGGAGATACAGGCTCCCACACAACCAGGTTCTGGATCAGTTATTACGCTACAACCATCAGGCAGGAGATACAGGATCGCACACTACCTGGTTCCGGATCAGTTATTACGCTACAACCATCAGGCAGGAGATATAGGATCCCACACAACCAGGTTCCAGATCAGTTATTACGCTACAACCATCAGGCAGGAGATACAGGATCCCACTCTACCAGGTTCCGGATCAGTTATTACGCTACAACAATCAGGCAGGAGATACAGGATCGCACACTACCAGATTCCGGATCAGTTATTACGCTACAACCATCAGGCAGGAGATACAGGATCCCACACTACCAGCCTGCGGATCAGTTATTACGCTACAACCATCAGGCAGGAGATATAGGATCCCACACAAACAGGTTCCAGATCAGATATTACGCTACAACCATCAGGAAGGAGATACAGGATCCCACACTACCAGGTTCCGGATCAGTTATTACGCTACAACCATCAGGCAGGAGATACAAGATCCCACAGTACCAGGTTCCGGATCAGTTATTACGCTACAACCATCAGGCAGGAGATACTGGATCCCACACTACCAGATTCCTGATCAGTTATTACGCTACAACCATCAGGCAGGAGATACAGGATCCCACACTACCAGCCTGCGGATCAGTTATTACGCTACAACCATCTGGCAGGAGATACAGGATCCCGCACTACCAGGTTCCGGATCAGTTATTACGTTACAACCATCAGGCAGGAGATATAGGACCCCACACTACCAGGTTCCGGATCAGTTATTACGCTACAACCATCAGGCAGGAGATACAGGATCCCACACTACCAGGTTCCGGATCAGTTATTACGTTACAACCTTCAGGCAGGAGATACAGGATCACACACTACCTGGTTCCGGATCAATTATTACGCTACAACCATCAGGCAGGAGAGACAGGATCCCAAACTACCAGGTTCCGGATCAGTTATTAAGCTACAACCATCAAGCAGGAGATACAGGATCCCACAATACCAGGTTCCGGATCAGTTATTACGCTACAACCATCAGGCAGGAGGTACAGGATCACAGACTAACATGTTCCGGATCAGTGATTACGCTACAACCATCAGGCAGGAGATACAGGATCCCACACTACCAGGTTCCGGATCAGTTATTACGCTACAACCATCAGGCAGGAGATATAGGATCCCACACAAACAGGTTCCAGATCAGATATTACGCTACAACCATCAGGAAGGAGATACAGGATCCCACACTACCAGGTTCCGGATCAGTTATTACGCTACAACCATCAGGCAGGAGATACAAGATCCCACAGTACCAGGTTCCGGATCAGTTATTACGCTACAACCATCAGGCAGGAGATACAGGATCCCACACTACCAGATTCCGGATCAGTTATTACGCTACAACCATCAGGCAGGAGATACAGGATCCCACACTACCAGCCTGCGGATCAGTTATTACGCTACAACCATCTGGCAGGAGATACAGGATCCCGCACTACCAGGTTCCGGATCAGTTATTACGTTACAACCATCAGGCAGGAGATATAGGACCCCACACTACCAGGTTCCGGATCAGTTATTACGCTACAACCATCAGGCAGGAGATACAGGATCCCACACTACCAGGTTCCGGATCAGTTATTACGTTACAACCTTCAGGCAGGAGATATATGATCCCACACTACCAGGTTCCGGATCAGTTATCACGCTACAACCATCAGGCAGGAGATACAGGATCCCACACTAACAGGTTTCGGATCAGTTATTACACTACAACCATCAGGCCGGAGATACAGGATCCCACACTACCTGGTTCCGGTCAGTTATTACGCTACAACCATCAGGCAGGAGATACAAGATCCCACACTTCCAGTTTCTGGATCAGTTATTAAGGTACAACCATCAGGCAGGAGATACAGGATCCCAGACAACCAGATTCTGGATCAGTTATTACGCTACAACCATCAGGCAGGAGATACAGGCTCCCACACAACCAGGTTCTGGATCAGTTATTACGCTACAACCATCAGGCAGGAGATACAGGATCGCACACTACCTGGTTCCGGATCAGTTATTACGCTACAACCATCAGGCAGGAGATATAGGATCCCACACAACCAGGTTCCAGATCAGTTATTACGCTACAACCATCAGGCAGGAGATACAGGATCCCACTCTACCAGGTTCCGGATCAGTTATTACGCTACAACCATCAGGCAGGAGATACAGGATCGCACACTACCAGATTCCGGATCAGTTATTACGCTACAACCATCAGGCAGGAGATACAGGATCCCACACTACCAGCCTGCGGATCAGTTATTACGCTACAACCATCAGGCAGGAGATATAGGATCCCACACAAACAGGTTCCAGATCAGATATTACGCTACAACCATCAGGAAGGAGATACAGGATCCCACACTACCAGGTTCCGGATCAGATATTACGCTACAACCATCAGGCAGGAGATACAAGATCCCACAGTACCAGGTTCCGGATCAGTTATTACGCTACAACCATCAGGCAGGAGATACAGGATCCCACACTACCAGATTCCGGATCAGTTATTACGCTACAACCATCAGGCAGGAGATACAGGATCCCACACTACCAGCCTGCGGATCAGTTATTACGCTACAACCATCTGGCAGGAGATACAGGATCCCGCACTACCAGGTTCCGGATCAGTTATTACGTTACAACCATCAGGCAGGAGATATAGGACCCTGCACTACCAGGTTCCGGATCAGTTATTACGCTACAACCATCAGGCAGGAGATACAGGATCCCACACTACCAGGTTCCGGATCAGTTATTACGTTACAACCTTCAGGCAGGAGATATATGATCCCACACTACCAGGTTCCGGATCAGTTATCACGCTACAACCATCAGGCAGGAGATACAGGATCCCACACTACCAGGTTTCGGATCAGTTATTACACTACAACCATCAGGCCGGAGATACAGGATCCCACACAACCTGGTTCCGGTCAGTTATTACGCTACAACCATCAGGCAGGAGATACAAGATCCCACACTTCCAGTTTCTGGATCAGTTATTAAGGTACAACCATCAGGCAGGAGATACAGGATCCCAGACAACCAGATTCTGGATCAGTTATTATGCTACAACCATCAGGCAGGAGATACAGGCTCCCACACAACCAGGTTCTGGATCAGTTATTACGCTACAACCATCAGGCAGGAGATACAGGATCGCACACTACCTGGTTCCGGATCAGTTATTACGCTACAACCATCAGGCAGGAGATATAGGATCCCACACAACCAGGTTCCAGGTCAGTTATTACGCTACAACCATCTGGCAGGAGATACAGGATCCCGCACTACCAGGTTCCGGATCAGTTATTACGTTACAACCATCAGGCAGGAGATATAGGACCCTGCACTACCAGGTTCCGGATCAGTTATTACGCTACAACCATCAGGCAGGAGATACAGGATCCCACACTACCAGGTTCCGGATCAGTTATTACGTTACAACCTTCAGGCAGGAGATATATGATCCCACACTACCAGGTTCCGGATCAGTTATCACGCTACAACCATCAGGCAGGAGATACAGGATCCCACACTACCAGGTTTCGGATCAGTTATTACACTACAACCATCAGGCCGGAGATACAGGATCCCACACTACCTGGTTCCGGTCAGTTATTACGCTACAACCATCAGGCAGGAGATACAAGATCCCACACTTCCAGTTTCTTAATCAGTTATTAAGGTACAACCATCAGGCAGGAGATACAGGATCCCAGACAACCAGATTCTGGATCAGTTATTACGCTACAACCATCAGGCAGGAGATACAGGCTCCCACACAACCAGGTTCTGGATCAGTTATTACGCTACAACCATCAGGCAGGAGATACAGGATCGCACACTACCTGGTTCCGGATCAGTTATTACGCTACAACCATCAGGCAGGAGATATAGGATCCCACACAACCAGGTTCCAGATCAGTTATTACGCTACAACCATCAGGCAGGAGATACAGGATCCCACTCTACCAGGTTCCGGATCAGTTATTACGCTACAACCATCAGGCAGGAGATACAGGATCGCACACTACCAGATTCCGGATCAGTTATTACGCTACAACCATCAGGCAGGAGATACAGGATCCCACACTACCAGCCTGCGGATCAGTTATTACGCTACAACCATCAGGCAGGAGATACAGTATCCCGCACTACCCGGTTCAGGATGAGTTATTACGCTACTGCCATCAGGCAGGAGATACAGGATCCCACACTACCAGGTTGCGGATCAGTTATTATGCTACAACTATCAGGCAGGAGATACAGGATCCCACACTACCAGGTTCTGGATCAGTTATTACGCTACAACCATCAGGCAGGATATACAGGATCCCACACTACCAGGTTTCGGATCAGGTATTACACTACAACCATCAGGCCGGAGATACAGGATCCCACACTACCAGGTTCCGGATCAGTTATTACGCTACAACCATCAGGCAGGAGATATAGGATCCCACACAAACAGGTTCCAGATCAGATATTACGCTACAACCATCAGGAAGGAGATACAGGATCCCACACTACCAGGTTCCGGATCAGTTATTACGCTACTACTATCAGGCAGGAGATACAGGATCCCACTCTTCCAGGTTCCGGATCAGTTATTACGCTACAACCATCAGGCAGGAGATACAGGATCCCACACTACCAGCCTGCGGATCAGTTATTACGCTACAACCATCAGGCAGGAGATATAGGATCCCACACAAACAGGTTCCAGATCAGATATTACGCTACAACCATCAGGAAGGAGATACAGGATCCCACACTACCAGGTTCCGGATCAGATATTACGCTACAACGATCAGGCAGGAGATACAAGATCCCACAGTACCAGGTTCCGGATCAGTTATTACGCTACAACCATCAGGCAGGAGATACAGGATCCCACACTACCAGATTCCGGATCAGTTATTACGCTACAACCATCAGGCAGGAGATACAGGATCCCACACTACCAGCCTGCGGATCAGTTATTAAGCTACAACCATCTGGCAGGAGATACAGGATCCCGCACTACCAGGTTCCGGATCAGTTATTACGTTACAACCATCAGGCAGGAGATATAGGACCCTACACTACCAGGTTCCGGATCAGTTATTACGCTACAACCATCAGGCAGGAGATACAGGATCCCACACTACCAGGTTCCGGATCAGTTATTACGTTACAACCTTCAGGCAGGAGATATATGATCCCACACTACCAGGTTCCGGATCAGTTATCACGCTACAACCATCAGGCAGGAGATACAGGATCCCACACTACCAGGTTTCGGATCAGTTATTACACTACAACCATCAGGCCGGAGATACAGGATCCCACACTACCTGGTTCCGGTCAGTTATTACGCTACAACCATCAGGCAGGAGATACAAGATCCCACACTTCCAGTTTCTGGATCAGTTATTAAGGTACAACCATCAGGCAGGAGATACAGGATCCCAGACAACCAGATTCTGGATCAGTTATTACGCTACAACCATCAGGCAGGAGATACAGGCTCCCACACAACCAGGTTCTGGATCAGTTATTACGCTACAACCATGAGGCAGGAGATACAGGATCACAGACTAACATGTTCTGGATCAGTTATTACGCTACAACCATCAGGCAGGAGATACAGGATCACACACTACCTGGTTCCGGATCAGTTATTACGCTACAACCATCAGGCAGGAGAGACAGGATCCCACACTACCAGGTTCCGGATCAGTTATTAAGCTACAACCATCAAGCAGGAGATACAGGATCCCACACTACCAGGTTCTGGATCAGTTATTACGCTACAACCATCAGGCAGGAGGTACAGGATCACAGACTATCATGTTCCGGATCAGTTATTACGCTACAACCATCAGGCAGGAGATACAGGATCCCACACTACCAGGTTCCGGATCAGTTATTACGCTACAACCATCAGGCAGGAGATACAGGAACCCACACTACCAGGTTCCGGATCAGTTATTAAGCTACAACCATCAGGTAGGAGATACAGGATCGCACACTACCAGATTCCGGATCAGTTATTACGCTACAACCATCAGGCAGGAGATACAGGATCCCACACTACCAGCCTGCGGATCAGTTATTACGCTACAACCATCAGGCAGGAGATACAGTATCCCGCACTACCCGGTTCAGGATGAGTTATTACGCTACTGCCATCAGGCAGGAGATACAGGATCCCACACTACCAGGTTGCGGATCAGTTATTATGCTACAACTATCAGGCAGGAGATACAGGATCCCACACTACCAGGTTCCGGATCAGTTATTACGCTACAACCATCAGGCAGGATATACAGGCTCCCACACTACCAGGTTTCGGATCAGGTATTACACTACAACCATCAGGCCGGAGATAGAGGATCCCACACTACCAGCTTCCGGTTCAGTTATTACGCTACAACCATCAGGCAGGAGATACAAGATCCCACACTACCAGTTTCCGGATCAGTTATTACGCTACAACCATCAGGCAGGAGATACAGGATCCCACACTACCAGGATCCGGATCAGTTATTACGCTACAACCGTCAGGCAGGAGATACAGGATCCCAAACTATCAGTTTCGGATCAGTTATTTCTGGATCAGTTATTACGCTACAACCATCAGGCAGCAGATACAGGCTCCCACACTACCAGGTTCCGGATCAGTTATTAAGCTACAACCACCAAGCAGGAGATAGAGGATCCCACACTACCAGGTTCCGGATCAGTTATTACGCTACTACCATGAGGCAGGAGATACAGGATCACAGACTAACTTGTTCCGGATCAGTTATTACGCTACAACCATCAGGCAGGAGATACAGGATCACACACTACCTGGTTCCGGATCAGTTATTACGCTACAACCATCAGGCAGGAGAGACAGGATCCCACACTACCAGGTTCCGGATCAGTTATTAAGCTACAACCATCAAGCCGGAGATACAGGATCCCACACTACCAGGTTCTGGATCAGTTATTACGCTACAACCATCAGGCAGGAGGTACAGGATCACAGACTAACATGTTCCGGATCAGTTATTACGCTACAACCATCAGGCAGGAGATACAGGATCCCACACTACCAGGTTCCGGATCAGTTATTACGCTACAACCATCAGGCAGGAGATACAGGATCCCACACTACCAGGTTCCGGATCAGTTATTAAGCTACAACCATCAGGCAGGAGATACAGGATCCCAGACAACCAGATTCTGGATCAGTTATTACGCTACAACCATCAGGCAGGAGATACAGGCTCCCACACTACCAGGTTCAGGATCAGTTATTACGCTACAACCATCAGGCAGGAGATACAGGATCCCACACTACCAGGTTTCGGATCAGTTATTACGCTACAACCATCAGGCAGGAGATACAGGATCCCACACTACCAGGTTCCGGATCAGTTATTACGCTGCAACCATCAGGCAGGAGATACAGGATCCCACACTACCAGGTTCCGGATTAGTTATTAAGCTACAACCATCAGGCAGGAGATACAGGATCCCACACTACCCGCTTCCGGATCAGTTATTACGCTACAACCATCAGGCAGGAGATACAGGATCCCACACTACCAGTTTCCGGAGCAGTTATTACGCAACAACCATCAGGCAGGAGATACAGGATCCCACACTACCAGGTTCTGGATCAGTTATTACGTTACAACCATCAGGCAGGAGATTCAGGATCCCACACTACCAGGTTGCGGATCAGTTATTACGCTACAACCGTCAGGCAGCAGAAACAGGATCCCACACTACCAGTTTCCGGATCACTTATTATGCTACAACCGTCAGCCAGGAGATACAGAATCCCACACTACCAGGTTCCGGATCAGTTATTAAGGTACAGCCATCAGGCAGGAGATACAGGATCCCACACTACCAGGTTCCGGATCAGTTATTAAGGTACAACCATCAGGCAGGAGATACAGGATCCCACACTACCAGGTTACGGATCAGTTATTAAGGTACAACCATCAGGCAGGAGATACAGGATCCCACACTACCAGGTTCCGGATCAGTTATTAAGGTACAAACATCAGGCAGGAGATACAGGATCCCAGACAACCAGATTCTGGATCAGTTATTACGCTACAACCATCAGGCAGGAGATACGGGCTCCCACTCAACCAGGTCCCGGATCAGTTATTACGCTACAACCATCAGGCAGGAGATACAGGATCGCACACTACCTGGTTCCGGATCAGTTATTACGCTACAACCATCAGGCAGGAGATATAGGATCCCACACAACCAGGTTCTGGATCAGTTATTACGCTACAACCATCAGGCAGGAGATACAGGATCGCACACTACCTGGTTCCGGATCAGTTATTACGCTACAACCATCAGGCAGGAGATATAGGATCCCACACAACCAGGTTCCAGATCAGTTATTACGCTACAACCATCAGGCAGGAGATACAGGATCCCACTCTACCAGGTTCCGGATCAGTTATTACGCTACAACTATCAGACAGGAGATACAGGATCGCACACTACCAGATTCCGGATCAGTTATTACGCTACAACCATCAGGCAGGAGATACAGGATCCCACACTACCAGCCTGCGGATCAGTTATTACGCTACAACCATCAGGCAGGAGATACAGGATCCCGCACTACCCGGTTCAGGATGAGTTATTACGCTACTGCCATCAGGCAGGAGATACAGGATCCCACACTACCAGGTTGCGGATCAGTTATTATGCTACAACTATCAGGCAGGAGATACAGGATCCCACACTACCAGGTTCCGGATCAGTTATTACGCTACAACCATCAGGAAGGAGATACAGGATCCCACACTACCAGGTTTCGGATCAGGTATTACACTACAACCATCAGGCCGGAGATACAGGATCCCACACTACCAGCTTCCGGTTCAGTTATTACGCTACAACCATCAGGCAGGAGATATAGGATCCCACACTACCAGGTTCCGGATCAGTTATTAAGGTACAACCATCAGGCAGGAGATACAGGATCCCACCCTACCAGGATCCGGATCAGTTATTACGCTACAACCGTCAGGCAGGAGATACAGGATCCCAAACTACCAGGTTTCGGATCAGTTATTTCTGGATCAGTTATTACGCTACAACCATCAGGCAGGAGATACAGGCTCCCACACTACCAGGTTCCGGATCAGTTATTAAGCTACAACCATCAAGCAGGAGATAGAGGATCCCACACTACCAGGTTCCGGATCAGTTATTACGCTACAACCATCAGGCAGGAGATACAGGATCACAGACTAACATGTTCCGGATCAGTTATTACGCTACCAGCATCAGCCAGGAGATACAGGATCACACACTACCTGGTTCCGGATCAGTTATTACGCTACAACCATCAGGCAGGAGAGACAGGATCCCAAACTACCAGGTTCCGGATCAGTTATTAAGCTACAACCATCAAGCAGGAGATACAGGATCCCACACTACCAGGTTCCGGATCAGTTATTACGCTACAACCATCAGGCAGGAGGTACAGGATCACAGACTAACATGTTCCGGATCAGTTATTACGCTACAACCATCAGGCAGGAGATACAGGATCCCACACTACCAGGTTCCGGATCAGTTATTACGCTACAACCATCAGGCAGGAGATATAGGATCCCACACAACCAGGTTCCAGATCAGTTATTACGCTACAACCATCAGGCAGGAGATACAGGATCCCACACTACAAGGTTCCGGATCAGTTATTACGCTACAACCATCAGGCAGGAGATACAGGATCCCACAGTACCAGGTTCCGGATCAGTTATTACGCTACAACCATCAGGCAGGAGATACAGGATCCCACACTACAAGATTCCGGATCAGTTATTACGCTACAACCATCAGGCAGGAGATACAGGATCCCACACTACCAGCCTGCGGATCAGTTATTACGCTACAACCATCTGGCAGGAGATACAGGATCCCGCACTACCAGGTTCCGGATCAGTTATTACGTTACAACCATCAGGCAGGAGATATAGGATCCCACACTACCAGGTTCCGGATCATTTATTACGCTACAACCATCAGGCAGGAGATACAGGATCCCACACTACCAGGTTCCGGATCAGTTATTACGTTACAACCTTCAGGCAGGAGATATATGATCCCACACTACCAGGTTCCGGATCAGTTATCACGCTACAACCATCAGGCAGGAGATACAGGATCCCACACTACCAGGTTCCGGATCAGTTATTACGCTACAACCATCAGGCAGGAGGTACAGGATCACAAACTAACATGTTCCGGATCAGTTATTACGCTACAACCATCAGGCAGGAGATACAGGATCCCACACTACCCGCTTCCGGATCAGTTATTACGCTACAACCATCAGGCAGGAGATACAGGATCCCACACTACCAGTTTCCGGAGCAGTTATTACGCTACAACCATCAGGCAGGAGATACAGGATCCCACACTACCAGGTTCTGGATCAGTTATTACGTTACAACCATCAGGCAGGAGATACAGGATCCCACACTACCAGGTTGCGGATCAGTTATTACGCTACAACCGTCAGGCAGCAGATACAGGATCCCACACTGCCAGTTTCCGGATCTCTTATTATGCTACAACCGTCAGGCAGGAGATACAGAATCCCACACTACCAGTTTCCGGATCAGTTATTACGCTACAACCATCAGGCAGGAGATACAGGATCCCACACTACCAGGTTCCGGATCAGTTATTAAGGTACAACCATCAGGCAGGAGATACAGGATCCCAGACAACCAGATTCTGGATCAGTTATTACGCTACAACCATGAGGCAGGAGATACAGGCTCCCACTCAACCAGGTTCCGGATCAGTTATTACGCTACAACCATCAGGCAGGAGATACAGGATCGCACACTACCTGTTTCCGGATCAGTTATTACGCTACAACCATCAGGCAGGAGATATAGGATCCCACACAACCAGGTTCCGGATCAGTTATTACGCTACAACCATTAGGCAGGAGATACAGGATCGCACACTACCAGGTTCCGGATCAGTTATTACGCTACAACCATCAGGCAGGAGATACAGGATCCCACACTACCAGGTTCCGGATCAGTTACTATGCTACAACCATCAGGCAGGAGATACAGGATCCCACACTACCAGCTTCCGGATCAGTTATTACGCTACAACCATCAGGCAGGAGATACAGGATCCCACACTACCAGGTTCCGGATCAGTTATTACGCTACGACCATCAGGCAGGAGATACAGGATCCCACACTACCAGTTTCCGGATCAGTTATTACGCTACAACCATCAGGCAGGAGATACAGGATCCCACACTACCAGTTTCCGGATCAGTTATTACGCTACAACCATCAGGCAGGAGATACAGGATCCCACACTACCAGGTTCCGGATCAGTTATTATGTTACAACCATCAGGCAGGAGATATAGGATCCCACACAACCAGGTTGCAGATCAGTTATTACGCTACAAATGTCAGGCAGGAGATACAGGATCCCACACTACCCGGTTCAGGATGAGTTATTACGCTACAACCATCAGGTAGGAGATACAGGATCGCACACTACCAGGTTCCGGATCAGTTATTACGCTACAACCATCAGGCAGGAGATACAGGATCACACACTACCACGTTCAGGATCACTTATTACGCTACAACCATCAGGCAGGAGATAGAGGCTCCCACACTACCAGGTTCCGGATCAGTTATTAAGGTACAACCATCAGGCAGGAGATACAGGATCCCACACTACCAGGTTACGGATCAGTTATTACGCTACAACCATCAGGCCGGAGATACTGGATCCCACACTACCCGGTTCAGGATGAGTTATTACGCTACAACCATCAGGTAGGAGATACAGGATCCCACACTACCAGGTTCCGGATCAGTTATTACGCTACAACCATCAGGCAGGAGATACAGGATCCCACTCTACCAGGTTCCGGATCAGTTATTACGCTACAACCATCAGGCAGGAGATACAGGATCGCACACTACCAGATTCCGGATCAGTTATTACGCTACAACCATCAGGCAGGAGATACAGGCTCCCACACTACCAGGTTCAGGATCAGTTATTACGCTACAACAATCAGGCAGGAGATACAGGAGCCCGCACTACCCGGTTCAGGATGAGTTATTACGCTACTGCCATCAGGCAGGAGATACAGGATCCCACAGTACCAGGTTGCGGATCAGTTATTATGCTACAACTATCAGGCAGGAGATACAGGATCCCACACTACCAGGTTCCGGATGAGTTATTACGCTACAACCATCAGGCAGGATATACAGGATCCCACACTACCAGGTTTCGGATCAGGTATTACACTACAACCATCAGGCCGGAGATACAGGATCCCACACTACCAGCTTCCGGTTCAGTTATTACGCTACAACCATTAGGCAGGAGATACAAGATCCCACACTACCAGTTTCCGGATCGGTTATTACGCTACAACCATCAGGCAGGAGATACAGGATCCCACACTACCAGGTTCCGGATCAGTTATTACGCTACAACCATCAGGCCGGAGATACAGGATCCCACACTACCAGGTTCCTGATCAGTTATTACGTTACAACCATCAGGCAGGAGATATAGGATCCCACACAACCAGGTTGCAGATCAGTTATTACGCTACAAATGTCAGGCAGGAGATACAGGATCCCACACTACCCGGTTCAGGATGAGTTATTACGCTACAACCATCAGGTAGGAGATACAGGATCCCACACTACCAGGTTCCGGATCAGTTATTACGCTACAACCATCAGGCAGGAGATACAGGATCACACACTACCACGTTCAGGATCACTTATTACGCTACAACCATCAGGCAGGAGATAGAGGCTCCCACACTACCAGGTTCCGGATCAGTTATTAAGGTACAACCATCAGGCAGGAGATACAGGATCCCACACTACCAGGTTACGGATCAGTTATTACGCTACAACCATCAGGCCGGAGATACTGGATCCCACACTACCCGGTTCAGGATGAGTTATTACGCTACAACCATCAGGTAGGAGATACAGGATCCCACACTACCAGGTTCCGGATCAGTTATTACGCTACAACCATCAGTCAGGAGATACAGGATCGCACACTACCAGATTCCATATCAGTTATTACGCTACAACCATCAGGCAGGAGATACAGGCTCCCACACTACCAGGTTCAGGATCAGTTATTACGCTACAACAATCAGGCAGGAGATACAGGAGCCCGCACTACCCGGTTCAGGATGAGTTATTACGCTACTGCCATCAGGCAGGAGATACAGGATCCCACACTACCAGGTTGCGGATCAGTTATTATGCTACAACTATCAGGCAGGAGATACAGGATCCCACACTACCAGGTTCCGGATCAGTTATTATGCTACAACCATCAGGCAGGAGATACAGGATCCCACACTACCAGCTTTCGGATCAGGTATTACACTACAACCATCAGGCCGGAGATACAGGATCCCACACTACCAGCTTCCGGTTCAGTTATTACGCTACAACCATCAGGCAGGAGATACAAGATTCCTCACTACCAGTTTCCGGATCAGTTATTACGCTACAACCATCCGGCAGGAGATACAGGATCCCACACTACCAGGATCCGGATCAGTTATTACGCTACAACCGTCAGGCAGGAGATACAGGCTCCCAGACTACCAGGTTCCGGATCAGTTATTAAGCTACAACCATCAAGCAGGAGATAGAGGATCCCACACTACCAGGTTCCGGATCAGTTATTACGCTACAACCATCATACAGGAGATACAGGATCACAGACTAACATGTTCCGGATCAGTTATTACGCTACAACCATCAGGCAGGAGATACAGGCTCCCACACTACCAGGTTCAGGATCAGTTATTACGCTACAACCATCAGGCAGGAGATACAGGATCCCACACTACCAGGTTCCGGATCAGTTATTACGCTACAACCATCAGGCAGGAGATACAGGATCCCACACTACCAGGTTGCGGATCAGTTATTATGCTACAACTATCAGGCAGGAGATTCAGGATCCCACACTACCAGGTTCCGGATCAGTTATTACGCTACAACCATCAGGAAGGAGATACAGGATCCCACACTACCAGGTTTCGGATCAGGTATTACACTACAACCATCAGGCCGGAGATACAGGATCCCACACTACCAGCTTCCGGTTCAGTTATTACGCTACAACCATCAGGCAGGAGATATAGGATCCCACACTACCAGGTTCCGGATCAGTTATTAAGGTACAACCATCAGGCAGGAGATACAGGATCCCACCCTACCAGGATCCGGATCAGTTATTACGCTACAACCGTCAGGCAGGAGATACAGGATCCCAAACTACCAGGTTTCGGATCAGTTATTTCTGGATCAGTTATTACGCTACAACCATCAGGCAGGAGATACAGGCTCCCACACTACCAGGTTCCGGATCAGTTATTAAGCTACAACCATCAAGCAGGAGATAGAGGATCCCACACTACCAGGTTCCGGATCAGTTATTACGCTACAACCATCAGGCAGGAGATACAGGATCACAGACTAACATGTTCCGGATCAGTTATTACGCTACCACCATCAGCCAGGAGATACAGGATCACACACTACCTGGTTCCGGATCAGTTATTACGCTACAACCATCAGGCAGGAGAGACAGGATCCCAAACTACCAGGTTCCGGATCAGTTATTAAGCTACAACCATCAAGCAGGAGATACAGGATCCCACACTACCAGGTTCCGGATCAGTTATTACGCTACAACCATCAGGCAGGAGGTACAGGATCACAGACTAACATGTTCCGGATCAGTTATTACGCTACAACCATCAGGCAGGAGATACAGGATCCCACACTACCAGGTTCCGGATCAGTTATTACGCTACAACCATCAGGCAGGAGATATAGGATCCCACACAACCAGGTTCCAGATCAGTTATTACTCTACAACCATCAGGCAGGAGATACAGGATCCCACACTACCAGGTTCCGGATCAGTTATTACGCTACAACCATCAGGCAGGAGATACAGGATCCCACAGTACCAGGTTCCGGATCAGTTATTACGCTACAACCATCAGGCAGGAGATACAGGATCCCACACTACAAGATTCCGGATCAGTTATTACGCTACAACCATCAGGCAGGAGATACAGGATCCCACACTACCAGCCTGCGGATCAGTTATTACGCTACAACCATCTGGCAGGAGATACAGGATCCCGCACTACCAGGTTCCGGATCAGTTATTACGTTACAACCATCAGGCAGGAGATATAGGATCCCACACTACCAGGTTCCGGATCATTTATTACGCTACAACCATCAGGCAGGAGATACAGGATCCCACACTACCAGGTTCCGGATCAGTTATTACGTTACAACCTTCAGGCAGGAGATATATGATCCCACACTACCAGGTTCCGGATCAGTTATCACGCTACAACCATCAGGCAGGAGATACAGGATCCCACACTACCAGGTTCCGGATCAGTTATTACGCTACAACCATCAGGCAGGAGGTACAGGATCACAAACTAACATGTTCCGGATCAGTTATTACGCTACAACCATCAGGCAGGAGATACAGGATCCCACACTACCCGCTTCCGGATCAGTTATTACGCTACAACCATCAGGCAGGAGATACAGGATCCCACACTACCAGTTTCCGGAGCAGTTATTACGCTACAACCATCAGGCAGGAGATACAGGATCCCACACTACCAGGTTCTGGATCAGTTATTACGTTACAACCATCAGGCAGGAGATACAGGATCCCACACTACCAGGTTGCGGATCAGTTATTACGCTACAACCGTCAGGCAGCAGATACAGGATCCCACACTGCCAGTTTCCGGATCTCTTATTATGCTACAACCGTCAGGCAGGAGATACAGAATCCCACACTACCAGTTTCCGGATCAGTTATTACGCTACAACCATCAGGCAGGAGATACAGGATCCCACACTACCAGGTTCCGGATCAGTTATTAAGGTACAACCATCAGGCAGGAGATACAGGATCCCAGACAACCAGATTCTGGATCAGTTATTACGCTACAACCATCAGGCAGGAGATACAGGATCCCACACTACCAGGTTCCTGATCAGTTATTACGCTACAACCATCAGGCCGGAGATACAGGATCCCACACTACCAGGTTCCTGATCAGTTATTACGTTACAACCATCAGGCAGGAGATATAGGATCCCACACAACCAGGTTGCAGATCAGTTATTACGCTACAAATGTCAGGCAGGAGATACAGGATCCCACACTACCCGGTTCAGGATGAGTTATTACGCTACAACCATCAGGTAGGAGATACAGGATCCCACACTACCAGGTTCCGGATCAGTTATTACGCTACAACCATCAGGCAGGAGATACAGGATCACACACTACCACGTTCAGGATCACTTATTACGCTACAACCATCAGGCAGGAGATAGAGGCTCCCACACTACCAGGTTCCGGATCAGTTATTAAGGTACAACCATCAGGCAGGAGATACAGGATCCCACACTACCAGGTTACGGATCAGTTATTACGCTACAACCATCAGGCCGGAGATACTGGATCCCACACTACCCGGTTCAGGATGAGTTATTACGCTACAACCATCAGGTAGGAGATACAGGATCCCACACTACCAGGTTCCGGATCAGTTATTACGCTACAACCATCAGTCAGGAGATACAGGATCGCACACTACCAGATTCCGGATCAGTTATTACGCTACAACCATCAGGCAGGAGATACAGGCTCCCACACTACCAGGTTCAGGATCAGTTATTACGCTACAACAATCAGGCAGGAGATACAGGAGCCCGCACTACCCGGTTCAGGATGAGTTATTACGCTACTGCCATCAGGCTGGAGATACAGGATCCCACACTACCAGGTTGCGGATCAGTTATTATGCTACAACTATCAGGCAGGAGATACAGGATCCCACACTACCAGGTTCCGGATCAGTTATTACGCTACAACCATCAGGCAGGAGATACAGGATCACAGACTAACATGTTCCGGATCAGTTATTACGCTACCACCATCAGCCAGGAGATACAGGATCACACACTACCTGGTTCCGGATCAGTTATTACGCTACAACCATCAGGCAGGAGAGACAGGATCCCAAACTACCAGGTTCCGGATCAGTTATTAAGCTACAACCATCAAGCAGGAGATACAGGATCCCACACTACCAGGTTCCGGATCAGTTATTACGCTACAACCATCAGGCAGGAGGTACAGGATCACAGACTAACATGTTCCGGATCAGTTATTACGCTACAACCATCAGGCAGGAGATACAGGATCCCACACTACCAGGTTCCGGATCAGTTATTACACTACAACCATCAGGCAGGAGATATAGGATCCCACACAACCAGGTTCCAGATCAGTTATTACGCTACAACCATCAGGCAGGAGATACAGGATCCCACACTACCAGGTTCCGGATCAGTTATTACGCTACAACCATCAGGCAGGAGATACAGGATCCCACAGTACCAGGTTCCGGATCAGTTATTACGCTACAACCATCAGGCAGGAGATACAGGATCCCACACTACAAGATTCCGGATCAGTTATTACGCTACAACCATCAGGCAGGAGATACAGGATCCCACACTACCAGCCTGCGGATCAGTTATTACGCTACAACCATCTGGCAGGAGATACAGGATCCCGCACTACCAGGTTCCGGATCAGTTATTACGTTACAACCATCAGGCAGGAGATATAGGATCCCACACTACCAGGTTCCGGATCATTTATTACGCTACAACCATCAGGCAGGAGATACAGGATCCCACACTACCAGGTTCCGGATCAGTTATTACGTTACAACCTTCAGGCAGGAGATATATGATCCCACACTACCAGGTTCCGGATCAGTTATCACGCTACAACCATCAGGCAGGAGATACAGGATCCCACACTACCAGGTTCCGGATCAGTTATTACGCTACAACCATCAGGCAGGAGGTACAGGATCACAAACTAACATGTTCCGGATCAGTTATTACGCTACAACCATCAGGCAGGAGATACAGGATCCCACACTACCCGCTTCCGGATCAGTTATTACGCTACAACCATCAGGCAGGAGATACAGGATCCCACACTACCAGTTTCCGGAGCAGTTATTACGCTACAACCATCAGGCAGGAGATACAGGATCCCACACTACCAGGTTCTGGATCAGTTATTACGTTACAACCATCAGGCAGGAGATACAGGATCCCACACTACCAGGTTGCGGATCAGTTATTACGCTACAACCGTCAGGCAGCAGATACAGGATCCCACACTGCCAGTTTCCGGATCTCTTATTATGCTACAACCGTCAGGCAGGAGATACAGAATCCCACACTACCAGTTTCCGGATCAGTTATTACGCTACAACCATCAGGCAGGAGATACAGGATCCCACACTACCAGGTTCCGGATCAGTTATTAAGGTACAACCATCAGGCAGGAGATACAGGATCCCAGACAACCAGATTCTGGATCAGTTATTACGCTACAACCATCAGGCAGGAGATACAGGATCCCACACTACCAGGTTCCGGATCAGTTATTACGCTACAACCATCAGGCCGGAGATACAGGATCCCACACTACCAGGTTCCTGATCAGTTATTACGTTACAACCATCAGGCAGGAGATATAGGATCCCACACAACCAGGTTGCAGATCAGTTATTACGCTACAAATGTCAGGCAGGAGATACAGGATCCCACACTACCCGGTTCAGGATGAGTTATTACGCTACAACCATCAGGTAGGAGATACAGGATCCCACACTACCAGGTTCCGGATCAGTTATTACGCTACAACCATCAGGCAGGAGATACAGGATCACACACTACCACGTTCAGGATCACTTATTACGCTACAACCATCAGGCAGGAGATAGAGGCTCCCACACTACCAGGTTCCGGATCAGTTATTAAGGTACAACCATCAGGCAGGAGATACAGGATCCCACACTACCAGGTTACGGATCAGTTATTACGCTACAACCATCAGGCCGGAGATACTGGATCCCACACTACCCGGTTCAGGATGAGTTATTACGCTACAACCATCAGGTAGGAGATACAGGATCCCACACTACCAGGTTCCGGATCAGTTATTACGCTACAACCATCAGTCAGGAGATACAGGATCGCACACTACCAGATTCCGGATCAGTTATTACGCTACAACCATCAGGCAGGAGATACAGGCTCCCACACTACCAGGTTCAGGATCAGTTATTACGCTACAACAATCAGGCAGGAGATACAGGAGCCCGCACTACCCGGTTCAGGATGAGTTATTACGCTACTGCCATCAGGCAGGAGATACAGGATCCCACACTACCAGGTTGCGGATCAGTTATTATGCTACAACTATCAGGCAGGAGATACAGGATCCCACACTACCAGGTTCCGGATCAGTTATTATGCTACAACCATCAGGCAGGAGATACAGGATCCCACACTACCAGCTTTCGGATCAGGTATTACACTACAACCATCAGGCCGGAGATACAGGATCCCACACTACCAGCTTCCGGTTCAGTTATTATGCTACAACCATCAGGCAGGAGATACAAGATTCCTCACTACCAGTTTCCGGATCAGTTATTACGCTACAACCATCCGGCAGGAGATACAGGATCCCACACTACCAGGATCCGGATCAGTTATTACGCTACAACCGTCAGGCAGGAGATACAGGCTCCCAGACTACCAGGTTCCGGATCAGTTATTAAGCTACAACCATCAAGCAGGAGATAGAGGATCCCACACTACCAGGTTCCGGATCAGTTATTACGCTACAACCATCATACAGGAGATACAGGATCACAGACTAACATGTTCCGGATCAGTTATTACGCTACAACCATCAGGCAGGAGATACAGGCTCCCACACTACCAGGTTCAGGATCAGTTATTACGCTACAACCATCAGGCAGGAGATACAGGATCCCACACTACCAGGTTCCGGATCAGTTATTACGCTACAACCATCAGGCAGGAGATACAGGATCCCACACTACCAGGTTGCGGATCAGTTATTATGCTACAACTATCAGGCAGGAGATACAGGATCCCACACTACCAGGTTCCGGATCAGTTATTACGCTGCAACCATCAGGCAGGAGATACTGGATCCCACACTACCAGGTTCCCGATTAGTTATTAAGATACAACCATCAGGCAGGAGATACAGGATCCCACACTACCAGCCTGCGGATCAGTTATTACGCTACAACCATCTGGCAGGAGATACAGGATCCCGCACTACCCGGTTCAGGATGAGTTATTACGCTACTGCCATCAGGCAGGAGATACAGGATCCCACAGTACCAGGTTGCGGATCAGTTATTATGCTACAACTATCAGGCAGGAGATACAGGATCCCACACTACCAGGTTCCGGATCAGTTATTACGCTACAACCATCAGGCAGGATATACAGGATCCCACACTAGCAGGTTTCGGATCAGGTATTACACTACAACCATCAGGCCGGAGATACAGGATCCCACACTACCAGCTTCCGGTTCAGTTATTACGCTACAACCATCAGGCAGGAGATACAAGATCCCACACTACCAGTTTCCGGATCGGTTATTACGCTACAACCATCAGGCAGGAGATACAGGATCCCACACTACCAGGATCCGGATCAGTTATTACGCTACAACCGTCAGGCAGGAGATACAGGATCCCAAACTACCAGGTTTCGGATCAGTTATTTCTGGATCAGTTATTACGCTACAACCATCAGGCAGGAGATACACGCTCCCACACCACCAGGTTCCGGATCAGTTATTAAGCTACAACCACCAAGCAGGAGATAGAGGATCCCACACTACCAGGTTCCGGATCAGTTATTACGCTACAACCATGAGGCAGGAGATACAGGATCACAGACTAACATGTTCCGGATCAGTTATTACGCTACAACCATCAGGCAGGAGATACAGGATCCCACACTACCAGGTTCCGGATCAGTTATTACGCTACAACCATCAGGCAGGAGATACAGGATCCCACACTACCAGGTTCCGGATCAGTTATTAAGCTACAACCATCAGGCAGGAGATACAGGATCCCAGACAACCAGATTCTGGATCAGTTATTACGCTACAACCATCAGGCAGGAGATACAGGCTCCCACACTACCAGGTTCAGGATCAGTTATTACGCTACAACCATCAGGCAGGAGAAACAGGATCCCACACTACCAGGTTCCGGATCAGTTATTACGCTACAACCATCAGGCAGGAGATACAGGATCCCACACTACCAGGTTCCGGATCAGTTAATACGCTACAACCATCAGGCAGGAGATACAGGATCCCACACTACCAGGTTCCGGATTAGTTATTAAGCTACAACCATCAGGCAGGAGATACAGGATCCCACACTATCCGCTTCCGGATCAGTTATTACGCTACAACCATCAGGCAGGAGATACAGGATCCCACACTACCAGTTTCCGGAGCAGTTATTACGCTACAACCATCAGGCAGGAGATACAGGATCCCACACTACCAGGTTCTGGATCAGTTATTACGCTACAACCATCAGGCAGGAGATACAGGATCACAGACTAACATGTTCCGGATCAGTTATTACGCTACAACCATCAGGCAGGAGATACAGGATCACACACTACCTGGTTCCGGATCAGTTATTACGCTACAACCATCAGGCAGGAGAGACAGGATCCCAAACTACCAGGTTCCGGATCAGTTATTAAGCTACAACCATCAAGCAGGAGATACAGGATCCCACACTACCAGGTTCCGGATCAGTTATTACGCTACAACCATCAGGCAGGAGGTACAGGATCACAGACTAACATGTTCCGGATCAGTTATTACGCTACAACCATCAGGCAGGAGATACAGGATCCCACACTACCAGGTTCCGGATCAGTTATTACGCTACAAAAAATCAGGCAGGAGATATAGGATCCCACACAACCAGGTTCCAGATCAGTTATTACGCTACAACCATCAGGCAGGAGATACAGGATCCCACACTACCAGGTTCCGGATCAGTTATTACGCTACAACCATCAGGCAGGAGATACAGGATCCCACAGTACCAGGTTCCGGATCAGTTATTACGCTACAACCATCAGGCAGGAGATACAGGATCCCACACTACAAGATTCCGGATCAGTTATTACGCTACAACCATCAGGCAGGAGATACAGGATCCCACACTACCAGCCTGCGGATCAGTTATTACGCTACAACCATCTGGCAGGAGATACAGGATCCCGCACTACCAGGTTCCGGATCAGTTATTACGTTACAACCATCAGGCAGGAGATATAGGATCCCACACTACCAGGTTCCGGATCATTTATTACGCTACAACCATCAGGCAGGAGATACAGGATCCCACACTACCAGGTTCCGGATCAGTTATTACGTTACAACCTTTAGGCAGGAGATATATGATCCCACACTACCAGGTTCCGGATCAGTTATCACGCTACAACCATCAGGCAGGAGATACAGGATCCCACACTACCAGGTTCCGGATCAGTTATTACGCTACAACCATCTGGCAGGAGGTACAGGATCACAAACTAGCATGTTCCGGATCAGTTATTACGCTACAACCATCAGGCAGGAGATACAGGATCCCACACTACCAGGATCCGGATCAGTTATTACGCTACAACCATCAGGCAGGAGATACAGGATCCCAAACTACCAGGTTTCGGATCAGTTATTTCTGGATCAGTTATTACGCTACAACCATCAGGCAGGAGATACAGGCTCCCACACTACCAGGTTCCGGATCAGTTATTACGCTACAACCATGAGGCAGGAGATACAGGATCACAGACTATCATGTTCCGGATCAGTTATTACGCTACAACCATCAGGCAGGAGATACAGGATCACACACTACCTGGTTCCGGATCAGTTATTACGCTACAACCATCAGGCAGGAGAGACAGGATCCCACACTACCAGGTTCCGGATCAGTTATTAAGCTACAACCATCAAGCAGGAGATACAGGATCCCACACTACCAGGTTCTGGATCAGTTATTGCGCTACAACCATCAGGCAGGAGGTACAGGATCACAGACTAACATGTTCCGGATCAGTTATTACGCTACAACCATCAGGCAGGAGATACAGGATCCCACACTACCAGGTTCCGGATCAGTTATTACGCTACAACCATCAGGCAGGAGATACAGGATCCCACACTACCAGGTTCCGGATCAGTTATTAAGCTACAACCATCAGGCAGGAGATACAGGATCGCACACTACCAGATTCCGGATCAGTTATTACGCTACAACCATCAGGCAGGAGATACAGGATCCCACACTACCAGCCTGCGGATCAGTTATTACGCTACAACCATCAGGCAGGAGATACAGTATCCCGCACTACCCGGTTCAGGATGAGTTATTACGCTACTGCCATCAGGCAGGAGATACAGGATCCCACACTACCAGGTTGCGGATCAGTTATTATGCTACAACTATCAGGCAGGAGATACAGGATCCCACACTACCAGGTTCCGGATCAGTTATTACGCTACAACCATCAGGCAGGATATACAGGATCCCACACTACCAGGTTTCGGATCAGGTATTACACTACAACCATCAGGCCGGAGATACAGGATCCCACACTACCAGCTTCCGGTTCAGTTATTACGCTACAACCATCAGGCAGGAGATACAAGATCCCACACTACCAGTTTCCGGATCAGTTATTACGCTACAACCATCAGGCAGGAGATACAGGATCCCACACTACCAGGATCCGGATCAGTTATTACGCTACATCCGTCAGGCAGGAGATACAGGATCCCAAACTACCAGGTTTCGGATCAGTTATTTCTGGATCAGTTATTACGCTACAACCATCAGGCAGGAGATACAGGCTCCCACACTACCAGGTTCCGGATCAGTTATTAAGCTACAACCACCAAGCAGGAGATAGAGGATCCCACACTACCAGGTTCCGGATCAGTTATTACGCTACAACCATGAGGCAGGAGATACAGGATCACAGACTAACATGTTCCGGATCAGTTATTACGCTACAACCATCAGGCAGGAGATACAGGATCACACACTACCTGGTTCCAGATCAGTTATTACGCTACAACCATCAGGCAGGAGAGACAGGATCCCACACTACCAGGTTCCGGATCAGTTATTAAGCTACAACCATCAAGCAGGAGATACAGGATCCCACACTACCAGGTTCTGGATCAGTTATTACGCTACAACCATCAGGCAGGAGGTACAGGATCACAGACTAACATGTTCCGGATCAGTTATTACGCTACAACCATCAGGCAGGAGATACAGGATCCCACACTACCAGTTTCCGGAGCAGTTATTACGCTACAACCATCAGGCAGGAGATACAGGATCCCACACTACCAGGTTCTGGATCAGTTATTACGCTACAACCATCAGGCAGGAGATACAGGATCACAGACTAACATGTTCCGGATCAGTTATTACGCTACAACCATCAGGCAGGAGATACAGGATCACACACTACCTGGTTCCGGATCAGTTATTACGCTACAACCATCAGGCAGGAGAGACAGGATCCCAAACTACCAGGTTCCGGATCAGTTATTAAGCTACAACCATCAAGCAGGAGATACAGGATCCCACACTACCAGGTTCCGGATCAGTTATTACGCTACAACCATCAGGCAGGTGGTACAGGATCACAGACTAACATGTTCCGGATCAGTTATTACGCTACAACCATCAGGCAGGAGATACAGGATCCCACACTACCAGGTTCCGGATCAGTTATTACGCTACAAAAAATCAGGCAGGAGATATAGGATCCCACACAACCAGGTTCCAGATCAGTTATTACGCTACAACCATCAGGCAGGAGATACAGGATCCCACACTACCAGGTTCCGGATCAGTTATTACGCTACAACCATCAGGCAGGAGATACAGGATCCCACAGTACCAGGTTCCGGATCAGTTATTACGCTACAACCATCAGGCAGGAGATACAGGATCCCACACTACAAGATTCCGGATCAGTTATTACGCTACAACCATCAGGCAGGAGATACAGGATCCCACACTACCAGCCTGCGGATCAGTTATTACGCTACAACCATCTGGCAGGAGATACAGGATCCCGCACTACCAGGTTCCGGATCAGTTATTACGTTACAACCATCAGGCAGGAGATATAGGATCCCACACTACCAGGTTCCGGATCATTTATTACGCTACAACCATCAGGCAGGAGATACAGGATCCCACACTACCAGGTTCCGGATCAGTTATTACGTTACAACCTTTAGGCAGGAGATATATGATCCCACACTACCAGGTTCTGGATCAGTTATCACGCTACAACCATCAGGCAGGAGATACAGGATCCCACACTACCAGGTTCCGGATCAGTTATTACGCTACAACCATCTGGCAGGAGGTACAGGATCACAAACTAACATGTTCCGGATCAGTTATTACGCTACAACCATCAGGCAGGAGATACAGGATCCCACACTACCAGGATCCGGATCAGTTATTACGCTACAACCATCAGGCAGGAGATACAGGATCCCAAACTACCAGGTTTCGGATCAGTTATTTCTGGATCAGTTATTACGCTACAACCATCAGGCAGGAGATACAGGCTCCCACACTACCAGGTTCCGGATCAGTTATTACGCTACAACCATGAGGCAGGAGATACAGGATCACAGACTATCATGTTCCGGATCAGTTATTACGCTACAACCATCAGGCAGGAGATACAGGATCACACACTACCTGGTTCCGGATCAGTTATTACGCTACAACCATCAGGCAGGAGAGACAGGATCCCACACTACCAGGTTCCGGATCAGTTATTAAGCTACAACCATCAAGCAGGAGATACAGGATCCCACACTACCAGGTTCTGGATCAGTTATTGCGCTACAACCATCAGGCAGGAGGTACAGGATCACAGACTAACATGTTCCGGATCAGTTATTACGCTACAACCATCAGGCAGGAGATACAGGATCCCACACTACCAGGTTCCGGATCAGTTATTACGCTACAACCATCAGGCAGGAGATACAGGATCCCACACTACCAGGTTCCGGATCAGTTATTAAGCTACAACCATCAGGCAGGAGATACAGGATCGCACACTACCAGATTCCGGATCAGTTATTACGCTACAACCATCAGGCAGGAGATACAGGATCCCACACTACCAGCCTGCGGATCAGTTATTACGCTACAACCATCAGGCAGGAGATACAGTATCCCGCACTACCCGGTTCAGGATGAGTTATTACGCTACTGCCATCAGGCAGGAGATACAGGATCCCACACTACCAGGTTGCGGATCAGTTATTATGCTACAACTATCAGGCAGGAGATACAGGATCCCACACTACCAGGTTCCGGATCAGTTATTACGCTACAACCATCAGGCAGGATATACAGGATCCCACACTACCAGGTTTCGGATCAGGTATTACACTACAACCATCAGGCCGGAGATACAGGATCCCACACTACCAGCTTCCGGTTCAGTTATTACGCTACAACCATCAGGCAGGAGATACAAGATCCCACACTACCAGTTTCCGTATCAGTTATTACGCTACAACCATCAGGCAGGAGATACAGGATCCCACACTACCAGGATCCGGATCAGTTATTACGCTACAACCGTCAGGCAGGAGATACAGGATCCCAAACTACCAGGTTTCGGATCAGTTATTTCTGGATCAGTTATTACGCTACAACCATCAGGCAGGAGATACAGGCTCCCACACTACCAGGTTCCGGATCAGTTATTAAGCTACAACCACCAAGCAGGAGATAGAGGATCCCACACTACCAGGTTCCGGATCAGTTATTACGCTACAACCATGAGGCAGGAGATACAGGATCACAGACTAACATGTTCCGGATCAGTTATTACGCTACAACCATCAGGCAGGAGATACAGGATCACACACTACCTGGTTCCAGATCAGTTATTACTCTACAACCATCAGGCAGGAGAGACAGGATCCCACACTACCAGGTTCCGGATCAGTTATTAAGCTACAACCATCAAGCAGGAGATACAGGATCCCACACTACCAGGTTCTGGATCAGTTATTACGCTACAACCATCAGGCAGGAGGTACAGGATCACAGACTAACATGTTCCGGATCAGTTATTACGCTACAACCATCAGGCAGGAGATACAGGATCCCACACTACCAGGTTCCGGATCAGTTATTACGCTACAACCATCAGGCAGGAGATACAGGATCCCACACTACCAGGTTCCGGATCAGTTATTAAGCTACAACCATCAGGCAGGAGATACAGGATCCCAGACAACCAGATTCTGGATCAGTTATTACGCTACAACCATCAGGCAGGAGATACAGGCTCCCACACTACCAGGTTCAGGATCAGTTATTACGCTACAACCATCAGGCAGGAGATACAGGATCCCACACTACCAGGTTCCGGATCAGTTATTACGCTACTACCATCAGGCAGGAGATACAGGATCCCACACTACCAGGTTCCGGATCAGTTATTACGCTACAAGCATCAGGCAGGAGATACAGGATCCCACACTACCAGGTTCCGGATTAGTTATTAAGCTACAACCATCAGGCAGGAGATACAGGATCCCACACTACCCGCTTCCGGATCAGTTATTACGCTACAACCATCAGGCAGGAGATACAGGATCCCACACTACCAGTTTCCGGAGCAGTTATTACGCTACAACCATCAGGAAGGAGATACAGGATCCCACACTACCAGGTTCTGGATCAGTTATTACGTTACAACCATCAGGCAGGAGATTCAGGATCCCACACTACCAGGTTGCGGATCAGTTATTACGCTACAACCGTCAGGCAGCAGAAACAGGATCCCACACTACCAGTTTCCGGATCACTTATTATGCTACAACCGTCAGGCAGGAGATACAGAATCCCACACTACCAGGTTCCGGATCAGTTATTAAGGTACAGCCATCAGGCAGGAGATACAGGATCCCACACTACCAGGTTCCGGACCAGTTATTAAGGTACAACCATCAGGCAGGAGATACAGGATCCCACACTACCAGGTTACGGATCAGTTATTAAGGTACAACCATCAGGCAGGAGATACAGGATCCCACACTACCAGTTTCCGGATCAGTTATTAAGGTACAAACATCAGGCAGGAGATACAGGATCCCAGACAACCAGATTCTGGATCAGTTATTACGCTACAACCATCAGGCAGGAGATACGGGCTCCCACTCAACCAGGTCCCGGATCAGTTATTACGCTACAACCATCAGGCAGGAGATACAGGATCGCACACTACCTGGTTCCGGATCAGTTATTACGCTACAACCATCAGGCAGGAGATATAGGATCCCACACAACCAGGTTCTGGATCAGTTATTACGCTACAACCATCAGGCAGGAGATACAGGATCGCACACTACCTGGTTCTGGATCAGTTATTACGCTACAACCATCAGGCAGGAGATATAGGATCCCACACAACCAGGTTCCAGATCAGTTATTACGCTACAACCATCAGGCAGGAGATACAGGATCCTACTCTACCAGGTTCCGGATCAGTTATTACGCTACAACTATCAGACAGGAGATACAGGATCGCACACTACCAGATTCCGGATCAGTTATTACGCTACAACCATCAGGCAGGAGATACAGGATCCCACACTACCAGCCTGCGGATCAGTTATTACGCTACAACCATCAGGCAGGAGATACAGGATCCCGCACTACCCGGTTCAGGATGAGTTATTACGCTACTGCCATCAGGAAGGAGATACAGGATCCCACACTACCAGGTTTCGGATCAGGTATTACACTACAACCATCAGGCCGGAGATACAGGATCCCACACTACGAGCTTCCGGTTCAGTTATTACGCTACAACCATCAGGCAGGAGATATAGGATCCCACACTACCAGGTTCCGGATCAGTTATTAAGGTACAATCATCAGGCAGGAGATACAGGATCCCACCCTACCAGGATCCGGATCAGTTATTACGCTACAACCGTCAGGCAGGAGATACAGGATCCCAAACTACCAGGTTTCGGATCAGTTATTTCTGGATCAGCTATTACGCTACAACCATCAGGCAGGAGATACAGGATCCCACACTACCAGGTTCCGGATCAGTTATTACGCTACAACCATCAGGCAGGAGATACAGGATCCCACACTACCAGCCTGCGGATCAGTTATTACGCTACAACCATCTGGCAGGAGATACAGGATCCCGCACTACCAGGTTCCGGATCAGTTATTACGTTACAACCATCAGGCAGGAGATATAGGATCCCACACTACCAGGTTCCGGATCATTTATTACGCTACAACCATCAGGCAGGAGATACAGGATCCCACACTACCAGGTTCCGGATCAGTTATTACGTTACAACCTTCAGGCAGGAGATATATGATCCCACACTACCAGGTTCCGGATCAGTTATCACGCTACAACCATCAGGCAGGAGATACATGATCCCACACTACCAGGTTCCGGATCAGTTATTACGCTAGAACCATCAGGCAGGAGGTACAGGATCACAAACTAACATGTTCCGGATCAGTTATTACGCTACAACCATCAGGCAGGAGATACAGGATCACACACTACCCGCTTCCGGATCAGTTATTACGCTACAACCATCAGGCAGGAGATACAGGATCCCACACTACCAGTTTCCGGAGCAGTTATTACGCTACAACCATCAGGCAGGAGATACAGGATCCCACACTACCAGGTTCTGGATCAGTTATTACGTTACAACCATCAGGCAGGAGATACAGGATCCCACACTACCAGGTTGCGGATCAGTTATTACGCTACAACCGTCAGGCAGCAGATACAGGATCCCACACTGCCAGTTTCCGGATCACTTATTATGCTACAACCGTCAGGCAGGAGATACAGAATCCCACACTACCAGTTTCCGGATCAGTTATTACGCTACAACCATCAGGCAGGAGATACAGGATCCCACACTACAAGGTTCCGGATCAGTTATTAAGGTACAACCATCAGGCAGGAGATACAGGATCCCACACTACCAGGTTACGGATCAGTTATCACGCTACAACCATCAGGCAGGAGATACAGGATCCCACACTACCAGGTTCCGGATCAGTTATTACGCTACAACCATCTGGCAGGAGGTACAGGATCACAAACTAACATGTTCCGGATCAGTTATTACGCTACAACCATCAGGCAGGAGATACAGGATCCCACACTACCAGGATCCGGATCAGTTATTACGCTACAACCATCAGGCAGGAGATACAGGATCCCAAACTACCAGGTTTCGGATCAGTTATTTCTGGATCAGTTATTACGCTACAACCATCAGGCAGGAGATACAGGCTCCCACACTACCAGGTTCCGGATCAGTTATTACGCTACAACCATGAGGCAGGAGATACAGGATCACAGACTATCATGTTCCGGATCAGTTATTACGCTACAACCATCAGGCAGGAGATACAGGATCACACACTACCTGGTTCCGGATCAGTTATTACGCTACAACCATCAGGCAGGAGAGACAGGATCCCACACTACCAGGTTCCGGATCAGTTATTAAGCTACAACCATCAAGCAGGAGATACAGGATCCCACACTACCAGCTTCTGGATCAGTTATTGCGCTACAACCATCAGGCAGGAGGTACAGGATCACAGACTAACATGTTCCGGATCAGTTATTACGCTACAACCATCAGGCAGGAGATACAGGATCCCACACTACCAGGTTCCGGATCAGTTATTACGCTACAACCATCAGGCAGGAGATACAGGATCCCACACTACCAGGTTCCGGATCAGTTATTAAGCTACAACCATCAGGCAGGAGATACAGGATCGCACACTACCAGATTCCGGATCAGTTATTACGCTACATCCATCAGGCAGGAGATACAGGATCCCACACTACCAGCCTGCGGATCAGTTATTACGCTACAACCATCAGGCAGGAGATACAGTATCCCGCACTACCCGGTTCAGGATGAGTTATTACGCTACTGCCATCAGGCAGGAGATACAGGATCCCACACTACCAGGTTGCGGATCAGTTATTATGCTACAACTATCAGGCAGGAGATACAGGATCCCACACTACCAGGTTCCGGATCAGTTATTACGCTACAACCATCAGGCAGGATATACAGGATCCCACACTACCAGGTTTCGGATCAGGTATTACACTACAACCATCAGGCCGGAGATACAGGATCCCACACTACCAGCTTCCGGTTCAGTTATTACGCTACAACCATCAGGCAGGAGATACAAGATCCCACACTACCAGTTTCCGGATCAGTTATTACGCTACAACCATCAGGCAGGAGATACAGGATCCCACACTACCAGGATCCGGATCAGTTATTACGCTACAACCGTCAGGCAGGAGATACAGGATCCCAAACTACCAGGTTTCGGATCAGTTATTTCTGGATCAGTTATTACGCTACAACCATCAGGCAGGAGATACAGGCTCCCACACTACCAGGTTCCGGATCAGTTATTAAGCTACAACCACCAAGCAGGAGATAGAGGATCCCACACTACCAGGTTCCGGATCAGTTATTACGCTACAACCATGAGGCAGGAGATACAGGATCACAGACTAACATGTTCCGGATCAGTTATTACGCTACAACCATCAGGCAGGAGATACAGGATCACACACTACCTGGTTCCAGATCAGTTATTACGCTACAACCATCAGGCAGGAGAGACAGGATCCCACACTACCAGGTTCCGGATCAGTTATTAAGCTACAACCATCAAGCAGGAGATACAGGATCCCACACTACCAGGTTCTGGATCAGTTATTACGCTACAACCATCAGGCAGGAGGTACAGGATCACAGACTAACATGTTCCGGATCAGTTATTACGCTACAACCATCAGGCAGGAGATACAGGATCCCACACTACCAGGTTCCGGATCAGTTATTACGCTACAACCATCAGGCAGGAGATACAGGATCCCACACTACCAGGTTCCGGATCAGTTATTAAGCTACAACCATCAGGCAGGAGATACAGGATCCCAGACAACCAGATTCTGGATCAGTTATTACGCTACAACCATCAGGCAGGAGATACAGGCTCCCACACTACCAGGTTCAGGATCAGTTATTACGCTACAACCATCAGGCAGGAGATACAGGATCCCACACTACCAGGTTCCGGATCAGTTATTACGCTACTACCATCAGGCAGGAGATACAGGATCCCACACTACCAGGTTCCGGATCAGTTATTACGCTACAAGCATCAGGCAGGAGATACAGGATCCCACACTACCAGGTTCCGGATTAGTTATTAAGCTACAACCATCAGGCAGGAGATACAGGATCCCACACTACCCGCTTCCGGATCAGTTATTACGCTACAACCATCAGGCAGGAGATACAGGATCCCACACTACCAGTTTCCGGAGCAGTTATTACGCTACAACCATCAGGAAGGAGATACAGGATCCCACACTACCAGGTTCTGGATCAGTTATTACGTTACAACCATCAGGCAGGAGATTCAGGATCCCACACTACCAGGTTGCGGATCAGTTATTACGCTACAACCGTCAGGCAGCAGAAACAGGATCCCACACTACCAGTTTCCGGATCACTTATTATGCTACAACCGTCAGGCAGGAGATACAGAATCCCACACTACCAGGTTCCGGATCAGTTATTAAGGTACAGCCATCAGGCAGGAGATACAGGATCCCACACTACCAGGTTCCGGACCAGTTATTAAGGTACAACCATCAGGCAGGAGATACAGGATCCCACACTACCAGGTTACGGATCAGTTATTAAGGTACAACCATCAGGCAGGAGATACAGGATCCCACACTACCAGTTTCCGGATCAGTTATTAAGGTACAAACATCAGGCAGGAGATACAGGATCCCAGACAACCAGATTCTGGATCAGTTATTACGCTACAACCATCAGGCAGGAGATACGGGCTCCCACTCAACCAGGTCCCGGATCAGTTATTACGCTACAACCATCAGGCAGGAGATACAGGATCGCACACTACCTGGTTCCGGATCAGTTATTACGCTACAACCATCAGGCAGGAGATATAGGATCCCACACAACCAGGTTCTGGATCAGTTATTACGCTACAACCATCAGGCAGGAGATACAGGATCGCACACTACCTGGTTCTGGATCAGTTATTACGCTACAACCATCAGGCAGGAGATATAGGATCCCACACAACCAGGTTCCAGATCAGTTATTACGCTACAACCATCAGGCAGGAGATACAGGATCCCACTCTACCAGGTTCCGGATCAGTTATTACGCTACAACTATCAGACAGGAGATACAGGATCGCACACTACCAGATTCCGGATCAGTTATTACGCTACAACCATCAGGCAGGAGATACAGGATCCCACACTACCAGCCTGCGGATCAGTTATTACGCTACAACCATCAGGCAGGAGATACAGGATCCCGCACTACCCGGTTCAGGATGAGTTATTACGCTACTGCCATCAGGCAGGAGATACAGGATCCCACACTACCAGGTTGCGGATCAGTTATTATGCTACAACTATCAGGCAGGAGATACAGGATCCCACACTACCAGGTTCCGGATGAGTTATTACGCTACAACCATCAGGAAGGAGATACAGGATCCCACACTACCAGGTTTCGGATCAGGTATTACACTACAACCATCAGGCCGGAGATACAGGATCCCACACTACGAGCTTCCGGTTCAGTTATTACGCTACAACCATCAGGCAGGAGATATAGGATCCCACACTACCAGGTTCCGGATCAGTTATTAAGGTACAATCATCAGGCAGGAGATACAGGATCCCACCCTACCAGGATCCGGATCAGTTATTACGCTACAACCGTCAGGCAGGAGATACAGGATCCCAAACTACCAGGTTTCGGATCAGTTATTTCTGGATCAGCTATTACGCTACAACCATCAGGCAGGAGATACAGGATCCCACACTACCAGGTTCCGGATCAGTTATTACGCTACAACCATCAGGCAGGAGATACAGGATCACAGACTAACATGTTCCTGATCAGTTATTACGCTACAACCATCAGGCAGGAGATACAGGATCACACACTACCTGGTTCCGGATCAGTTATTACGCTACAACCATCAGGCAGGAGAGACAGGATCCCAAACTACCAGGTTCCGGATCAGTTATTAAGCTACAACCATCAAGCAGGAGATACAGGATCCCACACTACCAGGTTCCGGATCAGTTATTACGCTACAACCATCAGGCAGGAGGTACAGGATCACAGACTAACATGTTCCGGATCAGTTATTACGCTACAACCATCAGGCAGGAGATACAGGATCCCACACTACCAGGTTCCGGATCAGTTATTACGCTACAACCATCAGGCAGGAGATATAGGATCCCACACAACCAGGTTCCAGATCAGTTATTACGCTACAACCATCAGGCAGGAGATACAGGATCCCACACTACCCGGTTCCGGATCAGTTATTACGCTACAACCATCAGGCAGGAGATACAGGATCCCACAGTACCAGGTTCCGGATCAGTTATTACGCTACAACCATCAGGCAGGAGATACAGGATCCCACACTACAAGATTCCGGATCAGTTATTACGCTACAACAATCAGGCAGGAGATACAGGATCCCACACTACCAGCCTGCGGATCAGTTATTACGCTACAACCATCTGGCAGGAGATACAGGATCCCGCACTACCAGGTTCCGGATCAGTTATTACGTTACAACCATCAGGCAGGAGATATAGGATCCCACACTACCAGGTTCCGGATCATTTATTACGCTACAACCATCAGGCAGGAGATACAGGATCCCACACTACCAGGTTCCGGATCAGTTATTACGTTACAACCTTCAGGCAGGAGATATATGATCCCACACTACCAGGTTCCGGATCAGTTATCACGCTACAACCATCAGGCAGGAGATACATGATCCCACACTACCAGGTTCCGGATCAGTTATTACGCTAGAACCATCAGGCAGGAGGTACAGGATCACAAACTAACATGTTCCGGATCAGTTATTACGCTACAACCATCAGGCAGGAGATACAGGATCACACACTACCCGCTTCCGGATCAGTTATTACGCTACAACCATCAGGCAGGAGATACAGGATCCCACACTACCAGTTTCCGGAGCAGTTATTACGCTACAACCATCAGGCAGGAGATACAGGATCCCACACTACCAGGTTCTGGATCAGTTATTACGTTACAACCATCAGGCAGGAGATACAGGATCCCACACTACCAGGTTGCGGATCAGTTATTACGCTACAACCGTCAGGCAGCAGATACAGGATCCCACACTGCCAGTTTCCGGATCACTTATTATGCTACAACCGTCAGGCAGGAGATACAGAATCCCACACTACCAGTTTCCGGATCAGTTATTACGCTACAACCATCAGGCAGGAGATACAGTATCCCACACTACAAGGTTCCGGATCAGTTATTAAGGTACAACCATCAGGCAGGAGATACAGGATCCCACACTACCAGGTTACGGATCAGTTATTAAGGTACAACCATCAGGCAGGAGATACAGGATCCCACACTACCAGGTTCCGGATCAGTTATTAAGGTACAACCATCAGGCAGGAGATACAGGATCCCAGACAACCAGATTCTGGATCAGTTATTACGCTACAACCATGAGGCAGGAGATACAGGCTCCCACTCAACCAGGTTCCGGATCAGTTATTACGCTACAATCATCAGGCAGGAGATACAGGATCGCACACTACCTGTTTCCGGATCAGTTATTACGCTACAACCATCAGGCAGGAGATATAGGATCCCACACAACCAGGTTCCGGATCAGTTATTACGCTACAACCATCAGGCAGGAGATACAGGATCCCACACTACCAGGTTCCGGATCAGTTATTACGCTACAACCATCAGGCAGGAGATACAGGATCCCACACTACCAGGTTCCGGATCAGTTACTACGCTACAACCATCAGGCAGGAGATACAGGATCCCACACTACCAGCTTCCGGATCAGTTATTACGCTACAACCATCAGGCAGGAGATACAGGATCCCACACTACCAGCTTCCGGATCAGTTATTACGCTACGACCATCAGGCAGGAGATACAGGATCCCACACTACCAGTTTCCGGATCAGTTATTACGCTACAACCATCAGGCAGGAGATACAGGATCCCACACTACCAGTTTCCGGATCAGTTATTACGCTACAACCATCAGGCAGGAGATACAGGATCCCACACTACCAGGTTCCGGATCAGTTATTACGCTACAACCATCAGGCCGGAGATACAGGATCCCACACTACCAGGTTCCTGATCAGTTATTACGTTACAACCATCAGGCAGGAGATATAGGATCCCACACAACCAGGTTGCAGATCAGTTATTACGCTACAAATGTCAGGCAGGAGATACAGGATCCCACACTACCCGGTTCAGGATGAGTTATTACGCTACAACCATCAGGTAGGAGATACAGGATCCCACACTACCAGGTTCCGGATCAGTTATTACGCTACAACCATCAGGCAGGAGATACAGGATCCCACACTACCACGTTCAGTATCACTTATTACGCTACAACCATCAGGCAGGAGATAGAGGCTCCCACACTACCAGGTTCCGGATCAGTTATTAAGGTACAACCATCAGGCAGGAGATACAGGATCCCACACTACCAGGTTACGGATCAGTTATTACGCTACAACCATCAGGCCGGAGATACTGGATCCCACACTACCCGGTTCAGGATGAGTTATTACGCTACAACCATCAGGTAGGAGATACAGGATCCCACACTACCAGGTTCCGGATCAGTTATTACGCTACAACCATCAGGCAGGAGATACAGGATCCCACTCTACCAGGTTCCGGATCAGTTATTACGCTACAACCATCAGGCAGGAGATACAGGATCGCACACTACCAGATTCCGGATCAGTTATTACGCTACAACCATCAGGCAGGAGATACAGGCTCCCACACTACCAGGTTCAGGATCAGTTATTACGCTACAACCATCAGGCAGGAGATACAGGAGCCCGCACTACCCGGTTCAGGATGAGTTATTACGCTACTGCCATCAGGCAGGAGATACAGGATCCCACACTACCAGGTTGCGGATCAGTTATTATGCTACAACTATCAGGCAGGAGATACAGGATCCCACACTACCAGGTTCCGGATCAGTTATTATGCTACAACCATCAGGCAGGAGATACGGGATCCCACACTACCAGGTTCCGGATCAGTTATTACGCTACAACCATCATACAGGAGATACAGGATCACAGACTAACATGTTCCGGATCAGTTATTACGCTACAACCATCAGGCAGGAGATACAGGATCACACACTACCAGATTCTGGATCAGTTATTACGCTACAACCATCAGGCAGGAGATACAGGCTCCCACACTACCAGGTTCAGGATCAGTTATTACGCTACAACCATCAGGCAGGAGATACAGGATCCCACACTACCAGGTTCCGGATCAGTTATTACGCTACAACCATCAGGCAGGAGATACAGGATCCCACACTACCAGGTTCCGGATCAGTTATTACGCTACAACCATCAGGCAGGAGATACAGGATCCCACACTACCAGGTTCCGGATCAGTTATTACGCTGCAACCATCAGGCAGGAGATACAGGATCCCACACTACCAGGTTCCGGATTAGTTATTAAGCTACAACCATGAGGCAGGAGATACAGGATCCCACACTACCAGCCTGCGGATCAGTTATTACGCTACAACCATCTGGCAGGAGATACAGGATCCCGCACTACCCGGTTCAGGATGAGTTATTACGCTACTGCCATCAGGCAGGAGATACAGGATCCCACAGTACCAGGTTGCGGATCAGTTATTATGCTACAACTATCAGGCAGGAGATACAGGATCCCACACTACCAGGTTTCGGAACAGGTATTACACTACAACCATCAGGCCGGAGATACAGGATCCCACACTACCAGCTTCCGGTTCAGTTATTACGCTACAACCATCAGGCAGGAGATACAAGATCCCACACTACCAGTTTCCGGATCGGTTATTACGCTACAACCATCAGGCAGGAGATACAGGATCCCACACTACCAGGATCCGGATCAGTTATTACGCTACAACCGTCAGGCAGGAGATACAGGATCCCAAAATACCAGGTTTCGGATCAGTTATTTCTGGATCAGTTATTACGCTACAACCATCAGGCAGGAGATACACGCTCCCACACTACCAGGTTCCGGATCAGTTATTAAGCTACAACCACCAAGCAGGAGATAGAGGATCCCACACTACCAGGTTCCGGATCAGTTATTACGCTACAACCATGAGGCAGGAGATACAGGATCACAGACTAACATGTACCGGATCAGTTATTACGCTACAACCATCAGGCAGGAGATACAGGATCCCACACTACCAGGTTCCGGATCAGTTATTACGCTACAACCATCAGGCAGGAGATACAGGATCCCACACTACCAGGTTCCGGATCAGTTATTAAGCTACAACCATCAGGCAGGAGATACAGGATCCCAGACAACCAGATTCTGGATCAGTTATTACGCTACAACCATCAGGCAGGAGATACAGGCTCCCACACTACCAGGTTCAGGATCAGTTATTACGCTACAACCATCAGGCAGGAGAAACAGGATCCCACACTACCAGGTTCCGGATCAGTTATTACGCTACAACCATCAGGCAGGAGATACAGGATCCCACACTACCAGGTTCCGGATCAGTTATTACGCTACAACCATCAGGCAGGAGATACAGGATCCCACACTACCAGGTTCCGGATTAGTTATTAAGCTACAACCATCAGGCAGGAGATACAGGATCCCACACTATCCGCTTCCGGATCAGTTATTACGCTACAACCATCAGGCAGGAGATACAGGATCCCACACTACCAGTTTCCGGAGCAGTTATTACGCTACAACCATCAGGCAGGAGATACAGGATCCCACACTACCAGGTTCTGGATCAGTTATTACGCTACAACCATCAGGCAGGAGATACAGGATCACAGACTAACATGTTCCGGATCAGTTATTACGCTACAACCATCAGGCAGGAGATACAGGATCACACATTACCTGGTTCCGGATCAGTTATTACGCTACAACCATCAGGCAGGAGAGACAGGATCCCAAACTACCAGGTTCCGGATCAGTTATTATGCTACAACTATCAGGCAGGAGATACAGGATCCCACACTACCAGGTTCCGGATCAGTTATTATGCTACAACCATCAGGCAGGAGATACGGGATCCCACACTACCAGGTTCCGGATCAGTTATTACGCTACAACCATCATACAGGAGATACAGGATCACAGACTAACATGTTCCGGATCAGTTATTACGCTACAACCATCAGGCAGGAGATACAGGATCACACACTACCAGATTCTGGATCAGTTATTACGCTACAACCATCAGGCAGCAGATACAGGCTCCCACACTACCAGGTTCAGGATCAGTTATTACGCTACAACCATCAGGCAGGAGATACAGGATCCCACACTACCAGGTTCCGGATCAGTTATTACGCTACAACCATCAGGCAGGAGATACAGGATCCCACACTACCAGGTTCCGGATCAGTTATTACGCTACAACCATCAGGCAGGAGATACAGGATCCCACACTACCAGGTTCCGGATCAGTTATTACGCTGCAACCATCAGGCAGGAGATACAGGATCCCACACTACCAGGTTCCGGATTAGTTATTAAGCTACAACCATCAGGCAGGAGATACAGGATCCCACACTACCAGCCTGCGGATCAGTTATTACGCTACAACCATCTGGCAGGAGATACAGGATCCCGCACTACCCCGTTCAGGATGAGTTATTACGCTACTGCCATCAGGCAGGAGATACAGGATCCCACACTACCAGGTTTCGGATCAGGTATTACACTACAACCATCAGGCCGGAGATACAGGATCCCACACTACCAGCTTCCGGTTCAGTTATTACGCTACAACCATCAGGCAGGAGATACAAGATCCCACACTACCAGTTTCCGGATCGGTTATTACGCTACAACCATCAGGCAGGAGATACAGGATCCCACACTACCAGGATCCGGATCAGTTATTACGCTACAACCGTCAGGCAGGAGATACAGGATCCCAAACTACCAGGTTTCGGATCAGTTATTTCTGGATCAGTTATTACGCTACAACCATCAGGCAGGAGATACACGCTCCCACACTACCAGGTTCCGGATCAGTTATTAAGCTACAACCACCAAGCAGGAGATAGAGGATCCCACACTACCAGGTTCCGGATCAGTTATTACGCTACAACCATGAGGCAGGAGATACAGGATCACAGACTAACATGTTCCGGATCAGTTATTACGCTACAACCATCAGGCAGGAGATACAGGATCCCACACTACCAGGTTCCGGATCAGTTATTACGCTACAACCATCAGGCAGGAGATACAGGATCCCACACTACCAGGTTCCGGATCAGTTATTAAGCTACAACCATCAGGCAGGAGATACAGGATCCCAGACAACCAGATTCTGGATCAGTTATTACGCTACAACCATCAGGCAGGAGATACAGGCTCCCACACTACCAGGTTCAGGATCAGTTATTACGCTACAACCATCAGGCAGGAGAAACAGGATCCCACACTACCAGGTTCCGGATCAGTTATTACGCTACAACCATCAGGCAGGAGATACAGGATCCCACACTACCAGGTTCCGGATCAGTTATTACGCTACAACCATCAGGCAGGAGATACAGGATCACACATTACCTGGTTCCGGATCAGTTATTACGCTACAACCATCAGGCAGGAGAGACAGGATCCCAAACTACCAGGTTCCGGATCAGTTATTAAGCTACAACCATCAAGCAGGAGATACAGGATCCCACACTACCAGGTTCCGGATCAGTTATTACGCTACAACCATAAGGCAGGAGATACAGGATCCCACACTACCAGGTTCCGGATCAGTTATTACGCTACAACCATCAGGCAGGAGATATAGGATCCCACACAACCAGGTTCCAGATCAGTTATTACGCTACAACCATCAGGCAGGAGATACAGGATCCCACACTACCAGGTTCCGGATCAGTTATTACGCTACAACCATCAGGCAGGAGATACAGGATCCCACAGTACCAGGTTCCGGATCAGTTATTACGCTACAACCATCAGGCAGGAGATACAGGATCCCACACTACAAGATTCCGGATCAGTTATTACGCTACAACCATCAGGCAGGAGATACAGGATCCCACACTACCAGCCTGCGGATCAGTTATTACGCTACAACCATCTGGCAGGAGATACAGGATCCCGCACTACCAGGTTCCGGATCAGTTATTACGTTACAACCATCAGGCAGGAGATATAGGATCCCACACTACCAGGTTCCGGATCATTTATTACGCTACAACCATCAGGCAGGAGATACAGGATCCCACACTACCAGGTTCCGGATCAGTTATTACGTTACAACCTTCAGGCAGGAGATATATGATCCCACACTACCAGGTTCCGGATCAGTTATCACGCTACAACCATCAGGCAGGAGATACAGGATCCCACACTACCAGGTTCCGGATCAGTTATTACGCTACAACCATCAGGCAGGAGGTACAGGATCACAAACTAACATGTTCCGGATCAGTTATTACGCTACAACCATCAGGCAGGAGATATAGGATCCCACACTACCCGCTTCCGGATCAGTTATTACGCTACAACCATCAGGCAGGAGATACAGGATCCCACACTACCAGTTTCCGGAGCAGTTATTACGCTACAACCATCAGGCAGGAGATACAGGATCCCACACTACCAGGTTCTGGATCAGTTATTACGTTACAACCATCAGGCAGGAGATACAGGATCCCACACTACCAGGTTGCGGATCAGTTATTACGCTACAACCGTCAGGCAGCAGATACAGGATCCCACACTGCCAGTTTCCGGATCACTTATTATGCTACAACCGTCAGGCAGGAGATACAGAATCCCACACTACCAGTTTCCGGATCAGTTATTACGCTACAACCATCAGGCAGGAGATACAGGATCCCACACTACCAGGTTCCGGATCAGTTATTAAGGTACAACCATCAGGCAGGAGATACAGGATCCCACACTACCAGGTTATGGATCAGTTATTAAGGTACAACCATCAGGCAGGAGATACAGGATCCCACACTACCAGGTTCCGGATCAGTTATTACGCTACAACCATCAGGCAGGAGGTACAGGATCACAGACTAACATGTTCCGGATCAGTTATTACGCTACAACCATCAGGCAGGAGATACAGGCTCCCACTCAACCAGGTTCCGGATCAGTTATTACGCTACAACCATCAGGCAGGAGATACAGGATCGCACACTACCTGTTTGCGGATCAGTTATTACGCTACAACCATCAGGCAGGAGATATAGGATCCCACACAACCAGGTTCCGGATCAGTTATTACGCTACAACCATTAGGCAGGAGATACAGGATCCCACACTACCAGGTTCCGGATCAGTTATTACGCTACAACCATCAGGCAGGAGATACAGGATCCCACACTACCAGGTTCCGGATCAGTTACTACGCTACAACCATCAGGCAGGAGATACAGGATCCCACACTACCAGCTTCCGGATCAGTTATTACGCTACAACCATCAGGCAGGAGATACAGGATCCCACACTATCAGCTTCCGGATCAGTTATTACGCTACGACCATCAGGCAGGAGATACAGGATCCCACACTACCAGTTTCCGGATCAGTTATTACGCTACAACCATCAGGCAGGAGATACAGGATCCCACACTACCAGTTTCCGGATCAGTTATTACGCTACAACCATCAGGCAGGAGATACAGGATCCCACACTACCAGGTTCCGGATCAGTTATTACGCTACAACCATCAGGCCGGAGATACAGGATCCCACACTACCAGGTTCCTGATCAGTTATTACGTTACAACCATCAGGCAGGAGATATAGGATCCCACACAACCAGGTTGCAGATCAGTTATTACGCTACAAATGTCAGGCAGGAGATACAGGATCCCACACTACCCGGTTCAGGATGAGTTATTACGCTACAACCATCAGGTAGGAGATACAGGATCCCACACTACCAGGTTCCGGATCAGTTATTACGCTATAACCATCAGGCAGGAGATACAGGATCCCACACTACAACGTTCAGGATCACTTATTGCGCTACAACCATCAGGCAGGAGATAGAGGCTCCCACACTACCAGGTTCCGGATCAGTTATTAAGGTACAAACATCAGGCAGGAGATACAGGATCCCACACTACCAGGTTACGGATCAGTTATTACGCTACAACCATCAGGTAGGAGATACAGGATCCCACACTACCAGGTTCCGGATCAGTTATTACGCTACAACCATCAGGCAGGAGATACAGGATCCCACTCTACCAGGTTCCGGATCAGTTATTATGCTACAACAATCAGGCAGGAGATACAGGATCGCACACTACCAGATTCCGGATCAGTTATTACGCTACAACCATCAGGCAGGAGATACAGGCTCCCACACTACCAGGTTCAGGATCAGTTATTACGCTACAACCATCAGGCAGGAGATACAGGAGCCCGCACTACCCGGTTCAGGATGAGTTATTACGCTACTGCCATCAGGCAGGAGATACAGGATCCCACACTACCAGGTTGCGGATCAGTTATTATGCTACAACTATCAGGCAGGAGATACAGGATCCCACACTACCAGGTTCCGGATCAGTTATTATGCTACAACCATCAGGCAGGAGATACAGGATCCCACACTACCAGCCTTCGGATCAGGTATTACACTACAACCATCAGGGCGGAGATACAGGATCCCACACTACCAGCTTCCGGTTCAGTTATTATGCTACAACCATCAGGCAGGAGATACAGGATCCCACACTACCAGGTTCCGGATCAGTTATTACGCTACAACCATCAGGCAGGAGATACAGGATCCCACACTACCAGGTTCCAGATGAGTTATTACGCTGCAACCATCAGGCAGGAGATACAGGATCCCACACTACCAGGTTCCGGATTAGTTATTAAGCTACAACCATCAGGCAGGAGATACAGGATCCCACACTACCAGCCTGCGGATCAGTTATTACGCTACAACCATCTGGCAGGAGATACAGGATCCCAAACTACCAGGTTTCGGATCAGTTATTTCTGGATCAGTTATTACGCTACAACCATCAGGCAGGAGATACACGCTTCCACACTACCAGGTTCCGGATCAGTTATTAAGCTACAACCACCAAGCAGGAGATAGAGGATCCCACACTACCAGGTTCCGGTTCAGTTATTACGCTACAACCATGAGGCAGGAGATACAGGATTACAGACTAACATGTTCCGGATCAGTTATTACGCTACAACCATCAGGCAGGAGATACAGGATCCCACACTACCAGGTTCCGGATCAGTTATTACGCTACAACCATCAGGCAGGAGATACAGGATCCCACACTACCAGGTTCCGGATCAGTTATTAAGCTACAACCATCAGGCAGGAGATACAGGATCCCAGACAACCAGATTCTGGATCAGTTATTACGCTACAACCATCAGGCAGGAGATACAGGCTCCCACACTACCAGGTTCAGGATCAGTTATTACGCTACAACCATCAGGCAGGAGAAACAGGATCCCACACTACCAGGTTCCGGATCAGTTATTACGCTACAACCATCAGGCAGGAGATACAGGATCCCACACTACCAGGTTCCGGGTCAGTTATTACGCTACAACCATCAGGCAGGAGATACAGGATCCCACACTACCAGGTTCCGGATTAGTTATTAAGCTACAACCATCAGGCAGGAGATACAGGATCCCACACTATCCGCTTCCGGATCAGTTATTATGCTACAACCATCAGGCAGGAGATACAGGATCCCACACTACCAGTTTCCGGAGCAGTTATTACGCTACAACCATCAGGCAGGAGATACAGGATCCCACACTACCAGGTTCTGGATCAGTTATTACGTTACAACCATCAGGCAGGAGATTCAGGATCCCACACTACCAGGTTGCGGATCAGTTATTACGCTACAACCGTCAGGCAGCAGAAACAGGATCCCACACTACCAGTTTCCGGATCACTTATTATGCTACAACCGTCAGGCAGGAGATACAGAATCCCACACTACCAGGTTCCGGATCAGTTATTAAGGTACAACCATCAGGCAGGAGATACAGGATCCCACACTACCAGGTTCCGGATCAGTTATTAAGGTACAACCATCAGGCAGGAGATACAGGATCCCACACTACCAGGTTACGGATCAGTTATTAAGGTACAACCATCAGGCAGGAGATACAGGATCCCACACTACCAGGTTCCGGATCAGTTATTAAGGTACAAACATCAGGCAGGAGATACAGGGTCCCAGACAACGAGATTCTGGATCAGTTATTACGCTACAACCATCAGGCAGGAGATACGGGCTCCCACTCAACCAGGTTCCGGATCAGTTATTACGCTACAACCATCAGGCAGGAGATACAGGATCGCACACTACCTGGTTCCGGATCAGTTATTACGCTACAACCATCAGGCAGGAGATATAGGATCCCACACAACCAGGTTCTGGATCAGTTATTACGCTACAACCATCAGGCAGGAGATACAGGATCGCACACTACCTGGTTCCGGATCAGTTATTACGCTACAACCATCAGGCAGGAGATATAGGATCGCACACAACCAGGTTCCAGATCAGTTATTACGCTACAACCATCAGGCAGGAGATACAGGATCCCACTCTACCAGGTTCCGGATCAGTTATTACGCTACAACCATCAGGCAGGAGATACAGGATCGCACACTACCAGATTCCGGATCAGTTATTACGCTACAACCATCAGGCAGGAGATACAGGATCCCACACTACCAGCCTGTGGATCAGTTATTACGCTACAACCATCAGGCAGGAGATACAGGATCCCGCACTACCCGGTTAAGGATGAGTTATTACGCTACAACCATCAGGCAGGAGATACAGGATCCCACACTACCAGGTTGCGGATCAGTTATTATGCTACAACTATCAGGCAGGAGATACAGGATCCCACACTACCAGGTTCCGGATCAGTTATTACGCTACAACCATCAGGCAGGAGATACAGGATCCCACACTACCAGGTTTCGGATCAGGTATTACACTACAACCATCAGGCCGGAGATACAGGATCCCACACTACCAGCTTCCGGTTCAGTTATTACGCTACAACCATCAGGCAGGAGATACAAGATCCCACACTACCAGTTTCCGGATCAGTTATTACGCTACAACCATCAGGCAGGAGATACAGGATCCGACCGTACCAGGATCCGGATCAGTTATTACGCTACAACCGTCAGGCAGGAGATACAGGATCCCACACTACCAGGTTCCGGATCAGTTATTACGCTACAACCATCAGGCAGGAGGTACAGGATCACAGACTAACATGTTCCGGATCAGTTATTACGCTACAACCATCAGGCAGGAGATACAGGATCCCACACTACCAGGTTCCGGATCAGTTATTACGCTACAACCATCAGGCAGGAGATATAGGATCCCACACAACCAGGTTCCAGATCAGTTATTACGCTACAACCATCAGGCAGGAGATACAGGATTCCACACTACCAGGTTCCGGATCAGTTATTACGCTACAACAATCAGGCAGGAGATACAGGATCCCACAGTACCAGGTTCCGGATCAGTTATTACGCTACAACCATCAGGCAGGAGATACAGGATCCCACACTACCAGATTCCGGATCAGTTATTACGCTACAACCATCAGGCAGGAGATACAGGATCCCACACTACCAGGTTCCGGATCAGTTATTACGCTACAACCATCTGGCAGGAGATACAGGATCCCGCACTACCAGGTTCCGGATCAGTTATTACGTTACAACCATCAGGCAGGAGATATAGGATCCCACACTACCAGGTTCCGGATCAGTTATTATGCTACAACCATCAGGCAGGAGATACAGGATCCCACACTACCAGGTTCCTGATCAGTTATTACGTTACAACCTTCAGGCAGGAGATATATGATCCCACACTACCAGGTTCCGGATCAGTTATCACGCTACAACCATCAGGCAGGAGATACAGGATCCCACACTACCAGGTTCCGTATCAGTTATTACTCTACAACCATCAGGCAGGAGGTACAGGATCACAGACTAACATGTTCCGGATCAGTTATTACGCTACAACCATCAGGCAGGAGATACAGGATCCAAAACTACCCGCTTCCGGATCAGTTATTACGCTACAACCATCAGGCAGGAGATACAGGATCCCACACTACCAGTTTCCGGAGCAGTTATTACGCTACAACCATCAGGCAGGAGATACAGGATCCCACACTACCAGGTTCTGGATCAGTTATTACGTTACAACCATCAGGCAGGAGATACAGGATCCCACACTACCAGGTTGCGGATCAGTTATTACGCTACAACCGTCAGGCAGCAGATACAGGATCCCACACTGCCAGTTTCCGGATCACTTATTATGCTACAACCGTCAGGCAGGAGATACAGAATCCCACACTACCAGGTTCCGGATCAGTTATTAAGGTACAACCATCAGGCAGGAGATACAGGATCCCACACTACCAGGTTCCGGATCAGTTATTAAGGTACAACCATCAGGCAGGAGATACAGGATCCCACACTACCAGGTTACGGATCAGTTATTAAGGTACAACCATCAGGCAGGAGATACAGGATCCCACACTACCAGGTTCCGGATCAGTTATTAAGGTACAACCATCAGGCAGGAGATACAGGATCCCAGACAACCAGATTCTGGATCAGTTATTACGCTACAACCATGAGGCAGGAGATACAGGCTCCCACTCAACCAGGTTCCGGATCAGTTATTACGCTACAACCATCAGGCAGGAGATATAGGATCCCACACAACCAGGTTCCAGATCAGTTATTATGCTACAACCATTAGGCAGGAGATACAGGATCCCACACTACCAGGTTCCGGATCAGTTATTACCCTACAACCATCAGGCAGGAGATACAGGATCCCACACTACCAGGTTCCGGATCAGTTACTACGCTACAACCATCAGGCAGGAGATACAGGATCCCACACTACCAGCTTCCGGATCAGTTATTACGCTACAACCATCAGGCAGGAGATACAGGATCCCACACTACCAGCTTCCGGATCAGTTATTACGCTACGACCATCAGGCAGGAGATACAGGATCCCACACTACCAGTTTCCGGATCAGTTATTACGCTACAACCATCAGGCCGGAGATACAGGATCCCACACTACCAGTTTCCGGATCAGTTATTACGCTACAACCATCAGGCAGGAGATACAGGATCCCACACTACCAGGTTCCGGATCAGTTATTACGCTACAACCATCAGGCCGGAGATACAGGATCCCACACTACCAGGTTCCTGATCAGTTATTACGTTACAACCATCAGGCAGGAGATATAGGATCCCACACAACCAGGTTGCAGATCAGTTATTACGCTACAAATGTCAGGCAGGAGATACAGGATCCCACACTACCCGGTTCAGGATGAGTTATTACGCTACAACCATCAGGTAGGAGATACAGGATCCCACACTACCAGGTTCCGGATCAGTTATTACGCTACAACCATCAGGCAGGAGATACAGGATCCCACACTACCACGTTCAGGATCACTTATTACGCTACAACCATCAGGCAGGAGATAGAGGCTCCCACACTACCAGGTTCCGGATCAGTTATTAAGGTACAACCATCAGGCAGGAGATACAGGATCCCACACTACCAGGTTACGGATCAGTTATTACGCTACAACCATCAGGCCGGAGATACTGGATCCCACACTACCCGGTTCAGGATGAGTTATTACGCTACAACCATCAGGCAGGAGATACAGGATCCCACACTACCAGGTTCCGTATCAGTTATTACGCTACAACCATCAGGCAGGAGGTACAGGATCACAGACTAACATGTTCCGGATCAGTTATTACGCTACAACCATCAGGCAGGAGATACAGGATCCAAAACTACCCGCTTCCGGATCAGTTATTACGCTACAACCATCAGGCAGGAGATACAGGATCCCACACTACCAGTTTCCGGAGCAGTTATTACGCTACAACCATCAGGCAGGAGATACAGGATCCCACACTACCAGGTTCTGGATCAGTTATTACGTTACAACCATCAGGCAGGAGATACAGGATCCCACACTACCAGGTTGCGGATCAGTTATTACGCTACAACCGTCAGGCAGCAGATACAGGATCCCACACTGCCAGTTTCCGGATCACTTATTATGCTACAACCGTCAGGCAGGAGATACAGAATCCCACACTACCAGGTTCCGGATCAGTTATTAAGGTACAACCATCAGGCAGGAGATACAGGATCCCACACTACCAGGTTCCGGATCAGTTATTAAGGTACAACCATCAGGCAGGAGATACAGGATCCCACACTACCAGGTTACGGATCAGTTATTAAGGTACAACCATCAGGCAGGAGATACAGGATCCCACACTACAAGGTTCCGGATCAGTTATTAAGGTACAACCATCAGGCAGGAGATACAGGATCCCAGACAACCAGATTCTGGATCAGTTATTACGCTACAACCATGAGGCAGGAGATACAGGCTCCCACTCAACCAGGTTCCGGATCAGTTATTACGCTACAACCATCAGGCAGGAGATACAGGATCGCACACTACCTGGTTCCGGATCAGTTATTACGCTACAACCATCAGGCAGGAGATATAGGATCCCACACAACCAGGTTCCTGATCAGTTATTATGCTACAACCATTAGGCAGGAGATACAGGATCCCACACTACCAGGTTCCGGATCAGTTATTACGCTACAACCATCAGGCAGGAGATACAGGATCCCACACTACCAGGTTCCGGATCAGTTACTACGCTACAACCATCAGGCAGGAGATACAGGATCCCACACTACCAGCTTCCGGATCAGTTATTACGCTACAACCATCAGGCAGGAGATACAGGATCCCACACTACCAGCTTCCGGATCAGTTATTACGCTACGACCATCAGGCAGGAGATACAGGATCCCACACTACCAGTTTCCGGATCAGTTATTACGCTACAACCATCAGGCCGGAGATACAGGATCCCACACTACCAGTTTCCGGATCAGTTATTATGCTACAACCATCAGGCAGGAGATACAGGATCCCACACTACCAGGTTCCGGATCAGTTATTACGCTACAACCATCAGGCCGGAGATACAGGATCCCACACTACCAGGTTCCTGATCAGTTATTACGTTACAACCATCAGGCAGGAGATATAGGATCCCACACAACCAGGTTGCAGATCAGTTATTACACTACAAATGTCAGGCAGGAGATACAGGATCCCACACTACCCGGTTCAGGATGAGTTATTACGCTACAACCATCAGGTAGGAGATACAGGATCCCACACTACCAGGTTCCGGATCAGTTATTACGCTACAACCATCAGGCAGGAGATACAGGATCCCACACTACCACGTTCAGGATCACTTATTACGCTACAACCATCAGGCAGGAGATAGAGGCTCCCACACTACCAGGTTCCGGATCAGTTATTAAGGTACAACCATCAGGCAGGAGATACAGGATCCCACACTACCAGGTTACGGATCAGTTATTACGCTACAACCATCAGGCCGGAGATACTGGATCCCACACTACCCGGTTCAGGATGAGTTATTACGCTACAACCATCAGGTAGGAGATACAGGATCCCACACTACCAGGTTCCGGATCAGTTATTACGCTACAACCATCAGGCAGGAGATACAGGATCCCACTCTACCAGGTTCCGGATCAGTTATTACGCTACAACCATCAGGCAGGAGATACAGGATCGCACACTACCAGATTCCGGATCAGTTATTACGCTACAACCATCAGGCAGGAGATACAGGCTCCCACACTACCAGGTTCAGGATCAGTTATTAAGCTACAACCATCAGGCAGGAGATACAGGAGCCCGCACTACCCGGTTCAGGATGAGTTATTACGCTACTGCCATCAGGCAGGAGATACAGGATCCCACACTACCAGGTTGCGGATCAGTTATTATGCTACAACTATCAGGCAGGAGATACAGGATCCCACACTACCAGGTTCCGGATCAGTTATTATGCTACAACCATCAGGCAGGAGATACAGGATCCCACACTACCAGCTTTCGGATCAGGTATTACACTACAACCATCAGGCCGGAGATACAGGATCCCACACTACCAGCTTCCGGTTCAGTTATTACGCTACAACCATCAGGCAGGAGATACAAGATCCCACACTACCAGTTTCCGGATCAGTTATTACGCTACAACCATCAGGCAGGTGATACAGGATCCCAGACTACCAGGTTCCGGATCAGTTATTACGCTACAACCGTCAGGCAGGAGATACAGGCTCCCAGACTACCAGGTTCCGGATCAGTTATTAAGCTACAACCATCAAGCAGGAGATAGAGGATCCCACACTACCAGGTTCCGGATCAGTTATTACGCTACAACCATCAGGCAGGAGATACAGGATCACAAACTAACATGTTCCGGATCAGTTATTACGCTACAACCATCAGGCAGGAGATACAGGATCACACACTACCAGATTCTGGATCAGTTATTACGCTACAACCATCAGGCAGGAGATACAGGCTCCCACACTACCAGGTTCAGGATCAGTTATTACGCTACAACCATCAGGCAGGAGATACAGGATCCCACACTACCAGGTTCCGGATCAGTTATTACGCTACAACCATCAGGCAGGAGATACAGGATCCCACACTACCAGGTTCCGGATTAGTTATTAAGCTACAACCATCAGGCTGGAGATACAGGATCCCACACTACCTGCTTCCGGATCAGTTATTACGCTACAACCATCAGGCAGGAGATACAGGATCCCACACTACCAGTTTCCGAAGCAGTTATTACGCTACAACCATCAGGCAGGAGATACAGGATCCCACACTACCAGGTTCTGGATCAGTTATTACGTTACAACATTCAGGCAGGAGATACTGAATCCCACACTACAAGGTTGCGGATCAGTTATTACGCTACAACCGTCAGTCAGCAGATACAGGATCCCACACTGCCAGTGTCCGGATCACTTATTATGCTACAACCGTCAGGCAGGAGATACAGAATCCCACACTACCAGGTTCCGGATCAGTTATTAAGGTACAACCATCAGGCAGGAGATACAGGATCCCACACTACCAGGTTCCGGATCAGTTATTAAGGTACAACCATCAGGCAGGAGATACAGGATCCCACAGTACCAGGTTACGGATCAGTTATTAAGGTACAACCATCAGGCAGGAGATACAGGATCCCACACTACCAGGTTCCGGATCAGTTATTAAGGTACAACCATCAGGCAGGATATACAGGATCCCAGACAACCAGATTCTGGATCAGTTATTACGCTACAACCATCAGGCAGGAGATACAGGCTCCCACTCAACCAGGTTCCGGATCAGTTATTTCGCTACAACCATCAGGCAGGAGATACAGGATCCCACACTACCAGGTTCTGGATCAGTTATTACGCTACAACCATCAGGCAGGAGATACAGGATCCCACACTACCAGGTTCCGGATCAGTTACTACGCAACAACCATCAGGCAGGAGATACAGGATCCCACACTACCAGATTCCGGATCAGTTATTACGCTACAACCATCAGGCAGGAGATACTGGATCCCACACTACCAGCCTGCGGATCAGTTATTACGCTACAACCATCAGGCAGGAGATACAGGATCCCGCACTACCAGGTTCCGGATCAGTTATTACGTTACAACCATCAGGCAGGAGATATAGGATCCCACACTACCAGGTTCCGGATCAGTTATTACGCTACAACCATCAGGCAGGAGATACAGGCTCCCACACAAACAGGTTCCGGATCAGTTATTACGCCTCAACCATCAGGCAGGAGATACAGGATCGCACACTACCTGGTTCCGGATCAGTTATTACGCTACAACCATCAGGCAGGAGATATAGGATCCCACACAACCAGGTTCCAGATAAGTTATTACGCTACAACCATCAGACAGGAGATACAGGATCCCACACTACCAGGTTCCGGATCAGTTATTACGCTACTACTATCAGGCAGGAGATACAGGATCCCAATCTACCAGCTTTCGGATCAGGTATTACACTACAACCATCAGGCCGGTGATACAGGATCCCACACTACCAGCTTCCGGTTCAGTTATTACGCTACAACCATCAGGCAGGTGATACAGGATCCCAGACTACCAGGGTCCGGATCAGTTATTAAGCTACAACCATCAAGCAGGAGATAGAGGATCCCACACTACCAGGTTCCGGATCAGTTATTACGCTACAACCATCAGGCAGGAGATACAGGATCACAGACTAACATGTTCCGGATCAGTTATTACGCTACAACCATCAGGCAGGAGATACAGGATCACACACTACCAGATTCTGGATCAGTTATTACGCTACAACCATCAGGCAGGAGATACAGGCTCCCACACTACCAGGTTCAGGATCAGTTATTACGCTACAACCATCAGGCAGGAGATACAGGATCCCACACTACCAGGTTCCGGATCAGTTATTACGCTACAACCATCAGGCAGGTGATACAGGCTCCCAGACTACCAGGTTCCGGATCAGTTATTAAGCTACAACCATCAAGCAGGAGATAGAGGATCCCACACTACCAGGTTCCGGATCAGTTATTACGCTACAACCATCAGGCAGGAGATACAGGATCACAGACTAACATGTTCCGGATCAGTTATTACGCTACAACCATCAGGCAGGAGATACAGGATCACACACTACCAGATTCTGGATCAGTTATTACGCTACAACCATCAGGCAGGAGATACAGGCTCCCACACTACCAGGTTCAGGATCAGTTATTACGCTACAACCATCAGGCAGGAGATACAGGATCCCACACTACCAGGTTCCGGATCAGTTATTACGCTACAACCATCAGGCAGGAGATACAGGATCCCACACTACCAGGTTCCGGATCAGTTATTACGCTACAACCATCAGGCAGGAGATACAGGATCCCACACTACCAGGTTCCGGATTAGTTATTAAGCTACAACCATCAGGCTGGAGATACAGGATCCGACACTACCTGCTTCCGGATCAGTTATTACGCTACAACCATCAGGCAGGAGATACAGGATCCCACACTACCAGTTTCCGAAGCATTTATTACGCTACAACCATCAGGTAGGAGATACAGGATCCCACACTACCAGGTTCTGGATCAGTTATTACGTTACAACATTCAGGCAGGAGATACTGAATCCCACACTACAAGGTTGCGGATCAGTTATTACGCTACAACCGTCAGTCAGCAGATACAGGATCCCACACTGCCAGTTTCCGGATCACTTATTATGCTACAACCGTCAGGCAGGAGATACAGAATCCCACACTACCAGGTTCCGGATCAGTTATTAAGGTACAACCATCAGGCAGGAGATACAGGATCCCACACTACCAGGTTCCGGATCAGTTATTAAGGTACAACCATCAGGCAGGAGATACAGGATCCCACAGTACCAGGTTACGGATCAGTTATTAAGGTACAACCATCAGGCAGGAGATACAGGATCCCACACTACCAGGTTCCGGATCAGTTATTAAGGTACAACCATCAGGCAGGAGATACAGGATCCCAGACAACCAGATTCTGGATCAGTTATTACGCTACAACCATCAGGCAGGAGATACAGGCTCCCACTCAACCAGGTTCCGGATCAGTTATTTCGCTACAACCATCAGGCAGGAGATACAGGATCCCACACTACCAGGTTCTGGATCAGTTATTACGCTACAACCATCAGGCAGGAGATACAGGATCCCACACTACCAGGTTCCGGATCAGTTACTACGCAACAACCATCAGGCAGGAGATACAGGATCCCACACTACCAGATTCCGGATCAGTTATTACGCTACAACCATCAGGCAGGAGATACTGGATCCCACACTACCAGCCTGCGGATCAGTTATTACGCTACAACCATCAGGCAGGAGATACAGGATCCCGCACTACCAGGTTCCGGATCAGTTATTACGTTACAACCATCAGGCAGGAGATATAGGATCCCACACTACCAGGTTCCGGATCAGCTATTACGCTACAACCATCAGGCAGGAGATACAGGCTCCCACACAAACAGGTTCCGGATCAGTTATTACGCTACAACCATCAGGCAGGAGATACAGGATCGCACACTACCTGGTTCCGGATCAGTTATTACGCTACAACCATCAGGCAGGAGATATAGGATCCCACACAACCAGGTTCCAGATAAGTTATTACGCTACAACCATCAGACAGGAGATACAGGATCCCACACTACCAGGTTCCGGATCAGTTATTACGCTACTACTATCAGGCAGGTGATACAGGATCCCAATCTACCAGGTTCCGGATCAGTTATTACGCTACAACCATCAGGCAGGAGATACAGGATCCCACACTACCAGCCTGCGGATCAGTTATTACGGTACAACCGTCAGGCAGGAGATACAGGATCCCACACTACCAGTTTCCGGATCAGTTATTACGCTACAACCATCAGGCAGGAGATACAGGATCCCACACAACCAGGTTCCGGATCAGTTATTACGCTACAACCATCAGGTAGGAGATACAGGATCCCACACTACCACGTTCCGGATCAGTTATTACGCTACAACCATCAGGCAGGAGATACAGGATCCCACACTACCACGTTCAGGATCACTTATTATGCTACAACCATCAGGCAGGAGATAGAGGCTCCCACACTACCAGGTTCCGGATCAGTTATTAAGGTACAACCATCAGGCAGGAGATACAGGATCCCACACTACCAGGTTACGGATCAGTTATTACGCTACAACCATCAGGCCGGAGATACTGGATCCCACACTACCCAGTTCAGGATGAGTTATTACGCTACAACCATCAGGTAGGAGATACAGGATCCCACACTACCAGGTTCCGGATCAGTTATTACGCTACAACCATCAGGCAGGAGATACAGGATCCCACTCTACCAGGTTCCGGATCAGTTATTACGCTACAACCATCAGGCAGGAGATACAGGATCGCACACTACCAGATTCCGGATCAGTTATTACGCTACAACCATCAGGCAGGAGATACAGGCTCCCACACTACCAGGTTCAGGATCAGTTATTAAGCTACAACCATCAGGCAGGAGATACAGGAGCCCGCACTACCCGGTTCAGGATGAGTTATTACGCTACTGCCATCAGGCAGGAGATACAGGATCCCACACTACCAGGTTGCGGATCAGTTATTATGCTACAACTATCAGGCAGGAGATACAGGATCCCACACTACCAGGTTCCGGATCAGTTATTATGCTACAACCATCAGGCAGGAGATACAAGATCCCACACTACCAGTTTCCGGATCAGTTATTACGCTACAACCATCAGGCAGGTGATACAGGATCCCAGACTACCAGGTTCCGGATCAGTTATTACGCTACAACCGTCAGGCAGGAGATACAGGCTCCCAGACTACCAGGTTCCGGATCAGTTATTAAGCTACAACCATCAAGCAGGAGGTACAGGATCCCACACTACCAGCTTCCGGATCAGTTATTACGCTGCAACCATCAGGCAGGAGATACAGGATCCCACACTACCAGGTTCCGGATCAGTTATTACGCTACAACCATCAGGCAGGAGATACAGGATCACAGACTAACATGATCCGGATCAGTTATTACGCTACAACCATCAGGCAGGAGATACAGGATCACACACTACCAGATTCTGGATCAGTTATTACGCTACAACCATCAGGCAGGAGATACAGGCTCCCACACTACCAGGTTCAGGATCAGTTATTACGCTACAACCATCAGGCAGGAGATACAGGATCCCAAACTACCAGGTTCCGGATCAGTTATTACGCTACAACCATCAGGCAGGAGATACAGGATCCCACACTACCAGGTTCCGGATCAGTTATTACGCTACAACCATCAGGCAGGAGATACAGGATCCCACACTACCAGGTTCCGGATTAGTTATTAAGCTACAACCATCAGGCTGGAGATACAGGATCCCACACTACCTGCTTCCGGATCAGTTATTACGCTACAACCATCAGGCAGGAGATACAGGATCCCACACTACCAGTTTCCGAAGCAGTTATTACGCTACAACCATCAGGCAGGAGATACAGGATCCCACACTACCAGGTTCTGGATCAGTTATTACGTTACAACATTCAGGCAGGAGATACTGAATCCCACACTACAAGGTTGCGGATCAGTTATTACGCTACAACCGTCAGTCAGCAGATACAGGATACCACACTGCCAGTTTCCGGATCACTTATTATGCTACAACCGTCAGGCAGGAGATACAGAATCCCACACTACCAGGTTCCGGATCAGTTATTAAGGTACAACCATCAGGCAGGAGATACAGGATCCCACACTACCAGGTTCCGGATCAGTTATTAAGGTACAACCATCAGGCAGGAGATACAGGATACCACAGTACCAGGTTACGGATCAGTTATTAAGGTACAACCATCAGGCAGGAGATACAGGATCCCACACTACCAGGTTCCGGATCAGTTATTAAGGTACAACCATCAGGCAGGAGATACAGGATCCCAGACAACCAGATTCTGGATCAGTTATTACGCTACAACCATCAGGCAGGAGATACAGGCTCCCACTCAACCAGGTTCCGGATCAGTTATTTCGCTACAACCATCAGGCAGGAGATACAGGATCCCACACTACCAGGTTCTGGATCAGTTATTACGCTACAACCATCAGGCAGGAGATACAGGATCCCACACAACCAGGTTCCAGATAAGTTATTACGCTACAACCATCAGACAGGAGATACAGGATCCCACACTACCAGGTTCTGGATCAGTTATTACGCTACTACTATCAGGCAGGAGATACAGGATCCCAATCTACCAGGTTCCGGATCAGTTATTACGCTACAACCATCAGGCAGGAGATACAGGATCCCACACTACCAGCCTGCGGATCAGTTATTACGGTACAACCGTCAGGCAGGAGATACAGGATCCAAAACTACCAGTTTCCGGATCAGTTATTACGCTACAACCATCAGGCAGGAGATACAGGATCCCACACAACCAGGTTCCGGATCAGTTATTACGCTACAACCATCAGGCAGGAGATACAGGATCCCACACAACCAGGTTCCGGATCAGTTATTACGCTACAACCATCAGGCAGGAGATACAGGATCCCACAGTACCAGTTTCCGGATCAGTTATTATGCTACAACCATCAGGCAGGAGATACAGGATCCCACACTACCAGTTTCCGGATCAGTTATTATGCTACAACCATCAGGCATGAGATACAGGATCCCACACTACCAGTTTCCGGATCAGTTATTACGCTACAACCATCAGGCAGGAGATACAGGATCCCACACTACCAGCTTCCGGATCAGTTATTACGCTACAACCATCAGGCAGGAGATACAGGATCCCACACTACCAGCTTCCGGATCAGTTATTACGCTACGACCATCAGGCAGGAGATACAGGATCCCACACTACCAGTTTCCGGATCAGTTATTACGCTACAACCATCAGGCAGGAGATACAGGATCCCACACTACCAGTTTCCGGATCAGTTATTACGCTACAACCATCAGGCAGGAGGTACAGGATCCCACACTACCAGGTTCCGGATCAGTTATTACGCTACAACCATCAGGCCGGAGATACAGGATCCCACAGTACCAGGTTCCTGATCAGTTATTACGTTACAACCATCAGGCAGGAGATATAGGATCCCACACAACCAGGTTGCAGATCAGTCATTACGCTACAAATGTCAGGCAGGAGATACAGGATCCCACACTACCCGGTTCAGCATGAGTTATTACGCTACAACCATCAGGTAGGAGATAAAGGATCCCACACTACCAGGTTCCGGATCAGTTATGACGCTACAACCATCAGGCAGGAGATACAGGATCCCACACTACCAGTTTCCGGATCAGTTATTATGCTACAACCATCAGGCATGAGATACAGGATCCCACACTACCAGTTTCCGGATCAGTTATTACGCTACAACCATCAGGCAGGAGATACAGGATCCCACACTACCAGCTTCCGGATCAGTTATTACGCTACAACCATCAGGCAGGAGATACAGGATCCCACACTACCAGCTTCCGGATCAGTTATTACGCTACGACCATCAGGCAGGAGATACAGGATCCCACACTACCAGTTTCCGGATCAGTTATTACGCTACAACCATCAGGCAGGAGATACAGGATCCCACACTACCAGTTTCCGGATCAGTTATTACGCTACAACCATCAGGCAGGAGGTACAGGATCCCACACTACCAGGTTCCGGATCAGTTATTACTCTACAACCATCAGGCCGGAGATACAGGATCCCACAGTACCAGGTTCCTGATCAGTTATTACGTTACAACCATCAGGCAGGAGATATAGGATCCCACACAACCAGGTTGCAGATCAGTTATTACGCTACAAATGTCAGGCAGGAGATACAGGATCCCACACTACCCGGTTCAGGATGAGTTATTACGCTACAACCATCAGGTAGGAGATAAAGGATCCCACACTACCAGGTTCCGGATCAGTTATGACGCTACAACCATCAGGCAGGAGATACAGGATCCCACACTACCACGTTCAGGATCACTTATTACGCTACAACCATCAGGCAGGAGATAGAGGCTCCCACACTACCAGGTTCAGGATCAGTTATTACGCTACAACCATCAGGCGGGAGATACAGGATCCCACACTACCAGCTTCCGGATCAGTTATTACGCTACAACCATCAGGCAGGAGATACAGGATCCCACACTACCAGTTTCCGGATCAGTTATTATGCTACAACCATCAGGCAGGAGATACAGGATCCCACACTACCAGTTTCCGGATCAGTTATTACGCTACAACCATCAGGCAGGAGATACAGGATCCCACACTACCAGGTTCCGGATCAGTTATTACGCTACAACCATCAGGCCGGAGATACAGGATCCCACAGTACCAGGTTCCTGATCAGTTATTACGTTACAACCATCAGGCAGGAGATATAGGATCCCACACAACCAGGTTGCAGATCAGTTATTACGCTACAAATGTCAGGCAGGAGATACAGGATCCCACACTACCCGGTTCAGGATGAGTTATTACGCTACAACCATCAGGTAGGAGATACAGGATCCCACACTACCAGGTTCCGGATCAGTTATTACGCTACAACCATCAGGCAGGAGATACAGGATCCCACACTACCAGCTTCCGGATCAGTTATTACGCTACAACCATCAGGCAGGAGATACAGGATCCCACACTACCAGCTTCCGGATCAGTTATTACGCTACGACCATCAGGCAGGAGATACAGGATCCCACACTACCAGTTTCCGGATCAGTTATTACGCTACAACCATCAGGCAGGAGATACAGGATCCCACACTACCAGTTTCCGAATCAGTTATTACGCTACAACCATCAGGCAGGAGGTACAGGATCCCACACTACCAGGTTCCGGATCAGTTATTACGCTACAACCATCAGGCCGGAGATACAGGATCCCACAGTACCAGGTTCCTGATCAGTTATTACGTTACAACCATCAGGCAGGAGATATAGGATCCCACACAACCAGGTTGCAGATCAGTTATTACGCTACAAATGTCAGGCAGGAGATACAGGATCCCACACTACCCGGTTCAGGATGAGTTATTACGCTACAACCATCAGGTAGGAGATAAAGGATCCCACACTACCAGGTTCCGGATCAGTTATGACGCTACAACCATCAGGCAGGAGATACAGGATCCCACACTACCAGTTTCCGGATCAGTTATTATGCTACAACCATCAGGCATGAGATACAGGATCCCACACTACCAGTTTCCGGATCAGTTATTACGCTACAACCATCAGGCAGGAGATACAGGATCCCACACTACCAGCTTCCGGATCAGTTATTACGCTACAACCATCAGGCAGGAGATACAGGATCCCACACTACCAGCTTCCGGATCAGTTATTACGCTACAACCATCAGGCAGGAGATACAGGATCCCACACTACCAGTTTCCGGATCAGTTATTACGCTACAACCATCAGGCAGGAGATACAGGATCCCACACTACCAGTTTCCGGATCAGTTATTACGCTACAACCATCAGGCAGGAGATACAGGATCCCACACTACCAGGTTCCGGATCAGTTATTACGCTACAACCATCAGGCCGGAGATACAGGATCCCACAGTACCAGGTTCCTGATCAGTTATTACGTTACAACCATCAGGCAGGAGATATAGGATCCCACACAACCAGGTTGCAGATCAGTTATTACGCTACAAATGTCAGGCAGGAGATACAGGATCCCACACTACCCGGTTCAGGATGAGTTATTACGCTACAACCATCAGGTAGGAGATAAAGGATCCCACACTACCAGGTTCCGGATCAGTTATGACGCTACAACCATCAGGCAGGAGATACAGGATCCCACACTACCACGTTCAGGATCACTTATTACGCTACAACCATCAGGCAGGAGATAGAGGCTCCCACACTACCAGGTTCAGGATCAGTTATTACGCTACAACCATCAGGCGGGAGATACAGGATCCCACACTACCAGCTTCCGGATCAGTTATTACGCTACAACCATCAGGCAGGAGATACAGGATCCCACACTACCAGTTTCCGGATCAGTTATTATGCTACAACCATCAGGCAGGAGATACAGGATCCCACACTACCAGTTTCCGGATCAGTTATTACGCTACAACCATCAGGCAGGAGATACAGGATCCCACACTACCAGGTTCCGGATCAGTTATTACGCTACAACCATCAGGCCGGAGATACAGGATCCCACAGTACCAGGTTCCTGATCAGTTATTACGTTACAACCATCAGGCAGGAGATATAGGATCCCACACAACCAGGTTGCAGATCAGTTATTACGCTACAAATGTCAGGCAGGAGATACAGGATCCCACACTACCCGGTTCAGGATGAGTTATTACGCTACAACCATCAGGTAGGAGATACAGGATCCCACACTACCAGGTTCCGGATCAGTTATTACGCTACAACCATCAGGCAGGAGATACAGGATCCCACACTACCAGCTTCCGGATCAGTTATTACGCTACAACCATCAGGCAGGAGATACAGGATCCCACACTACCAGCTTCCGGATCAGTTATTACGCTACGACCATCAGGCAGGAGATACAGGATCCCACACTACCAGTTTCCGGATCAGTTATTACGCTACAACCATCAGGCAGGAGATACAGGATCCCACACTACCAGTTTCCGAATCAGTTATTACGCTACAACCATCAGGCAGGAGGTACAGGATCCCACACTACCAGGTTCCGGATCAGTTATTACGCTACAACCATCAGGCCGGAGATACAGGATCCCACAGTACCAGGTTCCTGATCAGTTATTACGTTACAACCATCAGGCAGGAGATATAGGATCCCACACAACCAGGTTGCAGATCAGTTATTACGCTACAAATGTCAGGCAGGAGATACAGGATCCCACACTACCCGGTTCAGGATGAGTTATTACGCTACAACCATCAGGTAGGAGATAAAGGATCCCACACTACCAGGTTCCGGATCAGTTATGACGCTACAACCATCAGGCAGGAGATACAGGATCCCACACTACCAGTTTCCGGATCAGTTATTATGCTACAACCATCAGGCATGAGATACAGGATCCCACACTACCAGTTTCCGGATCAGTTATTACGCTACAACCATCAGGCAGGAGATACAGGATCCCACACTACCAGCTTCCGGATCAGTTATTACGCTACAACCATCAGGCAGGAGATACAGGATCCCACACTACCAGCTTCCGGATCAGTTATTACGCTACAACCATCAGGCAGGAGATACAGGATCCCACACTACCAGTTTCCGGATCAGTTATTACGCTACAACCATCAGGCAGGAGATACAGGATCCCACACTACCAGTTTCCGGATCAGTTATTACGCTACAACCATCAGGCAGGAGATACAGGATCCCACACTACCAGGTTCCGGATCAGTTATTACGCTACAACCATCAGGCCGGAGATACAGGATCCCACAGTACCAGGTTCCTGATCAGTTATTACGTTACAACCATCAGGCAGGAGATATAGGATCCCACACAACCAGGTTGCAGATCAGTTATTACGCTACAAATGTCAGGCAGGAGATACAGGATCCCACACTACCCGGTTCAGGATGAGTTATTACGCTACAACCATCAGGTAGGAGATACAGGATCCCACACTACCAGGTTCCGGATCAGTTATTACGCTACAACCATCAGGCAGGAGATACAGGATCCCACACTACCACGTTCAGGATCACTTATTACGCTACAACCATCAGGCAGGAGATACAGGATCCCAAACTACCAGCTTCCATATGAGTTATGAAGCTACAACTGTCAGGCAGGAGATACAGATTCCCACACTACCAGGTTCCGGATCAGTTATTATGCTACAACCATCAGGCTGGTGATACAGGATCCCACACTACCAGGCTGCGGATTTGTTATTACGCTACAACCATCAGGCAGGAGATACAGGATCCCACAGTACCAGTTACCGGATCAGTTATTATGCTACAACCATCAGGCAGGAGATACAGGATCCCACACTACCAGTTTCCGGATCAGTTATTATGCTACAACCATCAGGCAGGAGATACAGGATCCCACACTACCAGTTTCCGGATCAGTTATTACGCTACAACCATCAGGCAGGAGATACAGGATCCCACACTACCAGCTTCCGGATCAGTTATTACGCTACAACCATCAGGCAGGAGATACAGGATCCCTCACTACCAGCTTCCGGATCAGTTATTACGCTACAACCATCAGGCAAGAGATACAGGATCCCACACTACCAGCTTCCGGATCAGTTATTACGCTACGACCATCAGGCAGGAGATACAGGATCCCACACTACCAGCTTCAGGATCAGTTATTATGCTACAACCATCAGGCAGGAGATACAGGATCCCACACTACCAGTTTCCGGATCAGTTATTATGCTACAACCATCAGGCAGGAGATACAGGATCCCACACTATCAGGTTCCGGATCAGTTATTACGCTACAACCATCAGGCCGGAAATACAGGATCCCACAGTACCAGGTTCCTGATCAGTTATTACGTTACAACCATCAGGCAGGAGATATAGGATCCCACACAACCAGGTTGCAGATCAGTTATTACGCTACAAATGTCAGGCAGGAGATACAGGATCCCACACTACCCGGTTCAGGATGAGTTATTACGCTACAACCATCAGGTAGGAGATACAGGATCCCACACTACCAGGTTCCGGATCAGTTATTACGCTACAACCATCAGGCAGGAGATACAGGATCCCACACTACCACGTTCAGGATCACTTATTACGCTACAACCATCAGGCAGGAGATAGAGGCTCCCACACTACCAGGTTCAGGATCAGTTATTACGCTACAACCATCAGGCAGTTGATACAGGATCCCACACTACCAGATTCCGGATCAGTTATTACGCTACAACCATCAGGCCGGAGATACAGGATCCCACACTACCAGGCTGCGGATCAGTTATTACGCTACAACCATCAGGCAGGAGATACAGGATCCCACACTACCAGGTTCCGTATCAGTTATTACGCTACAACCATCAGGCAGTTGATACAGGATCCCACACTACCAGATTCCGGATCAGTTATTACGCTACAACCATCAGGCCGGAGATACAGGATCCCACACTACCCTGTTCAGGATGAGTTATTACGCTACAACCATCAGGTAGGAGATACAGGATCCCACACTACCAGGTTCCGGATCAGTTATTACGCTACAGCCATTAGGCAGGAGATACAGGATCCCACACTACCAGCTTCCGGATCAGTTATTACGCTACAACCATCAGGCAGGAGATACAGGATCCCACTCTACCAGGTTTCGGATCAGTTATTACTCTACAACCATCAGGCCGGAGAGACAGGATCCCACACTACCAGGTTCCGGATCAGTTATTAAGGTACAACTATCAGGCAGGAGATACAGGCTCCCACACTACCAGGTTCCGGATAAGTTATTACGCCACAACCATCAGGCAGGAGATACAGGATCCCACACTACCAGTTTCCGGATCAGTTATTACGCTACGACCATCAGGCAGGAGATACAGCATCCCAGAAAACCAGATTCTGGATCAGTTATTACGCTACAACCATCAGGCAGGAGATACAGGCTCCCTCACTACCAGGTTCAGGATCAGTTATTACGCTACAACCATCAGGCAGGAGATACAGGATCCAACACTACCGCGTTCCGGATCAGTTATTACGCAACAACCATCAGGCAGGAGATACAGGATCCCACACTTGCAGGTTCCGGATCAGTTATTAAGGTACAACCATAAGGCAGGAGATACAGGATCCCACACTACCATGTTCCGGATCAGTTATTACACTACAACCATCAGGCAGGAGACACAGGATCCCACACTACCAGGTTCCGGATCAGTTATTACGCTACAACCATCAGGCCGTAGATACAGGATCCCACAATACCAGGTTCTGGATCAGTTATTAAGCTACAACCATCAGGCAGGAGATACAGGATCCCACACTACCAGTTTCCGGATCAGTTATTATGCTACAACCATCAGGCAGGAGATACAGGATCCCACACTACCAGGTTCCGGATCAGTTATTACGCTACAACCATCAGGCCGGAGATACAGGATCCCACAGTACCAGGTTCCTGATCAGTTATTACGTTACAACCATCAGGCAGGAGATATAGGATCCCACACAACCAGGTTGCAGACCAGTTATTACGCTACAAATGTCAGGCAGGAGATACAGGATCCCACACTACCCGGTTCAGGATGAGTTATTACGCTACAACCATCAGGTAGGAGATACAGGATCCCACACTACCAGGTTCCGGATCAGTTATTACGCTACAACCATCAGGCAGGAGATACAGGATCCCACACTACCACGTTCAGGATCACTTATTACGCTACAACCATCAGGCAGGAGATAGAGGCTCCCACACTACCAGGTTCAGGATCAGTTATTACGCTACAACCATCAGGCAGTTGATACAGGATCCCACACTACCAGATTCCGGATCAGTTATTACGCTACAACCATCAGGCCGGAGATACAGGATCCCACACTACCAGGCTGCGGATCAGTTATTACGCTACAACCATCAGGCAGGAGATACAGGATCCCACCCTACCAGGTTCCGTATCAGTTATTACGCTACAACCATCAGGCAGTTGATACAGGATCCCACACTACCAGATTCCGGATCAGTTATTACGCTACAACCATCAGGCCGGAGATACAGGATCCCACACTACCCTGTTCAGGATGAGTTATTACGCTACAACCATCAGGTAGGAGATACAGGATCCCACACTACCAGGTTCCGGATCAGTTATTACGCTACAGCCATTAGGCAGGAGATACAGGATCCCACACTACCAGCTTCCGGATCAGTTATTACGCTACAACCATCAGGCAGGAGATACAGGATCCCACTCTACCAGGTTTCGGATCAGTTATTACTCTACAACCATCAGGCCGGAGAGACAGGATCCCACACTACCAGGTTCCGGATCAGTTATTAAGGTACAACTATCAGGCAGGAGATACAGGCTCCCACACTACCAGGTTCCGGATAAGTTATTACGCCACAACCATCAGGCAGGAGATACAGGATCCCACACTACCAGATTCTGGATCAGTTATTACGCTACAACCATCAGGCAGGAGATACAGGCTCCCTCACTACCAGGTTCAGGATCAGTTATTACGCTACAACCATCAGGCAGGAGATACAGGATCCAACACTACCGCGTTCCGGATCAGTTATTACGCTACAACCATCAGGCAGGAGATACAGGATCCCGCACTTGCAGGTTCCGGATCAGTTATTAAGGTACAACCATAAGGCAGGAGATACAGGATCCCACACTACCATGTTCCGGATCAGTTATTACACTACAACCATCAGGCAGGAGACACAGGATCCCACACTACCAGGTTCCGGATCAGTTATTACGCTACAACCATCAGGCCGTAGATACAGGATCCCACAATACCAGGTTCTGGATCAGTTATTAAGCTACAACCATCAGGCAGGAGATACAGGATCCCAGACAACCAGATTCTGGATCAGTTATTACGCTACAACCATCAGGCCGGAGATACAGGCTCCCACACTACCAGGTTCAGGATCAGTTATTACACTACAACCATCAGGCAGGAGATACAGGATCCCACACTACCAGGTTCCGGATCAGTTATTACGCTACAACCATAAGGCTGGAGATACAGGATCCCCCACTACCAGCTTCCGGATCAGTTATTACACTACAACCATCAGGCAGGAGATACAGGATCCCACACTACCAGTTTCCGGAGCAGTTATTACGCTACAACCATCAGGCAGGAGATACAGGATCCCACACTACCCGGTTGCGGATCAGTTATTAAGGTACAACCATCAGGCAGGAGATACAGGATCCCACACTACCAGGTTCCGGATCAGTTATTACGCTACAACCATCAGGCAGGAGATACAGGCTCCCACACAACCAGGTTCCGGATCAGTTATTTCGCTACAACCATCAGGCAGGAGATACAGGATCGCACACTACCTGGTTCCGGATCAGTTATTATGCTAAAACCATCAGGCAGGAGATACAGGATCCCAGACAATCAGATTCTGGATCAGTTATTACGCTACAACCATCAGGCAGGAGATACAGGATCCCACACTACCAGGTTCCGGATCAGTTATTACGCTACAACCATCAGGCAGGAGATACAGGATCCCACACTACACGCCTGCGGATCAGTTATTACGCTACAGCCATCAGGCAGGAGATACAGGATCCCGTTCTACCCGGTTCAGGATGAGTTATTACGCTACAGCCATCAGGCAGGAGATACAGGATCCCACACTACCAGGTTGCGGATCAGTTATTATGCTACAACTATCAGGCAGGAGATACAGTATCCCACACTACCAGGTTCCGGATCAGTTATTACGCTACAACCATCAGGCAGGAGATACAGGACCCCACACTACCAGGTTCCGGATCAGTTATTACGCTACAACCATCAGGCAGGAGATACAGGATCCCACACTACCAGGTTCCGGCTCAGTTATTACGCTACAACCATCAGGCAGGAGATACAGGATCCCACACTACCAGGTTCCGGATCAGTTATTATGCTACAACCATCAGGCAGGAGATACAGGATCCCACACTACCAGCTTCCGGATCAGTTATTACGCTACAACCATCAGGCAGGAGATAAAGGATCCCACACTACCAGCTTCCGGATCAGTTATTACGCTGCAACCATCAGGCAGGAGATACAAGATCCCACACTACCAGTTTCCAGATCAGTTATTACGCTACAACCATCAGGCAGGAGATACAGGATCCCACACTACCAGCTTCCGGATCAGTTATTATGCTACAACTATCAGGCAGGAGATACAGGATCCCACACTACCAGGATCCGGATCAGTTATTACGGTACAACCGTCAGGCAAGAGATACAGGATCCCACACTACCAGTTTCCGCATCAGTTATTACGCTACAACCATCAGGCAGGAGATACAGGATCCCACACAACCAGGTTCCGGATCTGTTATTACGCTACAACCATCAGGCAGGAGATACAGGATCCCACACTACCAGTTTCCGGATCAGTTATTATGCTACAACCATCAGGCAGGAGATACAGGATCCCACACAACCAGGTTCCGGATCAGTTATTATGCTACAACCATCAGGCAGGAGATACAGGATCCCACACTACCAGGTTCCGGATCAGTTATTACGCTACGGCCATCAGGCAGGAGATACAGGATCCCACACTACCAGTTTCCGGATCAGTTATTACGCTACAACCATCAGGCAGGAGATACAGGATCCCACACTACCAGTTTCCGGATCAGTTATTACACTACAACCATCAGGCAGGAGATACAGGATCCCACACTACCAGGTTCCGGATCAGTTATTACGCTAGAACTATCAGGCAGGTGATACAGGATCCCACACTACCAGGATCCGGATCAGTTATTACACTACAACCATCAGGCAGGAGATACAGGATCCCACACGACCAGTTTCCGGATCAGTGATTACGCTACAACCATCAGGCAGGAGATACAGGATCCCACACTACCAGGTTCCGGATCAGTTATTACGCTACAACCATCAGGCCGGAGATACAGGATCCCACACTACCAGGTTCCTGATCAGTTATTACGTTACAACCATCAGGCAGGAGATATAGGATCCCACACATCCAGGTTGCAGATCAGTTATTACGCTACAAATGTCAGGCAGGAGATACAGGATCCCACATTACCAGGTTCCGGATCAGTTATTAAGGTACAACCATCAGGCAGGAGATACAGGATCCCACACCACCAGGTTCCTGATCAGTTATTACGTTACAACCATCAGGCAGGAGATATAGGATCCGACACATCCAGGTTGCAGATCAGTTATTACGCTACAAATGTCAGGCAGGAAATACAGGATCCCACATTACCAGGTTCCGGATCAGTTATTAAGGTACAACCATCAGGCAGGAGATAAAGGATCACACACTACCAGGTTCCGGATCAGTTATTACGCTACAACCATCAGGCAGGAGATATAGGATCCCACACTACCAGGTTCCAGATCAGTTATTAAGGTACAACCATAAGGCAGGAGACACAGGATCCCACACTACCAGGTTCCGGATCAGTTATTAAGGTACAACCATCAGGCAGGAGATACAGGATCCCACACTACCAGGTTACGGATCAGTTATTACGCTACAACCATCAGGCCGGAGATACTGGATCCCACACTACCCGGTTCAGGATGAGTTATTACGCTACAACCATCAGGTAGGAGATACAGGATCCCACACTACCAGGTTCCGGATCAGTTATTACGCTACAACCATCAGGCAGGAGATACAGGATCCCACACTACCACGTTCAGGATCACTTATTACGCTACAACCATCAGGCAGGAGATAGAGGCTCCCACACTACCAGGTTCAGGATCAGTTATTACGCTACAACCATCAGGCAGGAGATACAGGATCCCAAACTACCAGCTTCCATATGAGTTATTATGCTACAACTGTCAGGCAGGAGATACAGATTCCCACACTACCAGGTTCCGGATCAGTTATTATGCTACAACCATCAGGCTGGTGATACAGGATCCCACACTACCAGCCTGCGGATCAGTTATTACGCTATAACCATCAGGCAGGAGATACAGGATCCCACACTACCAGGTTCCGTATCAGTTATTACGCTACAACCATCAGGCAGTTGATACAGGATCCCACACTACCAGATTCTGGATCAGTTATTACGCTACAACCATCAGGCCGGAGATACTGGATCCCACACTACCCTGTTCAGGATGAGTTATTACGCTACAACCATCAGGTAGGAGATACAGGATCCCACACTACCAGGTTCCGGATCAGTTATTACGCTACAACCATCAGGCAGGAGATACAGGATCCCACACTACACGCCTGCGGATCAGTTATTACGCTACAGCCATCAGGCAGGAGATACAGGATCCCGTACTACCCGGTTCAGGATGAGTTATTACGCTACAGCCATCAGGCAGGAGATACAGGATCCCACACTACCAGGTTGCGGATCAGTTATTATGCTACAACTATCAGGCAGGAGATACAGGATCCCACACTACCAGGTTCCGGATCAGTTATTACGCTACAACCATCAGGCAGGAGATACAGGACCCCACACTACCAGGTTCCGGATCAGTTATTACGCTACAACCATCAGGCAGGAGATACAGGATCCCACACTACCAGGTTCCGGATCAGTTATTACGCTTCAACCATCAGGCAGGAGATACAGGATCCCACACTACCAGGTTCCGGATCAGTTATTATGCTACAACCATCAGGCAGGAGATACAGGATCCCACACTACCAGCTTCCGGATCAGTTATTACGCTACAACCATCAGGCAGGAGATAAAGGATCCCACAGTACCAGCTTCCGGATCAGTTATTACGCTGCAACCATCAGGCAGGAGATACAAGATCCCACACTACCAGTTTCCGGATCAGTTATTACGCTACAACCATCAGGCAGGAGATACAGGATCCCACACTACCAGCTTCCGGATCAGTTATTATGCTACAACTATCAGGCAGGAGATACAGGATCCCACACTACCAGGATCCGGATCAGTTATTACGGTACAACCGTCAGGCAAGAGATACAGGATCCCACACTACCAGTTTCCGGATCAGTTATTACGCTACAACCATCAGGCAGGAGATACAGGATCCCACACAACCAGGTTCCGGATCTGTTATTACGCTACAACCATCAGGCAGGAGATACAGGATCCCACACTACCAGTTTCCGGATCAGTTATTATGCTACAACCATCAGGCAGGAGATACAGGATCCCACACAACCAGGTTCCGGATCAGTTATTATGCTACAACCATCAGGCAGGAGATACAGGATCCCACACTACCAGGTTCCGGATCAGTTATTACGCTACGGCCATCAGGCAGGAGATACAGGATCCCACACTACCAGTTTCCGGATCAGTTATTACGCTACAACCATCAGGCAGGAGATACAGGATCCCACACTACCAGGTTCCGGATCAGTTATTACGCTACAACTATCAGGCAGGTGATACAGGATCCCACACTACCAGGATCCGGATCAGTTATTACGCTACAACCATCAGGCAGGAGATACAGGATCCCACACGACCAGTTTCCGGATCAGTTATTACGCTACAACCATCAGGCAGGAGATACAGGATCCCACACTACCAGGATCCGGATCAGTTATTACGGTACAACCGTCAGGCAAGAGATACAGGATCCCACACTACCAGTTTCCGGATCAGTTATTACGCTACAACCATCAGGCAGGAGATACAGGATCCCACACAACCAGGTTCCGGATCTGTTATTACGCTACAACCATCAGGCAGGAGATACAGGATCCCACACTACCAGTTTCCGGATCAGTTATTATGCTACAACCATCAGGCAGGAGATACAGGATCCCACACAACCAGGTTCCGGATCAGTTATTATGCTACAACCATCAGGCAGGAGATACAGGATCCCACACTACCAGGTTCCGGATCAGTTATTACGCTACGGCCATCAGGCAGGAGATACAGGATCCCACACTACCAGTTTCCGGATCAGTTATTACGCTACAACCATCAGGCAGGAGATACAGGATCCCACACTACCAGTTTCCGGATCAGTTATTACACTACAACCATCAGGCAGGAGATACAGGATCCCACACTACCAGGTTCCGGATCAGTTATTACGCTAGAACTATCAGGCAGGTGATACAGGATCCCACACTACCAGGATCCGGATCAGTTATTACACTACAACCATCAGGCAGGAGATACAGGATCCCACACGACCAGTTTCCGGATCAGTTATTACGCTACAACCATCAGGCAGGAGATACAGGATCCCACACTACCAGGTTCCGGATCAGTTATTACGCTACAACCATCAGGCCGGAGATACAGGATCCCACACTACCAGGTTCCTGATCAGTTATTACGTTACAACCATCAGGCAGGAGATATAGGATCCCACACATCCAGGTTGCAGATCAGTTATTACGCTACAAATGTCAGGCAGGAGGTACAGGATCCCACATTACCAGGTTCCGGATCAGTTATTAAGGTACAACCATCAGGCAGGAGATACAGGATCCCACACCACCAGGTTCCTGATCAGTTATTACGTTACAACCATCAGGCAGGAGATATAGGATCCGACACATCCAGGTTGCAGATCAGTTATTACGCTACAAATGTCAGGCAGGAAATACAGGATCCCACATTACCAGGTTCCGGATCAGTTATTAAGGTACAACCATCAGGCAGGAGATAAAGGATCACACACTACCAGGTTCCGGATCAGTTATTACGCTACAACCATCAGGCAGGAGATATAGGATCCCACACTACCAGGTTCCAGATCAGTTATTAAGGTACAACCATAAGGCAGGAGACACAGGATCCCACACTACCAGGTTCCGGATCAGTTATTAAGGTACAACCATCAGGCAGGAGATACAGGATCCCACACTACCAGGTTACGGATCAGTTATTACGCTACAACCATCAGGCCGGAGATACTGGATCCCACACTACCCGGTTCAGGATGAGTTATTACGCTACAACCATCAGGTAGGAGATACAGGATCCCACACTACCAGGTTCCGGATCAGTTATTACGCTACAACCATCAGGCAGGAGATACAGGATCCCACACTACCACGTTCAGGATCACTTATTACGCTACAACCATCAGGCAGGAGATAGAGGCTCCCACACTACCAGGTTCAGGATCAGTTATTACGCTACAACCATCAGGCAGGAGATACAGGATCCCAAACTACCAGCTTCCATATGAGTTATTATGCTACAACTGTCAGGCAGGAGATACAGATTCCCACACTACCAGGTTCCGGATCAGTTATTATGCTACAACCATCAGGCTGGTGATACAGGATCCCACACTACCAGCCTGCGGATCAGTTATTACGCTATAACCATCAGGCAGGAGATACAGGATCCCACACTACCAGGTTCCGTATCAGTTATTACGCTACAACCATCAGGCAGTTGATACAGGATCCCACACTACCAGATTCTGGATCAGTTATTACGCTACAACCATCAGGCCGGAGATACTGGATCCCACACTACCCTGTTCAGGATGAGTTATTACGCTACAACCATCAGGTAGGAGATACAGGATCCCACACTACCAGGTTCCGGATCAGTTATTACGCTACAACCATCAGGCAGGAGATACAGGATCCCACACTACACGCCTGCGGATCAGTTATTACGCTACAGCCATCAGGCAGGAGATACAGGATCCCGTACTACCCGGTTCAGGATGAGTTATTACGCTACAGCCATCAGGCAGGAGATACAGGATCCCACACTACCAGGTTGCGGATCAGTTATTATGCTACAACTATCAGGCAGGAGATACAGGATCCCACACTACCAGGTTCCGGATCAGTTATTACGCTACAACCATCAGGCAGGAGATACAGGACCCCACACTACCAGGTTCCGGATCAGTTATTACGCTACAACCATCAGGCAGGAGATACAGGATCCCACACTACCAGGTTCCGGATCAGTTATTACGCTTCAACCATCAGGCAGGAGATACAGGATCCCACACTACCAGGTTCCGGATCAGTTATTATGCTACAACCATCAGGCAGGAGATACAGGATCCCACACTACCAGCTTCCGGATCAGTTATTACGCTACAACCATCAGGCAGGAGATAAAGGATCCCACAGTACCAGCTTCCGGATCAGTTATTACGCTGCAACCATCAGGCAGGAGATACAAGATCCCACACTACCAGTTTCCGGATCAGTTATTACGCTACAACCATCAGGCAGGAGATACAGGATCCCACACTACCAGCTTCCGGATCAGTTATTATGCTACAACTATCAGGCAGGAGATACAGGATCCCACACTACCAGGATCCGGATCAGTTATTACGGTACAACCGTCAGGCAAGAGATACAGGATCCCACACTACCAGTTTCCGGATCAGTTATTACGCTACAACCATCAGGCAGGAGATACAGGATCCCACACAACCAGGTTCCGGATCTGTTATTACGCTACAACCATCAGGCAGGAGATACAGGATCCCACACTACCAGTTTCCGGATCAGTTATTATGCTACAACCATCAGGCAGGAGATACAGGATCCCACACAACCAGGTTCCGGATCAGTTATTATGCTACAACCATCAGGCAGGAGATACAGGATCCCACACTACCAGGTTCCGGATCAGTTATTACGCTACGGCCATCAGGCAGGAGATACAGGATCCCACACTACCAGTTTCCGGATCAGTTATTACGCTACAACCATCAGGCAGGAGATACAGGATCCCACACTACCAGGTTCCGGATCAGTTATTACGCTACAACTATCAGGCAGGTGATACAGGATCCCACACTACCAGGATCCGGATCAGTTATTACGCTACAACCATCAGGCAGGAGATACAGGATCCCACACGACCAGTTTCCGGATCAGTTATTACGCTACAACCATCAGGCAGGAGATACAGGATCCCACACTACCAGGTTCCGGATCAGTTATTACGCTACAACCATCAGGCCGGAGATACAGGATCCCACACTACCAGGTTCCTGATCAGTTATTACGTTACAACCATCAGGCAGGAGATATAGGATCCCACACATCCAGGTTGCAGATCAGTTATTACGCTACAAATGTCAGGCAGGAGATACAGGATCCCACATTACCAGGTTCCGGATCAGTTATTAAGGTACAACCATCAGGCAGGAGATACAGGATCCCACACCACCAGGTTCCTGATCAGTTATTACGTTACAACCATCAGGCAGGAGATATAGGATCCCACACATCCAGGTTGCAGATCAGTTATTACGCTACAAATGTCAGGCAGGAAATACAGGATCCCACATTACCAGGTTCCGGATCAGTTATTAAGGTACAACCATCAGGCAGGAGATAAAGGATCACACACTACCAGGTTCCGGATCAGTTATTACGCTACAACCATCAGGCAGGAGATATAGGATTCCACACTACCAGGTTCCAGATCAGTTATTAAGGTACAACCATAAGGCAGGAGACACAGGATCCCACACTACCAGGTTCCGGATCAGTTATTAAGGTACAACCATCAGGCAGGAGATACAGGATCCCACACTACCAGGTTACGGATCAGTTATTACGCTACAACCATCAGGCCGGAGATACTGGATCCCACACTACCCGGTTCAGGATGAGTTATTACGCTACAACCATCAGGTAGGAGATACAGGATCCCACACTACCAGGTTCCGGATCAGTTATTACGCTACAACCATCAGGCAGGAGATACAGGATCCCACACTACCACGTTCAGGATCACTTATTACGCTACAACCATCAGGCAGGAGATAGAGGCTCCCACACTACCAGGTTCAGGATCAGTTATTACGCTACAACCATCAGGCAGGAGATACAGGATCCCAAACTACCAGCTTCCATATGAGTTATTATGCTACAACTGTCAGGCAGGAGATACAGATTCCCACACTACCAGGTTCCGGATCAGTTATTATGCTACAACCATCAGGCTGGTGATACAGGATCCCACACTACCAGGCTGCGGATCAGTTATTACGCTATAACCATCAGGCAGGAGATACAGGATCCCACACTACCAGGTTCCGTATCAGTTATTACGCTACAACCATCAGGCAGTTGATACAGGATCCCACACTACCAGATTCCGGATCAGTTATTACGCTACAACCATCAGGCCGGAGATACTGGATCCCACACTACCCTGTTCAGGATGAGTTATTACGCTACAACCATCAGGTAGGAGATACAGGATCCCACACTACCAGGTTCCGGATCAGTTATTACGCTACAACCATCAGGCAGGAGATACAGGATCCCACACTACCAGCTTCCGGAGCAGTTATTACGCTACAACCATCAGGCAGGAGGTACAGGATCCCACACTACCAGGTTTCGGATCAGTTATTACTCTACAACCATCAGGCCGGAGATACAGGATCCCACACTACCAGGTTCCGGATCAGTTATTAAGGTACAACCATCAGGCAGGAGATACAGGCTCCCACACTACCAGGTTCAGGATCAGTTATTACGCTACAACCATCAGGCAGGAGATACAGGATCCCACACTAAAAGGTTCCGGATAAGTTATTACGCTACAACCATCAGGCAGGAGATACAGGATCCCACACTACCAGTTTCCGGATCAGTTATTACGCTACAACCATCAGGCAGGAGATACAGGCTCCCACACTACCAGGTTCAGGATCAGTTATTACGCTACAACCATCAGGCAGGAGATACAGGCTCCCTCACTACCAGGTTCCGGATCAGTTATTACGCTACAACCATCAGGCAGGAGATACAGGATCCCACACTACCAGGTTCCGGATCAGTTATTACGCTACAACCATCAGGCAGGAGATAAAGGATCCCCCACTACCAGCTTCCGGATCAGTTATTACGCTACAACCATCAGGCAGGAGATACAGGATCCCACACTACCAGTTTCCGGAGCAGTTATTACGCTACAACCATCAGGCAAGAGATATAGGATCCCACACTACCAGGTTCCGGATCAGTTATTAAGGTACAACCATAAGGCAGGAGACACAGGATCCCACACTACCAGTTTCCGGATCAGTTATTAAGGTACAACCATCAGGCAGGAGATACAGGATCCCACACTACCAGGTTACGGATCAGTTATTACGCTACAACCATCAGGCCGGAGATACTGGATCCCACACTACCCGGTTCAGGATGAGTTATTACGCTACAACCATCAGGTAGGAGATACAGGATCCCACACTACCAGGTTCCGGATCAGTTATTACGCTACAACCATCAGGCAGGAGATACAGGATCCCACACTACCACGTTCAGGATCACTTATTACGCTACAACCATCAGGCAGGAGATAGAGGCTCCCACACTACCAGGTTCAGGATCAGTTATTACGCTACAACCATCAGGCAGGAGATACAGGATCCCAAACTACCAGCTTCCATATGAGTTATTATGCTACAACTGTCAGGCAGGAGATACAGATTCCCACACTACCAGGTTCCGGATCAGTTATTATGCTACAACCATCAGGCTGGTGATACAGGATCCCACACTACCAGGCTGCGGATCAGTTATTACGCTATAACCATCAGGCAGGAGATACAGGATCCCACACTACCAGGTTCCGTATCAGTTATTACGCTACAACCATCAGGCAGTTGATACAGGATCCCACACTACCAGATTCCGGATCAGTTATTACGCTACAACCATCAGGCCGGAGATACTGGATCCCACACTACCAGTTTCCGGATCAGTTATTACGCTACAACCATCAGGCAGGAGATACAGGATCCCACACTACCAGGTTCCGGATCAGTTATTACGCTACAACTATCAGGCAGGTGATACAGGATCCCACACTACCAGGATCCGGATCAGTTATTACGCTACAACCATCAGGCAGGAGATACAGGATCCCACACGACCAGTTTCCGGATCAGTTATTACGCTACAACCATCAGGCAGGAGATACAGGATCCCACACTACCAGGTTCCGGATCAGTTATTACGCTACAACCATCAGGCCGGAGATACAGGATCCCACACTACCAGGTTCCTGATCAGTTATTACGTTACAACCATCAGGCAGGAGATATAGGATCCCACACATCCAGGTTGCAGATCAGTTATTACGCTACAAATGTCAGGCAGGAGATACAGGATCCCACATTACCAGGTTCCGGATCAGTTATTAAGGTACAACCATCAGGCAGGAGATACAGGATCCCACACCACCAGGTTCCTGATCAGTTATTACGTTACAACCATCAGGCAGGAGATATAGGATCCCACACATCCAGGTTGCAGATCAGTTATTACGCTACAAATGTCAGGCAGGAAATACAGGATCCCACATTACCAGGTTCCGGATCAGTTATTAAGGTACAACCATCAGGCAGGAGATAAAGGATCACACACTACCAGGTTCCGGATCAGTTATTACGCTACAACCATCAGGCAGGAGATATAGGATCCCACACTACCAGGTTCCAGATCAGTTATTAAGGTACAACCATAAGGCAGGAGACACAGGATCCCACACTACCAGGTTCCGGATCAGTTATTAAGGTACAACCATCAGGCAGGAGATACAGGATCCCACACTACCAGGTTACGGATCAGTTATTACGCTACAACCATCAGGCCGGAGATACTGGATCCCACACTACCCGGTTCAGGATGAGTTATTACGCTACAACCATCAGGTAGGAGATACAGGATCCCACACTACCAGGTTCCGGATCAGTTATTACGCTACAACCATCAGGCAGGAGATACAGGATCCCACACTACCACGTTCAGGATCACTTACTACGCTACAACCATCAGGCAGGAGATAGAGGCTCCCACACTACCAGGTTCAGGATCAGTTATTACGCTACAACCATCAGGCAGGAGATACAGGATCCCAAACTACCAGCTTCCATATGAGTTATTATGCTACAACTGTCAGGCAGGAGATACAGATTCCCACACTACCAGGTTCCGGATCAGTTATTATGCTACAACCATCAGGCTGGTGATACAGGATCCCACACTACCAGGCTGCGGATCAGTTATTACGCTATAACCATCAGGCAGGAGATACAGGATCCCACACTACCAGGTTCCGTATCAGTTATTACGCTACAACCATCAGGCAGTTGATACAGGATCCCACACTACCAGATTCCGGATCAGTTATTACGCTACAACCATCAGGCCGGAGATACTGGATCCCACACTACCCTGTTCAGGATGAGTTATTACGCTACAACCATCAGGTAGGAGATACAGGATCCCACACTACCAGGTTCCGGATCAGTTATTACGCTACAACCATCAGGCAGGAGATACAGGATCCCACACTACCAGCTTCCGGAGCAGTTATTACGCTACAACCATCAGGCAGGAGGTACAGGATCCCACACTACCAGGTTTCGGATCAGTTATTACTCTACAACCATCAGGCCGGAGATACAGGATCCCACACTACCAGGTTCCGGATCAGTTATTAAGGTACAACCATCAGGCAGGAGATACAGGCTCCCACACTACCAGGTTCAGGATCAGTTATTACGCTACAACCATCAGGCAGGAGATACAGGATCCCACACTAAAAGGTTCCGGATAAGTTATTACGCTACAACCATCAGGCAGGAGATACAGGATCCCACACTACCAGTTTCCGGATCAGTTATTACGCTACAACCATCAGGCAGGAGATACAGGCTCCCACACTACCAGGTTCAGGATCAGTTATTACGCTACAACCATCAGGCAGGAGATACAGGCTCCCTCACTACCAGGTTCCGGATCAGTTATTACGCTACAACCATCAGGCAGGAGATACAGGATCCCACACTACCAGGTTCCGGATCAGTTATTACGCTACAACCATCAGGCAGGAGATAAAGGATCCCCCACTACCAGCTTCCGGATCAGTTATTACGCTACAACCATCAGGCAGGAGATACAGGATCCCACACTACCAGTTTCCGGAGCAGTTATTACGCTACAACCATCAGGCAAGAGATATAGGATCCCACACTACCAGGTTCCGGATCAGTTATTAAGGTACAACCATAAGGCAGGAGACACAGGATCCCACACTACCAGTTTCCGGATCAGTTATTAAGGTACAACCATCAGGCAGGAGATACAGGATCCCACACTACCAGGTTACGGATCAGTTATTACGCTACAACCATCAGGCCGGAGATACTGGATCCCACACTACCCGGTTCAGGATGAGTTATTACGCTACAACCATCAGGTAGGAGATACAGGATCCCACACTACCAGGTTCCGGATCAGTTATTACGCTACAACCATCAGGCAGGAGATACAGGATCCCACACTACCACGTTCAGGATCACTTATTACGCTACAACCATCAGGCAGGAGATAGAGGCTCCCACACTACCAGGTTCAGGATCAGTTATTACGCTACAACCATCAGGCAGGAGATACAGGATCCCAAACTACCAGCTTCCATATGAGTTATTATGCTACAACTGTCAGGCAGGAGATACAGATTCCCACACTACCAGGTTCCGGATCAGTTATTATGCTACAACCATCAGGCTGGTGATACAGGATCCCACACTACCAGGCTGCGGATCAGTTATTACGCTATAACCATCAGGCAGGAGATACAGGATCCCACACTACCAGGTTCCGTATCAGTTATTACGCTACAACCATCAGGCAGTTGATACAGGATCCCACACTACCAGATTCCGGATCAGTTATTACGCTACAACCATCAGGCCGGAGATACTGGATCCCACACTACCAGTTTCCGGATCAGTTATTACGCTACAACCATCAGGCAGGAGATACAGGATCCCACACTACCAGGTTCCGGATCAGTTATTACGCTACAACTATCAGGCAGGTGATACAGGATCCCACACTACCAGGATCCGGATCAGTTATTACGCTACAACCATCAGGCAGGAGATACAGGATCCCACACGACCAGTTTCCGGATCAGTTATTACGCTACAACCATCAGGCAGGAGATACAGGATCCCACACTACCAGGTTCCGGATCAGTTATTACGCTACAACCATCAGGCCGGAGATACAGGATCCCACACTACCAGGTTCCTGATCAGTTATTACGTTACAACCATCAGGCAGGAGATATAGGATCCCACACATCCAGGTTGCAGATCAGTTATTACGCTACAAATGTCAGGCAGGAGATACAGGATCCCACATTACCAGGTTCCGGATCAGTTATTAAGGTACAACCATCAGGCAGGAGATACAGGATCCCACACCACCAGGTTCCTGATCAGTTATTACGTTACAACCATCAGGCAGGAGATATAGGATCCCACACATCCAGGTTGCAGATCAGTTATTACGCTACAAATGTCAGGCAGGAAATACAGGATCCCACATTACCAGGTTCCGGATCAGTTATTAAGGTACAACCATCAGGCAGGAGATAAAGGATCACACACTACCAGGTTCCGGATCAGTTATTACGCTACAACCATCAGGCAGGAGATATAGGATCCCACACTACCAGGTTCCAGATCAGTTATTAAGGTACAACCATAAGGCAGGAGACACAGGATCCCACACTACCAGGTTCCGGATCAGTTATTAAGGTACAACCATCAGGCAGGAGATACAGGATCCCACACTACCAGGTTACGGATCAGTTATTACGCTACAACCATCAGGCCGGAGATACTGGATCCCACACTACCCGGTTCAGGATGAGTTATTACGCTACAACCATCAGGTAGGAGATACAGGATCCCACACTACCAGGTTCCGGATCAGTTATTACGCTACAACCATCAGGCAGGAGATACAGGATCCCACACTACCACGTTCAGGATCACTTACTACGCTACAACCATCAGGCAGGAGATAGAGGCTCCCACACTACCAGGTTCAGGATCAGTTATTACGCTACAACCATCAGGCAGGAGATACAGGATCCCAAACTACCAGCTTCCATATGAGTTATTATGCTACAACTGTCAGGCAGGAGATACAGATTCCCACACTACCAGGTTCCGGATCAGTTATTATGCTACAACCATCAGGCTGGTGATACAGGATCCCACACTACCAGGCTGCGGATCAGTTATTACGCTATAACCATCAGGCAGGAGATACAGGATCCCACACTACCAGGTTCCTTATCAGTTATTACGCTACAACCATCAGGCAGTTGATACAGGATCCCACACTACCAGATTCCGGATCAGTTATTACGCTACAACCATCAGGCCGGAGATACTGGATCCCACACTACCCTGTTCAGGATGAGTTATTACGCTACAACCATCAGGTAGGAGATACAGGATCCCACACTACCAGGTTCCGGATCAGTTATTACGCTACAACCATCAGGCAGGAGATACAGGATCCCACACTACCAGCTTCCGGATCAGTTATTACGCTACAACCATCAGGCAGGAGGTACAGGATCCCACACTACCAGGTTTCGGATCAGTTATTACTCTACAACCATCAGGCCGGAGATACAGGATCCCACACTACCAGGTTCCGGATCAGTTATTAAGGTACAACCATCAGGCAGGAGATACAGGCTCCCACACTACCAGGTTCAGGATCAGTTATTACGCTACAACCATCAGGCAGGAGATACAGGATCCCACACTACCAGTTTCCGGATCAGTTATTACGCTACAACCATCAGGCAGGAGATACAGGCTCCCACACTACCAGGTTCAGGATCAGTCATTACGCTACAACCATCAGGCAGGAGATACAGGCTCCCTCACTACCAGGTTCCGGATCAGTTATTAAGGTACAACCATAAGGCAGGAGACACAGGATCCCACACTACCAGTTTCCGGATCAGTTATTAAGGTACAACCATCAGGCAGGAGATACAGGATCCCACACTACCAGGTTACGGATCAGTTATTACGCTACAACCATCAGGCCGGAGATACTGGATCCCACACTACCCGGTTCAGGATGAGTTATTACGCTACAACCATCAGGCCGGAGATACAGGATCCCACACTACCAGGTTCCGGATCAGTTATTAAGGTACAACCATCAGGCAGGAGATACAGGCTCCCACACTACCAGGTTCAGGATCAGTTATTACGCTACAACCATCAGGCAGGAGATACAGGATCCCACACTAAAAGGTTCCGGATAAGTTATTACGCTACAACCATCAGGCAGGAGATACAGGATCCCACACTACCAGTTTCCGGATCAGTTATTACGCTACAACCATCAGGCAGGAGATACAGGCTCCCACACTACCAGGTTCAGGATCAGTCATTACGCTACAACCATCAGGCAGGAGATACAGGCTCCCTCACTACCAGGTTCCGGATCAGTTATTAAGGTACAACCATAAGGCAGGAGACACAGGATCCCACACTACCAGTTTCCGGATCAGTTATTAAGGTACAACCATCAGGCAGGAGATACAGGATCCCACACTACCAGGTTACGGATCAGTTATTACGCTACAACCATCAGGCCGGAGATACTGGATCCCACACTACCCGGTTCAGGATGAGTTATTACGCTACAACCATCAGGTAGGAGATACAGGATCCCACACTACCAGGTTCCGGATCAGTTATTACGCTACAACCATCAGGCAGGAGATACAGGATCCCACACTACCACGTTCAGGATCACTTATTACGCTACAACCATCAGGCAGGAGATAGAGGCTCCCACACTACCAGGTTCAGGATCAGTTATTACGCTACAACCATCAGGCAGGAGATACAGGATCCCAAACTACCAGCTTCCATATGAGTTATTATGCTACAACTGTCAGGCAGGAGATACAGATTCCCACACTACCAGGTTCCGGATCAGTTATTATGCTACAACCATCAGGCTGGTGATACAGGATCCCACACTACCAGGCTGCGGATCAGTTATTACGCTATAACCATCAGGCAGGAGATACAGGATCCCACACTACCAGGTTCCGTATCAGTTATTACACTACAACCATCAGGCAGTTGATACAGGATCCCACACTACCAGATTCCGGATCAGTTATTACGCTACAACCATCAGGCCGGAGATACTGGATCCCACACTACCCTGTTCAGGATGAGTTATTACGCTACAACCATCAGGTAGGAGATACAGGATCCCACACTACCAGGTTCCGGATCAGTTATTACGCTACAACCATCTGGCAGGAGATACAGGATCCCACACTACCAGCTTCCGGATCAGTTATTACGCTACAAACATCAGGCAGGAGGTACAGGATCCCACACTACCAGGTTTCGGATCAGTTATTACTCTACAACCATCAGGCCGGAGATACAGGATCCCACACTACCAGGTTCTGGATCAGTTATTAAGGTACAACCATCAGGCAGCAGATACAGGCTCCCACACTACCAGGTTCAGGATCAGTTATTACGCTACAACCATCAGGCAGGAGATACAGGATCCCACACTAAAAGGTTCCGGATAAGTTATTACGCTACAACCATCAGGCAGGAGATACAGGATCCCACACTACCAGTTTCCGGATCAGTTATTACGCTACGACCATCAGGCAGGAGATACAGGATCCCAGACTACCAGATTCTGGATCAGTTATTACGCTACAACCATTAGGCAGGAGATACAGGCTCCCTCACTACCAGGTTCAGGATCAGTTATTACGCTACAACCATCAGGCGGGAGATTCAGGATCCCACACTACCGGGTTCCGGATCAGTTATTACGCTACAACCATCAGGCAGGAGATATAGGATCCCACACTTGCAGGTTCCGGATCAGTTATTAAGGTACAACCATAAGGCAGGTGATACAGGATCCCACACTACCAGGTTCCGGATCAGTTATTACACTACAACCATCAGGCCGTAGATACAGGATCCCACAGTACCAGGTTCCGGATCAGTTATTAAGCTACAACCATCAGGCAGGAGATACAGGATCCCAGACAACCAGATTCTGGATCATTTATTACGCTACAACCATCAGGCAGGAGTTACAGGCTCCCCCACTACCAGGTTCAGGATCAGTTATTACGCTACAACCATCAGGCAGGAGATACAGGATCCCACACTACCAGGTTCCGGATCAGTTATTACGCTACAACCATCAGGCAGGAGATACAGGATCCCACACTACCAGGTTCCGGATCAGTTATTACGCTACAACCATCAGGCAGGAGATAAAGGATCCCCCACTACCAGCTTCCGGATCAGTTATTACGCTACAACCATCAGGCAGGAGATACAGGATCCCACACTACCAGTTTCCGGAGCAGTTATTACGCTACAACCATCAGGCAGGAGATATAGGATCCCACACTACCAGGTTCCGGATCAGTTATTAAGGTACAACCATAAGGCAGGAGACACAGGATCCCACACTACCAGGTTCCGGATCAGTTATTAAGGTACAACCATCAGGCAGGAGATACAGGATCCCACACTACCAGGTTACGGATCAGTTATTACGCTACAACCATCAGGCCGGAGATACTGGATCCCACACTACCCGGTTCAGGATGAGTTATTACGCTACAACCATCAGGTAGGAGATACAGGATCCCAGACTACCAGGTTCCAGATCAGTTATTACGCTACAACCATCAGGCAGGAGATACAGGATCCCACACTACCACGTTCAGGATCACTTATTACGCTACAACCATCAGGCAGGAGATAGAGGCTCCCACACTACCAGGTTCAGGATCAGTTATTATGCCACAACCATCAGGCAGGAGATACAGGATCCCAAACTACCAGCTTCCATATGAGTTATTATGCTACAACTGTCAGGCAGGAGATACAGATTCCCACACTACCAGGTTCCGGATCAGTTATTTTGCTACAACCATCAGGCTGGTGATACAGGATCCCACACTACCAGGCTGCGGATCAGTTATTACGCTATAACCATCAGGCAGGAGATACAGGATCCCACACTACCAGGTTCCGTATCAGTTATCACGCTACAACCATCAGGCAGTTGATACAGGATCCCACACTACCAGATTCCGGATCAGTTATTACGCTACAACCATCAGGCCGGAGATACTGGATCCCACACTACCCTGTTCAGGATGAGTTATTACGCTACAACCATCAGGTAGGAGATACAGGATCCCACACTACCAGGTTCCGGATCAGTTATTACGCTACAACCATCAGGCAGGAGATACAGGATCCCACACTACCAGCTTCCGGATCAGTTATTACGCTACAACCATCAGGCAGGAGGTACAGGATCCCACACTACCAGGTTTCGGATCAGTTATTACTCTACAACCATCAGGCCGGAGATACAGGATCCCACACTACCAGGTTCCGGATCAGTTATTAAGGTACAACCATCAGGCAGGAGATACAGGCTCCCACACTACCAGGTTCAGGATCAGTTATTACGCTACAACCATCAGGCAGGAGATACAGGATCCCACACTACCAGGTTCCGGATAAGTTATTACGCTACAACCATCAGGCAGGAGATACAGGATCCCACACTACCAGTTTCCGGATCAGTTATTACGCTACGACCATCAGGCAGGAGATACAGGATCCCAGACTACAAGATACTGGATCAGTTATTACGCTACAACCGTCAGGCAGGAGATACAGGCTCCCTCACTACCAGGTTCAGGATCAGTTATTATGCTACAACCATCAGGCAGGAGATTCAGGATCCCACACTACCGGGTTCCGGATCAGTTATTACGCTACAACCATCAGGCAGGAGATATAGGATCCCACACTTGCAGGTTCCGGATCAGTTATTAAGGTACAACCATAAGGCAGGTGATACAGGATCCCACACTACAAGGTTCCGGATCAGTTATTACACTACAACCATCAGGCAGGAGATACAGGATCCCACACTACCTGGTTCCGGATCAGTTATTACGCTACAACCATCAGGCCGTAGATACAGGATCCCACAGTACCAGGTTCCGGATCAGTTATTAAGCTACAAACATCACGCAGGAGATACAGGATCCCAGACAACCAGATTCTGGATCAGTTATTACGCTACAACCATCAGGCAGGAGATACAGGCTCCCACACTACCAGGTTCAGGATCAGTTATTACGCTACAACCATCAGGCAGGAGATACAGGATCCCACACTACCAGGTTCCGGATCAGTTATTACGCTACAACCATCAGGCAGGAGATACAGGATCCCACACTACCAGGTTCCGGATCAGTTATTACGCTACAACCATCAGGCAGGAGATAAAGGATCCCCCACTACCAGCTTCCGGATCAGTTATTACGCTACAACCATCAGGCAGGAGATACAGGATCCCACACTACCAGTTTCCGGAGCAGTTATTACGCTACAACCATCAGGCAGGAGATACAGGATCCCACACTACCAGGTTGCGGATCAGTTATTAAGGTACAACCATCAGGCAGGAGATACAGGATCCCACACTACCAGGTTCCGGATCAGTTATTAAGGTACAACCATCAGGCAGGAGATACAGGATCCCAGACTACCAGGTTACGGATCAGTTATTAAGGTACAACCATCAGGCAGGAGATACAGGATCCCACACTACCAGGTTCCGGATCAGTTATTATGCTACAACTATCAGGCAGGAGATACAGGATCCCACACTACCAGGTTACGGATCTGTTATGAAGCTACAACCATCAGGCAGGAGACACAGGATCCCGCACAACCAGGTTCTGGATCAGTTATTACGCTACGACCATCAGGCAGGAGATACAGGATCCCACACTAACAGGTTGCGGATCAGTTATTATGCTACAACTATCAGGCAGGAGATACAGGATCCCACACTACCAGGTTGCGGATCAGTTATTATGCTACAACTATCAGGCAGGGGATACAGGATCCCACACTACCAGGTTCTGGATCAGTTATTACGCTACAACCATCAGGCAGGAGATACAGGATCCCACACTACCAGGTTCCGTATCAGTTATTACGCTACAACTATCAGGCATGAGATACAGGATCCCACACTACCAGGTTCCGGATCAGTTATTACGCTACAACCATCAGGCAGGAGATACAGGATCCCACACCAGCAGGCTGCGGATCACTTATTATGCTACAACCATCAGGCAGGAGATACAGGATCCCACACTACCTGGTTCCGGATCAGTTATTATGCTACAACCATCAGGCAGGAGATATAGGATCCCACACAACCAGGTTCCAGGTCAGTTATTACGCTACAACCATCAGGCAGGAGATACAGGATCCCACACTACCAGGTTCCGGATCAGTTATTACGCTACAACCATCAGGCAGGAGATACAGGATCCCACAATACCAGGTTCCGGATCAGTTATTACGCTACAACCATCAGGCAGGAGATACAGGATCCCACACTACCAGATTCCGGATCAGTTATTACGCTACAACCATCAGGCAGGAGATACAGGATCCCACACTACCAGCCTGCGGATCAGTTATTACGCTACAACCATCAGGCAGGAGATACAGGATCCCGCACTACCCGGTTCAGGATGAGTTATTACGCTACAGCCATCAGGCAGGAGATACAGGATCCCACACTACCAGGTTGCGGATCAGTTATTATGCTACAACTATCAGGCAGGAGATACAGGATCCCACACTACCAGGTTCCGGATCAGTTATTACGCTACAACCATCAGGCAGGAGATACAGGATCCCACACTACCAGGTTTCGGATCAGTTATTACACTACAACCATCAGGCCAGAGATACAGGATCCCACAGTACCAGGTTCCGGTCAGTTATTAAGTTACAACCGTCAGGCAGGAGATACAGGATCCCACACTACCAGGTTCCGGATCAGTTATTAAGCTACAACCATCAGGCAGGAGATACAGGATCCCACACTACCAGCTTCCGGATCAGTTATTACGCTACAACCATCAGGCCGTAGATACAGGATCCCACTCTACCAGGTTCCGGATCAGTTATTAAGCTACAACCATCAGGCAGGAGATACAGGATCCCACACTACCAGGTTCTGGATCAGTTATTACGCTACAACCATCAGGCAGGAGACACAGGCTCCCACACTACCAGGTTCCGGATAAGTTATTACGCTACAACCATCAGGCAGGAGATACAGGATCCCACACTACCAGTTTCCGGATCAGTTATTACGCTACGACCATCAGGCAGGAGATACAGGATCCCAGACTACCAGATTCTGGATCAGTTATTAAGCTACAACCATCAGGCAGGAGATACAGGCTCCCTCACTACCAGGTTCAGGATCAGTTATTACGCTACAACCATCAGGCAGGAGATTCAGGATCCCACACTACCGGGTTCCGGATCAGTTATTACGCTACAACCATCAGGCAGAAGATATAGGATCCCACACTTGCAGGTTCCGGATCAGTTATTAAGGTACAACCATAAGGCAGGTGATACAGGATCCCACACTACAAGGTTCCGGATCAGTTATTACACTACAACCATCAGGCAGGAGATACAGGATCCCACACTACCAGGTTCCGGATCAGTTATTACGCTACAACCATCAGGCAGGAGATACAGGATCCCACACTACCAGGTTCCGGATAAGTTATTACGCTACAACCATCAGGCAGGAGATAAAGGATCCCCCACCACCAGCTTCCAGATCAGTTATTACGCTACAACCATCAGGCAGGAGATACAGGATCCTACACTACCAGTTTCCGGAGCAGTTATTACGCTACAAACATCAGGCAGGAGATACAGGATCCCACACTACCAGGTTGCGGATCAGTTATTAAGGTACAACCATCAGGCAGGAGATACAGGATCCCACACTACCAGGTTCCGGATCAGTTATTAAGGTACAACAATCAGGCAGGAGATACAGGATCCCACACTACCAGGTTACGGATCAGTTATTAAGGTACAACCATCAGGCAGGAGATACAGGATCCCACACTACCAGGTTCCGGATCAGTTATTACGCTACAACCATCAGGCAGGAGATACAGGATCCCACACTACCAGGTTACGGATCTGTTATGAAGCTACAACCATCAGGCAGGAGACACAGGATCCCGCACAACCAGGTTCTGGATCAGTTATTACGCTACGACCATCAGGCAGGAGATACAGGATCCCACACTAACAGGTTGCGGATCAGTTATTATGCTACAACTATCAGGCAGGAGATACAGGATCCCACACTACCAGGTTGCGGATCAGTTATTATGCTACAACTATCAGGCAGGGGATACAGGATCCCACACTATCAGGTTCTGGATCAGTTATTACGCTACAACCATCAGGCAGGAGATACAGGATCCCACACTACCAGGTTCCGTATCAGTTATTACGCTACAACCATCAGGCATGAGATACAGGATCCCACACTACCAGGTTCCGGATCAGTTATTACGCTACAACCATCAGGCAGGAGATACAGGATCCCACACCAGCAGGCTGCGGATCACTTATTATGCTACAACCATCAGGCAGGAGATACAGGATCCCACACAACCAGGTTCCGGATCAGTTATTACGCTACAACCATCAGGCAGGTGATACAGGATCCCACACTACCTGGTTCCGGATCAGTTATTATGCTACAACCATCAGGCAGGAGATATAGGATCCCACACAACCAGGTTCCAGGTCAGTTATTACGCTACAACCATCAGGCAGGAGATACAGGATCCCACACTACCAGGTTCCGGATCAGTTATTACGCTACAACCATCAGGCAGGATATACAGGATCCCACAATACCAGGTTCCGGATCAGTTATTACGCTACAACCATCAGGCAGGAGATACAGGATCCCACACTACCAGATTCCGGATCAGTTATTACGCTACAACCATCAGGCAGGAGATACAGGATCCCACACTACCAGCCTGCGGATCAGTTATTACGCTACAACCATCAGGCAGGAGATACAGGATCCCGCACTACCCGGTTCAGGATGAGTTATTACGCTACAGCCATCAGGCAGGAGATACAGGATCCCACACTACCAGGTTGCGGATCAGTTGTTATTCTACAACTATCAGGCAGGAGATACAGGATCCCACACTACCAGGTTCCGGATCAGTTATTACGCTACAACCATCAGGCAGGAGATACAGGATCCCACACTACCAGGTTTCGGATCAGTTATTACACTACAACCATCAGGCCAGAGATACAGGATCCCACAGTACCAGGTTCCGGTCAGTTATTAAGTTACAACCGTCAGGCAGGAGATACAGGATCCCACACTACCAGGTTCCGGATCAGTTATTAAGCTACAACCATCAGGCAGGAGATACAGGATCCCACACTACCAGCTTCCGGATCAGTTATTACGCTACAACCATCAGGCCGTAGATACAGGATCCCACACTACCAGGTTCCGGATCAGTTATTAAGCTACAACCATCAGGCAGGAGATACAGGATCCCACACTACCAGGTTCTGGATCAGTTATTACGCTACAACCATCAGGCAGGAGACACAGGCTCCCACACTACCAGGTTCAGGATCAGTTATTATGCTACAACAATCATGTAGGAGATACAGGATCCCACACTACCAGGTTCCGGATCAGTTATTACGCTACAACCATCAGGCAGGAGAAACAGGATCCCACACTACCAGTTTCCGGATCAGTTATTACGTTACAACCTTCAGGCAGGAGATACAGGATCCCACACTACCAGGTTCCGGATCAGTTATTATGCTACAACCATCAGGCAGGAGATACAGGATCCCGCACAACCAGGTTCCATATCAGTTATTACGCTGCAACCATCAGGCAGGAGATACAGGATCCCACACTACCAGGTTCCGTATCAGTTCTTACGCTACAACCATCAGGCAGGAGATACAGGATCCAAAACTACCAGGTTCCGTATCAGTTCTTACGCTACAACCATCAGGCAGGAGATACAGGATCCAAAACTACCAGCTTCCATATGAGTTATTATGATAGAACTGTCAGGCAGGAGATACAGGATCCCACACTACCAGGTTCTGGTTCAGTTATTATGCTACAACCATCAGGCAGGAGATACAGGATCCCACCCTACCAGGTTCCAGATCAGTTATTATGCTACAACTATCAGGCAGGAGATACAGGATCCCACACTACCAGGTTGCGGATCAGTTATCACGCTACAACCATCAGGCAGGAGATACAGGATCCCACACTACCAGTTTCTGGATCAGTTATTAAGCTACAACCATCAGGCAGGAGATACAGGATCCCACACTACCAGGTTCCGGATCAGTTATTAAGCTACAACCATCAGGGAGGAGATACAGGATCCCACACTACCAGCTTCCGGATCAGTTATTACGCTACAACCTTCGGTCAGGAGATACAGGATCCCACACAACCAGGTTTCGGATCAGTTATTACACTACAACCATCAGGCCAGAGATACAGGATCCCACACTACCAGGTTCCGGATCAGTTATTACGCTACAACCATCAGGCAGGATATACAGGATCCCACAATACCAGGTTCCGGATCAGTTATTACGCTACAACCATCAGGCAGGAGATACAGGATCCCACACTACCAGATTCCGGATCAGTTATTACGCTACAACCATCAGGCAGGAGATACAGGATCCCACACTACCAGCCTGCGGATCAGTTATTACGCTACAACCATCAGGCAGGAGATACAGGATCCCGCACTACCCGGTTCAGGATGAGTTATTACGCTACAGCCATCAGGCAGGAGATACAGGATCCCACACTACCAGGTTGCGGATCAGTTATTATTCTACAACTATCAGGCAGGAGATACAGGATCCCACACTACCAGGTTCCGGATCAGTTATTACGCTACAACCATCAGGCAGGAGATACAGGATCCCACACTACCAGGTTTCGGATCAGTTATTACACTACAACCATCAGGCCAGAGATACAGGATCCCACAGTACCAGGTTCCGGTCAGTTATTAAGTTACAACCGTCAGGCAGGAGATACAGGATCCCACACTACCAGGTTCCGGATCAGTTATTAAGCTACAACCATCAGGCAGGAGATACAGGATCCCACACTACCAGCTTCCGGATCAGTTATTACGCTACAACCATCAGGCCGTAGATACAGGATCCCACACTACCAGGTTCCGGATCAGTTATTAAGCTACAACCATCAGGCAGGAGATACAGGATCCCACACTACCAGGTTCTGGATCAGTTATTACGCTACAACCATCAGGCAGGAGACACAGGCTCCCACACTACCAGGTTCAGGATCAGTTATTATGCTACAACAATCATGTAGGAGATACAGGATCCCACACTACCAGGTTCCGGATCAGTTATTACGCTACAACCATCAGGCAGGAGAAACAGGATCCCACACTACCAGTTTCCGGATCAGTTATTACGTTACAACCTTCAGGCAGGAGATACAGGATCCCACACTACCAGGTTCCGGATCAGTTATTATGCTACAACCATCAGGCAGGAGATACAGGATCCCGCACAACCAGGTTCCATATCAGTTATTACGCTGCAACCATCAGGCAGGAGATACAGGATCCCACACTACCAGGTTCCGTATCAGTTCTTACGCTACAACCATCAGGCAGGAGATACAGGATCCAAAACTACCAGGTTCCGTATCAGTTCTTACGCTACAACCATCAGGCAGGAGATACAGGATCCAAAACTACCAGCTTCCATATGAGTTATTATGATAGAACTGTCAGGCAGGAGATACAGGATCCCACACTACCAGGTTCTGGTTCAGTTATTATGCTACAACCATCAGGCAGGAGATACAGGATCCCACCCTACCAGGTTCCAGATCAGTTATTATGCTACAACTATCAGGCAGGAGATACAGGATCCCACACTACCAGGTTGCGGATCAGTTATCACGCTACAACCATCAGGCAGGAGATACAGGATCCCACACTACCAGTTTCTGGATCAGTTATTAAGCTACAACCATCAGGCAGGAGATACAGGATCCCACACTACCAGGTTCCGGATCAGTTATTAAGCTACAACCATCAGGGAGGAGATACAGGATCCCACACTACCAGCTTCCGGATCAGTTATTACGCTACAACCTTCGGTCAGGAGATACAGGATCCCACACAACCAGGTTTCGGATCAGTTATTACACTACAACCATCAGGCCAGAGATACAGGATCCCACACTACCAGGTTCCGGATCAGTTATTAAGCTACAACCATCAGGCAGGAGATACAAGATCCCACACTACCAGCTTCCGGATCAGTTATTACGCTACAACCATCAGGCCGTAGATACAGGATCCCACACTACCAGGTTCCGGATCAGTTATTAAGCTACAACCATCAGGCAGGAGATACAGGATCCCACACTACCAGGTTCTGGATCAGTTATTACGCTACAACCATCAGGCAGGAGACACAGGCTCCCACACTACCAGGTTCAGGATCAGTTATTATGCTACAACAATCATGTAGGAGATACAGGATCCCACACTACCAGGTTCCGGATCAGTTATTACGCTACAACCATCAGGCAGGAGAAACAGGATCCCACACTACCAGGTTCCGGATCAGTTATTACGTTACAACCTTCAGGCAGGAGATACAGGATCCCACACTACCAAGTTCCGGATCAGTTATTATGCTACAACCATCAGGCAGGAGATACAGGATCCCGCACAACCAGGTTCCATATCAGTTATTACGCTGCAACCATCAGGCAGGAGATACAGGATCCCACACTACCAGGTTCCGTATCAGTTCTTACGCTACAACCATCAGGCAGGAGATACAGGATCCAAAACTACCAGGTTCCGTATCAGTTCTTACGCTACAACCATCAGGCAGGAGATACAGGATCCAAAACTACCAGCTTCCATATGAGTTATTATGATAGAACTGTCAGGCAGGAGATACAGGATCCCACACTACCAGGTTCTGGTTCAGTTATTATGCTACAACCATCAGGCAGGAGATACAGGATCCCACCCTACCAGGTTCCAGATCAGTTATTATGCTACAACTATCAGGCAGGAGATACAGGATCCCACACTACCAGGTTGCGGATCAGTTATCACGCTACAACCATCAGGCAGGAGATACAGGATCCCACACTACCAGTTTCTGGATCAGTTATTAAGCTACAACCATCAGGCAGGAGATACAGGATCCCACACTACCAGGTTCCGGATCAGTTATTAAGCTACAACCATCAGGGAGGAGTTACAGGATCCCACACTACCAGCTTCCGGATCAGTTATTACGCTACAACCTTCGGGCAGGAGATACAGGATCCCACACAACCAGGTTCCGGATCAGTTATTACGCTACAACCATCAGGCAGGAGATACAGGATCTCACACTACCAGGTTCCGGATCAGTTATTAAGCTACAACCATCAGGCAGGAGATACAGGATCCCAAACTACCAGGTTGCGGATCAGTTATCTCACTACAACCGTCAGGCAGGAGATACAGGATCCCACACTACCAGGTTCCGGATCAGTTATTACGCTACAACCATCAGGCAGGAGAAACAGGATCCCACACTACCAGGTTCCGGATCAGTTATTACGTTACAACCTTCAGGCAGGAGATACAGGATCCCACACTACCAGGTTCCGGATCAGTTATTATGCTACAACCATCAGGCAGGAGATACAGGATCCCGCACAACCAGGTTCCATATCAGTTATTACGCTACAACCATCAGGCAGGAGATACAGGATCCCACACTACCAGGTTCCGTATCAGTTCTTACGCTACAACCATCAGGCAGGAGATACAGGATCCAAAATTACCAGGTTCCGTATCAGTTCTTACGCTACAACCATCAGGCAGGAGATACAGGATCCAAAACTACCAGCTTCCATATGAGTTATTATGATAGAACTGTCAGGCAGGAGATACAGGATCCCACACAACCATTTTCCGGATCAGTTATTACGCTACAACCATCAGGCAGGAGATACAGGATCCCACACTACCAGGTTCTGGTTCAGTTATTATGCTACAACCATCAGGCAGGAGATACAGGATCCCACACTACCAGGTTCCAGATCAGTTATTAAGCTACAACCATCAGGCAGGAGATACAGGATCCCACACTACCAGGTTGCGGATCAGTTATCACGCTACAACCATCAGGGAGTCGATACAGAATCCCACACTACCAGTTTCTGGATCAGTTATTAAGCTACAACCATCAGGCAGGAGATACAGGATCCCACACTACCAGCTTCCGGATCAGTTATTACGCTACAACCATCGGGCAGGAGATACAGGATCCCACACAACCAGGTTCCGGATCAGTTATTACGCTACAACCATCAGGCAGGAGATACAGGATCTCACACTACCAGGTTCCGGATCAGTTATTAAGCTACAACAATCAGGCAGGAGATACAGGATCCCAAACTACCAGGTTGCGGATCTGTTATCACACTACAACCGTCAGGCAGGAGATACAGGATCCCACACTACCAGGATCAGGATCAGTTATTAAGCTACAACCATCAGGCAGGAGATACAGGATCCCAGACCACCAGGTTCCGGATCAGTTATTAAGCTACAACCATCAGGCAGGAGACACAGGATCCCGCACAACCAGGTTCTGGATCAGTTATTACGCTACGACCATCAGGCAGGAGATACAGGATCCCACACTAACAGGTTGCGGATCAGTTATTATGCTACAACTATCAGGCAGGAGATACAGGATCCCACACTACCAGGTTGCGGATCAGTTATTATGCTACAACTATCAGGCAGGGGATACAGGATCCCACACTATCAGGTTCTGGATCAGTTATTACGCTACAACCATCAGGCAGGAGATACAGGATCCCACACTACCAGGTTCCGTATCAGTTATTACGCTACAACCATCAGGCATGAGATACAGGATCCCACACTACCAGGTTCCGGATCAGTTATTACGCTACAACCATCAGGCAGGAGATACAGGATCCCACACCAGCAGGCTGCGGATCACTTATTATGCTACAACCATCAGGCAGGAGATACAGGATCCCACACAACCAGGTTCCGGATCAGTTATTACGCTACAACCATCAGGCAGGTGATACAGGATCCCACACTACCTGGTTCCGGATCAGTTATTATGCTACAACCATCAGGCAGGAGATATAGGATCCCACACAACCAGGTTCCAGGTCAGTTATTACGCTACAACCATCAGGCAGGAGATACAGGATCCCACACTACCAGGTTCCGGATCAGTTATTACGCTACAACCATCAGGCAGGATATACAGGATCCCACAATACCAGGTTCCGGATCAGTTATTACGCTACAACCATCAGGCAGGAGATACAGGATCCCACACTACCAGATTCCGGATCAGTTATTACGCTACAACCATCAGGCAGGAGATACAGGATCCCACACTACCAGCCTGCGGATCAGTTATTACGCTACAACCATCAGGCAGGAGATACAGGATCCCGCACTACCCGGTTCAGGATGAGTTATTACGCTACAGCCATCAGGCAGGAGATACAGGATCCCACACTACCAGGTTGCGGATCAGTTATTATTCTACAACTATCAGGCAGGAGATACAGGATCCCACACTACCAGGTTCCGGATCAGTTATTACGCTACAACCATCAGGCAGGAGATACAGGATCCCACACTACCAGGTTTCGGATCAGTTATTACACTACAACCATCAGGCCAGAGATACAGGATCCCACAGTACCAGGTTCCGGTCAGTTATTAAGTTACAACCGTCAGGCAGGAGATACAGGATCCCACACTACCAGGTTCCGGATCAGTTATTAAGCTACAACCATCAGGCAGGAGATACAGGATCCCACACTACCAGCTTCCGGATCAGTTATTACGCTACAACCATCAGGCCGTAGATACAGGATCCCACACTACCAGGTTCCGGATCAGTTATTAAGCTACAACCATCAGGCAGGAGATACAGGATCCCACACTACCAGGTTCTGGATCAGTTATTACGCTACAACCATCAGGCAGGAGACACAGGCTCCCATACTACCAGGTTCAGGATCAGTTATTATGCTACAACAATCATGTAGGAGATACAGGATCCCACACTACCAGGTTCCGGATCAGTTATTACGCTACAACCATCAGGCAGGAGAAACAGGATCCCACACTACCAGTTTCCGGATCAGTTATTACGTTACAACCTTCAGGCAGGAGATACAGGATCCCACACTACCAGGTTCCGGATCAGTTATTATGCTACAACCATCAGGCAGGAGATACAGGATCCCGCACAACCAGGTTCCATATCAGTTATTACGCTGCAACCATCAGGCAGGAGATACAGGATCCCACACTACCAGGTTCCGTATCAGTTCTTACGCTACAACCATCAGGCAGGAGATACAGGATCCAAAACTACCAGGTTCCGTATCAGTTCTTACGCTACAACCATCAGGCAGGAGATACAGGATCCAAAACTACCAGCTTCCATATGAGTTATTATGATAGAACTGTCAGGCAGGAGATACAGGATCCCACACTACCAGGTTCTGGTTCAGTTATTATGCTACAACCATCAGGCAGGAGATACAGGATCCCACCCTACCAGGTTCCAGATCAGTTATTATGCTACAACTATCAGGCAGGAGATACAGGATCCCACACTACCAGGTTGCGGATCAGTTATCACGCTACAACCATCAGGCAGGAGATACAGGATCCCACACTACCAGTTTCTGGATCAGTTATTAAGCTACAACCATCAGGCAGGAGATACAGGATCCCACACTACCAGGTTCCGGATCAGTTATTAAGCTACAACCATCAGGGAGGAGATACAGGATCCCACACTACCAGCTTCCGGATCAGTTATTACGCTACAACCTTCGGTCAGGAGATACAGGATCCCACACAACCAGGTTTCGGATCAGTTATTACACTACAACCATCAGGCCAGAGATACAGGATCCCACACTACCAGGTTCCGGATCAGTTATTAAGCTACAACCATCAGGCAGGAGATACAAGATCCCACACTACCAGCTTCCGGATCAGTTATTACGCTACAACCATCAGGCCGTAGATACAGGATCCCACACTACCAGGTTCCGGATCAGTTATTAAGCTACAACCATCAGGCAGGAGATACAGGATCCCACACTACCAGGTTCTGGATCAGTTATTACGCTACAACCATCAGGCAGGAGACACAGGCTCCCACACTACCAGGTTCAGGATCAGTTATTATGCTACAACAATCATGTAGGAGATACAGGATCCCACACTACCAGGTTCCGGATCAGTTATTACGCTACAACCATCAGGCAGGAGAAACAGGATCCCACACTACCAGGTTCCGGATCAGTTATTACGTTACAACCTTCAGGCAGGAGATACAGGATCCCACACTACCAAGTTCCGGATCAGTTATTATGCTACAACCATCAGGCAGGAGATACAGGATCCCGCACAACCAGGTTCCATATCAGTTATTACGCTGCAACCATCAGGCAGGAGATACAGGATCCCACACTACCAGGTTCCGTATCAGTTCTTACGCTACAACCATCAGGCAGGAGATACAGGATCCAAAACTACCAGGTTCCGTATCAGTTCTTACGCTACAACCATCAGGCAGGAGATACAGGATCCAAAACTACCAGCTTCCATATGAGTTATTATGATAGAACTGTCAGGCAGGAGATACAGGATCCCACACTACCAGGTTCTGGTTCAGTTATTATGCTACAACCATCAGGCAGGAGATACAGGATCCCACCCTACCAGGTTCCAGATCAGTTATTATGCTACAACTATCAGGCAGGAGATACAGGATCCCACACTACCAGGTTGCGGATCAGTTATCACGCTACAACCATCAGGCAGGAGATACAGGATCCCACACTACCAGTTTCTGGATCAGTTATTAAGCTACAACCATCAGGCAGGAGATACAGGATCCCACACTACCAGGTTCCGGATCAGTTATTAAGCTACAACCATCAGGGAGGAGTTACAGGATCCCACACTACCAGCTTCCGGATCAGTTATTACGCTACAACCTTCGGGCAGGAGATACAGGATCCCACACAACCAGGTTCCGGATCAGTTATTACGCTACAACCATCAGGCAGGAGATACAGGATCTCACACTACCAGGTTCCGGATCAGTTATTAAGCTACAACCATCAGGCAGGAGATACAGGATCCCAAACTACCAGGTTGCGGATCAGTTATCTCACTACAACCGTCAGGCAGGAGATACAGGATCCCACACTACCAGGTTCCGGATCAGTTATTACGCTACAACCATCAGGCAGGAGAAACAGGATCCCACACTACCAGGTTCCGGATCAGTTATTACGTTACAACCTTCAGGCAGGAGATACAGGATCCCACACTACCAGGTTCCGGATCAGTTATTATGCTACAACCATCAGGCAGGAGATACAGGATCCCGCACAACCAGGTTCCATATCAGTTATTACGCTACAACCATCAGGCAGGAGATACAGGATCCCACACTACCAGGTTCCGTATCAGTTCTTACGCTACAACCATCAGGCAGGAGATACAGGATCCAAAATTACCAGGTTCCGTATCAGTTCTTACGCTACAACCATCAGGCAGGAGATACAGGATCCAAAACTACCAGCTTCCATATGAGTTATTATGATAGAACTGTCAGGCAGGAGATACAGGATCCCACACAACCATTTTCCGGATCAGTTATTACGCTACAACCATCAGGCAGGAGATACAGGATCCCACACTACCAGGTTCTGGTTCAGTTATTATGCTACAACCATCAGGCAGGAGATACAGGATCCCACACTACCAGGTTCCAGATCAGTTATTAAGCTACAACCATCAGGCAGGAGATACAGGATCCCACACTACCAGGTTGCGGATCAGTTATCACGCTACAACCATCAGGGAGTCGATACAGAATCCCACACTACCAGTTTCTGGATCAGTTATTAAGCTACAACCATCAGGCAGGAGATACAGGATCCCACACTACCAGCTTCCGGATCAGTTATTACGCTACAACCATCGGGCAGGAGATACAGGATCCCACACAACCAGGTTCCGGATCAGTTATTACGCTACAACCATCAGGCAGGAGATACAGGATCTCACACTACCAGGTTCCGGATCAGTTATTAAGCTACAACAATCAGGCAGGAGATACAGGATCCCAAACTACCAGGTTGCGGATCTGTTATCACACTACAACCGTCAGGCAGGAGATACAGGATCCCACACTACCAGGATCAGGATCAGTTATTAAGCTACAACCATCAGGCAGGAGATACAGGATCCCAGACCACCAGGTTCCGGATCAGTTATTAAGCTACAACCATCAGGCAGGAGATACAGGATCCCACACTACCAGGTTCCGGATCAGTTATTACGCTACAACCATCAGGCAGGAGATACAGGATCCCAAACTACCAGCTTCCATGTGAGTTATTACGCTACAACCATCATGCCGGAGATACAGGATCCCATACTACCAGGTTCCGGATCAGTAATCACGCTACAACCATCAGGCAGTTGATACAGGATCCCACACTAACAGGTTGCGGATCAGTTATTATGCTACAACTATCAGGCAGGAGATACAGGATCCCACACTACCAGGTTCCGGATCACTTCTTAAGCTACAACCATCAGGCAGGAGATACAGGATCACATATTAACAGGTTCCTTATCAGTTATTACGCTACAACCATCAGGCAGGAGATACAGGATCCCACACTACCAGGTTCCGGATCAGTTATTACGCTACAACCATCAGGCAGGAGATACAGGATCCCACACTACCAGCTTCCGGATCAGTTATTACGCAACAACCATCAGGCAGGAGATACAGGATCCCACACTACCAGGTTCCGTATCAGTTCTTACGCTACAACCATCAGGCAGGAGATACAGGATCCAAAACTACCAGGTTCCGTATCAGTTCTTACGCTACAACCATCAGGCAGGAGATACAGGATCCAAAACTACCAGCTTCCATATGAGTTATTATGATAGAACTGTCAGGCAGGAGATACAGGATCCCACACTACCAGGTTCTGGTTCAGTTATTACGCAACAACCATCAGGCAGGAGATACAGGATCCCACCCTACCAGGTTCCAGATCAGTTATTATGCTACAACTATCAGGCAGGAGATACAGGATCCCACACTACCAGGTTGCGGATCAGTTATCACGCTACAACCATCAGGCAGGAGATACAGGATCCCACACTACCAGTTTCTGGATCAGTTATTAAGCTACAACCATCAGGCAGGAGATACAGGATCCCACACTACCAGGTTCCGGATCAGTTATTAAGCTACAACCATCAGGGAGGAGTTACAGGATCCCACACTACCAGCTTCCGGATCAGTTATTACGCTACAACCTTCGGGCAGGAGATACAGGATCCCACACAACCAGGTTCCGGATCAGTTATTACGCTACAACCATCAGGCAGGAGATACAGGATCTCACACTACCAGGTTCCGGATCAGTTATTAAGCTACAACCATCAGGCAGGAGATACAGGATCCCAAACTACCAGGTTGCGGATCAGTTATCTCACTACAACCGTCAGGCAGGAGATACAGGATCCCACACTACCAGGTTCCGGATCAGTTATTACGCTACAACCATCAGGCAGGAGAAACAGGATCCCACACTACCAGGTTCCGGATCAGTTATTACGTTACAACCTTCAGGCAGGAGATACAGGATCCCACACTACCAGGTTCCGGATCAGTTATTATGCTACAACCATCAGGCAGGAGATACAGGATCCCGCACAACCAGGTTCCATATCAGTTATTACGCTACAACCATCAGGCAGGAGATACAGGATCCCACACTACCAGGTTCCGTATCAGTTCTTACGCTACAACCATCAGGCAGGAGATACAGGATCCAAAATTACCAGGTTCCGTATCAGTTCTTACGCTACAACCATCAGGCAGGAGATACAGGATCCAAAACTACCAGCTTCCATATGAGTTATTATGATAGAACTGTCAGGCAGGAGATACAGGATCCCACACAACCATTTTCCGGATCAGTTATTACGCTACAACCATCAGGCAGGAGATACAGGATCCCACACTACCAGGTTCTGGTTCAGTTATTATGCTACAACCATCAGGCAGGAGATACAGGATCCCACACTACCAGGTTCCAGATCAGTTATTAAGCTACAACCATCAGGCAGGAGATACAGGATCCCACACTACCAGGTTGCGGATCAGTTATCACGCTACAACCATCAGGGAGTCGATACAGAATCCCACACTACCAGTTTCTGGATCAGTTATTAAGCTACAACCATCAGGCAGGAGATACAGGATCCCACACTACCAGCTTCCGGATCAGTTATTACGCTACAACCATCGGGCAGGAGATACAGGATCCCACACAACCAGGTTCCGGATCAGTTATTACGCTACAACCATCAGGCAGGAGATACAGGATCTCACACTACCAGGTTCCGGATCAGTTATTAAGCTACAACAATCAGGCAGGAGATACAGGATCCCAAACTACCAGGTTGCGGATCTGTTATCACACTACAACCGTCAGGCAGGAGATACAGGATCCCACACTACCAGGATCAGGATCAGTTATTAAGCTACAACCATCAGGCAGGAGATACAGGATCCCAGACCACCAGGTTCCGGATCAGTTATTAAGCTACAACCATCAGGCAGGAGATACAGGATCCCACACTACCAGGTTCCGGATCAGTTATTACGCTACAACCATCAGGCAGGAGATACAGGATCCCAAACTACCAGCTTCCATGTGAGTTATTACGCTACAACCATCATGCCGGAGATACAGGATCCCATACTACCAGGTTCCGGATCAGTAATCACGCTACAACCATCAGGCAGTTGATACAGGATCCCACACTAACAGGTTGCGGATCAGTTATTATGCTACAACTATCAGGCAGGAGATACAGGATCCCACACTACCAGGTTCCGGATCACTTCTTAAGCTACAACCATCAGGCAGGAGATACAGGATCACATATTAACAGGTTCCTTATCAGTTATTACGCTACAACCATCAGGCAGGAGATACAGGATCCCACACTACCAGGTTCCGGATCAGTTATTACGCTACAACCATCAGGCAGGAGATACAGGATCCCACACTACCAGCTTCCGGATCAGTTATTACGCAACAACCATCAGGCAGGAGATACAGGATCCCACACTACCAGGTTCCGGATCAGTTATCACGCTACAACCATCAGGCAGGAGATACTGGATCCCACACTACCAGGTTGCGGATTACTTATTATGCTACAACCATCAGGCAGGAGATACTGGATCCGACACTACCAGGTTCTGGATCACTTATTACGCTACAACCTTCAGGCAGGAGATACAGGATCCCACACAACCAGGTTCCGGATCACTTATTACGCTACAACCTTCAGGCAGGAGATACAGGATCCCACACTACCAGGTTCCGGATCACTTATTACGCTACAACCATCAGGCAGGAGATACAGGATCCCACACTACCAGGTTCCGGATCACTTATTACGCTACAACCTTCAGGCAGGAGATACAGGATCCCACACTACCAGGTTCCGGATCACTTATTACGCTACAACCATTACGCCTCTGAGCCAGTGCGGATAATTCCACTCACAGCCCTGAACTGATTGCACAACTTACAGGCGCACTTTCAAGGACTCTGCAAGTTCAAAGTCCAATGTGAATTGATCATCAAATTACATATTTGTCACCATATACTAACCTGAGAGTCATTTTCTCGCGAGCACTCACAGTAAACACAAAGTAGCACAGTTGCAGTGGGAGGTACAGAGGCCCTGGGTCTGGAGCATTCCCATCTGAACGGTCAGGATGATGGTGTTAATTTCTGAACTGTAGTCAATAAACGGCATCCTGAAATAAGAATCTGTATGGTCCAGGTGTCCAAGGCCACAAGGAGAACCACTGAGGTTGCGTTTGCCACTGACCTGTTGTGGTGATGGGCAAGTTGTGTTGGGTCCAGCTCCTTACTGAGACGAGAGTTCATTCATGTTCACGTTCTCAGTATTATTTATTTTTTATTTGCACAACTTATGTTCTCTTATACTTTGGTTGTTCGTCAGCCTTTGGTTTTGCATAGGTTTTGATCCATTCTAAGGTATTTCCTTTTTTCCTATAAATACCTGCAAGAAAATGAATCTTACGGTTGTTTATCGTAGCAGGTGTGCACTTTGAAAATAAGTTTGCTTTGAACTTTCAAATCCTGAGGTAGTGACTGACTTGCCGTCAGATGAGCAGATAAGGGATTCATATCGTGTCTCACTGTTGAAGTATGTTAAGCACTGTGGGGGTGTTTTTCTGTGTAGGCTTATCCCTAGATCATTCCAGAAAGATTAGCCCTTCTGTTGCACATCTAAGAGCAAGTGTAAAACATGCTAGATGTTAATAACTGCTAATCAACACTCATTTACTGAATGTGAACCTTCGTAAGTGTGGAATGCCACTGCTTTGAGATTTAGTTGTCGTATTAGGGGAAAGTAGTGAAGTTTCACGCCCCTTTGCTGTTACTTTTTCCAGCTCATTATCTCTCCTTCTGTAAGTGGATTTACATTGAATTTGCCCGATCGTTTTTCACTCTCTGTCACTGTGCTGCTGGTTTCCCAATGCTTCAGTAGTTAGCCAAGGATATAGATTACCTTGTTTACCCAGGGCCCAGATGTCTTCTTTCCCTCACTGAGATATTATCAAGTAGCACACCCAGCAATTTCTCACGCAAAGATTGAAAACCTGAAGAGTGACACCATTAGAGGCTTTGCTCAACCACGGTTAAAGATTTTTCTAAAGATAAACAGATATGACTTTTGACACGAGGGACAAAAGAGGCCAAATGGTGTGAAACAGAAGTAAACATGCTTACTCATGACATGAAATGATCTGAGGGTCAGCAATGCGTAAAATTCTATTAAGCTGTTTGGGACATTTTATCACAAATAAGAGAAAATCTGCCAATGCTGGAAATGCAAGAAACACACACACAAAATGCCGGAGGAACTCAATAGGCCAGGCAGCATAATCTATGGAAAAGGGAACGATCAATGTTTCGGGCTGAGACCTTTCAGCAGGACCTGCCCATCGCTGCCACTGCTCTTCCAGAAAACATGTGGTGATGAGGTCAGAGAAGCTTGAAATTCTCTTTCAGCCCTTGGATAAAACCACATTTTTAACATGGGTTCAAGTGAAGAAAATAAGGATTGAGGCAAAGGATCTGCCATGAACATCTTGTACGATGAGCAAGTTCCTTGGGGCATACTGCTTGCTCCAGCTCTTTCCTGTTTCCTGACAAAACTACAGTGGCGCTATGCTATTATGCTGATAAGCACGTCTGCTTCACAGGAGCTCAATGCCTGCATTTTCCTTGAGATTATAAATGTCTTTAAGTTGTTTGGGAGATGTTAAACCACTGTCCAGCTAATTCTTCTTTTTGTCAAGGTGGTCTTTGAAGTTTTATTTTGGTTTCATTAAGGAAACCTCTCTGCTGAGGTATGTGAACTAGAAACACAGAAGTGCGGAAGCTGCAGTTAGCTAATGATTCACCAGAATCAGGTTTAATATACAAAATACTGGAGGAACTCAGCAGGCCGAGCATCAACTATGGAAAAGAGTAAATAGCCAATGTGTTTGGACGAGTCTCATTATCAGGACTGGGAACAAAAAGATGAAAAGTTAGAGCAAGAAGGTGGGGAAGGGAGGAAGATGGTGGTAGGTGATAGGTGAGGGGGAGGGGTGAAGTAATGATCTGGAAAGCTGATAAGTGAGACAGATAAAGTGCTGGAGAAGGGGGAATCTGATAGGAGAGGACAGAATACCACAGAATCAAGGGAAGGGGAAGGAGCACCAGAGAGAGGTGATGGGCAGGTAAGGGGATGAGTTGAAAGAGGGAAACGGGAATGGAAATGGTGAAGGTGGGGAGCAATTACAATAAATTTGTGAACTTGATATTCAAGAAACCACTTAACTATCCAGCACATCTTCCTCCTGTATGCTCGCTTACCTCCATCTGAGATTCTACCAACAATGGTTGCATCATGGACAAATCTGTAGATAGCATTTAAGCTATGCATTGCCACATAGTCATGGGTATGGAGAGTAGGGCATTCAGCTCAGCACACATTCCTGAGGTGCTCCAGTGTTGATTGTCAGTGAGGAGGAAAGATATTATTACCAATCCACACAGTTCGTGGCCTTCCAGATAGGAAGTCAAGGATCTGGTTGCAAAGAGAGGTACAATCTGTCCTCGCTATATGCGGGGGATACATTCCTCGCAGTCGACGCATAATGTGAATAATTATTTAAATGGAGAAAATAGGGATGCATTCTGGAGGGCTTCCTAAATATGTATCATCTGTAATTTATTCACATTTTCATACCAATATGACACAAAAGCAGTACCACAAGGCAATATTCGTATTATATTTCATCAATTTAAGGCAATACTCAATGTAATAAATCATAGAAAGTTAACATACTAGGGTGTACAGTTCTCACCAACAGTGGCAGGTGTGTTCGCTTCGGGAGATGAGTGGTTGTTATGGTGTTGGGCAGCTTTACACGGAACTACAGATCTCTGGTGAGACCGCACTTATAGAATATTGTGTTCAGTTCTGGTCACCTCATTATAGGAAGGATGTGGAAGCTACGGAGGGGGTGCAGAGGAGATTTACCAGGATGTTGCCTGATTTGGAGAACAAGTCATATGAAGCAAGGTTAGCAGAGCTGGGACTTTTCTCTTTGGACCATAGAAGAATGAGAGGGGACTTGATAGAGGTCTACAAGATTATGAGAGGCATAGACAGGGTGAATAGTCAGTACCTGTTTCCGAGGGCACCAATAGCAAACACCAAAGGGCATGGGTAGTTTAGGGAGGGAAGTTTAGGGGAGACATCAGGGGTAAGTTTTTTACACAGAGGGTTGTGAGTGCCTGGAATGACTTGCCAGGGATGGTGGTGGAGGCTAAAACATTAGAGGTATTTAAGAGCCTCTTGGACAGTCACATGGATGAAAAAAATGGAGGGTTATGGGGTAGTGTGGGTTTAATACTTTTTTTAAGGATTATATGGGTGGACGCAACATGGAGGGCTGAAAGGCCTGTACTGTGCTGTAGTGTTCTATGGCTCTATGGATGAGGTGGATAGTTGTGGGTTGACAGGATCATATCAAGCACAGCAAGGGGTGAAGGAAGACTCACAGAACTCTTAGAACTCCCGGCAGCAGGAGAGGACACCGGTTTGAAGAAAATGGTGAGGGTCGTTCGCTTGGCAGCATTTTGTTTTTTAGCATAAATTTGCTTGTAGGGAAGAAGGATTGACTGCAGGGAATGACTGAAATGCTGACTCTGTTCTAAACTTGGGTCCACGTCCATCGCCATTTGTGCCAAGTGTTTCCCAGCCTTAATGGATGGAAATTACAGTGGACATTTACAAAATAGAGAAGATGACAGCATCCATTAATCATAAGCTGGAACAATTTGATTCATACTGGGAAAATGGTTTAACTACATAATGCCTCATAGGCCTGATTTTATTCTCACAAATCAATGATTCTGTTGTAAAAAAAAGATCACTCCCTACTTGTACATAGTTCTTTCCTTTTGCTTGTTTTTTCTTTCCACTCTTTTCTATAAGTGTATACCTCAGATAAAATACTTTGTGGAGATTTTGTGATATATATGATTATATGATGTATATGTACAATGTCTGAAATACATCTCATGGAAATGTTTGTTTGATGATGAACTTCAATAAAAAAATAAATTACAAAAAATTTTTTTTGCCAGTTGCTTCACTGTAAAATCCTTCACCTGCAACTCGACACTTTCTTCTTCATTGTTGTTATCACCTTCTGCAAACCAATCTTCAAAGATTTGACCAGTGACCCATGCTTTCTTGTTAGCTTGGCTGATGGCCCAGGACTTGACATAGGATGCTCATAGCTAAATATTTCAAGCACAAAATCAGTGCATTGTAGGTAAAAACAACAAAAGTTTAAGAGCGCAAGTTCGCACATCCACACGCTGCCAAAACCAATGTGAGACTGGCGGGAGTGAGACTGTGAGCCATGTGCATGTGAAGCAGTTCTTCTCGTCCCAACAGCCTTGCACAACTGTGAGCTTTGGATACATATAAGAAGAAGTTGGTAGAAATAGGTTCGACGCACAACTGTAAATCTGCATTGTCTGAAGACACATATAACGAGGATAGGGTATACAGAAGCCCAGGTTCTGTAACTTTTTGATCAGGACTGCAGAAATGATGGTGTTACACACTAAGCTATAGTTCATGAACAGCATTCTGACAAGGGTGCTTGTATTGAAGCTTGCAAATGATATTTTTTCAAAGTCTTAATGGTGCGAGATTAATTGTTCTTTAGCTGAGGCCTTGAATCTTGCAAAAGCAGACACTTGGGGTTGGGGTGTGGGAAACAAGCATCAATTGACCTCCCACATACAACTAATGAAACAATTGGTTCATCTTTTTGACAGGGTTTGTCTTCCTAGTTCAGCCAGGAGCATCACTTAGCCAGCAATCACGTTTTTTTGGGTCAAGTGGCATCTATGGAGGCAAAAGGTGAATGTTGGTTAACACTCACTAGACTCATTGGTTCTTCCTGTGTTCAGTTTCTTGTTTCACGTTCCATCGCCTGCATTCTTCCTTGTCCTCGACCAGTTTTGTTCCCCTGCTCTGGGTGGGCATGCTGTGCCGCTGATTTAAAGTGATGTGAGTTGATACCATTCTCTTTGTCTTGTTGACATTGAGGTTGGGGTTTGTTAGCCTTGCCCTAGGTCTCAAGCTCTTCCATAGATTCTGGCACTGTACCTGATGACTGGAAAATTGCAAATGTTACTCCGCTATTTAAGAAGGATGGGAGACAGCAGAAAGGAAACTATAGACCTGTTAGCCTGACGTCAGTGATTGGGAAGTTGTTGGAATTGATCATGAGGGATGAGAGTATGGAATACCTGGAGGCACATGACAAGATAGGCCAAAGCAAGCATATTTTCCAGAAAGGAAAATCCTGCCTGTCTAACCTACTGCAATTTTTTGAGGAAATTACAAGCAGGGTAGACAAAGAAGATGCAGTAGATGTGGTCTACTTGCATTTTCAGAAGGCCTTTGACAAGTGCTACAGATGAGGCTGCTTAGCAAGATAAGAGCCCATGGAATTACAGGGGAGTTACCAGCATGGGTGGAGTATTGGCTAATCGGCAGAAAACAGAGAGAGGGAATAAAATGATCCTATTCTGGCTGGCTGCCAGTTACCAGTGGAGTTCCACAGGGGTTGGTGTTGGGACTGCTTTTTACAATGTATGTCAATGATTTGGACTGTAGGATTAATGGATTTGTGGCTAAATTTGCTGATGATACAAAGATAGGTGAAGGAGTGGGTAGTGTTGAGTGAACAGTGAACCTGCAGAGAGACTTGGATAGTTAAGTGGAATGGGCAAAGAAGTGGCAAATGAAATGCAATGTTGGAAATTGTATGGTCATGCACTTTGGTGGAAGAAATAAACAAGCAGACTATTATTTAGATGGAGAGAGAATTCAAAATGCAGAGATACAAAGAGTCTTGGGAGTCCTTGTGCAGGATACCCTAAAGGTTAACCTCCAGGTTGAGTCAGTGGTGAAGAAGGCAAATGCAATGTTGGAATTCATTTCTAGAGGTACAGAATATAAGAGCAGGGATGTGATGTTGAGGCTCTATAAGGCACTCATGAGACCACACTTGGAGTATTGTGTGCAGTCTTGGGCTCCTTATTTTAGAAGGGATATACTGACATTGGAAAGGTTTCAGAGAAGATTCACAGGAATCATTCCAAGAATGAAAGTGTTACTGTATGAGGAACATCACAATATGATCGAATTCACTTTAAAATCTGAGAAGCAAAAAAGTAAAATTCAATGTGTTGGTGTTTCAGTGGAATAAAGGAAATTACAATGGCATGAGAGGGGAACTGGCCGAAGTTGCGTGGAAAGGGCCATTTGCAGGAAGGACAGCAGAGCAGCAATGGCTGGAGTTACTGCGAAAAATGAGGAAAATGCAAGACAGGTATATTCCAAATAAGATGAAATTTTCAAATGGAAAAAGGTCACTACTGTGGCTGACAGGTGAAGTCAGAGCCAAAGTAAAAACAAAAGAGAGAGCATACAAGGAAGCCAAAACTAGCGGGAAGATAGAGGACTGGGAAGCGTTAAAATCTTGCAGAAGAAAATTAAGAAAGTGATTAGGAAGGAAAAGATGAATTATGAAAGGAAGCTGATGATTAATATCAAAGAAGATACTAAAAGCTTTTTTAAGTATATTGAGGGTAAAAGAGAGTTGAGGATAGATATAGAACCAATAGAAAATGACGCTGGAGATATAGTAATGAGAGACACAGAGATTTAGAGGAACTGAATGCATATTTTGCAACAGTCGTCACAGTGAAAGACATCTACAGTATACTGGACATACAGGAGTCTCAGGGAAGTGAAGTTTGTGCAGTGAAAATAATGACTGTGAAGGTGCTCAGGAAGCTCAATGGTCTGAGGGTGGATAAATCTCCTGGACCTGATGGAATGCACCCTCAGGTTCTGAAGGAAGTAGCTGGAGAGATTGCAGAGGCATTAACGATGATCTTTCAAGAATTGATAGATTCTGGAATTGTACTGGATGACTGGAAAATTGCAAATGTTATTCTGCTATTTAAGAAGGATGGGAGACAGCAGAAAGGAAAGTACAGACCTGTTAGCCTGACATCAGTGGCTGGGAAGTTGTTGGAATTGATTGTTAGGGATGAGATTATGGAATACCTGGAGGCACATGACAAGATAGACCCAAAGGTTTCCTGAAAGGAAAATCCTGCCTGACAAACCTACTGCAATTCTTTGAGGAAATTACAAGCAGGGTGGGCAAAGGAGATGCAGTAGATATGGTGTACTTGGATTTTCAGAAGGCCTTTGACAAGGTGCCGCACATGAGGCTGCTTAGCAAGATAAAAGCTCGTGGAATTACAGGGAAGTTACTAGCATGGGTGGAACATTGGCTGATCAACAGAAAGCAGAGATTGGGAATAAAGGGATCCTATTCTGGCTGGCTGCCAGTTACCAGTGGCGTTCCAAAGGGGTTGGTATTGGTACCACTGCTTTTAATCATGTATATCAATGATTTGGACTATGGGATTAATGGATTTGTGGCTAAGTTTGCCGATGATACAAATATAAGTGGAGGAGCAGTAGTGTTGAAGAAACAGTGAACTTGCAGAGAGACTTAGATAGTTTAGGGGAATGGGCAAAGAAGTGGAAAATGAAATACAATGTTGGAAAGTATATGATCATGCATTTTGGTGGAAGAAATAAATTCTATTATTAGAATTCTATTTTGGCAGAGTATTATTTAGATGGGGACAGAATTCAAAGTGCAGAGATACAAAGAGACTTGGGAGTCCTTGTGCAGGATACCCTAAAGGTTAACCTCCAGGTTGTATTGGTGGTGAAGAAGGCGAATGAAATTTTGGCATTCATTTCTAGAGGTATAGAATATATGAGCAGGGATGTGATGTTGAGGCTCTATAAGGCACTAGTGATACCACACTTGGAGTATTGTGTGCAGGTTTGGGCTCATTATTTTAGAAAGGATATACTGACATTGGAGAGGGTTCAGAGCAGATTCACGAGAATGATTCCAGGAATAAAAAGATTACTGTATGAGGAACGTCTGGCAGCTCTTAGGCTGTATTCCCTGGAGTTCAGGAGAATGAGGGGGGAATCTCATAGAAACATTCCAAATGTAAAAAGGCTTGAACAGATTAGATATGGCAAAGTTATTTCCCATGGTAGGGGAGTCTAGGACAAGAGGGCACAACTTCAGTGCTGAAGGACGCTCATTTAGAAAAGAGATGTGGAGAAATTGCTTTAGTCAGGGGGTGGTAGATCTGTGGAACTTGTTGCCATGAGCAGCTGTAGAGGCCAAGTCATTGGGTGCTTTTAAGGCAGAGATAGATAGGTTCTTGATTAGCTAGGGCATCAAAGCGCATGGGAAAGAATTTGATCAGCCCATGACTGAATGGTGGAACAGACGGTGGGCAGAATGGCCTACTGCTGCTCCTATATCTTATGGTCTTATATCCTCTCTGTAGGCTGCCTTATCATTGTTGGTGGTGAGCTCCATCACAGCTGTGTCATTGGAAAACTTGACAATGTGATTACTTGGGTGATTGGCAGTGTAGTCATGAGCAAGGACAGTGTACACCGATGAGTTCAGCACCCGGGTGAGCTCAGTGAGAATGATGGTTCCCATGTTGAGGATGATGGTCCTCAGGGTGAGGTTCAATTTTGATGGTATCAGAAAGGATTTGCTAAATGTGGTTATTTCTGGCAAAGGTGAGCTTAGTAAGTGGGAGGCCTTCATAAGTGAAATTTTGAAGGGGCAAAGTTTGTACGTTCCTATCAGGAGAAAAGAGAAGACTAACGCATTATCTTGATTTTTGAGAGAAACTGAGGCCTTTGTTAAGAAGAAGAAAGAGGTGCATAGCAGCTATAGGCAGGAAGGAACAAATGAGGTACTTGAGGAGAATAAGAAATCCCAGAGGACACTTAAGGAAATCAGCAGGGCTGAAGGAAGGCAAGAGGTTTCTCATGGTGAGGGAGAATCCCAAGGGTTTCCTTTCTGAAACCACCAAAATTGGCCTTTTCCAATTTAGAACCTCACCCTGAGGACCATCGTCCTCAACATGGGCACATTCATTCGCACTGAGCTCATCCGGGTACCGAACCCATTGGTGTACGCTGTGCTTACTCATGACTACATAGCCAAATGCCCGAGTAATCACATCGTCAAGTTTTCCAGTGACACAGCTGTGATGGGGCTCATCACGGACAATAATGAGGCAGCCTACAGAGAGGATATGGAAGAGCTTGAGACCCAGTGCTAGGTTAACAAACCCCAACCTCAATGTCAACAAGACAAAGAGAATGCTATCAACTCTCACCACTTTAAATCAGCGGCACAGTATGCCCACCCAGAGCACGGAAACAAAACCGGTCGAGGACAAGGAAGAATGCAGGCAATAGAGCGTGAAACAAGAAACTGAACACAGGAAGAACCAGTGATTCTAGTGAGTGTTAACCAACATTCACCTTTTGCCTCCACAGATGCCACTTGACCCAATAAAATGTGATTGCTGGCTAAGTGATGCTCCTGGCTGAACTAGGAAGACAAACCCCATCAAAAGGATGAACCAATTGTTTCATCAGTTGTATGTGGGAGGTCAATAAATGCTTGTTTCCCACACCCCAACCCCAAGTGTCTGCTGCTGCAAAATTCAAGGCCTCATCTAAAGCACAATTAATCTCGCACCATTAAGACTTTGGAAAAAATATCCTTTGCACGCTTCAATACAAACGTTTTTGTCAGAATGCTGACATGAACTACAGCTCAGTGTTTAACACCATCATTCCCACACACACAAAATGCTGAAGGAACTCTGCAGGCCAGGCAGCATCTATGGAAAAGAGTACTGTCGATGTTTTGGGATGAGACCCTGAGCAGGAACCATCATTTTGTGTGTTTCTTGGATTTCCAGCATCGGCAGATTTTTTCCTGTTTGTGATATTATTCATCTGGTCTGCAAACTTCCTTGAACTAAGCAACTTAGACAGTTTTGAAACAAGCCCAATTAAATAACCTATTTTCTTATGGTGTACATCTTGAGCAGTAAGAAAGGCTGATAGTCTACTCCATAGACCAGAGGTGGGCAAACTTTTTGACTTTTGGGCCACAAAGGGTTCTAAAATTTGACGGTGGGGGGGGGGGGCGGACCAGGAGCAGATGGACAGAGTGTTTTGGTAATACCCCTCATAAGAGAAAATAAAATATCATGGGATATGTAGAAAACATGTGCTTTAATTTCAATTGAAAATGAACAAATGCATTACAACAAAATATGTCTTTGAAGTCCCATGGTATTTAGCTATTTATTGAAATGACTTTTAAAACACTGAAAATTAAATGAATAAAATACAGCTTTTTTAATAGTAACAGTTACTATTTTAAAGCACTGAAAATTCTGTTATCCTTCAAGATATTATCATCACCACTCTCCTCCTGACTGTCTTTATTTCAAAAATGGTAGGAGATGCAGGTCTACTTGTTCTGCTCCTTCTTATTCAATTGTTCCCTGTGCCAAAACTCAACAATGACAGCACAAGGACAGAACAGTGACAGCACGCCAGTATGCGGAGCGCGTTATTTGATCTGGAGCGCATTTTTTATTTTGAGAACGTACGTGCACTTGCGCACTACTCATGTCCATCACTTAACAGAAATGACATGTAACATGTAAGGCTTATTGAGAAAAATATTTTCAAATGCATTTTTTACATAACACAACGAAGAAACTTATTTTTAATTTCAGTGGGAATAGTGTTGTTGGTCTCCCTTTTTAGCCAGCACATCAAAGTCTGGATTTAGTTTTGTTGTGGCGATTCTCAGGATGGATCTGAGGTGTTGGTCAGTTAACTTGGATCTGTGGCTGGCTTTGTTGATGTTCATGACGCTGAACACCTGTTCACACAAATAGGTCGAGCCGAACAAAGAGTAAAGCGCAAATGTGGTGTAATACGCTGCACCTCAACAAAGGTCAATGTGTAGCGGTGTGCTACATGCAGTGCTAAAATTACGACACGGAGTCGGTAACTGCAGTCGAAGAAAAAAACTTTATTCGAAATCCCCAGCCTCACTTTTAAGCCTCCCTCAACCTGCCTGCCTGCGCAGAGGCTCCAAAGCTCTGTGCTCGCAAATCCCCGCAGGCTATCTCCCTTAGCCGGAACGCTGGCTAATTGTGAGCCGGTTCGGATGTGCCAGGAAATGGGTCGCCACAAATGTATATAGAGTGTGTCATCTATTGGGAAAACGTCAGAATTGCGGGGAAAAAACGTTAACAAGGTTTATTAATATAATTTCATCAAGTTCTGCGGGCCGGATTAAAAAGCTTAACGGGCCGTAGTTTGCCCATGCCTGCCATAGACAGAGCTTGGTTGCAAAGTTGTGTTGTTAAATTCAAGCTGATTAACAGTCAGGTGAATAATTTGGCATAGACTAGATGGGCCGCAAGGGCTGTTTTTATACTGTAGTGTTCTATGACCTTTACAGGTAAGGAGATAGCGATTGTGTTATACTGTATTTGTAGAAATTAGGTCAATTGTATTTCTTATTTTACTGTTCTAAAAGCGAGAGGTGAAACTTCAATCAGATGTCTAAAGATTTTATAAAATAAAATATTACTTATAGATAGTAAAATTGGATAATATGAAATAAAGTATAATCAATTGTTAAGAAAATTATACTTTAAATGTTTCACTTTCCAATGATGTCATAAAGAAATATCTAGAAATCGGTGTCCATCACTTTTTGGTTGTCAAAGACAGAATTGAGCAGAAGTAATAGGCTCATATATATAGCTGGAGTGCCTGAGACTTCTACACAGTATTATATTTGTCAATGTGGAGCAGAGGGTGAGTTTGTAAATCTGGTGGGAGCAAAGGACGTTAGGAATGGTGAGAGGGCATGCTGCAGGAGGGTTGTGCCAGGGGTAGTGGGTGGCACGGTTGCAGGTATACCCAGCCCTGAGACACCAGGCAAGGTCATTTGATTCCAAATAATTGGTTTATTGATTATTACAGAATGTCTCTCTGGAGTTTCCCGCTCCCACTTCTCACCCTTCTTCTTTTCCCAACTATGATTCCACTCTCCCTGCCACCTTTTCACTCTCGGTCCACAATAGAGACCCATATCAGAATCAGGCTTATCATCACTCACTCACATGTCATGAAATTACTATAGTGTTGTGCAATGTATGGATTAAGAACCATATTTTCAATAAAGTTTTGCGAAGAAAGATGAAATGTCCTGCGCTGATATTTATCATGTAAACGAGTTGTCACTATTGGAACTTTAATCCATAGCTCACTGACCATCGGGAGTCCAGTGCATCAGATACACTTCTCATGACAGCTACAGAAATGGACACAAGGGAAGTGTCCACTGGAGACAAGCTGTTCCCCATTGTGATAAACTGGCCTGATCTGCTCCTGTGGCCCCAGGCCACAGTGAGTTTCAAGTTGATCACAGCATGCAGAACACAAATGATAGTGAATTAAAAAACTGCATGTGATGGGAGATCCAGTGAATTATGTAGTATAACGTTGTCCATAGAAACATGAGGATAGGAGATGCTGCGTGCAGACAGTGCTGATCCCATCATTCCCCTTGCATTTCTAGACATTATGTAATGAGTACTTAGATATTTTGTGAAGGATGTAGTTTGCCCACAGAAGTTGTAATTTCTGCTTCAATCGATGCTAGAGGAAACATGCACTGCATGATTTATGACAACGTTGGCTTGGTGACTGATGTCAGCAAACATCAGCCATGCTATGTCAATCGTTCACAGTATTGTCAATACAACGTGTGTTAAGAGAATCCTAGGGAATTAAAGAATGAAGAAAAGGCACCACATAAATTGCACAGAACAAATATTGAGTCATAGAGAAATATATGAGAACATAGAGAAATATAGCGTGAACACAGGCCCTTTGGCCCATTGAGTCTATGTGTCTAAACCACACATTCACACTAATGACAAGGTTCCACATGGTAGGCTTATTCAGAAAGTCAGAAGGCATGGGATCCAGGGAAGTTTGGCCAGGTGGATTCAGAATTGGCTTGCCTGCAGAAAGCAGAGGGTAGTGGTGGAGGGAATATATTCGGATTGGAGGGCTGTGACTAGTGGTGTCCCACAAGGATCGGTTCTGGGACCTCTACTTCTCATGATTTTTATTAACAACCTGGATGTCGGGGTAGAAGGGTGGGTTGGCAAGTTTGCAGATGACACAAATGTTGGTGGTGTTGTGGATAGTGTTGAGGATTGTCGAAGATTGCAGAGAGACATTGATAGGATGCAGAAGTGGGCTGAGAAGTGGCAGATGGAGTTCAACCCAGAGAAGTGTGAGGTGGTACACTTTGGAAGGACAAACTCCAAGGCAGAGTACAAAGTAAATGGCAGGATACTTAGGAGTGTGGAGGAGCAGAGGGATCTGGGTGTACATGTTCACAGATCCCTGAAAGTTGCCTCTCAGGTAGATAGGGTAGTTAACAAAGCTTACGGGGTGTTGGCTTTCATAATTCGAGGGGTAGAGTTTAAGAGTCGCGGGGTAATGATGCAGCTCTATAAAACTCTGGTTAGGCCACACTTGGAGTACTGTCCAGTTCTGGTCGCCTCACTATAGGAAGGATGTCGAAGCATTGGAAAGGGTACGGAGGAGATTTACCAGGATGTTGCCTGGTTTAGAGAGTATGCATTATGATCAGAGATTAAGGGAGCTAGGGCTTTACTCTTTGGAGAGAAGGAGGATGAGAGGAGACATGATAGAAGTATACAAGATATTAAGAGGAATAGATAGAGTGGACAGCCAGCGCCTCTTCCCCAGGACACCACTGCTCAGTACAAGAGAACATGGCTTTAAGGTAAGAGGAGGGAAGTTCAAGGGGGATATTAGAGGAAGGTTTTTCGCTCGCTCAGAGGGTGGTTGGTGCGTGAAATGCGCTGCCTGAGTCAGTGGTGGAGGCAGATACACTAGTGAAATTTAAGAGACTACTAGACAGGTATATGGAGGAATTTAAGGTGGGGGGTTATATGCGAGGCAGGGTTTAGAGGTTGGCACAACATTGTGGGCCGAATGGTCTGTACTGTGCTGTATTGTTCTTTGTTCTTTAATCACACGTAAATCCCTTTATTGTCAGTCTCTGCACATTATCATTAATTCCCTTGCAGATTCTACCCTTAGGGGAAATCTACAGTGGCTAATTTACCTACCAACCTGCATGCCTTTGGTGTGGGAGGGACTGGAGCACCCAGGGAAAACCCATGCAGTCATAGGGAGAACATGCAGTCGCATCACACACCACACCCAGGGTCAGCATTGAGCCCAGGGGCTCTCATGACTGTAACTTTGCTACAGGTCTTCTCTATATCTGTAATTTCCAAACACTTCTTTGTTCTTTTTAATTTTACCAAAAAGGTTAGCTCTTTGACCATACTAATTAGCCATTATAAACTATTTAATCAAGCGGTGCAGTGAATTGAGGGGCTGGTGTCTCAGAGAAGAGTGACTGGGCTGGATAAGTGGGTTGCGGGTTATGGGAATTGCTGCAACCACGCCTCTTGCGATTGGCATGTCTGTGCCCTCACACCTTACTGTCTACCCGCACTGTAATTGTAACACATTGTTCTGCGCTCTGTCATTGTACTGTTGTAAAGATTTGCCCCGTACGCATGGGATGCAAGACAAGTGTTCCACTGAACCTCGGTACACGTGACAACAATAAACCGATTTACCAATTTATTTACTGGCTGATCCGTGAGTTAGACAGGATGATTATGGCTGGGATCTTGGCTACCCAGTCAGACAGTGACATTAAAAATGAGGCATCTGATTTCTTCCTCCTTCCCCTCCCCCAACCTTTTTATTCTGGCAATTTCCCCCCCCCCCACTTCCTTTCCAGACCTGAAGCAGGGTCTCAGCCCGAAACATCAACTGCTTCTTCATTTCCATAGATGCTGCTTGACCTGCTGAGTTCCTCTGGTGTTTCATGGGTGTTGCTCTGGATTTCCAATGCCTGCAGAACTTCTTCTGTAATAATACCTCTTACCATTACCCCACTGACCATCAATATGCAGAACTTGGATGAAATGGATTGTTTGGCTCAAATGGCTGGCAGCCCAGGCAAAGAGAGAAACTGTTTGGGATTTCAGAGTTCCAGAGGAAATCATGCCCATTCTACTGCAGGAGAAGAATTTGGATAGCTTATTGAAAAGCACTGATGGCAATGTCATAGAGTCACAGAATCACACAGTATGGAAGTAGAAGCTTCAGTCTACTGGCCATCAAGCACCTGGTTATACAAATCCTATACTCATCTAGTTTCATTCTCTCCACGCGCCCATCATCTCCTCTCAGTTTCCATCACTCCCCTGCACACTCAGAGACATTTAGAGTGTCCATTTCCTCTGGCAAACCAAGTTTTTTTTTCCCATCATGAGAAGGAATAGGAGCACTGGTGAAAACCCATGCAGTCACAGGCGAACTCTACAGAGACAGCACCGGAGGTCAGGATTGAATCCAGGTTGTTTGATCTGAGAGGCAGTGACTCTACTGGATACATCACAGTGTTGTGCGCAAACACCACTTTGATAAGCCTGCCAGGAAGGTTCCATGCAAATATAAAACACGCAGAGGTTGCACAAATGAAAGATCACGTGGGGTGCCAGAACACTCCAGTAATCTGTTACCTAATTGGCTGCTCAGGCTGCTCAGTCTCTGAAGCGGCTGTAACTCATCAGAGCGTTAAATGATGGTCCTTCTGCGTGTGCCTGGTATAGCCTGTCTTCCCAGGGAGTGCAGAATGGTGCTGCTCACACTGAGAAAATACAGTTTGAAATCAGGTAACCTAGCAATGTGCTGCTTAAAGGATTCTTCAAAGAAAGAAACTACCAGTTAATGCCAGCAAATACTTGGGAGGATTGTGTTCAGTTCTGATTGCCTCGTTATGGGAAGGGTGTGGAAGCTTTAGAGAAGGTGCAGAGGAGATTTACCAGGATGCTGCCTGGATTAGACAGCATGTTTTATGAGGAAAGATTGAGTGAGCTCGGGCTTTTTCTCTTCAGAGAGAAGGAGGATGATAGGTAACTTGTTAAAAGGCACTGGCTGTCCACTCTATCTATGCCTCTTATTGTAAGAGGCATAGATAGCGTGGACAGCCAGTCCCTTTTCCCCAGGGCAGAAATGGCTAATATGAGAGGGCATAATTTTAAGGTGATTGGAGGGAATTATAGGGTGGTGTTGGTAGAGTTAGGTTGTTTACACAGAGAGCAGTGTGTGAATGGAATATACTGCCTGGGGCAGTGGTAAAGGCAGATATATTAGGGACATTTAAGAGACCCTTAGGCATGTGGACGAATGAAAGATGGACGGCTTTGTGGGAGAGAAAGATTAATTGATCTTGGAGTGAGTTACGAGGTCGGCGCAAGACTTGGGGGGGGGGGGGGCCAAAGGGTTGAGCTGTACTGAGCTGTACTGTTCTGTGTTCTAAGAGACTATCCCTGCACAGGAACTTTAGGCAAGGTAGATGGAAGGGAAATACAGAGACATATAGTTGAATTTTCTGAACGATATGCATTATTTTATTTGGAATGTTTATTTTCTAAAGGTTTCTGCTTTAGCCAGGAGAAGAAGCACATTATACGATAGTCATCAACAGAGGATGGCAAAGTAGGGGTCAGCAGTGGCAAGCCCTGGATTTAGTGGGGTTACTGGATAGGCACAGGATTTGGTTTACCAGAGGTACAATCATAAAATGGCACGTCCAGTTGCTTCCTCCTTTCTCGTGCTCCTTCTCCTCCCACCCGACCTCATTTCCTCCCAGTCGGTCGTTGTTCACAGATCACCTGATGGAATAAACTGAGTCCTTATGGTGAAGAAACACGTTAAAGTGTAGATCACCACAGATCTTGACATCCACTGTGACAAGTGTTGAATGGTTATTCGGGGCCTGTCCAGTACAGCAATCACAATGTGTTTCTTACGACGGTATAGCTTACACTGTCTGACCTTTGCCGACGTGTCTGTGGGTTGGACACTGGAGTCAGAGTGATGTCATCAATGAATGATCTCATCGATCAGTCATCGGAAATAATGTTTGCTTCATCATGGTGGCTTAAACACAGGCGTCATGGGGGGGGGGGTGGTAGAATGAAAACATCATGGTACCAGTATATTGGCTGTTAAGTTACCTTCTGCGTTTAGGCTCACACTGGCTGGACACTGTTGGATGGAGCTCTCTCACGGTGCCTGAATCGTGGTACAGATGGAGCTGATAATGCCTGGAACCCAGGGTAAAGCAGCAAACTGAGTGATTAAGCAGCAAGCTTAATGCATCTGCTGCTCTCTGGCTAAGGTGTATAAAATGTAATCAGCTTCCTTCAAATTGAGAGCTTCAGTGATTAACCTTTTTCAATTGACAAAGGAAAACTACAAGGTGTTATAAACCTGAAAGAATCCTGATTTACATAAACTCATGACCAGGATGATCTTGGTAGCTACTGGAAATATGATCTAATCGTGTCTTGGATTGTCAATGTCCCTTGACAAGGTTCAGATAGAATCTCCTTCTCAAAATCCTGGCATCTGCAACCTGTGGCTTCCTCCAACACACTCATGTCTCCTTGTACATTGTCTAAATGTCTGTCCATTCTCCTAGTGTGCCGAATGGATTGCCCATGAAGGTTTAACCTCACAGCAAATTGCTTCAGCAACAGAGGCCAGATACCTAATGAATCAATCCAACATCCAGCAGAGATGGTTTTAAATAGAGTTGGATGGACTGGCGGTGTAGAGGGAAGATGATAATTCCGGATACTGGGTATATTTTGATGGGCAATTAAGAGGGGCACTAACAGAAGCATTCAAGATTCAAAAACTTTACTGACATTCCAACCATACATCAGCTCTGTAGGGCAAACGTAACACTAAATAATAAACATGACAATAAATAGTAAAACACAACAGCCACATGTCGGTTAAAATCAATTTATAAGTGTCCAGTGCAAGTTAAAAGTGTCTAAAGCAGAGTCAGGTAGAGCAGGTATTTAGCAGTCTGACTGCCTGTGGGAGGAAGCTGTTTAGTAGCCTTGTGGTTTTAGTTTTGGTGCTCCTGGAACATTTGCCTGATGGCAGAGGAACAAACAGTTCATGGAGAGGGTGTGAGGGGTCTTTAATGATGCACCATGTCTTCTCGAGACATCGACACTGAAAGAGGTCTTGGACAGAAGGTAGGGAGACCCCAATAACCTTCTCTGCTCCCCTAACCAACCTCTGCAAGGCTTTTTTTGTCGGCAGCACTGCAGCTGGAGTACCAGGTTGTGGTGCAAAAAGTCAGCACACTCTCAAACACGCCTCTGTAGAATGTAGTTAAGATGTTAGTGGGGAGTGATGCTTGTTTAAGTTTCCTCAGAAAGTGCAATCTCTGCTGGACCCGTTTCACAATCCCAGTGGCGTTCCTGGACCAGGTGCGATTGCCTGAGATCTGCAACCCAAGGAACTTGATGTTTTCCACTCTCCACTGTGGAGCCGCTGATGCTGAGGAGTGTGTGCTCAGGCTGAGACCGTCTGAAATTGACGATCATCTCCTTGGTTTTGGTGACATTAAGCATCTAGTTGTTGTCACTGCACCAGCTCTCTAGGTGTTTAACCTCCTCCCTGTACATTGTTTCATCATTTTTGCTGATGAGCCCCACCACTGTGGTATCATCAGCAAATTTAATGATCAGGTTCCCCTTGAATCTGGCTGCACAGTCATGTGTTAGCAGTGTAAACAGCAGTGGGCTGAGCACACAGCCTTGTGGGGATCCAGTGCTCAGTGTGATGGAGTCAGAGCATTGACTGTACCATCAGATCTGTGTTGAACAATGCTTGGCACTCCTTTCCGCCTGCAATGTTTCTCGTGCAGAATTCACATCCCTTCTTGCTGCAACCCCTTCAGTGTAGTTCAACCTGTGCCAAAAATCTGTTGCTCGCATTGGGCACAATATTGACATTGGACACAATGTAAAAGCAGATTTAGCTCAACATTTTTTCCATACACAGAAAAAAAAAACGCTGCTACTTTTCTCTTCTCATATTCTAGATTTTCAATTCTTTCAAGTCTTCTTCACAGTAAGTGTTGGTGCTTGCCTTGTGTCACCTAATTACAGGGTGGAGAATAAAATTGCAATGGTGCGATGTTACATCTTGCCTGCCTTGATGTGCTCAGAGTGCACTCGTATCCCACTCTGCCTGCACATATTAGGATTGTTTCTTCTGTTTTCAGTCATAAATAACTTGGCCACTGCTGTGGGAGACTGCAACGTACATTGAGTTACCAGGCTGAAGCTTTTATGTATGATAGCTCTGGAATCAATTTTTTTTTCCCACTGAAACAAACATATGGTCAAAATGTGTCATGGCAAACTTCAGCTCTCCTAGAGTATGATGCAGTCACACTAGGAAGTCACTGGCAGCCAGTAATGATGTCAATCAGTCTGCTCTGCAGGACTAATGTCACTGCTACAATACCGTGTCACATTTATGCTCATAATGAATAGCAGCCATTGATGCAGGGGCAGAGTTTTACCAGGACTAGTTTCAGAAACTAAGGAAGAGGAAGACGAGGAGTCCTTGTTTTTGCATTCCATGAAATCATGGCTCATCAGATCTGGCTTTCCTACATGTTCCTTATAACTCTTAACTCCTCCTCAGATAAAGATTCTGTCATCTTGGCCTTGGATACACTGAGCTTCCATGTCTTTGTAGGGTACAACATTTCAAAGACTTATGACTCACTAAGAAAAGAAACTCCACCCTAAGTAGGAGACTCTTAACTAACTAATGAATCACTCTGACCTAGCTGTAGATATCTCCATTTATGGAAGCACCCTTTCAGCATTAACCCTATCAAACCCACCCAATCTTATCTTTTTATTTGTCCACATTTTCAAGAGCAGTGTCATTTGTAATCCAGTAACACTTCATTGCAATTATACAATGTCAAGCCGAGGAGTGGCAGTGGGGACAAGCTCCCACTACCTAAAAATGCACCTCAAGTAGCTTCTGACAACCAAATACAACTCCGGGCCTTCTCGTGTGTCTTAGCCTCTAAGCCCAGTGGAACTGTTTCTACTGATAGGAGAAAGGGCAAAGGTAGGTCCTGGCGCCTTAAAACCAGTGCTTCAGGTAAATGGAGCTTGTCAGCCTGGGAAGGCAGTCCATCTAAGAGAGGGAAAAAACTGATTTCAAACCCGCACTGCCTTGCGGCCATACCCACTCATGGGAAAGGCTTCGGGAGTAAATCCTGAGGACAAATCTGGAGCTGGAGTCCCTGAGGCAACTTCAACTTCAACTTCGTTTTGGAAACTCCTGTGATGACACTGGTGCCAAGTTGTATCGGCTCTTGCCCTTCCCTAGGACAACATCAGTGGCGTGGAGAGGGGAGACTTGCAGCATGAGCAACTGCTGGTCTTCCATACAACCTTGCCCAGACCTGCACCCCGGAAACCATTCCAGCCACAGATCCATGGTCTCATGAGACTAACGGATGCTACCACACAATGCAATTTCAGAAGTTTCAAGTTATTTCTCAAAATCTTGCCTTAGTCTGCATGAACTCCAATGATCTTAGTGATATACAGTTGGTTTGATGGAAAAGTCAATGTGCAGTTCCCCCCACTTTGTCATTCACAATCCCATGGACCGCTTGATGTTCCAGCAATTTGTGTTACAGATACACTCAGTGGCCACTTTATTAGGTACACCTGCACATTAATGTAAATATCTAATCAGCCAATCACACGGTAGCAACTCAATGCATAAAAACATGCAGACATGGTCAAGAGGTTCTATTGTTGTTCAGACCAGACAGCAGACTGGGGAAGAAACGTGACCCAAGCGACTTTGACCACGGAATGATTGTTGGTGCCAGATGGGGTGAATTGAGCATCTCAGAAGCTGCTGAGCTCCTGGGATTTCTACACACAACCATCTCTACGATTTACAGAGAATGGTGAATAAAAGAAAAAGCATCTGGTGAGTGGCATTTCTGAGGGTGAAAACTCCTTGTTAATGTGAAAAGCCAGAACTGGCTCAAGCTGACAGGAAGGCGACAGTAATTCAAATAACCACTTGCTACAATAGCGACGTGCAGAAGAGAACCTCTGAAAGCATAATATGTTGAACCTTGAAGTGGATGGGCTACAGGAGCAGAAGATACACTCATACACTCAGTGGCCACCTTATTAGGTACAAGAGGTATGTAATAAAGTGGTTACTGAGAACATAATGTAATATTCGATAAACTTCTATAGATGTGCAGTCGTGAGTATACTGACTTACTGCATCGTGGCCTGGTATGGAACCACTAATGCCCTTCAACAGAAAAGCCTACAAAATGTAATGGATACAGTCCTGCCAAAGGGTTTTGGCCTGAAATGTTGACTATACTTTTTTCCATAGATGCAGCCTGGCCTACTGAGTTCCTCCAGACTTTTGAGTGTGTTGCTCGGATTTCCAGCATCTGCAGATCTTCTCTTGTTTGGATATATATAGCCCAGTCCATCACAGGCAATATCTTCCACACCATTGAGACATCTACAAGGAATGCTGTCACAGGAAAGCAGCATCCATCATATAGGACCCCCACCATACAGGTCATGCTCTCTTCTCACTGGTGCAATCAGGAAGGAGGTACAGGAGCCTCGGCAACCACGCCATCAGGTTCAGGAACAGTTATTACCCCTCAACCAACAGGCGTTTGAACAAAAGGGGATAATTTCACTCAATGTCACTCACCCCCAACACTAAATGGTTCCCAAAACCTGTGGCCTCAATTCCAAGGACTCTTCATTGCTCATTCTTGATATTTATTGCTTATTTATTTATTATTATTATTATTACGTTACTTGTTTTTCTCCCCTGTATTTGCATAGTAGTATATTGCACATTTTTTCGTCCGTCTTGTGTACTGGTTTTCAATGATTCTGTTGTGTTTCTTAGTGTTTATTGTAAATGCCCGCAAGAAAATGAATCATCATATATGATGTCATACATGTACTTTGATGATAAATTATATTGACTTTTTGAGCTTTGGATATTAACAGGAAGTTTAAAAGTCAAAGTTATAGGTTTGGCTTCTGAACTAGTCCACTGTAGTTTCAAGCTATGTATATTAATACTTAGGCCCAGCTTCCTCTGACTGCATGTATATTTGTGATAAAAGCATTAAGAAATACTCCACTTTTTTTTGGCAAGATCACTTCTTCTCAGGAGGGAATTTTCTTCCGTATCTGAAGTAAATCAGAATTGAAGCACTTAAAATAATTTCAAGTGAATAAAAGTGGTGAGTCATGATTGTTAAAACCTCTTATTTCTCAAGTACATTAAATGAAAGAAATAATAGCTCATTCATTTACACTGCAGCTGGAGAGGGTGTTGCAGAAGAGGAGACTCTCTTGGATAAGATGATCAATGGCAAATGGAATCTCCTGGAGATCAGTCTTGTGCAGCACCTTTTCATTCCACATATAACAAAATTGCATTTAAAATAGAGGCAATCAAATGAATATTTACAAGGTTCTCCTTTACGAAATGCTTGGTTCGTATCATATTAACTCTTCACTGCACAACCACTAGTGAGCTTTAGGATTTATAGATCACATTTAACAAGAAGCCACAGTGATCATGAAGAAAGTGAATCTGCAAAACGAAGCAAATGAAATGAGTGGGAAGGATAATTGCATTTGCAGATTGCTTAAAAGGATGCAAATAAATCAGGAAAGCTTGTGAAATAGATGATCAACCATGCTGGGGAAGAACATCATCCAGATGAGCCCAAAGATACAAAATCCAAAATAAATAGTCTTAGATTCGGCAGAGGAAATGAAAAATGTCAAAGAAAGGATGTACTACTGTTATGAAAGCCACTAGACTAGTAAGGAGAGTCCCACATTCCAGAAATATCGATGCTGTGATTTAACCTATTAATATACTGTAACATTGGATTGTGGAAGTATTCATTTACAACTGATTTATGAAGGTAATTTGTATTTAGGTTAGATATTATAGATATCGACCATATATTATGTTAAATAATACATTTAAGTTTATACGTGATCATTTAGATGTAGAAGTTACTGGTATAATGTACACATATGGAAGCATTGATGGGCTTAGAGTCACACTTTTCATAATTAGAAACTGCAGGGATCTCTCAGGACAGTGTCTTAGACTCAGTCATTTTCAGCTGTTTCATTCATGTCCTTCCTTTCATAGAGCCTAGAGCAAAACAGCTCAGATGTAGGCCTTTTGGCCCATCTAGTCTGTACGGACTATTATTCTGCCCCATTCACCTACACTGGACCATAACCCTCCATACCCCTCCCATCTGTGTACTTAGCCAAATTTCTCCTAAATGCTGAAATCAGAGCAGAGGTTGTCCATTGCTGATTACGTAATGGACAATTCCGTTTGCATGTACTCAGCAGATGAAGCAGCTCAAGTCTGTCAGCAGCCAGACATACACAACGTTCAGATGCTTGCAGACAAGTGGCAAAAAACTGTCATGTATAATCACATTCCTTTGACATTTATCACACCGTACCCCCTTCCCCCACCAACATGGGTGATCATTGACCAAAACCTCGACTAGACAAGCCACAGCAGGCCTGAGGTGAGTAACTCAATCTCTTGCAGTCCAGAGTTTTTAACAATCCCCAAGACACGAGTGCAGGGCATGATAGAATTCCCTCTATTTGTCTGGATGAATGCGTTTCCAAAAACCCTCAAGAGGTTCTTCATCATCCAGCTGCTGAACCCACTACCCAGACTGACATTCTGTCCACCGTCAGTGCACAGGAGCTGCCGAGTTTTCCATCGACATATTCCATTGCATTCACTCTCCTCGCCTACGTTACAGCACCTCAGAAATCCACAATTTCCACCAACAAGAAGAATATGGGTAGTGGGCAGATAGGAATACAGGCAACTGTACCACCCTGACTTGGAAATATGTCACCCTTTCCTTCACTATTGCTCGAACAGCACCTCTGGGAATACCTTCGGCAGGAGGACTGCTGACTTTCAAGATGGCAGCTCACCAATGGAATCTAATGATTCCCAATAAATTCTGGCCTTAGAAACAACTGTGAAAAATGAATAAAATTTAAAAAAAAATTAGGTCTTGTGAATGCTTAGTGGGAAGATTTATCATTAGAACCTTTACTGAAAAGTTCATTTGTTCACAAGTTTAGGTTTATCTCTCAGTGACTCTGAGTTTTTCTATACATTCCAAGACAGAAGGGAATGGAGATATATGTGTTTAGTGCAGGAAAATGGTGGTGTGGTAAACAGTCACCCATTATTTTGCTGAATCGTAGGCAGGCAAAGTCATAACATGCAGATTCTACAAGCTCATGCCTTGCAGATGAACTGATTTGCTTCCAACAATCACACCTCTTTTCTCCTTTCTTCAAATACACCTTGAAATTGTTGAAACTTAATCATGAAAGTAATGACGTTCATTGATACAGTTGTTTAAGAATAACTCTTCCTTCAATTAAATATAGGTGTGAGGTAGCCTTAAATATGTAACTTAGATATTCAGAAGTGAATTAATTATAAATCACATATTGGTTTAGAAAATAACATGGAATGTAGCTTTGTAAAATGCACAGGTGCATTTTTGGTAAACACCAAGTACAGCACAGGACAAATGTTGGAGAAAATTGACTGTACATACAAATTAGAATACATTCTTTAAAATCTTGTGTTGATAAAGGCAAAACTTCCTTTGCTACAGCTCTATTATGTTTCCCATTTTTAAAATAAGGCTCAATTAAGCAGTCATGATTACTCACTTTGAATTGAATTTACTTTATTACTTACATCCTTCATATACATGAGGAGTAAAAATCTTTATGTTACGTCTCTGACTAAATGTGCAATTTATAGTAAGTTATAATAAATAGTATGTACAACAGGATAGTCAATATAACTTAGCTCAGTTACATAAAGGAAGTGCAGAATTTATGTATATGTGAACAGGACGGTAACTTCAAAACACAGCTCTGTGATTCCCTTGTCCGTTCGTCCCTCTCTACTAATCCAACCTCCAATCAAAATCAATTTCTCTTTTTGATAATTTTTCCCCTCTCCCAACCCCTCTTCATCTATTCTCCACTCTGGCTTCATACCTCTGCTCACCTACTTATCACCTCCCCCGGGACCCCTCCTCCTTCCTTTTCTTCTGTCATCCTCTCTCCTATCAGATTCTTTTCCTCCCCAGCCCTTTAACTATTCAACCCACCTGGCTTCACCAAACACCTTCTGGCTATTCTCCTTCCCCTCCTCCCACCTTTTGATCCTGGCCCCTTCCCCTTCCTTTCCAGTGCTGAAGAAGGGTCTCGGCCCAAAATGTCAGCCTTTCTTCATTTCTATGGACGCTGCCTGCTTTCCTGAGTTCCTCCAGCATTTTGTGTGTGTTGCAGTAACTTCCATGTTATTCATGAGTGATATGTATATGTTTTCAATATCTGTCATCTGTAATTAATGTGGGTAGATATTCATCTTTGATCACAAGTGCTTAATGCATGAATGAGTATAAGCTGTGAATTGCACTGAAATCAATGGATCTGAATGTGTGGGATCACAAAGGTGGGTAATGTGTGCTGACATGTTTAAAATATTCTTTGTTTTATTTACAGCAATCTGAACAGTCAGGGGGTAAACAAGAAGTGTTAAATCCTCATCCAATGACTACAGATACATTCAACACATTTTCTGAGCTTCTTTATTTTATTGTTAACATGTGGTAAAGTTGTAGAATTGTACAGCATTGAAGGAGGTAAATTAAACCTATGTAATCACTTGAAGAGTTATCTTGCTCTTTTTCAACGAAGCGAAAATTTCAAATATTTAGCTAACCCTCTTTTGAGAATTATTATTTTACATCATCACAGCTTTATTGGTCAACAATTCACTGTGTAAAATAAAAACACGTAACTCTCATTTCACCTACTGGTTTCTTTGAAAACTGTGCTATATCTGTGACCTCTGATTACTGGCCCTCTGGGGATCAATAGATCAGCCTACATCTTGTTGTGATGCTCGGTGTGACTCAGACCTGTTCAGTCCTTGAATGGGGAGCCACGTGGAAAGACAAGGTCTGAGAGCTTGTTGCCTGAAGAAGCAAATCATCAAATCAGGCTTTCAATCAGGATTTCAGTTCCATTCCACGTTGTATAGGAGCATAACAAATAAAAGCGGTTGTAGGCTACTCGATTCTTTGTGTCTGCTCCACCATTCAGTCAAGTTATGGCTGATCCTTTACTTCAGAAGTATTTTATTGCTTCAACCTCATATACTGTACCTTGATTTCATCAATATCTGAAAACCTATAATTCACTGTGTTAAATATACCAGTGATCCTGCCTCTACGGCTATCTTGTGTATAAATCTCCAAAGACTGGACTGGTCAAAGAACACTGAGGCAGTCTACAAGAAGGGTCAGAGCCGTCTCTATTTCCTGAGGAGACTGAGGGCCTTTAACATCGGCCGGACGATGCTGAGGATGTTCCACGAGTCTGTGGTGGCCAGTGCTATCATGTTTGCTGTTGTGTGCTGGGGCAGAAGGCTGAGGGTAGCAGACACCAACAGAATCAACAAACTCATTCGTAAGGCCAGTGCTGTTGTGGGGGTGGAACTGGACTCTCTGACGGTGGTGTCTGAAAAGAGGATGCTGTCCAAGATGCATGCCATCTTGCTCAATGTCTCCCATCCACTCCATAATGTACTGGTTAGGCACAGGAGTACATTCAGCCAGAGACTCATTCCACCGAGATGCAACACTGAGCATCATAGGAAGTCATTCCTGTCTGCGGCCATCAAACTTTACAACTCCTCCCTCCGAGTGTCAGACACCCTGAGCCAATAGGCTGGTCCTGGACTTATTTCCACTTGGCATAATTTACTTATTATTATTATTTAATTATCTGTGTTTTTATATTGCTATATCTCTACACTATTCTTGGTTGGTGCGACTGTAATGAAACCGAATTTCCCTCGGGATCAATAAAGTATGTCTGTCTGTCTGTCTGTCTTATTATCTTCTAAGTGCAGAAATTTCTCCTTGGGTTTTTCCTCAGTGATTGACTCTTAATTGTGAGACTGGCTTCTGGTTCAATAAATCTCAACCAGTTGAAACATGCACGTATCATTGATATCTTTAAGCCCCTTAAGAGTTCTTTGTGTCTCAGTAAGATCACCTTCCAACCATTGAAACCAGAGAAGCCCATTGTGCTTAACCCACTTCTTTTTTCCACCAAATTGCAAATGGGTTGGGACAGTAGTGCTGCGGTTCATGCATTAGTTTACTGCATAAAATCAGGGTTCAATTCCCGCTGCTGTCTGTAAGGAGTTTGTACGTTCTCCCCGTGAATGTGTGGGTTTCCTCCGCGTGCTTCAGTTTCCACCCACATTCCCAAGGAGTTACGGTTAGGGTCAGTGAGTTGTGGGCATGCAATGTTGGCGCAGGGAGAGTAGCGACACTTGCGAGATGGCTAGCACTATCCTCACTGATTTGATTTGATGCAAACATGAATCTTTTATGTGTTCCTTCAATTGAAGGTAAATGCTTTCTTCTATTATTTAATCAATCAAACTGCTTCAGGATTTCCTTAAATGTCACCATGAGCTTTTGCACTCTATAAAAAAAGACTGGTGATTTGGACTGGATTGATTATCTAGAGATCTGAATTAATAACTAGGCAGATGAAAGTTCAAACTTCTTCACAGCATCTGAGAATTTTAATTCATTTTAATTAAATATGACTAAATAAAAAGAAAATTAATTTTAGCAATTTTGATCATGAAACCACCAAGTTATTTTGAAATCTTTTCTGGTTTGCAAAGGTCTTTGAGGAAAGGAGATCTTCATGATTTAAAGTGCCTCGATTAGGTCCCCTGAGGCTGTGAATAAATGTGATTTTAAATATTAAATGGTTACATTCATTAAAAAATATGCACTTGATTTACATATGTTCTATTCATTGACTCCTAACTTTGTCCCTGATTATCATTTTGGAAGGTGTTTTCAACATATGAAGTGAACTAATCCCCTGTTAATAACAACCAAGGATATCCAAATTGGCCGATATATCTATTTTAGCCCTGATTAGTTTTGCATCTTCATTTCTAACATCTTCGTTTGCTGAGCCTGTTGCAGCTTCTTCAATCTTGATAAAGACCGATGTGAAGACACATTTGGCCATGCCCTCTTCCTCCATGAGTAGGTCACTGTTTTGATCCGTGTTCAGCTCCAACTCTCCTCTTAGAACTTATGCATTGCTTACACATTTTGTAAAGATTGTTGGATCCTCCTTTATATTGGTTGCTAGAACATATCATGCCATCTCTTTGTACCTCTAATATATCTTTCAATCTCTTCCCCTAAGTTTTCTATAATAAATCTATCATGAGTTTTCCTTCCCCTTTTCTTTTACCCTCTGGCTCTTTGATCATCTAGGGTACTCTGACATTAATATCTGTAGCTTATGTCCCTAAACTATCTGAACTATTTTCTCCTGAATGCCCATCCTTTGTTCAATTATGGTTTTGCTTGCGAATACGATTTATCTGGACCAGATCTGTTCCTTATCTGTTTAGAAATGGTCCACCAATTGATTTCTTTTATCCTAAAGTGATCCAACCATAATGTGGTGCTGTGATTGCTTCTCCCTAAATGTCTCCCATAGGTACTGGCTCTAGCTGGCCTGCTGACTCTACTTTCCCTTGTCCAAAAATTCAAGATTCAAAGCACATTTATTATCAAGGAATGTATAAATCATACACCTTGAGGTTTGTCTGCTTACAGGCAGCCACAAAGCATGAAATCCAAATAACCCAATTTACAAAAAAGGCCAAAAGCCGCTGTGCAGAGACAGCGAGAGAGAAAAGAAGGCACAAATCATGCAAACAGTGGAAACAAGCCAACCGAATTCTGAGCCAGAATGAGTCCCAGATCCACTCCTGGAGTATCAGAGTAGGCCCAATCACACCAGCGGGGGAGAAACGCAGAGCAGCCAGATCCGTTCACAGTCTTGGCGCTGCAGTGAAAGGAATGTGGGAGTGAGTGAAATTAACCTGACCCTCGCCTCCATTCCCAACACTTAGGCTTCCAGTCTACCTGTGCTGGCATTTACATTCTCCAAGTTCTGGGTAGGACCTTGCTCGAGGACCCAGACCCTGATGCCACAATACGCCGGGCCTACCAGACCAAAGCCATTCTCAATCTCACCACGTTGGCTCGGCGCTGGAGCGATCCAACCACACACCTGTGTTAAAAGGTTCTCTTGTTAGCTGCAGCGCGTAACTTTTAAGAGGAACAGGCCAAATTTACCTTCTTTTTACTTCTCGTTAAAAAAATAAAATTAAAATATTAAACCTTCAGTATCTCACTTAATGATGATCGAGACATTTTTCAGTATGATACTCCGGTATTTGCAATCTCTCGTGTCTCCAAATTCTATCAGTCTGTCTGGTTGCAGAGGCAGCTGTTTTCCGTCTTTAATCAAGTCCTGGCATTAAATTTACCAGGACCACCTGCAAGCCCGCGTTTCCATGTTTGTTGTTGCTCAAACTCTACCCTGTTCACTTCTGCCTCTCCGTAAGAAATGGCAGCATGCATGCAGCAGGAGAAGAGAATTCTTTGGCCATCCAATGAGATTGTGCATCATCTACCTCTTCATCATGGCATTCTCTCCTTTCCTTGATTTTAAAAATTGTACCAATTACTGTCTTGTGTACTCAATCTGCTTAATATTCATCTCTCTCTTGGTGGGGATTCCAAAGATTCAACAGCTCTGGGTGAAGAGGTCTCTTCTTGTCTCTGTCCTGAATATTAAGAAACAGTGGTAATATCAGTTCCACATCTGTTATACAAAGCCTCAAAGAATTGCATATATTTCAGAAAGATTCTGTCTCATTATTTTAAGCTCGAGAGAATTCTGAGCCAATCTACCTAACATCTCCGCATATGGCAAACCTGCTTGCAAAAAATTATTTGTTGAACCTTTCCTGTAAAGCTTTTCATGCAACAATATCCTTCTTTAGGTAGTCAAACCATTTTTGTAGATTTCAAAAGTATTCTTTATTCATTATATACCTTGATCTGCACACAATATTCTAGGTGTGGTCTCACCACTGCCCTACTTAATTGGAACAAACCATCTCTACTGTATTCAAATTCTGTTACAGTAAAGGCTAACATACCATTTGCCTTCCAATTATTTGTTGTAACTATATAATACCATCCAGTAATTCTTGTACAAGGACACACACATCGCTCCGAACATCAACACCTTTTAGTCTCTCACCATTTGGAAATTATTGTTCTTTTCCACTTCAAAGTTCCAATCAAGTTTGTTATCGAAGTACGTATATGTCACCATTGAGATTTATCTTCTTGCAGGCATTTACAAGAAAGTAAAGAAATACAATGGAACTTATGAAAATCTATACATAATGAAGACTGATGACCAATGTGCAAAAGAAGGCAAATAAGAAAACGTAAATAAACGACACTGAGATCATGAGGTCCTTGAAAGTGAATCTGCAGGTTGTGGAATCATTTCAGCTTTGAGGTGGAGTTATCCCCCATGCTGGTTCAGGAGCCTGATGTTGTTAAGGTAATAACTGTTCTTGAACCTGATCATGTGGGACCTATGGATTCTGTAAGTCCTGTCCAATGGTTGTAGTGAAAAGAGGGCAGAGGCTGGATGCTGGAGCTACTTGCTGATGGATGCTGCTTTCTTGTGGCAGTGCTCCTTGGAAATGTACTCAGTAATGGGAAGGCCTTAGCCTGTAATGGACTGGGCCGTATCCACCACCTTCTGTAGACTCTTCCATTCCTGGGCACTGGGCAAAATCAGACAAGATAATCACTTACTTTGCATCTAGAGAACTTTGCCAAACTTTAGATGACATAGAACAATACGGCACAGTATCGGCACTTCGGCCCACAATGTTGTGCCGACCCTCAAACCCTGCTTCCCATATAACCCCCCCCCCCACCTTAAATTCCTCCATATATCTGTCTAGTAGTCTCTTAAATTTCACTAGTGTATTTGCCTCCACCACTGACTCAGGCAGTACATTCCATGCACCAACCACTCTCTGAGTAAAAAACCTTCCTCTAATATCCCCCGTGAACTTTACATCCCTTACCTTAAAGCCACGTCCTCTTGTACTGAGCAGTGGTGCCCTGGGGAAGAGGCACTGGCTGTCCACTCTATCTAATCCTCTTAATATCTTGTACACCTCTATCATGTCTCCTCTCATCCTCCTTCTCTCCAGAGAGTAAAGCCCTAGCTCCCTTAATCTCTGATCATAATGCATACTCTCTAAACCAGGCAGCATCCTGGTAAATCTCATCTGTACCCTTTCCAATGCTTCCACATCATTCCTATAGTGAGGCAACCAGAACTGGACACAGTACTCCAAGTGTGGCCTAACCAGAGTTTTATAGAGCTGCATCATTACCCCGCGACTCTTAAACTCTACCTCTTGACTTATGAAAGCTAACACTCCATAAGCTTTCTTAACTACCTTATCTACCTGTGAGGCAACTTTCAGGGATCTGTGGGCATGTACCCTAGATCCCTCTGCTCCTCCACACTCCCAAGTATCCTGCCATTTACTTTGTACTCTGTCTTGGAGTTTGTCCTTTCAAAGTGTACCACCTGACACTTCATCAGGACTGATGAAGGGTCTCGGCCCAAAACGTCGACAGTGCTTCTCCCTATAGATGCTGCCTGACCTGTTGCATTCCACCAGCATTTTGTGTGTATTGTTTGAATTTCCAGCATCTGCAGATTTCCTCGTGTTCACCTCATACTTCTCTGGGTTGAACTCTATCTGCCACTTCTCAGCCAACTCCTGCATCCTATCAATGTCTCTCTGCAATCTTCGACAATCCTCAACACTATCCACAACGCCATCAACCTTTGTGCTGTCTGCAAACTTGCCAACCCACCCTTCTACCCCACATCCAGGTCATTAATAAAAATCATGAAAAGTAGAGGTCTCAGAACAGATCCTTGTGGGACACCACTAGTCACAACCCTTCAATCTGAATGTACTCCCTCCACCATGACACTCTGCCTTCTGCAGGCAAGCCAATTCTGAATCCACCTGGCCAAACTTCCCTGGATCCCATGCCTTCTGACTTTCTGAATAAGCCTACTGTGTGGTACCTTGTCAAATGCCATGTAAATCACATCCACTGCACTACCCTCATCTATATGTCTGGTCACCTCCTCAAAGAACTCTATCAGGCTTGTTAGGCACAATCTGCCCTTCACAAAGCCAGGCTGACTGCCCTTGATCAGACCATGATTCTCTAAATGCCCATAGATTCTATCTCTAAGAATCTTTTCCAACAGCTTTCCCACCACAGATGTAAGGTTCACTGGTCTATAATCACCTGGACTATCCCTACTACCCTTTTTGAACAAGGGGACAACATTCACTTCCCTGCAATCCTCCGGTACCATTCCCGTGGACAATGAGGACATAAAGATCCTAGCCAGATGCTCAGCAATCTCTTCCTTCGCCTCATGGAGCAGCCTGGGGAATATTCTGTCAGGCCCCGGGGACTTATCCATCCTAACGTATTTTAACAACTCCAACACCTCCTTTCGATTAATATCAACATGCTCCAGAACATCAACCTCACTCATATTGTCCTCACTGTCATCAAGTTCCCTCTCATTGGTGAATACTGAAGAGATGCATTCATTGAGGACCTCGCTCACTTCCAAAGCCGCCAGGCACATCTTCCCATCTTTATCTCTAATCAGTCCTACCTTGACTCCTGTCATTCTTTTGTTCTTCACATAATTGAAGAATTCCTTGGGGTTTTCCTTTACCCTACTCGCCAAGGCCTTCTCATGCCCCCTTCTTGCTCTCCTCAGCCCCTTCTTAAGCTCCATTCTTGCTACCCTATATTCCTCATTAGACCCATCTGATCCTTGCTTCCTAAACCTCATGTATGCTGCCTTCTTCCTGCTGACTAGATTCTCCACCTCACTTGTCACCCATGGTTCCTTCAGCCTACCATTCTTTATCTTCCTCACAGGGACAAATTTATCCCTAACATCCTGCAAGAGATCCATAAATATTGACTGCATGTCCATAGTACATTTCCCTGCAAAAACATTATCCCAATTCACACCTGCAAGTTCTCGCCTTATAGCCTCATAATTTGCCCTTTCCCATTTAAAAATTTTCCTGTCCTCTCTGATTCTATCCTTTTCCATGATAACGCTAAAGGCCAGGGAGCAGTGATCATTGACCCCCAGATGCTCACCCACTGAGAGATCTGTGACCTGACCTGGTTTGTACCTAATATTAGATCTAGTATGGCATTCCCCCTAGTCGGCCTGTCAACATACTGTGACAAGAATCCATCCTGGACGCACTTAACAAACTCTGTCCCATCTAAACCATTGGAACTAATCAGGTGCCAATCAATATTAGGGAAGTTAAAGTCACCCACAATAACAACCCTTTTATTTTTGCACCTTTCCAAAATCTGCCTCCCAATCTACTCCTTGATATCTCTGCTGCTACCAGGGGGCCTATAGAATACCCCCAGTAGAGTAACTGCTCCCTTCCTGTTCCTGACTTCTACCCATACTGACTCAAAAGAGGATCCTGCTACATTACCCACCCTTTCTGTAGCTGTAATAGTATCCTGACCTTTAATGCCACCCTCCTCCTCCTTTTTCCCCCTCTCTGTCCCTTTTAAAGCACTGAAATCCAGGAATACTGAGAATCCATTCCTGCCCTGGTGCCAGCCAAGTCTCTGTAATGGCCACTACATCATAATTCCACGTATGTATCCAAGCTCTCAGTTCCTCACCTTTGTTCCTGATGCTTCTTGCACTGAAGTACACACATTTTAACCCTTCTACCTTACTACCTTTACACCATTTATTCTGCTTCTCTTTCCTCAAATCCTCTTTGTATGTTAGATTTGGCTTTACTCCATGCACTGGTAGCTCTCGCATGACCTTTATCCTCCTCCACCTCACTATCTGCTCTAACACTCTGGTTCCCCTCTCCCTGCAAATCTAGTTTAATATCCCCAGAGCAGCACTAGCAAACCTTCCTGCAAGGATGTTAGTCCCCCTCCAGTTCAGCTGCAACCCGTCCCATCGGAACAGGGCCCATTTGTCCAGAAACATGACGCCCTCCCTCCTGCACCAACTCATTAGCCACATATTTAGCTGCATTACCTTCCTATTTCTAGCCTCACTGACATGTGGCACGGGTAGCAATCCTGAGATTGTAACCCTGGAGGTCCTGTCCTTCAACTTTGCACCTAATGTCCTAATTTCTCTTTGCAGGACTTCCTGCTTCTTCCTACCCATGTCATTGGTCCCTACATGGACCACGACATCCGGCTTCTCACCCTCCCTCTTGAGAACACTGAGAACTCGATCCGAGATATTGGGGACCCTGGCAGCAGGGAGGCCACAGACCATCTGGGATTCTCAATCTCTTCCACAGAAACTCTTATCTGTCCCCCTAACTATCGAGTCCCCTATCACTACTGCTCTCCTCTTTTCTCTCCTTCCCTTCTGAGCTGAGGGTCCAGTCTTGGTGTCAGAGACACAACCACTACAACTTGTCCCTGGTAGGTCGTCCCCACCAACAGTATCCAAAACGGTATACTTGCTATTGATGGGAATGGCCACAGGGGTGCTCTGCTCATTCTGTCTATTCCCCTTCCCATTCCTGACAGTCACCCAGCTACCTGTCTCCTGACTTTTAGGGGTGACTGTCTCCCTGTAACTCTTGTTTATTTCTGCCTCTGCCTCACGAATGACCCAAAGTTCATCCAGCTCCAGCTCCAGTTCCCTAACTCGGTTTGTCAGGAGCTGCAGCTGGATGCACCTTTTACAGGTGTAGTCATCAGGGACAATTGAGCTCACCCTGACTTCCCACATACTGCAAACGGAGCACTTGATTGCCCTAACAGCTACCTCCATTACCTACTCCTAAACTAATTAGATTAATTAAAGGAGTTTACCCAGTCTTACCTCACTGGGAGCAAGCTCATCCTCAGCTTCTTGAGCCAAAGCCTTCCTACTCTGTCACCCGCTCCATTAATCTCCTCACTTTTTAAGCTCTCCCACTGCCTCACTTTCATGCGCTTGTGCAGTCGTGCCTCGTTCAAACTGCCGAAGAAGTGACCGTCCCCTTCTCAATCTGCTCGCTTTTTAAACTCTCCCGCTGCCTCAAATGATGAAACTACATAGACTTCTACAAAAACAAAGGCATTGTTGTGACTTATTTGTGTAGGCACTGATGTGCTGGTCTCAGTATCGATCCTCTGATACGGTTCCAGACCTCCTCTACCTCCATTCCCTTAATGAGGACTGGTTAAAGGGCCTCTGGCTTGTTCCTCCTGTAGTCACAATTAGCCCTTTGTTCTGTCAGCATTCAACCTGATTTTCATTCTTCCTTTCCAGTGTTGGTTATTCCATAAGATTTATAAGACCTAAGATTAGAATGAGGCTATTCGGTCTGCTCCACATTTCATCACAGCTGCTTTATTTTCCTCTCAAACCCATCCTCCTGCCTTCTCCCCACAGCCTTTCGTGCCCTGACTAATCAAGAACCTCCACCTTACATCCACTGAATGACCTGGCCTCCACAGCCGCCTGTGGCAATGAACTCTGCAGGAAGGCAATGTATTACTTCCCTCTGGCTAAAGAAATATCTCCTAAATAGACATTCCTCCATTCTGAGGCTGTGCCCTCTGGTCCTAGACTCTCCCACTGTAGAAAATATTCTCTCCACATCCACTCTATCTAGGCCTTTCATTATACAATAAGCTTCAATGAAGTACCCCCTCATTCTTGTCAATTCCAACGAGTACAGGCCAAAAGCCATCAATCAAACTTATTTACTGGCGATAGTTCTGCTTTAACCTCTCTCCCTGTACTACTTCATTGCAGTTTATGAGAAATCCATGCCGTGCCCATCAACGGTCTGTGGCTTCAGCTGAATCAGAACCAGGCTGTTCCTGATCTTTGCCAAGGACTGTGACTAAGAGCAGGAAATGTAATCATCATTTATATAGTTAGTAAGCTGCAAGTGTTTATGTCATTGCATTTCCCAGAAGGGACTAAAATTCATCTTTCAATGATGCACAAGATTGCTCAATTTCATGGACATTTTTTATTAAATCAAGGCAAGAACTACGTAAGTGTAGCAAAAGTGTAGCTACGTTTGGGTAGCAAAATGAGAGTTTCCTCTTCATGTGATTTTCTAAAGCATAACAATGCTTTATCTGCTTTAGCAAAATATAACAAAATGTAATTTTGCATAACTGAGCTTTCTTAAGTGCTCTTGATGATTATAAACACAGTTTTTAATAAGTAAATGACCATATTAAGGAGAAATCTTTTGACTAATTGATGGTCTGAACTTCAATAAATTTATTTTGTTAAGGTATTATGAAGTAACAGTACTTCATAATACATTACTTTATAATTGAAGCAGAGTCCAGGTAGAATCGTCAGGAAAGTCCCGATGTCTGGTTGATTTAAGAGCCAGGCTGAATTGGAAATGTCCGGGTATGGGCTGAAACATGGCCGCAGAGCTGTCCGATGGTGAGGAATGACCCGATGTTTGGATAATTTAAGTGCTAGGCCAGATTGAAAAGGCCGGGGTAACAGGACCGGAGGCGAGGCGAGGGCTGGGTCTGTTTGCTGATCCATGGCGTTTAGTCAGCTCTACGCCGAAATACATTGCCGGCTGCTGTGATATGTGGCTTCACGTCTGTGGTCACACAACATTTACTCAGCTTTGTGACGAACTGTGGCTGGTGCTGCAGTGATGTCTGGCTTCATGTCTGTCCTGAAACTTCAGCTCTGAAGCCATTTGCTTACTTTTATTGTTCGCACTTTTTCTCTCCCTGTGCATTGGGTGTTGGATGGTCTCTTATCACATGGGTTCATTTCAGGTTTCTTTGTTTTGTGGCTGCCTGTAAGGAGATGAATACATACTTTGGTAATAAATGTACTTGAACTTTGAACTAACAACCAAAACTATTATGGAAGTGCAAACACGAGGAAATCTGCAGATGCTGGAAATTCAAACAACAACACACACAAAATGCTGGTGGAACACAGCAGGCTGACGAAGGGTCTCGGCCCGAAACGTCGACATTGCTTCTCCCTATAGATGCTGCCTGGCCTGCTGTGTTCTACCAGCATTTTATGGAAGTGCAATACTGTCAGGCTTTTTAAGATTTACTGAATGATTTAGTCATTATTGGAACTGGTTTCCTTTTGCTACATTGATGTGTAGGAAACTATTTCTTCATTTCCCCATCTCCGCTCAAGAAGACAGCTCATCACCACCTTCTCAATGTCAGTTAGGGATGGGCAATTAAACCCTGGTACAGCCTATAAGGCTCACACACTGTGAATGAATAACATTTCCACACACTAATTACTTATTAATACCTTTAAAGGGACCACATTTCCTGGTTACATTAACGTGAGTGCTTTGTTCAACATTCACAGTAACTCTCTGTCATGGAACTTTACAAGCTAATGGTGTGAGAGTATTTCTTCTCAGCTAGGTGTGAAAGCTGAACTACACACATGATCATCTTTTAATAGCATGTAGTTCAGAATCAGGTTTATCATTACTGTACTGACATACCGATGAGGAGGGGGGCTAGACACCCTGCAGGATGAAAATCAAGACCTGTCGAGGGGCGGATGAACCCTCTCGTAGGGTCAACAGCCATCTAGCAAACATGTGCCGTGAAGCACGGAAAGGGCATCCCTTGCATCGAAGCTTGGTCTGGCCATTCACTGCCATAGAAATTCCCCCAGCCCTCTTGGACCCCACCATACTGCTGGATCTGGGAGGGGATTCAAGAGGGTGGGTCTGGACCTGGGCAACACCATACTCACCTAAAATCCACTCACGCCCACACTGTTCCTTTCTGAGGAATGGGGTTTCTCAAACCCCACTGACTGACTGAAAGGAACCATCATCTTCCTATGGGATGGATAGCCAGAGGGAGACTGAATGTGGTGAAATTCGTCATTTTGTGGCATCAGTACAATGCAATACATAAAACAGACTATCAATTACAACAGGATAGATAAAATTAAGTAAGTTGTACAAAAAGAGGACAAAACTATGAGGTAGTGTTCATGGGTTAATTGACCATTCAGAAATCCGACAATGGAGAGGAAATGGTTGGGTGTTTGGGCTTCTGTACCTTATAATCAGAATCAGATTTATTATCACCGGAATATGTTGTCTTTGCAGCGGTATTGCAATGCAATATGTAATAATATGAAAGATATGAGTGACAGTCAGTATATATGTGTCAAAATGGCTGTTGTGATGTGTCTAGTGTCGTGGGTAGTGCCTGTCCCTCTGACTTTCAGCTTCCACTGCTGGCTTGTGAAAAGGAGAACTGAAGGTGCAAGTCTCTCCCTGCCAGTCCACAGCCTCTCCAACAGTGAGCCTCACGTAGTGCCTCCTCATTGGAGACACACGGAAACTGAACTCCTTTCGAACTCAGGCTGAACTACAGAGGACGGGGTGGAGGTCCGGCCCCCACACACATAGCACGCAGGCCCACCAGTGTGTGGACACACCCTGGTGCTCGTGAACCAGATCTCTGGCAATGGGTAAATAGCCCCACTGCCTTGTGGGCAGCTCCAGGAGAGTTAAAGACTACAGAAGTAAGCCCAGACAGCAATTCCTGAGTGGAGCCCTTAAGGTGGCTGGATGCTGCTGAACATCCCAACAGCTGCTCCTGCAGCCAAGCTGGTGCCAAATGTATTGCTTCATAAGCTTTCCTTTGGACTATACCGGTGAGGGCGAGAGGGGAATCTTGGCGACTGGGCACCACAGGATCTCCATACCTTCCACCCAGGCTTGTGATGATCATCATCACCCATTGTCCTTAAAATTAAATAAGTGGTGCAAAAATAGAAATGTTAAAAGTTGTGAGGTAGTGTTTATGGGTTTAATATCCATTTAGAAATTGGATGGCAGAGGGGAAGAAGCTGTTCCTGAATCAGTGAATATGTGCCTTCAGGCCTCTGTACCTCCTTTCTGACGGTCGCAACGAGAAGAGGCCACGTCCTGGGTGAAAGGGGTCTTTAATGATGGACATCGCCTTTTTGAGGCACTGCTCCTTGAAGATGTCCTGGACACCATGGAGGCTAGTGCCCACGATGGAGCTGACTAATTTTACAATTTTCTGCAGCTTACTTTGATCCTGTGCAGTGCCTCACCTTCCATACACCAGTTAGAATACTCTCCATGGTATAACTGTAGGAATTTGCAGGTGTCTTTGGTGACATTCAAAATCTCCTCAAATTCCAATGAAATATAGCCGCTGTCATCCCGTCATTGTGGTTACATTTTGGGTTCAGGTTAGATCCTCAGAGATATTGACACCATGGAACCTGAAGTTGATCACTTCTGATCCCTCCCCTTACCATTTTTGAAGTCCACAATCAGTTCTCTGGTCTTACTGACATTGAGTGGAAGGTCGTTGCTGCAACGCCACTCAACTAGCTGATATGTCTCGCTCCTGCACATCTTCTCATCACCATCTGAAATTCTGCCAATGGTTGTATCGTCTTTGAATTTAGAGACTGTATTTGAGCTGTGCTTAGCCACACATTCATGGGTGTACAAAGAGTAGAGCAATGGGCTAAGCACACACCTCTAAGGTGCACCGGTGTTGATCGTCAGGAGAGTCACTATCTGTACAGATAGTGCTCTTCTGGTTTGGAAGTCAAGGATCATGTTGCAGAGGGCCAGGTTTTGGAGTTTTTCAATCAGAACTGTAGGAATGATTGTGTTAAATGCTGAGCTGAAGTAAATAAATAGCATCCTGACACAGGTATTTGTCATCCCGTTTCTACCTCCTACCCAAGACCCACAAACCTGACTGTCCAGGTAGACCCATTGTTTCCACCTGCTCCTGCCCACCTGAATGTGTCTGCATACCTCGGCTCTGTTTTATCCCCCCTGACTTCACACGCTCTTGATCTTTTCAATGATTTCAAGTTCCCTGGCCCTGATCAGCTCATTTTCAGTATCAATGTCCAGTCTCTATACATTTCTATCCCCATCAGGAGGACCTTAAATCTCTCCGCTTCTCTTTGGGCAACAGGCCCAACTAGTTTCCCTCCAGCACCACTCTCCTCCATCTGACGGAATTGGTCCTCACCCTAAAGAATTTCTCCTTCGGTTCCTCCCACTTCCCTCAAACCAGAGGTGGGTACTTTGGCTGACTTTTTGTCAGGTACCTGCAACAGTCCATGTTTCAAGCCGACACTGGCATTGCAGCCAACTCGTCCTCTGCTATATTGACGACTGCATTGGTGCATCTTCCTGCCCTCATGCTGATCTCATCAATTTCATCAACTTTGCAACCACCTTGCCCTCAGGTTTACTTAGTCCATTCCTAACACCTCTCTCCACTTTCGCAATCTTTCTGCCTCATTCTCTGGAGACGGTCTATTTACAGATATCTTTTATAAACCCACTGTCTCTCACAGCAATCTGGACTCTACCTCTTTCCACCCTGTCACTTGTAAAAATGCCATTCCATTTCCTCAGGTCCTCTGTTTCCACTGTGTCTGCTCTCAGGTTGAGGCCTTGCTTTCCAGAACTACTGAGTTGTCCCCCTTCAAGGAAAGGTGTTTCCCTTCCTCCATATCAACACTGCCTTCACCCGCATCTCTTCCATTCCGTGCACATCTGCCCTTACTCCATCCTCCCACTGCTACACCAGGGATAAGGTTTCTTTTGTCCTCACCTACCACCCCACAAGCCTCTGTGTCCAACATATAATTTTCCATAGCTCCTGCCATTTCCAAAGTGATCACACCACCAAGCACATATTTCCCTCTTTCCTTCCCCCACAATTTATCTCTTGTCCACTCGTCCCTCTCCACTGATCTCCCTCCTGGTACTTACCCTTGCAAGCAGAACAAGTACCACACCTGCCCCTACACCTCTTCCTTCACTACTATTCAGGGCTCCAAACTGTCCTATAGGTCAGGCGACACTTCACCTATAAATCTGTTGGGGTCATCTACTGCAGTGGTCCCCAACCACCGGGCTGCGGACTGGTGCTGGGCTGCAAAGCATGTATCACCGGGCCGCGAGGAAACAATATGATTTGGCAATATGAAATCATATGAGTCAGCTGCACCTTTCCTCATTCTCTGTCACGCCCACTGTAGAACTTGAACGTACGCAGGTCATTACCCACGCAAGGTCATCAGTCGGTCACTAACCTACAACTACCCTATGAGTAAAAAACGTCGCTTGAGAGTTTCTTTGGAAGAGGCGGTAGGCCTAACGATGATGATAAGGCAGAGACAGCTGAGGCCTAACGATGATGATAACGCAGAGACAGCTGAGACCGAGACTGCAAAAAAAAAGAAAGCTTCCTTCAACAGAAAATACGACGAGTCGTACATAAAATATGGCTTTAATGCGACCAGTGACTCGCACGCTCCAAGCCCCCTGTGTGTGATATGTGGAGACAAGCTGTCTAATGAGGCAGTGAATCCCTCAAAACTGCTTTGGCACCTTGAGTCCAAGAACCCTTCACTTAAAGACAAACCGTTGCGTTTTTTGAGCGGAAAAAACATGAGCAAGTGCTGAGAGCCACCACCTCCACAAACACTGCTGCTGTGAGAGCGTCGTACTCAGTGTCTAGCCGTGTTGCTGAGGCTAAGAAGCCTTTCACTGTTGGTGAAGAGTTGATTCTGCCCGCTGCCAAGGACATGTGCTGTGAACTGTTGGAAGAAGCTGCAGCTAACAAGATGGCACAGGTTTCTCTTTCAGCTACCACAGTTTCGTGGAGAATCAATGACATAGCGGAGGACATCGAAGCACAACTGTTAGAACTGCTTAATGATTCACCATGGTATGCTATTCAGGTCTACGAGTCTACCGATGTCGACAACAAGACAATATTGTTGGTTTATCTGCGATATATATTTCATGATGATGTGCACGAGGATATGTATTCGAGTGTTACTTCCCAACTGCAAATCCCAAGACATGCAAAGGAATGGGTCCGTGACCCATTTGTGAATGTCCCTGGTGAATCATCCATGTCAGCGCGAGAAGATCAACTCCTCGAGCTTGCAAATGACGGTGGGCTGAAAAGTATGTTTGACATAACATCTCTGCCGGCATTCTGGTTCGAAGTCAACGCTGAATGTCCTGAGATAGCCACGAAAGCACTGAAAACATTGCTTCCATTTCCAACATCCTATCTCTGCAAAGCAGGCTTTTCTGCAATGAATGCAACAAAAACAAAATTGCCGAATAGACTGGACATAAGGAAACCTCTTCGCGTATCGCTGTCTGCCATCATCCCTCGATGGGACCGTCTTGTTGCAGGGAAGCAAGCCCAGGGCTCCCACTGATTCAGCAATATTGGTGTGTTGCAATGGTGTTTAATGTTCATACAAGAAAACTATGCGCTGTGTTTAATATCCAAATGTTACTTAAAATGTTATGATGTTATTGACTTATAAGTGACATATAATTGACTTTTTCATGCATATTCATGCAAGGAAAATATATGCTGTGTGTTTCATATTAAATTTGTTAGATAAACCCTTTCAGAAACAAAATTGAGTGTATTAGCCACTTATAAGTGACATAGTTGACTTATCACCTATATTCTGGTCATGCCCCGCCCCCACCTGTTGGCCAGTCCGCAAAAATATTGTCAATATTAAACCGGTCCACGGTGCAAAAAAGGTTGGTGACCCCTGACCTACTGTATCCAGTGCTGCCAGTCACCAAGGCAGCTCACCCTGCTCTTCCTAGAACTGGCATAATTGTTGCCCTTTTGAAGCACGTGGTAACTTCTGACAGTAGCAATGAGAGATTGAAAGTGTCTTTGGTACCCCCACCACTTAGTTGGCATGGGCTTTCAGAACCCGACCAGGTACTCCATCGAGGCCTGTGCCTTGCAAGGGTTCACTTTCTTGACGCCAGCCTCTGAGTCAGAGGCTGCTGGGTCACTGGGAACTGCTGGGATCCTTGTAGCTGTAGTCTTATCATGCATAAAAGGCGTTAAAACTCCTCCAGGAGTGAAACATCACTGCTATTCATGATGCTAGATTTCGTTTTGTAGGATGTAATGGCCTGCAAACCCTGCTAGAGTTGACCTGCATCCTATTCTGCCTCCAGCCCCCTCCATGATGGTAGCTGTTGTGACTGTCAACATAACCCACCAGAGAGACATGCAGCTGGCAGTACAGAAGTCTTTGTTCAGCACACATAAGATGACAGCATCTGGAGTCACTCTTGAGGGAGGCTCCCTGCCCAAACACAACTTAGCATTTTTATATGCTGAAGATCAAAGGTAACAGCAGGACAATTTCTGTAGTTACAATGCATTCATAATGCTTCATTTGAGTTACCTATGGTTTTCAAACACCTAGATCTTCACACCATCACGCCCAAAATGAGTGCTAATCATCACTGTTTCTGAGCTGCATTCATGCATATGCAGCCATCTCAGGTCAATGGGGTGTTTTCTGCTTTGCAATCAACCCCAGTCTGCAGTTCCAGGAAGACCAGTGTTTCTCTGCTGTATCTGAGATCAAATCAAGCCTAATTATCATTCAAACCATACATAGATACAGCTGAACGAGACAGTGTTCCTCTGGGGCCAAGGTGCAAAACATTCAAAAATAGTGAGTAACATAATTCAAAATAGCAATCAGAGTAGTATATTCACTTGAAAAAAAGACATATTTATGGTCCAAGACCCTGTATAACAATGTCCAACAATTGATGGTACAGTTTCCTGGTCATGTAGTTCCACTCGTTGAACATTAGAGGGCAGCACTGACAGGAGAGACCAGGACATAGCCATGCTCAGGCGCCATGCTGTAAACGCTTCCATGTCTCTTACCTGATCTGCGGCAGCAGGCAGGCCCGAGGCTTGAGGTCTAGTCCTTGCTACAAGCAAGGCTACACAGCTCCCATGTCATCTGTGCTTCTACCAGACAAGGATAGCAGGCCTGTGGCAACATACATTATCACTATCATTTTAAGTTCAATCTACAATACACATTCAGATCTGAAGACTGGTTGCCATTGAAATTAATACTTTCTATATTCTATAACTCCAGAACAGTAGCACTGAGAAGAAGACATGCCCTATGTAATGGGGGTCTTTAATGTTGGATGGTAACTTTTTTGAGCAACCACCATTTGAAGAAGTCCTTGAAACTGGATGGCTAGTGCCCACGATGAAGCTGGTTGATCTGCAGGTTTTCCGATCACGTGCAGTGCAGTTTTGTGCTAAATTATACAAAACTTCAGTTTAATCCCAGTGGTACTCATTATGGCTCCCAGCTAATGACCTATTCACTCTGGCTTTTAGTTTCCATTCTTCCTTTACCTGGATTCTACTTGAGGTATGAAACAGTTATGAACAAAGGGTTTGTTTTGCTTAATGCAGATGTTGTTAGATTAATTCTGTGCATGCTCAATAATAACAAAATAGATTAGTCATGTTTGAAAGCGTTAAAGTACTGTACAAGTTTGGAGCCTTATCAGAAGAATACTGGATAGGAGTTCGAGTCCTAGTGTTCAGTGATCAACAGGAAGGTGGTCCTGTGTTTGATGCAGAGGATCAAGGCCTGAGGGGCCATCAGATGTTTGCAAGTCGTGGTCCATTGGCTGGAGCCCGATTCTCCTGGGGAGGTCAAAGGATTAAAGTCTGCAAGTCCATGACCAAGTCCGCTGGAAGCTGAAGGCCAAAGATGGCCTGTCCTATGGTTGGAGATCTATGTACTTGTGTGGGTGAGTGGGTGGAAGGGAGGAATGGGTCTTGTTTTGCTGTGGTTGTTTTGTTGCTAGTTATGTTCTGTGTTGTTCTGCCGAGCATTGTGGGCAAGCTGTGCTGATGCCAAAATGTGTGGCGACCCTTGTGGGCTGCCCCAAGCACGTCCTCAGGTGTGCTGGCTTTAATGCAAACAGTATGTTTCATTGTATGCTTCAACGTGCATGTGAGAAATAAATTTTAACCTTGAATCTTGATACATTACTAGAGTATGGAAATGAGACGAGATGTCAAGAGATATTTTTTACTGCATTTAGTCACAGAACAAACTGCCACCTTGTGCAATTAGTGCTGATTTGCTGCACTTCTGAAAATGATTGTTATTTTCACAAGTGGAACATAAGTGTAATTGTTTCCGGATGGAACGTACCACTCCAGACAGTCAGTTGGGTAGTTCACCTCTCACATCTGATGCATATTCTGAGGCAGGCCCACATTATATAAACAGACTACTGGAGGAACTCAGTGGGTCAGGCAGCACCTATGTAGGCAGAGGGATAATCAATCTTTGGGGTCAAGACCCTGCATCAGGACTGACAGTGGGGAGGGGAGTTTATAAAATGGTGAGGGAGAGGACTGAGACAGGAGCTGATCAGAGGTTGTTGGTTACACCATGAGTATAGAAGGACGATCCAGCATTGCTGTCTTTTGTGTCTACACATTAAACAACATTAACCCTACATACAACTGTTTGATGCCAGGGAAATCAGAGAACTTCTACATAACCACACACTGGTAAACTTATTCTGTTTAATAACAGTTGCCTTTGGGCTTCCCCACTATATTGTCAACCAACCCTCACACAAACCTGACTCCCTGGAGACTGCAGATGATGGAATTTGGAACAAAGGAGAATACAGACTGCTGGAGGAATTGAATGCTCAAGGAGCATCGGTGGGGGCAAAGATCTGGTCAACATTTTGAGTCAAGACTTTGATGCAAGATCTTTACCCAAAACATTGACCACCCTTCTGCCCTGGGAGATACTACTTGACCTGCAGAATTAACTGATAATCTGGCAGTGTGTTTACCTTTCAGATAAGTATGTTTGATATTGTAGGTTTATGTAGAGCTAAATCTTGTGCTTGCTGGTGAGTATCACAGGTGCACCTTAACCCAGTGTTGTACTCTTTCTACACTCACGACTGTGTGACAATGCATTGCAAAAACACCATCGATAAACTTGCAGGTGACACCACTGTTAGTAAAATCTCAGACGGCATAGGAGTGAGATATTTTGGCTGGCTGAATGGTTTTTGCATCATCAATCACATACTCAAAGTCAGCAAGACCAAGAAATTGATTGTGGACGTCAGGAAGATGAATTTCGGAAAACATGCAGCAGCCCATATTGAGGGATCAGTGCTGGAAAGTGTGAATAGCTTTAAGTTCCGCGCTGTCGACATCTCAGTGGACCTAATCTGTGCCTGGCACATTGATGCATTCATGAAGAAGGCACATGTAGTGTATTTAATATTTCAGTAATATTTGATTAATATTGCAAATATATTGTTTGAGTTAGCATTCTTTACTTACATAATTCATTATGGGTTATATGTGAGGAGTATGTGAATAGTATATGTCATTTCGACAGCATGTCATGTGTGAGCACCTCACTAAAGAAAAACAAAGTAGACAAATTGTGTCCTGCCTCCTGTGCTTTTCTTTTCATTAGTTTCTGGAGTTACAGAACGTGACTGTTATGGTGACGAGAAAGTTTTAAAACTGAATGAATTGAGCAGGAAATGAAAAGCGAGTGTCAGTGTTGCTGAGTGTCATGGCTGGAAAAGCAAACAGTTTGCTTAGAAGTTTAACTGCTCCACCCAAACCAGCTGAAATGAGCTTTGCTGATATTGTAAATGTAACATTCAGAACCTAGATTATTGTTGATTGCAGTATGCTTTAGGTATCATAAGCATAATTGAAAAGAAGGGGAGACCGTTTCAGCTTATCTGGCTGAATGAAAAAATTGCCAGTTCAGTGATGTGCTTAACGATGCACAGAGAGATTGTTTAGTTTGTGGAATCTTACAAGAAAGCATTCCAAAATGGCCCAACTCACACTTAAAACACTGGCTGAAATCGCAGTATCAATGGAAACAGCAGACAGAAGCACAACTGAGTTGCAGTCAGGAATGAAAATGAGCATGAACAAAATTGCATTGCCTATATTGAAACCTGCCTGGATAAATAAACTGTGTTATCGTTAAGGCAGGGGCTTACATACACCAGACAAAAGCAAGCTTAATGGTGAAACGTGTAAAAAATGCAACAAAACAGGACACATACAAAGGCCATAACAAAAGTAAAGTACAAAAATGAGTTTGAACGGCATTTCAAAGATACTGAACTGAGGTCTGCAGATATCCAATCAAACACTTATGCTGAAGGAACGATAACTCCTGTGGACATGACATTTATAACAGTGAAATACAACAACCAGGAAGCCACATAGGGTTTGCATATGGTAAAAACAGGAGGGCCAGCATTGTGGGGCCATGATTGCTAAGACAACTACAAGGTGGTTGGAGATCCATCCACCATTTTTATGCTACATCTCAGTAATAGAGTCGTGAAAGTGAATTAAGAAAGATACTGGATGATTACAGAGCAGTGTTCAAGGATGACATTGGAAAACTCAAATGTTTCGATTGAAAAGAGTGTTAAATGATATGGCACACCAAATCCCACCTGGACCTTATACCATCCATGATAAAGTAGTCAGTGAAATGGATTGCATAGGGGCAGAAGGAATTTTTTCCAAGGTTGAGTGTATCCCAGGGATAACACCAGTGGTTCCAGTAGCCAAGAAGGATGGATTTGTCGGGATCTGTGGTGATTTTAAGGTCACCATCAGCCTAGTACTGAAAGCAGATCAATGCTCTCTGCCCTAGATAGAGGATATCTTTGCAAACCTTTCTGACTGAGGCCCAATGGAAATGGTAGAATAGTTCAAAGTGTTTCTCACCGTAATTATTGACAAAAGGGCTCTATCGCTATATAGATTTTATGGAGTAGCATCTGCACCTGCACTCAGATAACAGACCCCTGCCAAATCTGGCTACTGTGCTCCACTCCTTGAACTTATTACTACAGATGAGAAAGGAATGGCAGTGGACTAAGCACTGTGAAATGGCTTTTCATAGGACAAAAGAAATGGTGAGACCAGCCACTGTACTCCAACATTATGATCCACATTGTCTAGTGAAGCTTGATGCATCATCTTATGTTATACGGACAACCATGTCAATTGTTATGAGTGATGGATGAGAATTCCCCATTCCCTTTGTATCACGTTCCCTTACTGCTGCAGAGAAAAATTACACATGGATTGACAGAGAGACCTTGAGTGTTTTAGGCTGTGAAACTTTTCAGCCATTACTTACTTGTATAGGGGAGAGTTTACCCTGCTGACTGATCAATCAATACTGTCCATTTTCAATCCACAGAAGGGAGTTCCATTAGCAGCAGAAGCATGAATACAGAGATACATTCTGTCTCTTGGACGGCACAATTACAAGATCAAATTCAGGAGGTCAATTCATGGAAATGCTTTTCTATTGTTCCATTTACCCTAGGAAAAGGAAATACCTGAAAAATTTAATGCCAATCGAAAGTCTCACAATTTCTGAATGGTCCATGAACACTACGTCATTATTCCCTTTTCTGATACTATTTATAACTTTATTGTAATTTATGGTAGTCTTACATCTTTGCATTGTACTACTGCTGCAAAACAACAAATTTCATGGTATATAAGCCAGTGATAATAAACTTGATTCCATCCATTGTGTTCATCCCTGTGCAATTTTCGAAGGAATTGAGAGGACAAAGTTATATCTGCTTTTCATTTAAAATGCATTAGCTTCTAAATTTATAAAAGGAACAGAGTAAAGATTACATGTAATTACAGTTTAATGATTCAAGGACTGAGTCAATTAAACCATCTGCACAGAAACACAGCATTAGAGACTCTGTAAAGTGGATCTAAAATGTAACTTCAAATGGCGTGATATAAATCGCCCCCAAAAATATTTGAAATACTCACTGAAGGGAACTTTAAGTGCTGTCCTGCTTTATGTATGTAAGGCATCTGATAATGCCGTGGAAGGAAGGATGCCTTATAATGCACTGAATGTGAGGGTAGTGGGAGGAGACAAATGGACATTGCTGTGTACTGAGTGCTCACGTTCCTCCTACATTACATCATGACACGTCAAAATTACCGAAGTGGATGTAAATTGCTTGAGGATGTCCTGAGGTCTGGGTAAGTGCAGCATAAATGGGAGTCTTTCTTCTCTATTTCTCATTGTAAGGAATGCAGATGCTGTGATGGTTAACAGCAGAGAGGAGATACAGTCTGTTGGTGAATAATGAATTGGTTTTGTGGTTAATACAAATACAGTGAGATCAGTTATTCACAGATGGCCTAGGCAAATTGCAATAGTCCAGGTTGTTTCTTGCTGTTGCCATTCAGCACTCCGTTGGCAAGGCCATTTTCAAGCTCCTGCATTGTAGGCTAACCCTGAACATCAGATCACATGGGATTCAGGGCCATTTGGCCTAGGGGAAGGAGACACTGGATAGAGGAGCAAACACGAAGAAATCTGCGGATGCTGGAAATTCAAACAACAAAACACAGAAAATGCTGGTAGGACACAGCAGGCCAGGCAGCATCTATAGGGAGAAACACTGTCGATGTTTCGGGCCGAGACCCTTTGTCAGGAGCATTTGAAGATGTCCTGACGAAGGGTCTTGCCTCGAAACGTCGACAGTGCTTCTCCCTATAGATGCTGCCTGGCCTGCTGAGTTCTACCAGCATTTTGTGACTGGATAATGGAGGAGGATTGCTATTGCATGACCAGGGATGTGTTACAAGGATTGGTACTGTGTACACTGCTGTTTGTTATCTATATTAATGATTTGGATGGCATGACGTGATGTTAACATGACGTGATTCACAAATTTGCAGATAACACCCAAAATCTGGTGAAGAGCGTTATCCAAAATTACAAAATGATTTCTATGAACTAGGCAAGTGGTCCTGGAAATTAAAGATCAAATTTAACTCAGACGCATTGCATTTTGGCAATTAAGCCAAGCAGGACTTAACACAGTAATTGATCAAGCTCTGTAAAGAACTGTAGAACAGAGAGACCAGTTCCTGTAAGTGATGACACAGTAGATGGGGTAGTGAAGAACACAGGCACACAGGGTCTTGTTGATCAGTGCTTTGAGTACAGGAGTCATGTTGCAACTGTACAAGTTGTTGGTGAAACAAGTTTTGGAATATTATGTACCGCTCTGGTCTCCTAGGTATAGAACAATTTCATTAAGCTGAAAGAGTTCAGAAAAGTTTCCTAAAGATGTCACTAGGACTGAAGGGCTGAATTATAAGAGCAGAATTAGGCCATTCAGCCCATTGATTCTGCTCCACCATTCCAATCTGGCTGGTTTATTATTGCTCTCAGCCCCATTCTCCTGCTTTCTCCCTGTAACCTTTGACACCCTGACTAACCTAGAACTTGGCAATATCCACTAAATATACCCATTGACTGGACTCCACAGCCACCTGTGACAATGAATTCTACAGATTCACTACCCTTTGGCTAAAGAATTACTTTTCATCTCTGTTCTCAAAGTTTCTCTATTTGGAGGCTGTGGCCTCTTTCAACATTTGATAGGTTTCATTCTTTCATTCTTTCTAAATTCCAGCGACTACAGTCCCAGATCTGTGAAACACTCCTCATACATTAACCCTTTCAATCCTGGAAAAATTCTCCTCTAGATTCTCTCCAATGTCAGCACACCCATTCTTAGATAAAGGGCCCAAAACTGCTCACACTACTCCAGGTGCGGTTTGACCAATGCCTTATAAAACCACAGCATTACATTCTTGCTATTATATTCCAGTCCTCTTGAAATTATTCCGAGTATTGCATTCCCCTTCCTTGCCAGTGAGGATGCAAGTTAATATTTCCGGTCAGCCTGCAAGTTAGTATTTCGGAAATACTGCATAAGGACTCCCAAGTTGCTTTGCACCTCTGATTTTTGAGTTTTCTCCCTGTTTAGAAGTTAGTCTATGCCTTTATTTCTTCTATGAAAATGCATGATCATACACTTCCCTACACTACATTCCAGCTGCCCATTCTCCCAATCTGTCTATGTCCCTCTCCAGATTCACTGCTTCCTCAACACTACCTTCTTCTTCACCTATCTTTGTATTGTTCACAAACTTGGTCACAAAGCCGTCAAGTCTGTCAGCCAGACCATTGACATAGAGCTTGAAAAGAAATGGTTCCAACACTGACCCCTGTGGCACACCACTAATCACCCGCAGCCAACCAGAAAAAGTCCCCTTTATTCCCACTCTTTGCCTCCTGCCAAAGTCAGCCGATTTTCTCTCCATGCTAGTATCTTTCCTGTAATACAACGGGCTCTTATCTTGTGACTACTTCCACAGAGCATTGCAGGATGAAGGGCAAAGTTATGTCAGATCATGAGGGGCACAGATAAGATGGATGATGACAGACTTTTTCCCAGTTTTAGGGATCTGTCTGGAGTTGTAAACTCAACAGGTTCTGAAGATGCTGATAATCTTGAGCATACACAATGTGCCGGAGAACCTCAGCAGGTCAGGCAGCATCTATGGAGAGAAAGTCAATCACCATTTTGGTCCAAGCCCTTTCATCAGTGCCAGAAAGGGAGGACTGAAAAGGCCGATAAGAAAGTGGGAGAGCTGAAGGAGTAAATGTCGGAAAGAGAAAACAAGTGAGGAGGAAGATTGGTGTGTGGAGAAGTGGGGGTGAAGCAGGGAGATGATAGGGCTGAAGAAGAATGGAATCTTATAGGACAGTGGACCATGGAAGAAAAGGAAGGAGGAGGGGCAACAGATGGGTAAGTAAGAAACAGAGAAGGGTTGAGAGGGGAATCAGAATGGAGAATGGAAAAAGAAAGAATGGAGGGGTGGAGGCAATAAATTGCCCGGTTAGTGAAATCGATATCATGCTAACAGGTGGAGGCTACCAAGACAGAATATGAAGTGTTGCTCCTCCAATCTGAGTGTGGCCTCATTGTGGCAGTAGAGACCATTGGCAGACATGTTGGAATTGGAATGGGAAGCTGAAATGGGTGGCCACTGGGAAATCCTACTGTTTGTGGCAGACAGAATGACAGTACTCAAGATATGAAATTATGGATCACATAATTATGGATTAACTGAAATGAGAACTAGTTTTCGGGAAATACAAACTGTACACAATTCAACTTCCAATTTTCAAGACTGATCAATAAGCTTCAAGGCCTTGGATCAATACCTCCTTGCAATTGGCTCCTTGATTTCCTCACTCGCAGACCCAATCAGTTTGGATTGGCAACAAAATCTCCTCCACAATCTCCATGAGCACAGGTTCACGATAAGTCTGTGTGCTTAGCCCTCTGCTCTACTTGCATTACACATATGACTGTGTGGTGAAGCACAGCTCCAATGCCATTTTCAAGTTTGCTGACAACAACACTGTATAGGCCAAATCAAAGCAGGCGATGAATTAGCATATAGGAGGGAGATTGAAAATCTGGCTGAGTGGTGCCACAACAACAACCTCTTAGTGTCAGGAAGACCAAGGAGCTGATTATTGACTTCAGAGGTCCATGAGCCAGTATTCATGGGAGGATCAGAGGTGGAGAGGGTCAGCAGTTTTAAATTTCTTGGCGTTACCATTTCAGAGGACCTGTCCGGCCCATCACGCCATTGCAATTATGAACAAAGCACAGCAGCGCCTCTGCTTCCATTAGTGGTTTGTGAAGACTTGACATGACATCTAAAACTTTGAAAACATTTCTAGAGGTGTGTGGTGGAGAGTATATCGGCAGGCTGCATCACAGCCTCATATGGAAACACTTAAATGGAAAATCCTGTAACGAGAAGTGGATACTGCTCAATCCATCATGGGTAAAGCCCTCCCCACCACTGAGCACATCTACATGGAGCGCTATTGCAGGAAAGCAGCATCCTTCATCCGGGACCTCCATAACCCAGGCCATGCTGCTGCCAGCAGGACTCACGTCACCAAGTTCAGGAACAGTTATTACCCCTCAACCATCAGGCTTTGAACCAAAGGGGATAATGTCACTCAACTTCACTTGCCTCATCTCGGAATTGTTCCCCCAACCTATCGGCTCACTTTCAAGGATTCGTCATCTCATGTTCTTGATATTTATTGCTTGTTTTTATTGTTATTATTCTATTTTTTCATTCTCTTTATATTTGTACAGATTGGTTGTCTTAGGCACACTGGTTGTCTGCCCACTTGCTGTGGTCTTTATTGTAATTAGATTTATTAAGTACACCAGCAAGACAATAAATCTCAGGGTTGTATATCGTGACATATATGTACTTTGATGATAAATTTACTTTGAACTTTGATACATTGATGGTAATTATTCAGAGACTTTTTCAAGTTGGCCGGGTGGAAATCTCCCGTAACTATAAAGAAGGCATCAGGGTGCGCATTTCTGTGCCTGCCGATTACGTTGCTCAGCTCCTCCAGAACCTGCCTGATATTAGCCTGAGGTGGAATGTACAACACTATTGGGATGATGATGGAAAACTACCTCGGCAGATGCATGTGACTGCTAGACATTCCAGGTGCGGTGAACATTACATGAGACAGAACCATCATGTTTGTAGGCCAAGATGAGCTCATCAGAAAGGATACTTCTCCTCCTCTGACTTTAAAAGATTCAGCTGTCCTTCATTTACAGAGAATGCTGAAGCCATCAAACTGCAGTGCTGTGTCCAAAATGGTGGGGGTGAGCCATGTTTCCGTGATGCAAAGCATGAAGAACTTGGTCACAAAGCCGTCAAGTCTGTCAGCCAGACCATTGACATAGAGCTTGAAAAGAAATGGTTCCAACACTGACCCCTGTGGCACACCACTAATCACCCACAGCCAACCAGAAAAAGTCCCCTTTATTCCCACTCTTTGCCTCCTTCCAAAGTCAGCCGATTTTCTCTCCATGCTAGTGTCTTTCCTGTAATACAACGGGCTCTTATCTTGTGACTACTTCCACAGAGCATTGTAGGATGAAGGGCAAAGTTATGTCAGATCATGAGGGGCACAGATAAGATGGATGATGACAGACTTTTTCCCAGTTTTAGGGATCTGTCTGGAGTTGTAAACTCAACAGGTTCTGAAGATGCTGATAATCTTGAGCATACACAATGTGCCAGAGAACCTCAGCAGGTCAGGCAGCATCTATGGAGAGAAAGTCAATCAACATTTTGGTCCAAGCCCTTTCATCAAGCATGGCAGTGATTTCCAGGCACCTACCGCTCTACCCAACACATCTTCTTTGAACTCTCCCCCTTTCATCTTCAGTGTTTGTTCTGAAGCACACAGGAAGGCAGAGATCACTACTAACCGACATGTCATAAATATGGTAAACAGTCTGAGATTTAAACACTTCCCCAGATGACCAAATACTATGCTGACACATTGGGGATATGATGCATTTCATTACTGATGACTAACTTTGCTGAGAAATGGCTTCCTTTATGTTTTATTTGGTCTGCATTCCCAGGGATTTATTGTTTATAGATAGCATTGTATAGCAAACACAGGTTGTTTGTTGATGTTTAGCAAAAAGCCCAATCCCTTTTATGTATGTTTGAACAAATCAGTGATGACCTAGAACTTGGCAACTCAACACGTGCAAATGTAAGTGCTATCTGTATACTTCAGCACAGAGACCGAAGTTAGACTGACTTTAGTTTTGGAATAAGGCAGATATAAAATGAACATTTTTTTAATTCATCTTGTCGACTTGTCAAGAAAGAAAAGAAGATTAACTGTATTCTAATAGGAAGCTTGCTAGTGCATTGTTGCATGGGACAAGATTAAGAAAAGGGTTGGAGTAATGGCTAACCCTTTCTTAACCAAAGTTTATACTGTGATTTGCTCTGTGATTGTTCCACTGCTTAGGATTTTGCTTGCATGTCATCCTGTAGCAGGTGCAGAACGATGAAGATTTTGTGAGGGTAGCAAGTTCATTCACAAGATCATCTAAATTCACAGAGGAAAAGTCCAATAATATCAGCACTACCTCCCTGGTCAAAATCACCAACATCAGCTGGCTGTGGTTGGTCAGCTGCCATTGTTCAAATGTCTGCCACAACAGTCCCAAAACATGCACAACAATGCCTCTACTTTTGTGGAGGCTAAAGAATTTTGGCATGTCCCCATCAGCCATCCCATCACGATTTTTATTGACGCACTGTGGCGACCCACTTCCCAGCGCACTCAAACTGGCTCCTAAAGTGGCATGCCCAGGAATTGAGGCAGGTCCCAAAGAGGCCAAGCCTGCTTCACCAGCAAAGGGAAAAGCCCGCGCGCAGGACGGGACTGTGAATATGCGCCTCCTACAGCATTCCTGCCTGGGGAGGGTAGGGACAGGAAGGCTTTAAAGCGAGGCCGTAAAGTTTGAATAAACCTCTTTCGCAACTGCAGCTCACCGACTCCATGTTGTTATTTCAGCGCTGTGTTTAGCACACCACTACAATTGGTGACCCCGACGGCCCAAACGATATTTGGACCGGAGATGAACGACGTTGAAACTGCCAAGCTTCTGGATGCCGCGACCTCACCTATGGTTCCAGCAAGCAGAGGCCCAATTCCACATTCGGCAGATGACCTCGGATGCCACACGTTACTACTACGTGGTGAGCTCCCTCGACCAGGAGACAGCTGCCCAGGTTGAGGGGTTCATACAGTCTCCCCCAGCGGATGACAAATACATGGAATTCAAAGCCCTGCTCATATGGACTTTCAGACTCTCACGGTGCGAGCGAGCTGCCCGCTTACTGCGCCTGGATTGTTTGGGAGACAGGCCACCATCGGCTTTAATGAACGAGATGCTGTCCCTGGCCGGAGGTCACAAGCCCTGCCTCATGTTTGAGCAGGCGTTCCTGGAGCAGCTGCCCGAGGAGCAGCTGTCCGACGCGGATTTCAGCGACCCCCAGAAAGTGGCAGCCTGGGCGGACGTGCTGTGGAAAGCCAAGAAGGAGAGTGGGGCGTCCGTTGCGCAGATTACCAGGCCATGCTCCCAGCAGCAAACCAGACCAGGCCCGGCCACAGAGCTCGTTAACCCCAGAGGCAGGGGTGAGGAGACCAATGAACAATGGTGCTTCTACCACCAGTGGTGGGGCGCAGAAGCCCGCCGCTGTAGCCTGCCCTGCAAGTTCCCGGGAAATGCCAGGGCCAGCCACCGCTGATGGCTATGGTGGCTGGACATCGGGATAGCCTCCTGTTTGTCTGGGACAACACCAGAGCCGAGATCAGCATCTTACCTCTGACAAGTCACGACACCCGCAACAGAGAACTGGGTCCCACCCTGAGGGCCGCGAACGGCAGAACAGTAAGGACCTACGGCACCCGTATGGTGCGGCTACAGTTCGGCTCCACCCGGTTCACGTGGGACTTCATAGCCCAATCGCTTCTGGGTGCGGATTTTTTGTGGGCTCACAGCCTGCTGGTTGACCTGCCGAGGCAGAGACTGGTCAACGCCGAGACCTTTCAAACATTCTCCCTGGGAGAAGCCCAGTTGCCAGCCCCACACCTAGACTCCATCACGCTTTCCGACAACGACTTCACCAGAGTCCTGGCGGATTTCCCATCAGTTCTGGCACTGCAGTTCATGGCAGCCATGCCCAGACACAGCGTACAGCACCACATCCCGACACAAGGACCACTCCTCCACGCCCGTGCTCAAAGGCTTCCCCCGGACAAGCTCCGACTGGCGAAGGAGGAGTTCAAGAGGATGGAGGAATTGGGGATCATACAGCGGTCCAACAGCCCATGGGCCTCCCCGCTGCACATGGTGCCCAAAGCAACAGGGGGCTGGAGACCATGCGGTGACTACCGCAGGCTGAACGAGGCTACAATACTGGACCGCTACCCTGTGCCGCACATTCAGGGCTTTGCAGCAAACCTGCACGGCACACAGATCTTCTCCAAGGTAGACCTCGTCCGGATATACCATCAAATCCCGATGCATCCGGACGACATCCCTAAAACGGCATTCATCACCCCTTTCGGCCTTCTTGAGTTCCTCTGCATGCATTTTGGCCTAAAGAATGCCACACAGATGTTTCAGCGGTTAATGGACGCAGTGGGATGCAACCTGGACTTGGCTTGCATCTATTTGGATGACATCCTCATAGCCAGCAGCAGTCGTCAGGAGCATCTGTCCCACCTCCGTCAACTCTGCGCCCGACTGAGTGAATACGGCCTGACAATCAACCCGGTGAAATGCCAGTTTGGGCTCGACACCATCGACTTCCTGGGCCACAGGATTACTAAAGCTTGGGCAACCCCTCTGCCCACCAAGGTAGACACGGTCTGCCATTTCCCCTGACCCAACACGATCAAAGGCCTTCAGGAATTCGTGGGTATGGTGAATTTCTACCACCGCTTCCTCCCTTCAGCAGCCCTAATCATGCGCCCCCTGTTCGTCCTGATGTCGGGTCCGGGCAAGGGCATTACCTGAGACGAAGAGTCCGCCGCCGCTTTCATTAAAACCAAAGAAGCCTTGGCAAACGCCGCGATGCTAGTGCACCCCAGAACAGACGTCCCTACCGCCCTCACAGTGGACGCATCTAACACGGCAGTTGGTGGGGTGCTGGAGCAGCTCATTGAGGGTCGCTGGCAACCCCTGGCGTTTTTCAGCAAACACCTGTGACCACCCGAGCTCAAATACAGTGCTTTCAACCGGGAACTGTTGATGCTATACCTGGCAATCCGGCATTTCAGGTACTTCTTAGAAGGTAGGCCCTTCACTGCGTTCATGGACCACAAACCGCTTACCTTTGCGTTCACGAAAGCATCCGACCCCTGGTGGTCCCGCCAGCAGCGACATCTGTCCTACATCTCTGAATACACAATGGATGTCCGGCATGTCTCGGGAAAGGACAATGTTGTGGCGGATGCCCTCTCCCGCCCTAACATCCAAGCCCTGTCCCAAGGGGTAGACTATGAAGCACTGGTGGAGGCGCAGCAGGTAGATGAGGAGATCCCTAGTTACAGGACTGCAGTCTCCAGTTTGTGGCTCCAGGACCTCCCTGTAGGCCCAGGTGAGAGGACCCTACTCTGTGATGTCACCACCGGCCAACCCCGCCCCGTCGTCCCGGCAGCCTGGCAGCGGCGTGTTTTCAACTCCATTCACAACTTAGCACACCCCTCCATCAGGACAACCGTCTGGATGGTAGCCAACAGGTTTGTTTGGCACGGACTCCTCAAGCAGGTCAATGAATGAACCAAAATGTGCATGCACTGCCAGACGGCCAGGGTGCAGCGGCACACCAAAGCTCTGCTGCAGCAGTTCCACCCCACCCGCCAGTGTTTCGACCACATTCATGTGGATATTGTGGGCCCCCTGCCAGTGTCACGAGGAGCGTGGCACCTCCTGACTATAGTGGACTGGTTCACAAGATGGCCAGAGGCGGTCCCGCTCACCGACACCACCTCCGAATCTTGCGCCCGGGCACTGATTGCCACCTGGGTGTCCCACTTTGGTGTACCGGCCCATATTACCTCCGACAGAGGCGCCCAGTTCACCTCCAGCCTGTGGTCAGCTATGGCCAGCCTTTTGGGGACACAGCTGCACCACACCACTGCCTACCACCCACAGTTGAACAGACTGGTGGAGCGTTTCCACCGTCACCTGAAGTCGGCTCTCATGGCCCGCCTCAAAGGGCCTAACTGGGTGGACGAGCTTCCCTGGGTCCTGCTCGGAATCCGCACGGCACCCAGAGAGGATCTTCACACCTTGTTGGCCGAGTTGGTGTGCCATCCTGGCCATCCTGGGAGAGTTCATATCAGCCCCAAGGGGGCAAGAGGAAGAACCCACAGCCCTCCTGGGCAGACTACGCGAGAGGCTCGGTAACCTGGTCCCCATACCCACTTCACAGCATGGGCAGAACCCGACTTGCGTACCCAAAGACCTGCAAAACTGTAAGTTCGTTTTTGTACGACGGGGCAGACATTGGGCACCACTACAGCGGCCCTACGAGGGGCTGTTTCCGGTGATCAGAAACAACGGGTCCACATTCGTGCTGGACATTGGGGGGAAAGAGGAGGTATTCACGGTGGACCGACTCAAACTGGCCCATGTGGACTTGGCGCAGCCGGTCGAGATTCAGGCACCACGGCGCAGAGGCAGACCTCCCAGAAAGAGACTGACCCAGACTGTGGACATTGGGGGGTGTATCGCTGATTCTGGGGGTGGGGGGAGTTATGTGGCGACCCACTTCCCAGCACACTCGAACCGGCTCATAAAGTGGCACGCGCCAGCATTGAGGCCGGTCCCAAAGAGGCCAAGCCTGCTTCACCAGCAAGGGAAAAAGCCTGCGCGCGGGACGGTACTGTGAATACGCATTCCCATCTGGGGAGGGCAGGATCAGGAAGGCTTTAAAGCGAGGCCGCGAAGTTTTAAGAAACCTCTTTTGCAACTGCAGCTCACCGACTCTGTGTCGATATTTCAGCGCTGCGTGTAGCACACCGCTACAGCACTATAGAAAGCATTCTGACTGGATGCATAACAGCTTGGTCTGGCAACTGCTATGCACATGACAAAACTGAAGAAAATTGCGGACACAACTCAACATATCAAGAAAAGCAGCCTTCCCTCCATGGACTCTGTGTATACTTCTCCCTGCCTCAGTAATGCAGTGGCATAATCAAAGAAACACACACAAAGTACTGGAGTAACTCAGCAGGCCAGACAGCATCTGTGAAAAAGAGTAAACAGTCAATGTTTCGACCCAAATCCCTTCATCATGACTGGGAAAAAAAGATGACAAATGATTGACCTCATCTTTTTTCCCAGTTGTGATGAAGGCTCTTGGCCAAAATGCTGTTTACCCTTTTCCATAGATGCTGCCTGGCCTGCTGAGTTATAAAATAAATAAGTAAACCAGTGTGTGTGTGTGTGTGTGTGTGTGTGTGTGTGTGTGTGTGTGTGTGTGTGTGTGTGTGTGTGTGTGTGTGTGTGTGTGTGTGTGTGTGTGTGTGTGTGTGTATGTGTGTGTGTGTGCGTGCGTTGCTTGGATTTCCAAAATCTGCATTCTTATTCATGTCTGGCGTAATAAAAGATCCCACCCACCCCAGACAATCTGTCTTCTCCCTCTCCCATCGAACAGGAGATACGAAGGCCCGAAAGCACTTACATACCAGCAGACTCATGGACGGTTTCTAACCCATTGTTATCACACTCTTGTACGATAAGATGGACTCTTGACATCATAATCTACCTCGTTATGATCTTGCACTACAACATTTACTTGCACCGCACTTTTTCAGCAGCTTCTACACTTTATTCTGCATTGTTATTGTTTTAATTTATTCCAGCTCAATTCACTGTGTAATGATTTGATCTGTATGAACGGTATGTGGTACAGGAAAATAATAAACCAATACCAATATGAATACCAAAGCATTCTACTTCGATCTCTGTCACAATAAGAAATTGCCCCAGAGGAAACGTTCCAAGAATATTCTCCATAACCCGTTTAAAGAATGTAACACTCTCATCAATGTGTAGGAGCTCTGGCCCATAATTGCTGAGCCTCCCTGATCTCACTGTCTCTGACTCAGGAGATGGTCTATCTACTGATTTTTTTTCTAAACCCACTGATTCTCACAGCTACCTGGACTAAACCTCTTCCCACCCTGTCACTTGTAAAAATCCCATCCCCTTCTCTCAGTTCCTATGTCTCTGCTGCATCTGTTCTCAAAATGAGACTTTTCATTCCAGAACTAATGAGATGTCCTCCTTCTTCAAGGAAAGGGGCTTTCCTTGCTCCAGCAGCAATGCTGCCCTCAAGCCACATCCCTTCCATTTCACAAATGTCTGCCCTGACCCTATTCTCCCGCCGCCACACCAGGGATTGCATTTCTCTTGTCCTCACTAGTCTCTGCGTCCAGCTCATAATTCTCTGTAACTTCCAGATCTCCAATGGGGTCCCACCACCAAGCACATCTTTCCATCACCCCCACTTTCTGCTTTCTGGAGGATTCCCTTGTCCACTCGTCCCTCCCCACTGACCTCCCTCCTGGTACTTATCCTCGCAAGCAGAACAAATGCCACACCTGCCCCTACACCACCTCCCTCACTACCACTCAGGGCTCCAAACAGTTCTTCCAGGTGAGGTGACACATCACCTATGAGTCTGTTGGGGTCATCTACTGTACCGGGTGCACCCGCTATGGCTTCCTATATATGGCCTGACGTAGATTGGGAGACTACTTTGCCAAGCACTTATGTTCTATTTGCTGGAAAATGCGGGACCTCCCAGTGGCCACACATTTCAAATCTACTTCCCATGTCAGTACTGTCGTGATGAGGCCACCCTCAGGGTGGAGGAGCAACACCTTATATTCCATCTGGGTAGCCTCCAACCTGATGGCTTGAACATTGATTTCTCAAAGTTTTGGTAATAGTCCCCTACACCTTCACCATTCCCCATTCCTGTTTCCCTTTCTCACCTTATCTGCCCATCACCTCCCTCTGGTGCTCCTCCTCCTTCCATTTCTCCCGTGATCTTCAACCCTCTCCTATCAGATTGTCCCTCCTCCAGCCCTTTATTTCTTTCACCAATCAAATTCCCAGCGCTTTCCTTCACTCCTCCCCCTCTCCTGGGTTCACATATCATCTACCACCTTGTACCTCTTCCTCCCCTCACCTCACATTCTTACTCTGACCTCTCATCCTTTTTTCCAGCCCTGAATGATCTTGGCCTGAAATGTCGACTGTTTACTCCTTTCCATAGATGCTGCCTGGCCTGCTGAGCTCCTCCAGCATTTTGTGTGCTGCTAGAAATGGAGAACTTTTTTCTGTGTTTTAAGGGTGAAGAGATTGTTTACTTATTTTTCAGTACATTTTAAAATAACCTCGTTATGGTTGACCTGGAAAAGTAATTATTACTCTATTTGTTGGTTAACTGGTCAAATGGACAGGAGGGCACCTCCACAATAAATGCCTGATAATATATCTTTAACGGTTGTGAACTTCCACCTAATTCTGAAGAAAGGAAGAGCTGCAAGGTGTATAATTGAATGTATTCCAAGATATAGTTGCCTGGGAAACTCAGCAGAAGGGAATTGATTTTTCACAGGAAACCACCACTAATTCCTTTTGAATTGTTGCTGCTGGCAAGTGGCACTTACTGTAACCTCTTTCTAGCCTTGAACAGCAAGTTTGCCTGCACCTTGTTTGGTTAGGTTGGCTGGGCTTTGATAAGAACACGAAAAAATAGAAGCAGGAGTAGCAATTTGACTCTCAGGCCCATCTTACCGTTCAAAGTGATCAGGCATAATCTACTCCAGGCCTCAGCTCCTTTTCTATGAATTTCTACATTTCCCTCAATTCTCTGATCTTTCCTACTTGCCTTGTGGTATGTTTAATTTCTATTTCCTGTTCCGTATTTCCTCTTTCTCTGTTATGCACACAAAATACTGGAGGAACTCAGCAGGTCAAGCAGCATCTATGGGGAGGAATAAAAGGTGATGCTTTGGGCTGGGGGTGGAAGCCTGGGAAATGAAGGAGATGCGGGTGAGGATAGAACCAATGACAGAGGAAGTAAAACCCTGTTCTTTAAAGAAGGAGGACATCAGTGATGTTCTGGAAAAGGAAAGCCTCTTCATGGGAACAGATCCGGTGGAGATGGAGGAAATGAGAAAAGGGAATGGCATTTTTACAAGTGACAGGTGGGAAGAAGACATGGTTAAGATAGCTAGTAGCTATATAAAAGATACTGGTAGACAGTCTGTGTCCAGAGATGATGATAGAGCAAAAAAGAAAGGGGTCAGAAACTCAGCAAGTGAATTCAAGGGCAGGGTGGATGATGGAGGCAGAGTTGATGAAATTGACGGGCTTAACATGGGTGCATGAAGCAGCGCCAATGCAGTCATCAGTGTAATGCAAAAAGAGTTGGGGTAAGTTACCCGTGAAGGCTCGGAACATTGACTGCTCCATGTAGTCAATGAAAAGACAGGCATAGCTGGGGCCCATGTGGGTGCCCATGGCTACACCTTGGCTTTGGAGAAAGTGGGAGGAGCCAAGAGAAAATTTGTTGAGTGTGAAGACCAGATCTGGCTTATGAAGGAAGGTAGTGATGGAGGGGAACTGGCCAGGTTGGTATTCCAGCAAGAAGTGGAGAGAGTTCAGGCCTTCTTGAAAGGAAATAGTAATGTATAGGACTGAACACTCAGAGTGAAACTGAAGCAAACAGGGCGAGGGAACTGAAAATTGTTGAATTGATCCGGTGTTTGGACTGCTTCTCGTTACGTTATATGTCAATAATTTGAAGGATGGAATTGATGGATTTGTGGCCAAGTTTGTGGATAATATGAGGACATGTGGATAGGCAGGTTATTTTGAGGAAGTAGAGGAGGTTTAGAGGAACTATAGAAATGCTTGGAAGTAGATACAGTGGAGCCGTCAGGGGTAAGTTTTTTTAAAACGCAGAGAGCAGTGAGTGCGTGGAATGGGCTGCCAGTGATGGTGGAGGAAGCAGATACAATAGAGTTTTTTAAGAGACTCCTGGATAGGTAGATGGAGCTTAGAAAAATAGAGGGCTATGGCTGACCTTAGGTAATTTCTAAAGTAAGTACATTCTTGGCACAGCATTGTGGGTCAAAGGGCCTGTATTGTGCTGTAGGTTTTCTGTTTCTATGATCGAGAGTATTCACCTTCTCTGGTTCTTTTCTTCTAACCTTTAGTAATTAAAAAGAATCTGTTTTAAGTTGTAAGATTAACTAACAGCATTCATCTTGTGGCATACAATGCAGCCAAATATCCCAATGTCACAAGACTTGCCTGTATAATAACTCAGACCAACGTAGAGCTAATTGCTGAATAGCTATTCTTAAACTGAACTGCAGTGGCTGGTCTTCAATGGTCTTCTGTCCTTTCCTATCAGATTTCCCTTTTTCCAGCCCTTTATCTCTCACCAATTTCCTAGCTCTACTTCACCCATCCTCCTTTCCCGATTTCACCTATTACCTGCCACCTTGTACTTCTTCTTCCCCTTCCCCACCTTCTTACTCTGACTTCTCCCCTTCCTTTCCAGTCCTGATGAAGGGTCTCAGCCTAAAACATCGACTGTTTATTCTTTTGCATAGATGCTGCCTGGCCGGCTGACTTCCTCCGCCATTTTCTCTGTGTTGCTTTGGATTTCCAGCATCTACAGATTTTCTCCTGTTTGTATAAAGGCAATACTGAATTCAAATTCAAAGTAATTTATTATCCAACAATGCAAGCTTGGGAGTAATTTTCTCGCAGGCACCCACAGGAAAACAAAGAATCCATGTAAAAAAGTCACACATACCAGATACCCACAACCATCCAATGAGCAAAACTGTGCCAATAATAAAAAAGAAACCAAATAGTACTGAGATCATGAGCAGCAGCGTCCCTGAAAATGAGTCCACAGGCAAGTGAAACTGTCCACGCTGGTCCAGGAGACTGATGACAGTGAGAAGAGAGGGAGACAGGTTAAATACAGGCAGATGGGATGTGCTCAGTTGTGGGATCTTAGCTGGCACAGAGTAGTAGGGCTGAACACCATTTTGTTTTGTGCCCTTTGGACCCAGTGCTTTAATCAGTTCTGAAGTCTGCCCCAGGGCTCTCACTTCCAACTGAACTACATTCACGTCAAGGTGCCATACTTGCATTCCTCAGAGTCCAGTCCGCTGATTGACGGATGACGCATTCATATCTTAGGATTGTTCATAAAGAAATTCGCACATTGGTGGGATAGCGGTGGAAGCTTTCAGAATGCCAGTGGGGCAGGAGAGATACACCCAGTGTAAAACGTGCGCCCAACTCCTGTCCATAATATCAGAGTGCCAGGCATTTTAACACCAGAGCAGAAGAAAACAGAAGCAGGAGTGGGCGACTCACTTCCTCAAGTTTGCCCGACCAGTCAATATTGCCTTGGTTGATCTGCCCCAGATTTCATCTTCTCTCCCTGCTGGTTCCCCTTAACTTTACAAAAATGCTTCCTCTTTAATGAATCCTAATGATCCAGATTCCATAACCCTCTGGTGTAGATAATTCCAGAGGTATATCACACTCTGTGATAAATTCCTTCGTACTGCACTTTTAAATGACCACTTCCTAACCTTGTGACTTTGTTGCCTCATTTGAGATTCTTTCACTCCTGGAAACACTTGGACATTCTCTGACAGGAGCTTATTGGTATCAATAAGTTCACCTATCGTTCTTCTAAACTCCAAAGACTGATCTATTTTCATACCATTTGCCTTCCTAACTACTTGCTCCATCAGCCTGCTTTCTTCTTACAATCCATGTACAGGAACACTTCAATCCCTCCGTACTCCACTTATCGACAAGGATTTGCCTTTTTGTTCCTGCAACTGAAGTGCATGACCTCACTCTCTCTCAAACTAAGTTTTTGTTAAGTTTTCGCCCACTCACTTAACTATCTGTATCCTGTTTCCATTGTCCAAATATCCTCATCACAACATAGCCTCCCACCAAAATTCATGTGATTGGCACATTGCCAGCCAAACTGAAATAATGTGATCACATATCAAGGGCAGCAAACATTGTTTAATGGGTTGGGATGCACAAACAGGAGCAATGTTGAATGTGAGTGTTCTGCGCACTGCATCCAAAATGCTTTCTGCTGAAGTGAAAAGAATAAATTTCAGAGAAGGAGGATATACAATTAGTTAAATTCAGGCCCTGGAAAATAGAGGCCTCACTAGTTCTTGACCAAGTTTGAATTAGTGGGTCCTTTTCAGACTGGAAGGAATATCACAGGGATTTTTTTTTTGGCTCAGAAATTATCACCATTTATGTTAATGATCTGGGGGAAGCAGCAATGCATAAGTTTTCCAAATTGGCTAATGATGTGAAATTAGGTGGAAGGGCGTGATAAAGATACTGAGTTTCTACAATGGTAGATTGAGCAACTGGGCAAAATAACTGCCAAATGAAGTTTAATGTAGGTAAGTTGAGTTCATTCATTTTTGAATGAGAAATTATATTATACAAATTATATGTCTATGAGAATTACAGGAAGGATATTAGTAAGGTTGAAAGAGTGCAGAGAAGGTTTACAAGGATGTTGCCTGGACTTGAGAAACTGAGTTACAGAGAAAGGTTGAATAGGTTAGGACTTTATTCCCTGGAGCATAGAAGAATGAGGGAAGACTTGATAGAGGTCTATAACATTATGATGGGTACAGAGTGAATGCAAACAGGCTTTTTCCACTGAGGCTAGGGGGAAAAAAAACAGGACATGTGTTAATGGTGAAGGGGGAGAAGTTTAAAGGGAACATTAGGGGGGACTTCTTCACACGGAGGGTGGGAGGAGTGTGGAATGAGCTGCCAGATGAAGTGGTAAATGTGGGCTCACTTTTAACATTTAAGAAAAACCTGGACAGGTATATGGATGAGAGGTGTATGGAGGGATATGGGCCAGTTGCAGGTCAGTGGGACTAGGCAGAAAAATGGTTCAGCACAGCCAAGAAGGGCCAAAAGGCCTGTTTCTGTGCTGTAATGTTCTATGGTTCTATGGCAAAAGGCAGATTGCTAATAGTAAAATACTGCACATGAGGGAAATACAGAGGGATGCAGGTATTCTAGCGCATGAATCACAAAAAAGACATGAGGCAGGTCAAACAAGTGGTTATGAAGGCACGACTTTAGTCTTCATTGCAAAGGAAATGGAATCTACAAAACTTGGATGGTTTGTTGCAACTTTACAGGGTCCACAGGAGCAAATTTGCTGCAAGCAAGAGGCCCTGGATATGTACACCGCACTGTGAACGTTCGGTGCCAGAGACAAAGTCTATGTGCACATCTCGCAGGAAGAAAACTGGCTCGTGGCTGTCATCAGAGGTTGTCATGAGCGAATAGCTGACAGGTGGGCATATCGACAGGTGACATTTGGATCATATATGCTGGAGAGCTGTTGGGGGACGCAAGGAGGGCCCAGGGGCATCCTCTACTGATGAAGCCAGTGTCCCAGCAGCCGAACCATTGTGAGGAGAGGAGGTTCACAGTCCGCTGCCCTTGACATCAGCTAACCATGAAGGCCCAGGGAGGGAAACTGCCCCCTGCAGCAGTCCAAAAGGGTGCCCTGGGCATTTGACTGCTAGCAAGCGGTATAGGCATTTCATAATTTTTCTCAGTTTTCCTCACTTAATCCCTCGCTACAGGGTGCCCATCTATAGGGGGACGGATAGCGGGATGAAACGCATCGATAGCGTAGATGAAGTCTTTATTCTCCAGGATTGAAATCTCAAATACACTGCCAGGGAAGGGAGCAGAAGCAGAGGTGGTAGCTATGTTTAAGAAGCACATGAACAGGCAAAGAAAAGAGGGATTTGGGTCATGTGCAGGTGGGCCATTTTAGTTTAATTTGGCACCACAGTCAAAACAGACTTCATGAACCAAAGGGCCCGACCTCTACGGTACCATTACAGGCCCTGTGTTCTACTTTCTAAGTATTTAAAGGAGCTCGATAAATATTTGACAGATCAAGAAATAGAGGGGTATGGAGAAATGACACAGAAGAAGACGTGAGGCCAAAATAAAACAGCCATAATGATTTTGAATGCTTTAGGAATTGAGGTAGGGCAGAAGGCCTACCCCTGCTCCTGTTTACTAGTGGAACAGGAAACAGGAACAGGAAACTAGTGGAACATCAGTTTATTAGTGTTTACTAGTGTTCCTTCCATACAATCAACCAGCCTTTTAAGGCTACAGCTGTCATGGTTTGAAGGTAAGGAATTTCTTTCCTAAACTTGGAAGTAGGTACAGAGGAGATGTCAGGGGTAAGTTTTTTACGCACAGAGTGGTGAGTGTGTGGAATGGGTTGCCAGCAGCAGCGGTGGAGGTGGAAACAATAGGGCCTTTTAAGAGACTCTTGGATAGGTACACAGAGCTTAGAAAAATAGAGGGCTATGGGTAAAGCCTAGGTAGTTCTAAGGCAGGGACATGTTTGGCACAGCTTGGTGGGCTGAAGGGTCTGTATTGTGCTGTAGGTTTTCTGTGTTTTGATGTTAAACATCTTTACCTCTCTGTTGCTCTGTGTTACTTCATGGTGCACAGTAAAGCTCATTAATTTGAACAAGGCCAGGCAGCTTCTATGGAAAAAAGTTAACTGTCAATGTTTTGGACCGAAACCCTTTATCAGGACTGGGGGAAGAAAGAGATTAGAAGTCAGAGTAGGAAGGTGGGGGGAGGGGAGGAACATGTACAAGGTGGGAGGTGATAGATGAAACCAGGAGAGGGGGAGGGGTGAAGTGAAGAGCTGGGGAGTCGATTGGTGAAAGAGATAAAGGGTTGGAGAAGGGGAAATTTGATAGGAAAGGACAGAAGGCCATGGAAGAAAGGGAAGGGGAGGAGCACCAGAGGGAGGTGATGGGCAGGTAAGGAGATAAGGTGAGCGAGGGAAATGGGAATGGGGAATGGTGAAGGAGAAGGGGAGCGGGCAATTAACAGAAGTTTGAGCAATTGATCTTCATGCCATCAGGTTGGAGGCTACCCAGACAGAATATAAGGTGTTGCTCCTCCAGCCTGTGGCCTCATTGCGGCAGTAGAGGAGGCCATGGACTGACATGTCAGAATAGACAGCAGGAGGCACTGTTTGGGCCCTGAATGGTAGTGAGGGATGAGGTGTAGGGGTAGGCATTGCATTTGTTCTGCTTGCGAGGGTAAATGCCAGGAGGGAGATCAGTGGGGAGGTACGAGTGGACCAGGGAGTTGCGAAAGCAGTGAGTGGGGAGAAGGGAAAGAGGTGCTTTCTGGAGGAATCCCGCTGGAGATGGCAGAAATGAGATTCCAGGTGAGGCGACATTTCATCTGTGGGTCTGTTGGGGTCATCTACTGTACCCATTGCAACCGGCGTGGCCTCCTGTACATTGGTGAGACCCAACGTAGGTTGGGAGACCGCTTCGCTGCCAACCTACACTGTACGCCAAAAAAAGTGTGATCTCCCAGTGGCCACCCACTTCCATTCTACTTCTCATTCCCATTTCGACATGTCAGTCCATGGGCTCCTCTACTACCACAATGTGGCCACACTCGGGCTGGAGGAGCAACGCCTGGGTAACCTCTGACCTGATGGCATGAAGATCAATTTCTCAAACTTCCAGTAATTGCCCCCCCACTTCCCTTTCACCATTCCCCATTCACGTTTCCCTCGAGCACTTACCTCCTGATCACCTCCCTCCGATGTTTCTTCCATGGCCTGCTGTCCTCTCCTATCAGATTCTCCCCGTCCAGCCCTTTATCTCTTACACTAGTCGACTTCCCAGCTTTTTATTTCACCCCTTTCTCTACCCCGGCTTCACCTATCACCTACAACCTTGCACTACGTCCTCCCACACCCCCCCCCCAAGCCACCTTCTTACTTTGACTTCTAATCTCTGTTCCAGTCCTGATAAAAGGTCTCAGCCTGAAACATCGACTGTTTACTATCTTCCACAGACGCCGCCTGGCCTGCTGAGTTCCTCCAGCATCTTGTGCGTACAGTATTACTTTGATTTCCAGCACCTGCAGATTTTCTTTCGTTCGTAATTTGAACAAGGTTTCGGTCAATCATCTCCCATGGCTGAGTGTTAACTTACTATTTTCCTGCAAATGGTGTTTGCTGAATTATATACTGTCCATTAAATTGCAAGCATCAGATAGCAGGAAATTTTTGTTACTTGAGTTTCAAAGAGGTAAAAGATCAATAAGGGTAATAAAACTGAATAAATAAAAATAATTTGTAATATTCCTTGTGCACTAGTTGGCCTCAAGCACTCCATGTGACTATTATTATGAGTTTTGACAATGTGTATTTCAGCAGGTTTTCTTGATCGTGGGAAACATCATAGTTAAACCAAAACCTGTTATTACACAACATCCTGATTTGAACACATGGATACACACCTTTGCGCCTTCAGTGAGGTTTGAAATAACAAAATTACGTATTTTGTTCACAGTATATTGTCTTTCTTTCAATTATACCTCCCAGGTACAATAGACTGTCAGCTTAATTCTGGAAATGTACATCTCACTAAGTCTGTGTATTTTCCCCGAAGGAAAACAATCTATGACAGAACTATGTGCTTAGTATGCTAATTGCATCCTTGATTACAATTTTGTTTTGTTCTCAGTTTAAGCAATCAGGGAAAAGGAAATTGGGATTAGGTATGAATTTGATTTGAGCCTGTCAGCTATTGTGTGACACAGGTCAGGTGCTAGTGTATCTCCAGAATGGGATCAAACGGGCAGGATGTACATTAGCAGTTTTCTACATAAAAATCAGTATGCAAGGTGTGTGTGCCATAGTTTGTGGATAATGTTTAATCCAGGCTGCAAGATATATTTTGCCCCTATTCATCGATATTTCCATAACTATTCAGACAAGGACAATAAAGTCTGCGAACAAAACAAGTGGTTCTGAGTTCTGATGAAGGGTCTCAACCGGAAACATCAACTACTTATTCTTTTCCATTGATGCTGCTTGGCCTCCTGAGTTCCTCCAGCTCTTGTGTGCATTGCTATGGATTTCCAGCATCTGCAGATTTTCTTGTGTTTGTAGCACTTAGATATCACCTTCTCATATTTTATATCTGACCGAATTTTAATGGGGAGATACAGTACATCAGAACCCTGTAAACTAACAACTCTCTTGTCAGGTAATTTGCTTTTACTTGTGGATAGAAATTAGCCTGCCTATCAAATATTCTGATCTCCCGCAAAAGTCCTGGCCGCAGACAACATACCCAACCAATTTCTGAAGTTCGGGACAGACCAACAAGCTGGTGTCTCTGAGGTTCCAACATGTCTCAGAGAGGTACCTATTGTGTCAATGCCGTAGCAAAACACAGTGATCTGACTCAATTAGTCCTGTCTGGTAGAGAGGTGCCCAGTGATCTGCTTCAACTAGTACTGTCTAGTAGAGTGGTGCCCAGTGATCTGCCTCAATTAGTACTGTCTGGTAGAGAGGTGCCCAGTGACCTGCCTCAATTAGTAGTGTCTGGTAGAGAGGTGCCCAGTGACCTGCCTCAACTAGTACTGTCTGGTAGAGAGGTGCCCAGTGACCTGCCTCAACTAGTACTGTCTGGTAGAGAGGTGCCCAGTGACCTGCCTCAATTAGTACTGTCTGGTAGAGAGGTGCCCAGTGACCTGCCTCAACTAGTACTGTCTGGTAGAGAGGTGCCCAGTGACCTGCCTCAACTAGTACTGTCTGGTAGAGAGGTGCCCAGTGACCTGCCTCAATTAGTACTGTCTGGTAGAGAGGTGCCCAGTGACCTGCCTCAATTAGTACTGTCTGGTAGAGAGGTGCCCAGTGACCTGCCTCAACTAGTACTGTCTGGTAGAGAGGTGCCCAGTGACCTGCCTCAATTAGTACTGTCCGGTAGAGAGGTGCCCAGTGACCTGCCTCAATTAGTACTGTCTGGTAGAGAGGTGCCCAGTGACCTGCCTCAATTAGTACTGTCTGGTAGAGAGGTGCCCAGTGACCTGCCTCAATTTGTACTGTCTGGTAGAGAGGTGCCCTGTGACCTGCCTCAATTAGTACTGTCTAGTAGAGAGGTGCCCAGTGATCTGCCTCAATTAGTACTGTCTGGTAGGGAGGTGCCCAGTGAACTGCCTCAATTAGTACTGTCTGGTAGAGATATGCCCAGTGACCTGTCTCAATTAGTACTGTCTAGCAGAGAGGTGCGCAGTGATCTGCTTCAATTAGTACTGTCTGGTAGAGAGGTGCCCAGTGACCTGCCTCAATTAGTACTGTCTGGTAGAGAGGTGCCCAGTGACCTGCCTCAATTAGTACTGTCTGGTAGAGAGGTGTCCAGTGATCTGCCTCAATTAGTACTGTCTGGTAGAGAGGTGCCCAGTGATCTGCCTCAACTAGTACTGTCTGGTAGAGAGGTGCCCAGTGATCTGCCTCAACTAGTACTGTCTGGTAGAGAGGTGCCCAGTGACCTGCCTCAATTAGTTCTGTCTGGTAGAAAGGTGCCCAGTGACCTGCCTCAATTAGTACTGTCTGGTAGAGAGGTGCCCAGTAACCTGCCTCAATTAGTACTGTCTGGTAGAGAGGTGCCCAGTGACCTGCCTCAATTAGTACTGTCTCGTAGAGAGGTGCACAGTGATCTGCCTCAATTAGTACTGTCTGATGGAGAGGTGCCCAGTGACCTGCCTCAATTAGTACTGTCTGGTAGAGAGGTGCCCAGTGATCTGCTTCAACTAGTACTGTCTAGTAGAGTGGTGCCCAGTGATCTGCCTCAATTAGTACTGTCTGGTAGAGAGGTGCCCAGTGATCTGCTTCAACTAGTACTGTCTAGTAGAGTGGTGCCCAGTGACCTGCCTCAACTAGTTCTGTCTGGTAGAGAGGTGCCCAGTGACCTGCCTCAATTAGTACTGTCTGGTAGAGAGGTGCCCAGTGACCTGCCTCAATTAGTACTGTCTCGTAGAGAGGTGCACAGTGATCTGCCTCAATTAGTACTGTCTGGTAGAGAGGTGCCCAGTGACCTGCCTCAATTAGTACTGTCTGGTAGAGAGGTGCCCAGTGACCTGCCTCAATTAGTACTGTCTCGTAGAGAGGTGCACAGTGATCTGCCTCAATTAGTACTGTCTGATGGAGAGGTGCCCAGTGACCTGCCTCAATTAGTACTGTCTGGTAGAGAGGTGCCCAGTGATCTGCTTCAACTAGTACTGTCTAGTAGAGTGGTGCCCAGTGACCTGCCTCAACTAGTTCTGTCTGGTAGAGAGGTGCCCAGTGACCTGCCTCAATTAGTACTGTCTAGTAGAAAGGTGCCCAGTGACCTGCCTCAATTAGTACTGTCTGATAGAGAGATGCCCAGTGATCTGCCTCAATTAGTACTGTCTGGTAGAGAGGTGCCCAGTGACCTGTCTCAATTAGTACTGTCTGGTAGAGAGGTGCCCAATGACCTGCCTCAATTTGTACTGTCTGGTAGAGAGGTGCCCAGTGACCTGCCTCAATTAGTACTGTCTGGTAGAGAGGTGCCCTGTGACCTGCCTCAATTAGTACTGTCTAGTAGAGAGGTGCCCAGTGATCTGCCTCAATTAGTACTGTCTGGTAGGGAGGTGCCCAGTGACCTGCCTCAATTAGTACTGTCTGATAGTGAACTGCCCAGTGACCTGCCTCAATTAGTACTGTCTGGTAGAGAGGTGCCCAGTGACCTGCCTCAATTAGTACTCTCTGGTAGAGAGGTGCCCAGTGACCTGCCTCAATTTGTACTGTCTGGTAGAGAGGTGCCCTGTGACCTGCCTCAATTAGTACTGTCTAGTAGAGAGGTGCCCAGTGATCTGCCTCAATTAGTACTGTCTGGTAGGGAGGTGCCCAGTGACCTGCCTCAATTAGTACTGTCTGATAGTGAACTGCCCAGTGACCTGCCTCAATTAGTACTGTCTGGTAGAGAGGTGCCCAGTGACCTGCCTCAATTAGTACTCTCTGGTAGAGAGGTGCCCAGTGACCTGCCTCAATTAGTACTGTCTAGTAGAGAGGTGCCCAGTGACCTGCCTCAATTAGTACTGTCTGGTAGAGAGGTGCCCAGTGATCCGCTTCAACTGGTACTGTCTAGTAGAGTGGTGCCCAGTGATCTGCCTCAATTAGTACTGTCTGGTAGAGAGGTGCCCAGTGACCTGCCTCAACTAGTTCTGTCTGGTAGAGAGGTGCCCAGTGACCTGCCACAATTAGTACTGTCTAGTAGAGAGGTGCCCAGTGACCTGCCTCAAATAGTACTGTCTAGTAGAGGGGTGCCCAGTAACCTCCCTCAATTAGTACTGTCTGATAGAGAGGAGCCCAGTGACCTGCCTCAATTAGTACTGTCAGGTAGAGAGGTGCCCAGTGACCTGCCTCAATTAGTACTGTTTGGTAGAGAGGTGCCCAGTGATCTAGCTCAATCAGTACTGTCAGGTAGAGAGGTGCCCAGTGACCTGCCTCAATTAGTACTGTCTGATAGAGAGCTGCCCAGTGACCTGCCTTAACAAGTACTGTCTGGTAGAGAGCTGCCCAGTCACTTGCCTCAATTAGTACTGTCCGGTAGAGAGGTGCCCAGTGACCTGCCTCAATTAGTACTGTCCGGTAGAGAGGTGCCCAGTGACCTGCCTCAATTAGTACTGTCTGGTAGAGAGGTGCCCAGTGACCTGCCTCAATTAGTACTGTCTGGTAGAGAGGTGCCCAGTGATCTTCCTCAATTAGTACTGTCTAGTAGAGAGGTGCCCAGTGACCTGCCTCAATTAGTTCTGTCTGGCAGAGAGATGTGCTCAGTGACCTGCCTCAATTAGTACTGCCTAGAAGAGAGGTGCCCAGTGATCTGCCTCAATTAGTACTGTCTAGAAGAGAGGTGCCCAGTGATCTGCCTCAATTAGTACTGTCTGGTAGAGAGGAGCCCAGTGATCTGCCTCGACTAGTACTGTCTGGTAGAGAGGTACCCAGTGACCTGCCTCAATTAGTACTGTCTGGTAGAGAGGTGCCCAGTGACCTGCCTCAATTAGTACTGTCTCGTAGAGAGGTGCACAGTGATCTGCCTCAATTAGTACTGTCTAGTAGAGAGGTGCCCAGTGACCTGCCTCAATTAGTTCTGTCTGGTAGAGAGAGGTGCCCAGTGACCTGCGTCAATTAGTACTGTCTAGTAGAGAGGTGCCCAGTGATCTGCCTCAATTAGTACTGTCTGATAGAGAGGTGCCCAGTGACCTGCCTCAATTAGTACTGTCTGGTAGAGAGGTGCCCCGTGATATGCCTCAACTAGTACTGTCTGGTAGAGAGGTGCCCAGTGACCTGCCTCAATTAGTACTGTCTGGTAGAGAGGTGGCCAGTAATCTGCCTCAATTTGTACTGTCTGGTAGAGAGGTGCCCAGTGACCTGCCTCAATTAGTACAGTCTGGCAGAGAGGTGCCCAGTGACCTGCCTCAATTAGTACTGTATGATAGAGAGATGCCCAGTGATCTGCCTCAATTAGTACTGTCTGGTAGAGAGGTGCCCAGTGACCTGCCTCAATTAGTACTGTTTGGTAGAGAGGTGCCCAGTGACCTGCCTCAATTAGTACTGTCTGCTAGAGAGGTGCCCAGTGACCTGCCTCAATTAGTTCTGTCTGGTAGAGAGGTGCCCAATGACCTGCCTCAATTTGTACTGTCTGGTAGAGAGGTGCCCAGTGACCTGCCTCAATTAGTACTGTCTGGCAGAGAGGTGCCCAGTGACCTGCCTCAATTAGTACTGTCTGGTAGAGAGGTGCCCAGTGACCTGCCTCAATTAGTACTGTCTGGTAGAAAGGTGCCCTGTGATCTGCCTCAACTAGTACTGTCTGGCAGAGAGGTGCCCAGTGACCTGCCTTAATTAGTACTGTCCATTAGAGAGGTGCCTAGTGACCTGCCTCAATTAGTACTGTCTGGTAGAGAGGTGCCCAGTGATCTGCCTCCATTAGTACTGTCTGGTAGAGAGAGATGCCCAGTGAGCTGCCTCAATTAGTACTGTCTGGTACACAGGTGCCTAGTGACCTGCCTCAATTAGTTCTGTCTGGTAGAGAGAGATGCCAAGTGAACTGCCTCAATTAGTACTGTCTGGTAGAGAGGTGCCCAGTGACCTGCCTCAATTAGTACTGTCTAGTGGAGAGTTGCCCAGTGACCTGCCTCAATTAGTACTGTCTGATAGAGAGGTGCCCAGTGACCTGCCTCAATTAGTACTGTCTAGTAGAGAGGTGCCCAGTGACCTGCCTCAATTAGTACTGTCTGATAGAGAGGTGCCCAGTGATCTGCCTCAATTAGTACTGTCCGGTAGAGAGGTGCCCAGTGACCTGCCCCAATTAGTACTGTCTGATAGAGAGGTACCCAGTGACCTGCCTCAATTAGTACTGTCTGGTAGAGAGGTGCCCAGTGACCTGCCTCAACTAGTACTGTCTAGTAGAGAGGTGCCCAGTGACCTGCCTCAATTAGTACTGTCTGGTAGAGAGTGGTGCCCAGTGACCTGCCTCAATTAGTACTGTCTGGTAGAGAGGTGCCCAGTGATCTGCCTCAATTAGTACTGTCTGGTAGAGAGGTGCCCAGTGACCTGCGTCAATTAGTACTGTCTGGTAGAGAGGTGCCCAGTGACCTGCGTCAATTAGTACTGTCTGGTAGAGAGGTGCCCAGTGACCTGCCTGAATTAGTACTGTCTCGTAGAGAGGTGCCCTGTGACCTGCCTCAATTAGTAGTGTCTGGTAGAGAGGTGCCCAGTGACCTGCCTCAATTAGTACTGTCTGGTAGAGAGGTGCCCAGTGATCTGCCTCAATTAGTACTGTCTGGTAGAGAGGTGCCCAGTGACCTGCCTCAATTAATACTTTCTAGTAGAGAGGTGCCCGGTGATCTGCCTCAATTAGTACTGTCTGATAGAGAGGTGCCCAGTGACCTGCCTCAATTAGTAGTGTCTGGTAGAGAGGTGCCCAGTGACCTGCCTCAATTAGTACTGTCTTGTAGAGAGGTGCCCAGTGACCTGCGTCAATTAGTACTGTCTAGTAGAGAGGTGCCCAGTGATCTGCCTCAATTAGTTCTGTCTGGTAGAGAGGTGCCCAGTGACCGGCCTCAATTAGTACTGTCTAGTGGAGAGTTGCCCAGTGACCTGCCTCAATTAGTACTGTCTGATAGAGAGGTGCCCAGTGACCTGCCTCAATTAGTACAGTCTGGAAGAGAGGTGCCCAGTGACCTGCCTCAATTAGTACTGTATGATAGAGAGATGCCCAGTGATCTGCCTCAATTAGTACTGTCTGGTAGAGAGGTGCCCAGTGACCTGCCTCAATTAGTACTGTTTGGTAGAGAGGTGCCCAGTGACCTGCCTCAATTAGTACTGTCTGCTAGAGAGGTGCCCTGTGATCTGCCTCAATTAGTTCTGTCTGGTAGAGAGGTGCCCAATGACCTGCCTCAATTTGTACTGTCTGGTAGAGAGGTGCCCAGTGACCTGCCTCAATTAGTACTGTCTGGCAGAAAGGTGCCCAGTGACCTGCCTCAATTAGTACTGTCTGATAGAGAGATGCCCAGTGATCTGCCTCAATTAGTACTGTCTGGTAGAGAGGTGCCCAGTGACCTGTCTCAATTAGTACTGTCTGGTAGAGAGGTGCCCAATGACCTGCCTCAATTTGTACTGTCTGGTAGAGAGGTGCCCTGTGACCTGCCTCAATTAGTACTGTCTAGTAGAGAGGTGCCCAGTGATCTGCCTCAATTAGTACTGTCTGGTAGGGAGGTGCCCAGTGAACTGCCTCAATTAGTACTGTCTGGTAGAGAGGTGCCCAGTGACCTGCCTCAATTAGTACTGTGTGATAGTGAACTGCCCAGTGACCTGCCTCAATTAGTACTGTCTGGTAGAGAGGTGCCCAGTGACCTGCCTCAATTAGTACTCTCTGGTAGAGAGGTGCCCAGTGACCTGCCTCAATTAGTACTGTCTAGTAGAGAGGTGCCCAGTGACCTGCCTCAATTAGTACTGTCTGGTAGAGAGCTGCCCAGTCACCTGCCTCAATTAGTACTGTCCGGTAGAGAGGTGCCCAGTGACCTGCCTCAATTAGTACTGTCCGGTAGAGAGGTGCCCAGTGACCTGCCTCAATTAGTACTGTCTGGTAGAGAGGTGCCCAGTGACCTGCCTCAATTAGTACTGTCTGGTAGAGAGGTGCCCAGTGATCTTCCTCAATTAGTACTGTCTAGTAGAGAGGTGCCCAGTGACCTGCCTCAATTAGTTCTGTCTGGCAGAGAGATGTGCTCAGTGACCTGCCTCAATTAGTACTGCCTAGAAGAGAGGTGCCCAGTGATCTGCCTCAATTAGTACTGTCTAGAAGAGAGGTGCCCAGTGATCTGCCTCAATTAGTACTGTCTGGTAGAGAGGAGCCCAGTGATCTGCCTCGACTAGTACTGTCTGGTAGAGAGGTACCCAGTGACCTGCCTCAATTAGTACTGTCTGGTAGAGAGGTGCCCAGTGACCTGCCTCAATTAGTACTGTCTCGTAGAGAGGTGCACAGTGATCTGCCTCAATTAGTACTGTCTAGTAGAGAGGTGCCCAGTGACCTGCCTCAATTAGTTCTGTCTGGTAGAGAGAGGTGCCCAGTGACCTGCGTCAATTAGTACTGTCTAGTAGAGAGGTGCCCAGTGATCTGCCTCAATTAGTACTGTCTGATAGAGAGGTGCCCAGTGACCTGCCTCAATTAGTACTGTCTGGTAGAGAGGTGCCCCGTGATATGCCTCAACTAGTACTGTCTGGTAGAGAGGTGCCCAGTGACCTGCCTCAATTAGTACTGTCTGGTAGAGAGGTGGCCAGTAATCTGCCTCAATTTGTACTGTCTGGTAGAGAGGTGCCCAGTGACCTGCCTCAATTAGTACAGTCTGGCAGAGAGGTGCCCAGTGACCTGCCTCAATTAGTACTGTATGATAGAGAGATGCCCAGTGATCTGCCTCAATTAGTACTGTCTGGTAGAGAGGTGCCCAGTGACCTGCCTCAATTAGTACTGTTTGGTAGAGAGGTGCCCAGTGACCTGCCTCAATTAGTACTGTCTGCTAGAGAGGTGCCCAGTGACCTGCCTCAATTAGTTCTGTCTGGTAGAGAGGTGCCCAATGACCTGCCTCAATTTGTACTGTCTGGTAGAGAGGTGCCCAGTGACCTGCCTCAATTAGTACTGTCTGGCAGAGAGGTGCCCAGTGACCTGCCTCAATTAGTACTGTCTGGTAGAGAGGTGCCCAGTGACCTGCCTCAATTAGTACTGTCTGGTAGAAAGGTGCCCTGTGATCTGCCTCAACTAGTACTGTCTGGCAGAGAGGTGCCCAGTGACCTGCCTTAATTAGTACTGTCCGTTAGAGAGGTGCCTAGTGACCTGCCTCAATTAGTACTGTCTGGTAGAGAGGTGCCCAGTGATCTGCCTCCATTAGTACTGTCTGGTAGAGAGAGATGCCCAGTGAACTGCCTCAATTAGTACTGTCTGGTAGAGAGGTGCCCAGTGACCTGCCTCAATTAGTACTGTCTGGTAGAGAGGTGCCCAGTGACCTGCCTCAATTAGTTCTGTCTGGTAGAGAGGTGCCTAGTGACCTGCCTCATTTAGTACTGTCTAGTAGAGAGGTGCCCAGTGACCTGCCTCAATTAGTACTGTCTAGTAGAGAGGTGCCCAGTGACCTGCCTCAATTAGTACTGTCTGATAGAGAGGTGCCCAGTGATCTGCCTCAATTAGTACTGTCCGGTAGAGAGGTGCCCAGTGACCTGCCCCAATTAGTACTGTCTGATAGAGAGGTACCCAGTGACCTGCCTCAATTAGTACTGTCTGGTAGAGAGGTGCCCAGTGACCTGCCTCAACTAGTACTGTCTAGTAGAGAGGTGCCCAGTGACCTGCCTCAATTAGTACTGTCTGGTAGAGAGTGGTGCCCAGTGACCTGCCTCAATTAGTACTGTCTGGTAGAGAGGTGCCCAGTGATCTGCCTCAATTAGTACTGTCTGGTAGAGAGGTGCCCAGTGACCTGCGTCAATTAGTACTGTCTGGTAGAGAGGTGCCCAGTGACCTGCGTCAATTAGTACTGTCTGGTAGAGAGGTGCCCAGTGACCTGCCTGAATTAGTACTGTCTCGTAGAGAGGTGCCCAGTGACCTGCCTCAATTAGTACTGTCTGGTAGAGAGGTGCCCAGTGATCTGCCTCAATTAGTACTGTCTGGTAGAGAGGTGCCCAGTGACCTGCCTCAATTTGTACTTTCTAGTAGAGAGGTGCCCGGTGATCTGCCTCAATTAGTACTGTCTGATAGAGAGGTGCCCAGTGACCTGCCTCAATTAGTAGTGTCTGGTAGAGAGGTGCCCAGTGACCTGCCTCAATTAGTACTGTCTTGTAGAGAGGTGCCCAGTGACCTGCGTCAATTAGTACTGTCTAGTAGAGAGGTGCCCAGTGATCTGCCTCAATTAGTTCTGTCTGGTAGAGAGGTGCCCAGTGACCTGCCTCAATTAGTACTGTCTAGTGGAGAGTTGCCCAGTGACCTGCCTCAATTAGTACTGTCTGATAGAGAGGTGCCCAGTGACCTGCCTCAATTAGTACAGTCTGGCAGAGAGGTGCCCAGTGACCTGCCTCAATTAGTACTGTATGATAGAGAGATGCCCAGTGATCTGCCTCAATTAGTACTGTCTGGTAGAGAGGTGCCCAGTGACCTGCCTCAATTAGTACTGTTTGGTAGAGAGGTGCCCAGTGACCTGCCTCAATTAGTAGTGTCTGCTAGAGAGGTGCCCAGTGACCTGCCTCAATTAGTTCTGTCTGGTAGAGAGGTGCCCAATGACCTGCCTCAATTTGTACTGTCTGGTAGAGAGGTGCCCAGTGACCTGCCTCAATTAGTACTGTCTGGCAGAGAGGTGCCCAGTGACCTGCCTCAATTAGTACTGTCTGGTAGAGAGGTACCCAGTGACCTGCCTCAATTAGTACTGTCTGGTAGAGAGGTGCCCAGTGACCTGCCTCAATTAGTACTGTCTCGTAGAGAGGTGCACAGTGATCTGCCTCAATTAGTACTGTCTAGTAGAGAGGTGCCCAGTGACCTGCCTCAATTAGTTCTGTCTGGTAGAGAGAGGTGCCCAGTGACCTGCGTCAATTAGTACTGTCTAGTAGAGAGGTGCCCAGTGATCTGCCTCAATTAGTACTGTCTGATAGAGAGGTGCCCAGTGACCTGCCTCAATTAGTACTGTCTGGTAGAGAGGTGCCCCGTGATATGCCTCAACTAGTACTGTCTGGTAGAGAGGTGCCCAGTGACCTGCCTCAATTAGTACTGTCTGGTAGAGAGGTGGCCAGTAATCTGCCTCAATTTGTACTGTCTGGTAGAGAGGTGCCCAGTGACCTGCCTCAATTAGTACAGTCTGGCAGAGAGGTGCCCAGTGACCTGCCTCAATTAGTACTGTATGATAGAGAGATGCCCAGTGATCTGCCTCAATTAGTACTGTCTGGTAGAGAGGTGCCCAGTGACCTGCCTCAATTAGTACTGTTTGGTAGAGAGGTGCCCAGTGACCTGCCTCAATTAGTACTGTCTGCTAGAGAGGTGCCCAGTGACCTGCCTCAATTAGTTCTGTCTGGTAGAGAGGTGCCCAATGACCTGCCTCAATTTGTACTGTCTGGTAGAGAGGTGCCCAGTGACCTGCCTCAATTAGTACTGTCTGGCAGAGAGGTGCCCAGTGACCTGCCTCAATTAGTACTGTCTGGTAGAGAGGTGCCTAGTGACCTGCCTCAATTAGTACTGTCTGGTAGAGAGGTGCCCAGTGATCTGCCTCCATTAGTACTGTCTGGTAGAGAGAGATGCCCAGTGAGCTGCCTCAATTAGTACTGTCTGGTACACAGGTGCCTAGTGACCTGCCTCAATTAGTTCTGTCTGGTAGAGAGAGATGCCCAGTGAACTGCCTCAATTAGTACTGTCTGGTAGAGAGGTGCCCAGTGACCTGCCTCAATTAGTACTGTCTGGTAGAGAGGTGCCCAGTGACCTGCCTCAATTAGTTCTGTCTGGTAGAGAGGTGCCTAGTGACCTGCCTCATTTAGTACTGTCTAGTAGAGAGGTGCCCAGTGACCTGCCTCAATTAGTACTGTCTAGTAGAGAGGTGCCCAGTGACCTGCCTCAATTAGTACTGTCTGATAGAGAGGTGCCCAGTGATCTGCCTCAATTAGTACTGTCCGGTAGAGAGGTGCCCAGTGACCTGCCCCAATTAGTACTGTCTGATAGAGAGGTACCCAGTGACCTGCCTCAATTAGTACTGTCTGGTAGAGAGGTGCCCAGTGACCTGCCTCAACTAGTACTGTCTAGTAGAGAGGTGCCCAGTGACCTGCCTCAATTAGTACTGTCTGGTAGAGAGTGGTGCCCAGTGACCTGCCTCAATTAGTACTGTCTGGTAGAGAGGTGCCCAGTGATCTGCCTCAATTAGTACTGTCTGGTAGAGAGGTGCCCAGTGACCTGCGTCAATTAGTACTGTCTGGTAGAGAGGTGCCCAGTGACCTGCGTCAATTAGTACTGTCTGGTAGAGAGGTGCCCAGTGACCTGCCTGAATTAGTACTGTCTCGTAGAGAGGTGCCCTGTGACCTGCCTCAATTAGTAGTGTCTGGTAGAGAGGTGCCCAGTGACCTGCCTCAATTAGTACTGTCTGGTAGAGAGGTGCCCAGTGATCTGCCTCAATTAGTACTGTCTGGTAGAGAGGTGCCCAGTGACCTGCCTCAATTTGTACTTTCTAGTAGAGAGGTGCCCGGTGATCTGCCTCAATTAGTACTGTCTGATAGAGAGGTGCCCAGTGACCTGCCTCAATTAGTAGTGTCTGGTAGAGAGGTGCCCAGTGACCTCCCTCAATTAGTACTGTCTTGTAGAGAGGTGCCCAGTGACCTGCGTCAATTAGTACTGTCTAGTAGAGAGGTGCCCAGTGATCTGCCTCAATTAGTTCTGTCTGGTAGAGAGGTGCCCAGTGACCTGCCTCAATTAGTACTGTCTAGTGGAGAGTTGCCCAGTGACCTGCCTCAATTAGTACTGTCTGATAGAGAGGTGCCCAGTGACCTGCCTCAATTAGTACAGTCTGGCAGAGAGGTGCCCAGTGACCTGCCTCAATTAGTACTGTATGATAGAGAGATGCCCAGTGATCTGCCTCAATTAGTACTGTCTGGTAGAGAGGTGCCCAGTGACCTGCCTCAATTAGTACTGTTTGGTAGAGAGGTGCCCAGTGACCTGCCTCAATTAGTAGTGTCTGCTAGAGAGGTGCCCAGTGACCTGCCTCAATTAGTTCTGTCTGGTAGAGAGGTGCCCAATGACCTGCCTCAATTTGTACTGTCTGGTAGAGAGGTGCCCAGTGACCTGCCTCAATTAGTACTGTCTGGCAGAGAGGTGCCCAGTGACCTGCCTCAATTAGTACTGTCTGGTAGAGAGGTGCCCAGTGACCTGCCTCAATTAGTACTGTCTGGTAGAAAGGTGCCCTGTGATCTGCCTCAACTAGTACTGTCTGGCAGAGAGGTGCCCAGTGACCTGCCTTAATTAGTACTGTCCGTTAGAGAGGTGCCTAGTGACCTGCCTTCAATTAGTACTGTCTGGTAGAGAGGTGCCCAGTGATCTGCCTCCATTAGTACTGTCTGGTAGAGAGAGATGCCCAGTGAGCTGCCTCAATTAGTACTGTCTGGTACACAGGTGCCTAGTGACCTGCCTCAATTAGTTCTGTCTGGAAGAGAGAGATGCCCAGTGAACTGCCTCAATTAGTACTGTCTGGTAGAGAGGTGCCCAGTGACCTGCCTCAATTAGTACTGTCTGGTAGAGAGGTGCCCAGTGACCTGCCTCAATTAGTTCTGTCTGGTAGAGAGGTGCCTAGTGACCTGCCTCATTTAGTACTGTCTAGTAGAGAGGTGCCCAGTGACCTGCCTCAACTAGTACTGTCTAGTAGAGAGGTGCCCAGTGACCTGCCTCAATTAGTACTGTCTGGTAGAGAGTGGTGCCCAGTGACCTGCCTCAATTAGTACTGTCTGGTAGAGAGGTGCCCAGTGATCTGCCTCAATTAGTACTGTCTGGTAGAGAGGTGCCCAGTGACCTGCGTCAATTAGTACTGTCTGGTAGAGAGGTGCCCAGTGACCTGCGTCAATTAGTACTGTCTGGTAGAGAGGTGCCCAGTGACCTGCGTCAATTAGTACTGTCTGGTAGAGAGGTGCCCAGTGACCTGCCTGAATTAGTACTGTCTCGTAGAGAGGTGCCCTGTGACCTGCCTCAATTAGTAGTGTCTGGTAGAGAGGTGCCCAGTGACCTGCCTCAATTAGTACTGTCTGGTAGAGAGGTGCCCAGTGATCTGCCTCAATTAGTACTGTCTGGTAGAGAGGTGCCCAGTGACCTGCCTCAATTAGTACTTTCTAGTAGAGAGGTGCCCGGTGATCTGCCTCAATTAGTACTGTCTGATAGAGAGGTGCCCAGTGACCTGCCTCAATTAGTAGTGTCTGGTAGAGAGAGATGCCCAGTGAACTGCCTCAATTAGTACTGTCTGGTAGAGAGGTGCCCAGTGACCTGCCTCAATTAGTACTGTCTGGCAGAGAGGTGCCCAGTGACCTGCCTCAATTAGTACTGTCTGGTAGAGAGGTGCCCAGTGACCTGCCTCAATTAGTACTGTCTGGTAGAAAGGTGCCCTGTGATCTGCCTCAACTAGTACTGTCTGGCAGAGAGGTGCCCAGTGACCTGCCTTAATTAGTACTGTCCGTTAGAGAGGTGCCTAGTGACCTGCCTCAATTAGTACTGTCTGGTAGAGAGGTGCCCAGTGATCTGCCTCCATTAGTACTGTCTGGTAGAGAGAGATGCCCAGTGAGCTGCCTCAATTAGTACTGTCTGGTACACAGGTGCCTAGTGACCTGCCTCAATTAGTTCTGTCTGGAAGAGAGAGATGCCCAGTGAACTGCCTCAATTAGTACTGTCTGGTAGAGAGGTGCCCAGTGACCTGCCTCAATTAGTACTGTCTGGTAGAGAGGTGCCCAGTGACCTGCCTCAATTAGTTCTGTCTGGTAGAGTGGTGCCTAGTGACCTGCCTCATTTAGTACTGTCTAGTAGAGAGGTGCCCAGTGACCTGCCTCAACTAGTACTGTCTAGTAGAGAGGTGCCCAGTGACCTGCCTCAATTAGTACTGTCTGGTAGAGAGTGGTGCCCAGTGACCTGCCTCAATTTGTACTGTCTGGTAGAGAGGTGCCCAGTGACCTGCCTCAATTAGTACTGTCTGGCAGAGAGGTGCCCAGTGACCTGCCTCAATTAGTACTGTCTGGTAGAGAGGTGCCCAGTGACCTGCCTCAATTAGTACTGTCTGGTAGAAAGGTGCCCTGTGATCTGCCTCAACTAGTACTGTCTGGCAGAGAGGTGCCCAGTGACCTGCCTTAATTAGTACTGTCCGTTAGAGAGGTGCCTAGTGACCTGCCTTCAATTAGTACTGTCTGGTAGAGAGGTGCCCAGTGATCTGCCTCCATTAGTACTGTCTGGTAGAGAGAGATGCCCAGTGAGCTGCCTCAATTAGTACTGTCTGGTACACAGGTGCCTAGTGACCTGCCTCAATTAGTTCTGTCTGGAAGAGAGAGATGCCCAGTGAACTGCCTCAATTAGTACTGTCTGGTAGAGAGGTGCCCAGTGACCTGCCTCAATTAGTACTGTCTGGTAGAGAGGTGCCCAGTGACCTGCCTCAATTAGTTCTGTCTGGTAGAGAGGTGCCTAGTGACCTGCCTCATTTAGTACTGTCTAGTAGAGAGGTGCCCAGTGACCTGCCTCAACTAGTACTGTCTAGTAGAGAGGTGCCCAGTGACCTGCCTCAATTAGTACTGTCTGGTAGAGAGTGGTGCCCAGTGACCTGCCTCAATTAGTACTGTCTGGTAGAGAGGTGCCCAGTGATCTGCCTCAATTAGTACTGTCTGGTAGAGAGGTGCCCAGTGACCTGCGTCAATTAGTACTGTCTGGTAGAGAGGTGCCCAGTGACCTGCGTCAATTAGTACTGTCTGGTAGAGAGGTGCCCAGTGACCTGCGTCAATTAGTACTGTCTGGTAGAGAGGTGCCCAGTGACCTGCCTGAATTAGTACTGTCTCGTAGAGAGGTGCCCTGTGACCTGCCTCAATTAGTAGTGTCTGGTAGAGAGGTGCCCAGTGACCTGCCTCAATTAGTACTGTCTGGTAGAGAGGTGCCCAGTGATCTGCCTCAATTAGTACTGTCTGGTAGAGAGGTGCCCAGTGACCTGCCTCAATTAGTACTTTCTAGTAGAGAGGTGCCCGGTGATCTGCCTCAATTAGTACTGTCTGATAGAGAGGTGCCCAGTGACCTGCCTCAATTAGTAGTGTCTGGTAGAGAGAGATGCCCAGTGAACTGCCTCAATTAGTACTGTCTGGTAGAGAGGTGCCCAGTGACCTGCCTCAATTAGTACTGTCTGGCAGAGAGGTGCCCAGTGACCTGCCTCAATTAGTACTGTCTGGTAGAGAGGTGCCCAGTGACCTGCCTCAATTAGTACTGTCTGGTAGAAAGGTGCCCTGTGATCTGCCTCAACTAGTACTGTCTGGCAGAGAGGTGCCCAGTGACCTGCCTTAATTAGTACTGTCCGTTAGAGAGGTGCCTAGTGACCTGCCTCAATTAGTACTGTCTGGTAGAGAGGTGCCCAGTGATCTGCCTCCATTAGTACTGTCTGGTAGAGAGAGATGCCCAGTGAGCTGCCTCAATTAGTACTGTCTGGTACACAGGTGCCTAGTGACCTGCCTCAATTAGTTCTGTCTGGAAGAGAGAGATGCCCAGTGAACTGCCTCAATTAGTACTGTCTGGTAGAGAGGTGCCCAGTGACCTGCCTCAATTAGTACTGTCTGGTAGAGAGGTGCCCAGTGACCTGCCTCAATTAGTTCTGTCTGGTAGAGTGGTGCCTAGTGACCTGCCTCATTTAGTACTGTCTAGTAGAGAGGTGCCCAGTGACCTGCCTCAACTAGTACTGTCTAGTAGAGAGGTGCCCAGTGACCTGCCTCAATTAGTACTGTCTGGTAGAGAGTGGTGCCCAGTGACCTGCCTCAATTAGTACTGTCTGGTAGAGAGGTGCCCAGTGATCTGCCTCAATTAGTACTGTCTGGTAGAGAGGTGCCCAGTGACCTGCGTCAATTAGTACTGTCTGGTAGAGAGGTGCCCAGTGACCTGCGTCAATTAGTACTGTCTGGTAGAGAGGTGCCCAGTGACCTGCCTGAATTAGTACTGTCTCGTAGAGAGGTGCCCTGTGACCTGCCTCAATTAGTAGTGTCTGGTAGAGAGGTGCCCAGTGACCTGCCTCAATTAGTACTGTCTGGTAGAGAGGTGCCCAGTGATCTGCCTCAATTAGTACTGTCTGGTAGAGAGGTGCCCAGTGACCTGCCTCAATTAGTACTTTCTAGTAGAGAGGTGACCGGTGATCTGCCTCAATTAGTACTGTCTGATAGAGAGGTGCCCAGTGACCTGCCTCAATTAGTAGTGTCTGGTAGAGAGGTGCCCAGTGACCTGCCTCAATTAGTACTGTCTTGTAGAGTGGTGCCCAGTGACCTGCGTCAATTAGTACTGTCTAGTAGAGAGGTGCCCAGTGATCTGCCTCAATTAGTTCTGTCTGGTAGAGAGATGCCCAGTGACCTGCCTCAATTAGTACTGTCTAGTGGAGAGTTGCCCAGTGACCTGCCTCAATTAGTACTGTCTGATAGAGAGGTGCCCAGTGACCTGCCTCAATTAGTAGTGTCTGGTAGAGAGGTGCCCAGTGACCTGCTTCAATTAGTACTGTCTTGTAGAGAGGTGCCCAGTGACCTGCGTCAATTAGTACTGTCTAGTAGAGAGGTGCCCAGTGATCTGCCTCAATTAGTTCTGTCTGGTAGAGAGGTGCCCAGTGACCTGCCTCAATTAGTACTGTCTAGTGGAGAGTTGCCCAGTGACCTGCCTCAATTAGTACTGTCTGATAGAGAGCTGCCCAGTGACCTGCCTTAACAAGTACTGTCTGGTAGTGAGCTGCCCAGTCACCTGCCTCAATTAGTACTGTCCGGTAGAGAGGTGCCCAGTGACCTGCCTCAATTAGTACTGTCTGGTAGAGAGGTGCCCAGTGACCTGCCTCAATTAGTTCTGTCTGGTAGAGAGGTGCCTAGTGACCTGCCTCATTTAGTACTGTCTAGTAGAGAGGTGCCCAGTGACCTGCCTCAATTAGTACTGTCTAGTAGAGAGGTGCCCAGTGACCTGCCTCAATTAGTACTGTCTGATAGAGAGGTGCCCAGTGATCTGCCTCAATTAGTACTGTCCGGTAGAGAGGTGCCCAGTGACCTGCCCCAATTAGTACTGTCTGATAGAGAGGTACCCAGTGACCTGCCTCAATTAGTACTGTCTGGTAGAGAGGTGCCCAGTGACCTGCCTCAACTAGTACTGTCTAGTAGAGAGGTGCCCAGTGACCTGCCTCAATTAGTACTGTCTGGTAGAGAGTGGTGCCCAGTGACCTGCCTCAATTAGTACTGTCTGGTAGAGAGGTGCCCAGTGATCTGCCTCAATTAGTACTGTCTGGTAGAGAGGTGCCCAGTGACCTGCGTCAATTAGTACTGTCTGGTAGAGAGGTGCCCAGTGACCTGCGTCAATTAGTACTGTCTGGTAGAGAGGTGCCCAGTGACCTGCCTGAATTAGTACTGTCTCGTAGAGAGGTGCCCTGTGACCTGCCTCAATTAGTAGTGTCTGGTAGAGAGGTGCCCAGTGACCTGCCTCAATTAGTACTGTCTGGTAGAGAGGTGCCCAGTGATCTGCCTCAATTAGTACTGTCTGGTAGAGAGGTGCCCAGTGACCTGCCTCAATTTGTACTTTCTAGTAGAGAGGTGCCCGGTGATCTGCCTCAATTAGTACTGTCTGATAGAGAGGTGCCCAGTGACCTGCCTCAATTAGTAGTGTCTGGTAGAGAGGTGCCCAGTGACCTGCCTCAATTAGTACTGTCTTGTAGAGAGGTGCCCAGTGACCTGCGTCAATTAGTACTGTCTAGTAGAGAGGTGCCCAGTGATCTGCCTCAATTAGTTCTGTCTGGTAGAGAGGTGCCCAGTGACCTGCCTCAATTAGTACTGTCTAGTGGAGAGTTGCCCAGTGACCTGCCTCAATTAGTACTGTCTGATAGAGAGGTGCCCAGTGACCTGCCTCAATTAGTACAGTCTGGCAGAGAGGTGCCCAGTGACCTGCCTCAATTAGTACTGTATGATAGAGAGATGCCCAGTGATCTGCCTCAATTAGTACTGTCTGGTAGAGAGGTGCCCAGTGACCTGCCTCAATTAGTACTGTTTGGTAGAGAGGTGCCCAGTGACCTGCCTCAATTAGTAGTGTCTGCTAGAGAGGTGCCCAGTGACCTGCCTCAATTAGTTCTGTCTGGTAGAGAGGTGCCCAATGACCTGCCTCAATTTGTACTGTCTGGTAGAGAGGTGCCCAGTGACCTGCCTCAATTAGTACTGTCTGGCAGAGAGGTGCCCAGTGACCTGCCTCAATTAGTACTGTCTGGTAGAGAGGTACCCAGTGACCTGCCTCAATTAGTACTGTCTGGTAGAGAGGTGCCCAGTGACCTGCCTCAATTAGTACTGTCTCGTAGAGAGGTGCACAGTGATCTGCCTCAATTAGTACTGTCTAGTAGAGAGGTGCCCAGTGACCTGCCTCAATTAGTTCTGTCTGGTAGAGAGAGGTGCCCAGTGACCTGCGTCAATTAGTACTGTCTAGTAGAGAGGTGCCCAGTGATCTGCCTCAATTAGTACTGTCTGATAGAGAGGTGCCCAGTGACCTGCCTCAATTAGTACTGTCTGGTAGAGAGGTGCCCCGTGATATGCCTCAACTAGTACTGTCTGGTAGAGAGGTGCCCAGTGACCTGCCTCAATTAGTACTGTCTGGTAGAGAGGTGGCCAGTAATCTGCCTCAATTTGTACTGTCTGGTAGAGAGGTGCCCAGTGACCTGCCTCAATTAGTACAGTCTGGCAGAGAGGTGCCCAGTGACCTGCCTCAATTAGTACTGTATGATAGAGAGATGCCCAGTGATCTGCCTCAATTAGTACTGTCTGGTAGAGAGGTGCCCAGTGACCTGCCTCAATTAGTACTGTTTGGTAGAGAGGTGCCCAGTGACCTGCCTCAATTAGTACTGTCTGCTAGAGAGGTGCCCAGTGACCTGCCTCAATTAGTTCTGTCTGGTAGAGAGGTGCCCAATGACCTGCCTCAATTTGTACTGTCTGGTAGAGAGGTGCCCAGTGACCTGCCTCAATTAGTACTGTCTGGCAGAGAGGTGCCCAGTGACCTGCCTCAATTAGTACTGTCTGGTAGAGAGGTGCCTAGTGACCTGCCTCAATTAGTACTGTCTGGTAGAGAGGTGCCCAGTGATCTGCCTCCATTAGTACTGTCTGGTAGAGAGAGATGCCCAGTGAGCTGCCTCAATTAGTACTGTCTGGTACACAGGTGCCTAGTGAGCTGCCTCAATTAGTTCTGTCTGGTAGAGAGAGATGCCCAGTGAACTGCCTCAATTAGTACTGTCTGGTAGAGAGGTGCCCAGTGACCTGCCTCAATTAGTACTGTCTGGTAGAGAGGTGCCCAGTGACCTGCCTCAATTAGTTCTGTCTGGTAGAGAGGTGCCTAGTGACCTGCCTCATTTAGTACTGTCTAGTAGAGAGGTGCCCAGTGACCTGCCTCAATTAGTACTGTCTAGTAGAGAGGTGCCCAGTGACCTGCCTCAATTAGTACTGTCTGATAGAGAGGTGCCCAGTGATCTGCCTCAATTAGTACTGTCCGGTAGAGAGGTGCCCAGTGACCTGCCCCAATTAGTACTGTCTGATAGAGAGGTACCCAGTGACCTGCCTCAATTAGTACTGTCTGGTAGAGAGGTGCCCAGTGACCTGCCTCAACTAGTACTGTCTAGTAGAGAGGTGCCCAGTGACCTGCCTCAATTAGTACTGTCTGGTAGAGAGTGGTGCCCAGTGACCTGCCTCAATTAGTACTGTCTGGTAGAGAGGTGCCCAGTGATCTGCCTCAATTAGTACTGTCTGGTAGAGAGGTGCCCAGTGACCTGCGTCAATTAGTACTGTCTGGTAGAGAGGTGCCCAGTGACCTGCGTCAATTAGTACTGTCTGGTAGAGAGGTGCCCAGTGACCTGCCTGAATTAGTACTGTCTCGTAGAGAGGTGCCCTGTGACCTGCCTCAATTAGTAGTGTCTGGTAGAGAGGTGCCCAGTGACCTGCCTCAATTAGTACTGTCTGGTAGAGAGGTGCCCAGTGATCTGCCTCAATTAGTACTGTCTGGTAGAGAGGTGCCCAGTGACCTGCCTCAATTTGTACTTTCTAGTAGAGAGGTGCCCGGTGATCTGCCTCAATTAGTACTGTCTGATAGAGAGGTGCCCAGTGACCTGCCTCAATTAGTAGTGTCTGGTAGAGAGGTGCCCAGTGACCTCCCTCAATTAGTACTGTCTTGTAGAGAGGTGCCCAGTGACCTGCGTCAATTAGTACTGTCTAGTAGAGAGGTGCCCAGTGATCTGCCTCAATTAGTTCTGTCTGGTAGAGAGGTGCCCAGTGACCTGCCTCAATTAGTACTGTCTAGTGGAGAGTTGCCCAGTGACCTGCCTCAATTAGTACTGTCTGATAGAGAGGTGCCCAGTGACCTGCCTCAATTAGTACAGTCTGGCAGAGAGGTGCCCAGTGACCTGCCTCAATTAGTACTGTATGATAGAGAGATGCCCAGTGATCTGCCTCAATTAGTACTGTCTGGTAGAGAGGTGCCCAGTGACCTGCCTCAATTAGTACTGTTTGGTAGAGAGGTGCCCAGTGACCTGCCTCAATTAGTAGTGTCTGCTAGAGAGGTGCCCAGTGACCTGCCTCAATTAGTTCTGTCTGGTAGAGAGGTGCCCAATGACCTGCCTCAATTTGTACTGTCTGGTAGAGAGGTGCCCAGTGACCTGCCTCAATTAGTACTGTCTGGCAGAGAGGTGCCCAGTGACCTGCCTCAATTAGTACTGTCTGGTAGAGAGGTGCCCAGTGACCTGCCTCAATTAGTACTGTCTGGTAGAAAGGTGCCCTGTGATCTGCCTCAACTAGTACTGTCTGGCAGAGAGGTGCCCAGTGACCTGCCTTAATTAGTACTGTCCGTTAGAGAGGTGCCTAGTGACCTGCCTTCAATTAGTACTGTCTGGTAGAGAGGTGCCCAGTGATCTGCCTCCATTAGTACTGTCTGGTAGAGAGAGATGCCCAGTGAGCTGCCTCAATTAGTACTGTCTGGTACACAGGTGCCTAGTGACCTGCCTCAATTAGTTCTGTCTGGAAGAGAGAGATGCCCAGTGAACTGCCTCAATTAGTACTGTCTGGTAGAGAGGTGCCCAGTGACCTGCCTCAATTAGTACTGTCTGGTAGAGAGGTGCCCAGTGACCTGCCTCAATTAGTTCTGTCTGGTAGAGAGGTGCCTAGTGACCTGCCTCATTTAGTACTGTCTAGTAGAGAGGTGCCCAGTGACCTGCCTCAACTAGTACTGTCTAGTAGAGAGGTGCCCAGTGACCTGCCTCAATTAGTACTGTCTGGTAGAGAGTGGTGCCCAGTGACCTGCCTCAATTAGTACTGTCTGGTAGAGAGGTGCCCAGTGATCTGCCTCAATTAGTACTGTCTGGTAGAGAGGTGCCCAGTGACCTGCGTCAATTAGTACTGTCTGGTAGAGAGGTGCCCAGTGACCTGCGTCAATTAGTACTGTCTGGTAGAGAGGTGCCCAGTGACCTGCGTCAATTAGTACTGTCTGGTAGAGAGGTGCCCAGTGACCTGCCTGAATTAGTACTGTCTCGTAGAGAGGTGCCCTGTGACCTGCCTCAATTAGTAGTGTCTGGTAGAGAGGTGCCCAGTGACCTGCCTCAATTAGTACTGTCTGGTAGAGAGGTGCCCAGTGATCTGCCTCAATTAGTACTGTCTGGTAGAGAGGTGCCCAGTGACCTGCCTCAATTAGTACTTTCTAGTAGAGAGGTGCCCGGTGATCTGCCTCAATTAGTACTGTCTGATAGAGAGGTGCCCAGTGACCTGCCTCAATTAGTAGTGTCTGGTAGAGAGAGATGCCCAGTGAACTGCCTCAATTAGTACTGTCTGGTAGAGAGGTGCCCAGTGACCTGCCTCAATTAGTACTGTCTGGCAGAGAGGTGCCCAGTGACCTGCCTCAATTAGTACTGTCTGGTAGAGAGGTGCCCAGTGACCTGCCTCAATTAGTACTGTCTGGTAGAAAGGTGCCCTGTGATCTGCCTCAACTAGTACTGTCTGGCAGAGAGGTGCCCAGTGACCTGCCTTAATTAGTACTGTCCGTTAGAGAGGTGCCTAGTGACCTGCCTCAATTAGTACTGTCTGGTAGAGAGGTGCCCAGTGATCTGCCTCCATTAGTACTGTCTGGTAGAGAGAGATGCCCAGTGAGCTGCCTCAATTAGTACTGTCTGGTACACAGGTGCCTAGTGACCTGCCTCAATTAGTTCTGTCTGGAAGAGAGAGATGCCCAGTGAACTGCCTCAATTAGTACTGTCTGGTAGAGAGGTGCCCAGTGACCTGCCTCAATTAGTACTGTCTGGTAGAGAGGTGCCCAGTGACCTGCCTCAATTAGTTCTGTCTGGTAGAGAGGTGCCTAGTGACCTGCCTCATTTAGTACTGTCTAGTAGAGAGGTGCCCAGTGACCTGCCTCAACTAGTACTGTCTAGTAGAGAGGTGCCCAGTGACCTGCCTCAATTAGTACTGTCTGGTAGAGAGTGGTGCCCAGTGACCTGCCTCAATTAGTACTGTCTGGTAGAGAGGTGCCCAGTGATCTGCCTCAATTAGTACTGTCTGGTAGAGAGGTGCCCAGTGACCTGCGTCAATTAGTACTGTCTGGTAGAGAGGTGCCCAGTGACCTGCGTCAATTAGTACTGTCTGGTAGAGAGGTGCCCAGTGACCTGCCTGAATTAGTACTGTCTCGTAGAGAGGTGCCCTGTGACCTGCCTCAATTAGTAGTGTCTGGTAGAGAGGTGCCCAGTGACCTGCCTCAATTAGTACTGTCTGGTAGAGAGGTGCCCAGTGATCTGCCTCAATTAGTACTGTCTGGTAGAGAGGTGCCCAGTGACCTGTCTCAATTAGTACTTTCTAGTAGAGAGGTGCCCGGTGATCTGCCTCAATTAGTACTGTCTGATAGAGAGGTGCCCAGTGACCTGCCTCAATTAGTAGTGTCTGGTAGAGAGGTGCCCAGTGACCTGCCACAATTAGTACTGTCTTGTAGAGAGGTGCCCAGTGACCTGCGTCAATTAGTACTGTCTAGTAGAGAGGTGCCCAGTGATCTGCCTCAATTAGTTCTGTCTGGTAGAGAGATGCCCAGTGACCTGCCTCAATTAGTACTGTCTAGTGGAGAGTTGCCCAGTGACCTGCCTCAATTAGTACTGTCTGATAGAGAGGTGCCCAGTGACCTGCCTCAATTAGTAGTGTCTGGTAGAGAGGTGCCCAGTGACCTGCTTCAATTAGTACTGTCTTGTAGAGAGGTGCCCAGTGACCTGCGTCAATTAGTACTGTCTAGTAGAGAGGTGCCCAGTGATCTGCCTCAATTAGTTTTGTCTGGTAGAGAGGTGCCCAGTGACCTGCCTCAATTAGTACTGTCTAGTGGAGAGTTGCCCAGTGACCTGCCTCAATTAGTACTGTCTGATAGAGAGCTGCCCAGTGACCTGCCTTAACAAGTACTGTCTGGTAGAGAGCTGCCCAGTCACCTGCCTCAATTAGTACTGTCCGGTAGAGAGGTGCCCAGTGACCTGCCTCAATTAGTACTGTCCGGTAGAGAGGTGCCCAGTGACCTGCCTCAATTAGTACTGTCTGGTAGAGAGGTGCCCAGTGACCTGCCTCAATTAGTACTGTCTGGTAGAAAGGTGCCCTGTGATCTGCCTCAACTAGTACTGTCTGGCAGAGAGGTGCCCAGTGACCTGCCTTAATTAGTACTGTCCGTTAGAGAGGTGCCTAGTGACCTGCCTCAATTAGTACTGTCTGGTAGAGAGGTGCCCAGTGATCTGCCTCCATTAGTACTGTCTGGTAGAGAGAGATGCCCAGTGAGCTGCCTCAATTAGTACTGTCTGGTACACAGGTGCCTAGTGACCTGCCTCAATTAGTTCTGTCTGGAAGAGAGAGATGCCCAGTGAACTGCCTCAATTAGTACTGTCTGGTAGAGAGGTGCCCAGTGACCTGCCTCAATTAGTACTGTCTGGTAGAGAGGTGCCCAGTGACCTGCCTCAATTAGTTCTGTCTGGTAGAGAGGTGCCTAGTGACCTGCCTCATTTAGTACTGTCTAGTAGAGAGGTGCCCAGTGACCTGCCTCAACTAGTACTGTCTAGTAGAGAGGTGCCCAGTGACCTGCCTCAATTAGTACTGTCTGGTAGAGAGTGGTGCCCAGTGACCTGCCTCAATTAGTACTGTCTGGTAGAGAGGTGCCCAGTGATCTGCCTCAATTAGTACTGTCTGGTAGAGAGGTGCCCAGTGACCTGCGTCAATTAGTACTGTCTGGTAGAGAGGTGCCCAGTGACCTGCGTCAATTAGTACTGTCTGGTAGAGAGGTGCCCAGTGACCTGCCTGAATTAGTACTGTCTCGTAGAGAGGTGCCCTGTGACCTGCCTCAATTAGTAGTGTCTGGTAGAGAGGTGCCCAGTGACCTGCCTCAATTAGTACTGTCTGGTAGAGAGGTGCCCAGTGATCTGCCTCAATTAGTACTGTCTGGTAGAGAGGTGCCCAGTGACCTGCCTCAATTAGTACCTTCTAGTAGAGAGGTGCCCGGTGATCTGCCTCAATTAGTACTGTCTGATAGAGAGGTGCCCAGTGACCTGCCTCAATTAGTAGTGTCTGGTAGAGAGGTGCCCAGTGACCTGCCTCAATTAGTACTGTCTTGTAGAGAGGTGCCCAGTGACCTGCGTCAATTAGTACTGTCTAGTAGAGAGGTGCCCAGTGATCTGCCTCAATTAGTTCTGTCTGGTAGAGAGATGCCCAGTGACCTGCCTCAATTAGTACTGTCTAGTGGAGAGTTGCCCAGTGACCTGCCTCAATTAGTACTGTCTGATAGAGAGGTGCCCAGTGACCTGCCTCAATTAGTAGTGTCTGGTAGAGAGGTGCCCAGTGACCTGCCTCAATTAGTACTGTCTTGTAGAGAGGTGCCCAGTGACCTGCGTCAATTAGTACTGTCTAGTAGAGAGGTGCCCAGTGATCTGCCTCAATTAGTTCTGTCTGGTAGAGAGGTGCCCAGTGACCTGCCTCAATTAGTACTGTCTAGTGGAGAGTTGCCCAGTGACCTGCCTCAATTAGTACTGTCTGATAGAGAGCTGCCCAGTGACCTGCCTTAACAAGTACTGTCTGGTAGAGAGCTGCCCAGTCACCTGCCTCAATTAGTACTGTCCGGTAGAGAGGTGCCCAGTGACCTGCCTCAATTAGTACTGTCCGGTAGAGAGGTGCCCAGTGACCTGCCTCAATTAGTACTGTCTGGTAGAGAGGTGCCCAGTGACCTGCCTCAATTAGTACTGTCTGGTAGAGAGGTGCCCAGTGATCTTCCTCAATTAGTACTGTCTAGTAGAGAGGTGCCCAGTGACCTGCCTCAATTAGTTCTGTCTGGCAGAGAGATGTGCTCAGTGACCTGCCTCAATTAGTACTGCCTAGAAGAGAGGTGCCCAGTGATCTGCCTCAATTAGTACTGTCTAGAAGAGAGGTGCCCAGTGATCTGCCTCAATTAGTACTGTCTGGTAGAGAGGTGCCCAGTGATCTGCCTCGACTAGTACTGTCTGGTAGAGAGGTACCCAGTGACCTGCCTCAATTAGTACTGTCTGGTAGAGAGGTGCCCAGTGACCTGCCTCAATTAGTACTGTCTCGTAGAGAGGTGCACAGTGATCTGCCTCAATTAGCACTGTCTGGTAGAGAGGTGCCCAGTGACCTGCCTCAATTAGTACTGTCTGGTAGAGAGGTGCCCAGTGACCTGCCTCAATTAGTACTGTCTGGTAGAGAGGTACCCAGTGACCTGCCTCAACTAGTACTGTCTAGTAGAGAGGTGCCCAGTGACCTGCCTCAATTAGTACTGTCTGGTAGAGAGTGATGCCCAGTGACCTGCCTCAATTAGTACTGTCTGGTAGAGAGGTGCCCAGTGATCTGCCTCAATTAGTACTGTCTGGTAGAGAGGTGCCCAGTGACCTGCGTCAATTAGTACTGTCTGGTAGAGAGGTGCCCAGTGACCTGCGTCAATTAGTACTGTCTGGTAGAGAGGTGCCCAGTGACCTGCCTGAATTAGTACTGTCTCGTAGAGAGGTGCCCTGTGACCTGCCTCAATTAGTAGTGTCTGGTAGAGAGGTGCCCAGTGACCTGCCTCAATTAGTACTGTCTGGTAGAGAGGTGCCCAGTGATCTGCCTCAATTAGTTCTGTCTGGTAGAGAGGTGCCCAGTGACCTGCCTCAATTAGTACTGTCTAGTGGAGAGTTGCCCAGTGACCTGCCTCAATTAGTACTGTCTGATAGAGAGGTGCCCAGTGACCTGCCTCAATTAGTAGTGTCTGGTAGAGAGGTGCCCAGTGACCTGCCTCAATTAGTACTGTCTTGTAGAGAGGTGCCCAGTGACCTGCGTCAATTAGTACTGTCTAGTAGAGAGGTGCCCAGTGATCTGCCTCAATTAGTACTATCTGGTAGCACTTACATCCTCTGTAATGACTTGCTTCAAAAGGTTGCTTTCGGCAACAATCAAACCTTGCCTCAGAGGTGGCCTGGTCCCCTTCAATTTACAAACATGAGAAATTCTGCAGATACTGGAAATCCAAAGCAACACACACAAAATGCTGAAGGAACTCAGCAGGCCAGGCAGCGTCTATGAAAAGGAGTAAACAATCAATGTTTCAGGCCAAGACCCTTCTTGACTTCAGATTCCTTTCTCAATAACTAACATATTTTGTACCTATGTCTATACTGTCTATTATCCCTAATTGGCTATCAATAAGAATGAACAGAAATGGCAATAAAGCATTCCAAAATATTGATCACTTCCTCTTCTCGGACACATATATTTATTTGACTTCAATCAGTCTTTAAATGCCCCTTTGTTATTGTGTGCTTCTTGCCTCCTTCCCTGCTGCTCTCTTATGGTTTACATATCCGTACCTTCACCCCTTCCAGATCTGATAGCTAAATCTATGCAGTGGCCATCAGTAGTTACTCTGTACACAGGGGCACCAGCAAGATAAGTTTATTTTAGCTTCACAGACAACAGTTCACCTTCCATGACAGTACATTTTTGAAAAATCTGACAAGACTGTTAATCTCTTTGATCAATTTATAGGAGGGCTGGGGCTGGTATCTATTGGAATGGCTGCCAGAGGCACCCCTCCCAGACTGTTTTTTTGATCACTGGCCCTACTACAGAAAGAGCCCAACTCACTTGAGTCCATTCCATACCAGGCTGGATGGCTGCCTTCAGACGCTGTGTGCACTTCTTTCTCTTTCTCAGTCTGCCTTGCCATCGACGTTCTGGAGCTTGATGTCGTAACTCGGATCACTTCCCATCTATTTTCCCAATACCTTTCCATTCTGATCTATGTAACTAAACATCTACCACCCAGATCCAGCCATCAATACGAAGTACCATTACCGTTTAACACTTTATTCGTGGCTTGCTGACACGCTGTCATTGTGCCCTCCACATTTGTGTTCCCGTTCCTTTTCCTTTGCAGGTCCACCTCAATCAGGAGGCTGATGGTCATTATTAATTTCCTAAAATGAGATTGTTAATGGGCTGACTCACTTCGTCTGCCTCCTCCCTTTGGTTCTCTATGGTCAGCAATGGTGAATATTTATTTGCATTTTATCTGACACATGCTGGACTCCAAGCATGTTTGACAGTTGCCTTCTAGGAAACCAGAATGATCTGAGTCCTGGCTAGTCATTTCATTTTATGGCACAAACTGTATCAACTTTGTATCTACTTTGCAAAGATTTTCCTGAAGAACTAAAGCCCTAAAACTCAATCATATGTTGACAATACGCTTATGGAACATTTTTGTTAAGGAAAGTGTAACACTTACCCACAGGCTGGTATATGTCTAGGGGAAAAAAGGGATCCAGCCACTCTCCAACCCACCTCCCGTACACGCAGGTGCTGTGAGAATCAAGTTTACGCCTCGAGCCCGCCAACAGTATCAAATCCACAACAAATACCGTTATGAAATACACTTTAAAGAGTTTACTAAAATTAAAAAGAGTAGTAAGCAATACAATATATATACACAAGGAAAAAAAACAAAAGGCGCCACTTATCAAAGTTCAGTCTGTTTAGTGCACTCGTTGGAGCTCAATCAACGAACCAATCGACCCATCCGGCCGTCGCACCTGGGACCACCCCGGTGGTCTTACGAGCAGTCCAGCACACGTCCACCTTCTTCCATGTCTTCCTCGGCCTCCCCCAAAAAACCCGCGAAAACCCCTCCCCCAAGTTCCCAGCATCACAAGACACAATGACATTCCCCATTGATTAACAAATGAATACAATTACCATATCAGCCATTCTAAAGTGAAACAACGGCTAGAGAAACACTTATCCGACAAAGAAACATTCCTACTTGTAACAAACCAAAGAGGCCATTTTGAGTAACATACCCAGGACATTGTACATTCTCTCCCCACCAGCAAATGTCATGCCCTCATGACATTACTAGAGGTCCCCAAAGCTTCTTGCAACACACAAAACCCAACCCAGGTGCAGAAGGCAATGACATAACTACCCAGAGCAGTAGAAATCACACTCGGTTCTCCCGGTACCACATATGTCAACCGCTCCGGGGGGCGCCTAATCCTCTGAGATCTCCATACCCCTTCTGCCCCACTGGGCTCCCTCGTCACCTGCGAACCCACTGTCTCGGACACCCCAGGTCTACCTGACAGACCCGCACCCCCTTCCTCACAGGGGTCCTCCCTCACCCGAGATCTCTCCGGCTCACGCTCAGATTCCACCCTCTCTCCCACCAATGTAGGCTGCCTCTCCATCTGACCCTCAAGACCTTCCCTCCTCTCACCCAATTCAGTATGGGAAGGGCCAGGAGCCTCCTCTCCTGGTACTGGAGCACTAGCGAATGGGAACAGGACCCACTCATCTGAGTCGTCCTCCTCTGAATCGGTAGCCATTCCCGAGTGAGGGACCCGTCCCTGCTCTTCAGCAGCGGGCTCTTCCCGTTCTCCGCTCCCTCGCAGAGTCCTTGTACTGGGCGTAACCTCCCACTCGGGCTCCTTATCCACCTGCACCGCTTGACCCAGTGGCAGCAGGTGATTCCTATGGAGTACCTTGATAGGCCCTTTTCCATCCTCGGGTTTCACCCGGTAAACTGGCAGGTTCGGCATCTGGCTCTCTATTACATAGGGGCTGGCCGCCCATCGATCTGCCAACTTGTGCTTACCAGGGAGTCCCAAATTCCGTAAAAGGACCCGGTCGCCCGGTAATAATTGTACAAACTTCACCTTTCGATCATACCGCATCTTATTCCGCCGATTTTGTTTGGTAGCCGCCGCCTCGGCCAACTTGTACGCCCGCTGTAACTCCCTCTTCATGTCGGACACGTACTTTAGATGGGACTTCCCGGGAAATTCACCCACTCCACCTCCAAAACACACGTCAATGGGCAACCTCGCTTCCCGCCCAAACATCAGATAATAGGGTGAATACCCTGTAGCCTCATTGCGAGTACAATTGTAACAGTGAACCAATTGTCCAATATGACGACTCCACCTGCTTTTCTGCCCAATCTCCAGCGTCCCAAGCATATCCAACAGGGTCCTGTTGAATCTCTCTGGCTGAGGATCTCCCTGTGGGTGGTAAGGGGTAGTCCTGGATTTCTCAACCCCAAGCATAGTCAGTAATTCCTGGATAAGGCGGCTCTCAAAGTCCCGCCCCTGATCACTATGGATTCGCCTGGGAAGGCCGTAATGCACAAAGTACTTCTCCCATAGCACCTTCGCCACTGTCGTCGCCTTCTGATCCTTGGTGGGAAATGCCTGAGCATAGCGAGTGTAATGATCGGTGATGACTAATACATTCGCGGTGTTGCTGGTGTCAGGCTCAATCGACAGGAAATCCATACATACCAGGTCCAGAGGTCCCGCACTCTGCAAGTGCGACAGTGGAGCCGCCAACGCTGGCAGGGTCTTCCTCTGGATGCAACGACGGCATCCCCTACAGTATTCTTCGACGTCCCCCCTCATCCGGGGCCAGTAGAACCGGTCTTTGAGTAATCCATATGTCTTTTCCACCCCCAAATGTCCAGAATCATCATGTAAGGCCTGGAGTACAGTCTGGTGATACTCCTCTGGCAGGACCAGTTGCCAACAGCGGGGTTGGTCCGGAGGCGCCGTTACCCGGTACAAGATTTTGTTCTTTAACTTCAACCGAGACCACTCCTTCAACAACAGAGGCACGTATGGGTGTTTCGCCTTCTCAGCCAACGCCCCATCCCCCTTCTCGACCGCTCTCCACACTGTGCCAATGCCCGGGTCATTTTGCTGAGCAGTTGCCACTTCCCCCGGACTCAGTTCCGGCAACTGTTTAGTCCCCAGAGCGGTCAGGTCACAGTAAACTAGGGGTATGGCGTCGTCAAAAACCCCCAAATGGTCCACGGCTCGTTCCAGCCTCCCTCTTCCCTCGGCCTTCACGGTGATAACAAACTGACACATCGCCTTCACTCCAGGGGCAGGGACACTCTCCCACTCCTCGTCCTTCTCCTCCTCCCCCGGCTCCCGACGAGACAATGCATCCGCATCGATATTCTTGCTTCCGGGGCGGTACCTCAGGCTGAAATCATATACCGACAATGCCGCCAGCCACCGATGTCCTGTGGCATCCAGCTTCGCCGAAGTCAAAATATAAGTGAGAGGATTGTTATCCGTTCTCACCTCAAACTTGGCTCCGTACAGGTAATCGCCCAGCTTGTCCACCACCGCCCACTTCAGCGCCAGGAACTCCAACTTGTGAGTGGGATAGTTTCTCTCCGATGGCGACAAGCTTCGGCTGACAAAGGCTACCGGCCTCAATGCTTTGCCATGCTCCTGGTACAGAACAGCCCCGAGACCCTCTCGGCTGGCATCCGTGTGCAGCACATATGGCTTCTGGGGATCGGCAAAAGCCAACACCGGGGCCTGGGTCAGTGCCCTTTTCAAAGATCGGAACGCCTCTTCACATCGATCATCCCATCTTGAGCCAAAAGGTTCCGCCGGGTTCCAGTATCCTCCAGCATCCTGCCTCTGGTTCCCCGTCCTCTTCTTCCCCACCGGGGGATAGCCACACAACAGCTGAGTTAACGGATGACACACTTTTGCGTATCCTTTCACAAATCGCCGGTAATACCCACAGAACCCCAAAAATGAGCGCAGAGCACCCACTTTCTGGGGTCTCGGCCAGGTGGTCACAGCCTCTATCTTGGTTGGATCAGTAGCCACTCCCTCTCGCGAAATGATATGGCCAATGTAGTTAACCGACGACTTGCAGAACTGGCATTTGTCCAGGGAAAGCTTCAACCCTTCTTCATTAAGCCGGCCCAACACCTTCAACAGTCTCTCCTCATGTTCCTCCAAAGTCGATCCAAACACTATCAAATCGTCCAGGTACACCAGCACCTCCAACAGATTCATATCCCCCACAGTTCTCTCCATGAGCCTCTGGAAGGTGGCTGGGGCTCCGGATATGCCTTGGGGCATTCGTTCGAACTGAAAGAACCCCAGTGGGCAGATAAAAGCGGTCTTCTCTTTATCGGCCGCACTCATCGGGATCTGGTAATACCCACTTCTTAAATCCAGCACACTGAACCACTTTGCACCGCTCAGGCAGGCCAACGCATCCTCGACTCTTGGGACAGTATATTGATCAGGGACAGTTCGCCGATTCAACGTCCTGTAGTCAACACACATGCGCACTCGCCCATTCTTCTTCCATGCCACCACTATTGGGGACGCATAAGGACTTCGAGACTCAGCTATGATTCCGGCCTCCTTCAACTTGCACAAGTGCTGTCGCACGTCCTCAACATCTGCCGGAGCCAGCCGCCGGGATCTCTCTCGGAACGGGGTGTCCTCTGTCACCCGGATGGTGTGGCGAGTGCTTTTGGAGCAGCCAACATCAAACTCGCCCCGAGAAAAAACAGCTGCCATCTTCAGCATCTTCTCCACTAGCCTGCGTTTCCACTCCGGCGACACTGGGGAATCCCCGAAGTTAAAGGCTTCAGCGGTCAGCTCCCTTCGATGCTCCGATCCCTCCCCGTTAGGGGTCCGCACTGGTGCGCTGGACATTACCGTCACCGGGAACAGATGTGCCAGCGGCATTCCCCTCTTAAAGGTGATTTCTCTTGCCGTGGTGTTCCTGACACTTATAGCTATACGCCTCGCATGTACCACCCCTGGTCTCTGCACTTCGGGCCTCACCAGCGCCCCCGCCGGAAATCGTGTCTCCCCTTCAAGATCGTCTGGGGCATCTACTAACAGGGCTTCTCCTGTCGGCACTCCTGGGAATCTGGGGGTCCCCATCACTAGTGCTACCTCCCCTGGTTGGATCACCTTGGGCCTCGCCTGCGTACACCACACCGTCCCTCGTTTACACTCCGGGTCCAGCCCTTGGGAGGCAACCCCTTCTTCGAACACTGCTCGAAACACTGGATGCACCGAGAGGGTCTCCAGAAAGTCTTCCCCCCCTTTCTCCTTACAAGCTCCCAGGAGCCGTCGCACAACTGGGGAGTTAGTCCCCACCAGGAGGGCAGCACCACCGGTTTCCACCGGGTCAGGACACACCAACACCAACGTCTCAATAGCTTCCGACACTCCCACATCGCCCTCCGAGAACTCCAATCTCACCGATAGGTACCCATCGTACGGGTAGTCACCCTCGCTCACACCCCAAATCTGCAGGGCGTCAAATGGTGTTACGGGCAAATGCTTTAGATGTTGATTGTAGAAAGACCGGTACAATAAGGTCACCTGCGATCCAGTATCAAGAACGGCTTTTGCGTAAACTCCCTCTATCCGTAGACCCACACTGGCACGGGGTCCTACCAGCCCATCCGGAACAGAGGCGTGGGCACCCGGTGGTCTTCCGGCTGATCTCTGGGAACGTGTTCCTCCAGAGGCTCCAGTCCATTCCCTCACTGAGCCTCTCCTAAGTTTCCCCGACACCTCTCCCTTCTTAGTCGCAGGGGGGCTTGTCCTCCGCGGGACTCCTTGTCTCTCACAATCCCACCTAAAGTGACCCTCCTCTCCACAGCTATAGCACACCCTTGGCCTTCCACAGTCCCGCCTGAAATGCCCCTCTTTCCCACAGTTAACGCACACACTGCCGGCTGCCCCTCCTCTCCCAGGACGGCTCCTGCTCCCAATCCACTGCACTGATCGCCCCTGAGAGTAGGTACCTCCCCTGTCCCTCCCCTCCAAAGGGGGTTCCCTACTCCCCGGGGGTTTGTCATTCCTCCACTCAGCCACCACTTCCTGTATCGCTGAGGATCGCTCCCGTAGGCCCGTGCCCCTTTTCCGCCCCAATGCTCTCTCTTCCTCTCGCACCTCTCTAATCAGTTGCCCGAAGGATGGAGGGGGACCTTTCCTATAAGCCTGCCGGATAGTCCACGCCACCTTGTCCTCCTCCAGAGAGCCACTGAATATCTGACTCATCCTCACGCTAGCCACGTCAGTCGCCTTCACTACCCCTCGGCGCCGCAGCCCCGAGAGCATCCCCTCCATCCTAAATATGTACTCGGACAGCTTTTCCCCTCTCCATTGCTCCAGGCGTTGAAACTCTGCTAAAAGCAGCCAGGGTTCCCCTGACAACCCAAACGCTCCCTCCAAAACTTGTAGGCAGTCCTCCACTGAGGCCCCAGGCTTCTCAGCTTTCAACTCCCGGATGGTTGTGGCTGCTAAACCCCTCAAACTTCCCACCAATCGCTGCCTCTTCTCCTCCTCTGAGCCTGGCCACTCCTCTAACATCAAAGACGTATGCTCGATCCAGGTCTCATAGTCCACCTCCCCATCCGGAGTAGGCTTGGCTCCGGAGAACACCCCCAGCTTCAGCCGTGGCCTCTCGGCCACCTGCACCAGGGAGTTAAGTGCAGCTGCCAGCTCCGAGACTTCCACCCTACCTGGGGAGCGGGGCTTAGTCACGACTCCCTCCTCCCACCTCCCTTTACTAGTGCCGGGCACCTCTCTGGGGTCCACCTCTAGCTCTAACTCCTCCTCCGATGTCTCCTCAGCCTCATCCTGGTAGGAGTGGAGCCCCCACGGGCCCGCCTCCCCCGGTACACTGACCGTCGCCGGCAGTTCCACCGTCCTGACTTCAGCACTCGTACGAACCAACACCCAGCTAGACCCCACCTCTTTACCACACCGTCTAGCTACCAATTCTACCTGCCCAATACCCTTCACCGAACTTAAACCCCTCACTATCGCGTCTCCCGAAACTCGAACATCCACTCCGCTCACTACGCATGCGTACTGTACCGGTACATCTTCAAACTGGCACCAACAAACAAACTTATCTCTGTCCATCTTCCTCTGCTGCCTGCGCGACTCCACAGCCCCTGACAATCCAATCCGGGACGAGCACCCCACAAATGTAACACTTACCCACAGGCTGGTATATGTCTAGGGGAAAAAAGGGATCCAGCCACTCTCCAACCCACCTCCCGTACACGCAGGTGCTGTGAGAATCAAGTTTACGCCTCGAGCCCGCCAACAGTATCAAATCCACAACAAATACCGTTATGAAATACACTTTAAAGAGTTTACTAAAATTAAAAAGAGTAGTAAGCAATACAATATATATACACAAGGAAAAAAAACAAAAGGCGCCACTTATCAAAGTTCAGTCTGTTTAGTGCACTCGTTGGAGCTCAATCAACGAACCAATCGACCCATCCGGCCGTCGCACCTGGGACCACCCCGGTGGTCTTACGAGCAGTCCAGCACACGTCCACCTTCTTCCATGTCTTCCTCGGCCTCCCCCAAAAAACCCGCGAAAACCCCTCCCCCAAGTTCCCAGCATCACAAGACACAATGACATTCCCCATTGATTAACAAATGAATACAATTACCATATCAGCCATTCTAAAGTGAAACAACGGCTAGAGAAACACTTATCCGACAAAGAAACATTCCTACTTGTAACAAACCAAAGAGGCCATTTTGAGTAACATACCCAGGACATTGTACAAAAGCAATGTTCAGTGGTTCAAAGGTTCATTTATTCTCAAAGTTTACAACTCTGAAACTCTTTTTCTCCAGATAGCCATGAAAGCAAGAAAGAAAAGAATGGTAGCACGATCATCAACCCCCAAATCCCCCTCCCCCACACACAAAAAACCAGAAAGATCGGGCGAAACATGGAATATAAAAAACTCTATGATTGATAAAAAGTCTATAGTTCAAGTCCATATTCAAAATGCAGAAAACCTGGGTTATATTCTCTGGCAGCAGAGTGACCCCATCAGCGATCAAAAGATAGGCAGCAGGCGCTCACCTTCCACACTCGCCTTGATGTTTCGATCCCCCTCGATGCTTTAATAGGCAAATGGAGTCAACCATCAGCTTGCACCCTGTCCAGCGGCCTTCCAGACACGAGGTTCACACACGCTCTCTCAAACACCCAAATGATCTCCAAACTGCAAATCATAGGCTCCAATAGCTCCAGAATCACATTCAAGATGAAAAACAAACATAAAAGACATACAAAAGTGAAATATATTGTTTCATGATCTATTGAGAAGATGTTGACCGGAGGAGCGTTTTACACAGGCACCACCTTGATCGGCAGTTAATATTTCAGATCACTGCCCTAGAGTTCCAAACTCGCTCCAACAACATAAATATCAAATTCTTAATTTGAGCACTGCATATACAAATCACCAATTTCCCAAATGCTAATTTCTTCCTAGAAGTAGGAATCTCATATCTGGAATAGAGACACTCACATTTTTATCATGTTAACCTGGATTTCACATGGCCAGTGTGGAATCCAGATCTCTCTATCCAATAACAATTTCCAAAGGAAGTAGGTAAACTCAAAACACAGATTAGGCAAAGTAAAAATCCATGCTTGCATTTCCTTCCTTCTGAAGCTTCACAAATGAACTGGAAAAATAGTCGGAACAAACGTTTAATAAGCACATTCCAAGGAACAAAAAACAAAGAAAAAGAAGAAAACAAAAAAAGAAAACAAAGCCCTCCTCCCCCCCCCCCACACACACACTCACATAAATTCTTAAATAGACTGCCTTTAAGACAAAACATCCTGTAAATGCATTTCACATCCTCCTGAAATAATCCAATACGGATTTAATAAATACCTGGCAGACTTTGCACTCACTCACTCACCCATTCTCTCTCCTTCCCCCTCTCTCTTTCTCCTTCCCCCTCTCTCTCTCTCCTTCCCCCCCCCCCTCTCTGTCAACTCACTTGTGGTCACACCTTACACAACAGCCTTTGAACTCATACCATTCATGTTTTAGTTACTTTCTCTCAAAGACTAAATATTCAGCAAAACATCTTAAAACCCATATTGACAACCACCTGTCAGAATCTTAGACCATAAGAGTTTGAAACAAAGAATGCTGGAAATTATTGGTCATGGACATGCAAGCATTCAAGTATCCTCACATCAACCTAAATTCAAACCTCTTCTGAGCTTTCTCAAATTCAAATCTCTGATCTATCGAATTCTGATTATATGGTCTGTTTATAACCCTCACAAGGCAGCAAAACCTGGTAAGGCTCTGAAAACCTGAGCCAACCAACTGGCGGGAGTATTCAAAGACATTTTCAATCTTTCATTGCTACAGTCAAAAGTACTCACCTGCTTCAAAATGGCCACAATTATACCAGTGCCCAAGATGAGCAGTGTGAGCTGCCTCAACGGTTGTCGTCCAATAGTGCTCACATCTACGGTGAAGAAATGCTTCAAGAGGTTGGTCATAGCTAGAATCAACTCCTGCCTCAACATGGACTTGGACCCACTGCAGTTTGCCTATCGCCACAATAGGTCTACAGCAGATGTGATCTCAATGACTCTCCACATAGCCTTGGGTCACCTGGACAATGCAAATACCTATGTCAGGATGCTGTTTATTGACAATAGCTCAGCATATAACACCATCTTTCTTACAATCCTGATTGAAAAGCTGCAGAATCTTGGCCTCTTTTTTTTTAATAAATTTTTTAAATTAGTTTTTCAAAACATTTTACAAATTAAAAACCCCAAATCCCAATGAGGAACATTACAACAGTGCAAAATTAAGTATACAATAACAATATGTTACAAAGGAAGAGAACTTAGCAAAAAAAAAGCACCAAAATTAAAGACAAGTAAGGTTAGTGTCCTCCTCAAGCCCCACAACACAAGAAAAAACAACAGCAACTCCAGACCAACCACAACACAATATAGAGAGTATAAGTCAGGACAGCCAAACTCCCAGACCGTGAATACACTCAGCAACAGAGGATAATAATGCCTTCTACCAGAAAAAAAAGCTGAAAGCAAGGGACCGAAGAGAAAAAAAAACCCTAGTCAAGAGGAAGGTTATGAAAGTACTCGATAAAAGGTGAATCTTGGCCTCTTAACCTCCCTCTGCAACTGGATTCTTGATTTCCTAACCAGAAAACCACAATCTGTGCAGATTGGAAATAATATCTCCGCCTTGCTGACTATAATACTGGTGCTCCACAGGGATGTGTGCTTAGCCCACTGCTCTACTCTCTCTACACCCATGACTGTGTGGCTAGGCGTAGCTCAAACAGCATCTATAAATTTGCTGATGATACAACCAATGTTGGCAGAATTTTAGATGGTGATGACAGGGCGTACAGGAGTGAGATATTCCAGTTAGTTGGGTGGTGTTGCAGCAACAATTTAGCACTCAATGTCAGCAAGACCGAAGAGCTGATTGTGGATTTCAGGAAGAAATCAGAAATGGAGAAAGAGTGAGCAATTTCAAGTTCAGGTGTCAATATCCCTGAGGATCTAACCTGGACATTTTGATGCAGCTATGAAGAAGGCAAGACAGCGACTATACTTCATTTGGAGTTTGAGGAGATTTGGTTTGTCAACTAAAACACTCAAAAACCTCTACAAATGTACTGTAGAGAGCATTCTGACTGGCTGCATCACCGCCTGGTATTGGGGAGTGGGGGGAGTTACAACACAAGATCGAAGTAAGTTGCAGAAACTTGTAAAAGTAGTCAGTTCCATCGTGGCTGCCAGCCTCCAGGACCTCTTCAAAGAGTGGTGCCATAGGAAGGTGGCATTCATCATTAAGGACCCCCACTGCCCCGGACATGCCCTCTTCACACTGTTATTGTCAGGAAGGAGGTACAGAAGCCTGAAGGTACACACTCTGTAATTCAGCAACAGCTTCTTCCCCTCTGCCGTCTAATTTCTAGATGGACATTGAGCCATTTAGAACTATGAACACAACCGCACTACTTTTTTTTTGCTGTTATGTTGCACTAATTCTAACTTAACTTTTTAATAGACATATACATAATGTATTTCTTTTTTCTCTATATATATTATCACGTATTTCATTATACAGTCAACAAAGTTCACAACACATGCCAGTGATATTAAATCTGATTCTAATTCTGATGATCTTACTGTCTTGGGTAATGAGTTGTACTTTAGAAAAAACGCATTCTCCTAGGTCCATCCTTTAGTCCTAACCCATGCTTCCACTTGTGTCTGGGATATGTAAGTGTGGGTTTATAAAGTTCTACTCTAATCGAGTTTATTTTGACTGGTTTGCAATGTTATTTGTGATCAGACCATACTGCTGGGATCCCTTGATATAATCCAGATACACCATCCTGGTTCCGGTCCAATTTTCATCATGTGGTCATGCTTTCAGTTCTGTGAATCTTACGTGTTTGCTGACACTGGCACTGACTTGTCCATGTAATCCATCCTGTCCCTGAATCCATAACAGGACCTGCATTACTAAGTTCATCTATCTTCAGGACAGAGCCTTCAATGACTGGGCACACTCTGAATACTTCTGGATAGCCCACTCAATCTATCTCAAGGACCTGAACTCACTTTCTTCTGCCCTAATTGCTCCCCCCCAATGCCTGTAAGATAAATAGTCTCTCCTGTTGTGGGCAATGGTAGGTCTCTTATGGATACTGAAGCTCCTCTGTCCACTAACATTGCTGACCCCCTATTAAAGCTCTTGTGTACTGTACATCCGTGGATAACCAGTGACTGGCAATGTTTGTCTAACTTGAATGCTGTTTTTACTAGTTATATAGTCTGGTCTGCGGTAAATGTGGTCAGAGAGGATTCAGGTGTGCTGTCTGCCTGTAGTGGTGGGTGACTGTCACACTTCCTTTCTTGTGACGTTGCCTCAGGCCATGGCCTGAGAGGCCCCAGCATTTTATTCTTCTATATCTGTTCTGGCATTCCTTTGTGAAGTGTCCCAGTTGCTGACACACAAAGCAAGTTCTTTGTCACCTTGCAGATCCACTACAGCCACATTACGACCTCTCCTACCCCTCTTTTAGTCTATTTCCCTGGACCATTAAACTATTGTGGAGTAGATGATTCCCACAGTTATCCTGAAGTCTAAACCCTCCTGGTGAGCTGAGCTCAGACCTTCCTTCAACATTTTCAGGAAGACTGGGACTTCACACCTCGGATTGCCCAGGCTTGAGTATTCCTCATAGGCTTGGTATCTTCACTCTGCAGGGTCCATGGCAGGTTCATCACCCTTCTGAATATCTGACAAAATCATTCCCCAGTTACTTTCACTTCCTCCCAGTCTCTACCTCACTTCTTCATTAAAGTTCAGACACCTCTCCATATTATCGGCATTCCCATTAGTTGCCCATCCTGCACCCCTGGGATCATACTGTCCCGCATATTTCTTGGGTGTTTAGCTTTAACCAAAATGTGTATGTCTTTGGGGTGCATATGGTGGACTTTGATTATTTCTTCTAACTTATGCCAAAATTCTGCACACGACTCAAAGTGAGTGCAATTCAGATAGAGTGTTCTTTTTCCCTGGGGTGAAGGGCCTGTGGATGGTGCTGATGAGTGTGAGAGGCTGGCTGAAATCATCAGTGTTTTGAGCCTGCTGTTGTATGGTCTCAAAAGGTGTCATTCTGACAGGATATAACCTCTCTTGGGCTCTTCCCCACTTGTCAACCTCTCAGTCCAGCAAATCCCAGTTTCCCTCATCACTTACCTCAGCTCTCATTCCCATGGCTGCCACTCACCTGCTGGGCCCTATCTCAATGATCTCTCAGAATCCTGACTAGTTAATTTTTGTACTGTTCCAACTGTTCTACCTGCTTCTCACCAGTGTGTGCATGACCCTCTCTGTAGAAGTTCTAACTGTTCCAACAATCTGTGCAGCTCTGCTTGAACATTGTCTCATTGTTCTCTGTATTCATCTTTTTTCTCCCATGGCTCTGTTATTTGTACACTGTGTGAGTCTTGGCACTTGGTTCTCAATTGCAAATATACATATTAGTGCAGAAAATATTTCTGCACTATTATCACTCTGGGCCTTGATTCTAACACACACTTACAAACGATTTGCTGTTATATGGTACATGTACTGTTTCATGACTTGAATAGTATCTTTCAGATTGGCCAAGTGTTCACAGTAACCATGCTACACTTACGTCATTGCCCACAATATGAGGATGCTTGCACCACTCTGGTGTCCCGAATAGTCAGTGACCACCTTTCACAACTGGCGGCCCTGTCTCAATAAGCTACCCCGCGTTGTCTGGCAACTGGTCTGTAACTCAAAACATGCGTGCGCGCACACACATACACACACACACACATGCACACAAGCACACACTCGCGCACACACATGCACACACGTACGCATGCATGCACGCACACACACCCACACCCCTACACTTTCACATCTACTTCTCCAGCTCCTCACCAAGTTCTTTGATACTTCACAACCCCATGGTCATTGGCCTCAGCAGATCTAAGCATGGTGTACCATGATCAGAAATGTTCTCCCTCCTTAGGCTGGCCATGTAATTGGATCACAAACGTACCCTGGGCAAACCCCCAATTGTTGTGACTGTGACTGAAGTCAATGGAAAGATATTGAAGTTATGGATATGAACATTTTTATTGTACAACAGATATGGAGACCTTCTAGGGAGAGTCCCACAAACTCACAGTGCATCGCATTCTTATACTCTTAAGATCAAAGATAATTTAATACAATATCACTTGTTACAATGATACTGTTTACTTCAATACTTTGAGTTGGCAATGCTTCCTTTGAATTGCATATCTACAGTGGGAGGACTTCTGAATGTTCAAATACTTTTGATAGGACAAATAATTTACAAACTTCCTTGAACCTGTTTACAATGGTGCTAAAACCCTAGATTGTCACAGGCCAATTAACATAACCCTATTGTCTTAATGTTTGCCTGCTGCATATGCAAACATCTCATGGCACCAATTTGCAAACCACATCTCTTAGGTTATGTCCACACTAGACCAGATAATCTTGAAAATGTGGGTTTCGCGTAAAAATGATAGGCACCCACACCAGGCATTTTTGAAAATACCTCTGTCTACATTAAAATGGGTATTTGGGCGAATCTCCTCCAACTGGGCATGCGCAGGACACATCTACAGTAAACAAGCGGCATATTTGGTGTCGAATCTCTCCGTGAAAGACTTGGCGTGCGTTTGTCCAGTTACATACTGGAAAAACTTAAAAGGAAATTGCCAAACGACGGACAGCTGTTGGTTCTCGCACAGGAGGACTTAAAACTGAAAAAAACAAATTCTGGAGCATATGGAGGCAATCTGCAGGGGGTTCACGGACAGTATGACCCGGCTGATGATGAACATTGAAGAACTGACTAACTCTGTTGCAGAGGGATTTGCAATGATAAGGAATATGATGGCTCCCCCACTTTTTACCGCCACAATACCAGCCTCACAGCCACTACAATAGCTACACATACGGACACACAGACCCCCAGGTGGCCCCACCAACATCTTCCCCACTCCCACAGAGGGGTCACCCTGGAAACATTTCCTACAGCCATAGTCTCTTCACCGATGAAAGGGATGACAGCTACAACTAAATGCAATAAGGCTTGTTACTGGGCAAAAGTGAAATTTGCTGTTACCTCAATTGTTTGCCTTTACTTTTGCCATGTCTTTCTGTATTATTTTGCTGTATTTAACATGTGCAATAAAACGAGTTACTGGGAAAAAGTGATTTTATTTTTACCTGAGTAGAAGTGAACATTTTCATGTCTATGCCAAACATAAGCTACTACTTAAAAATGACATTTTGGAAGTAGTGACAATTGCATCTATTGAATGCTTGCACAAGCAATACATTAATAAAGAACCTTGTTAAATGTATAAAACATGTCTTCATCAGTGTTATCTTGTATTTCCGTACAATGTTATATTAGGCTGTTACACATCTATTGTCAGAGAAGTACTTGCATAAATAGATAAACCACCATCATACAAACAAGGACAGAAAACAGGGCAAAGTGAGTATACTTATTTATTCAGTAAGTTATGGGTCAAAGTCTTTGGTGAGTACATTTCTAACTCTTCTGGCTTCAGTCTCGTTGCCGTCTGTACTGGAATTGTTAGGTTGTGTGGTGGGTTGAAATTCTCTGTCATACTGCAAAGCTGCAGTAACATTCTGCTTAGGGACAGTCTCCTGAAGCCATCTGCCATTGTTGTTGTGGTGCTTTCAAGAAAACTATGAAATGCCACGCTGCCGCCACTATCTGTTCTGGCACATCATGACAGTGTTTTTAAAAAGCTTCGGTTACCCCGTACACACTACACTGCCCAATCGGCATTTTCAGGTTTACACACTCTGGAGAGCGTTTTAGAAAAGCTCCGTTTTCGGGGGAGGAAAACGCCGTTTCAGTGTGGACGGAGGGTCAAAACGAAGAAAAAAGGCTTTGGTTATGGATTTATCCGGTCTAGTGTGGACGTAGACTGAGTCTGTGCTACACAGACAATACAGTATATTTGCAAAGGCGAGCTTTTACCTTAACTTTACTGCTTGCAATTTACAATTTCCATTAAGAAGTGAAGCAGGTTCTTGTTTGAATTAATTTCTGCTATATTCACATAACTGCTTCCTACCAGTTGTGGGAAGACTTAAATATATTTCAATGATATTAGATATTTCCACCCCTTGACTCAACCGCTGTTGAAACCTTATCTATGATCTTGTGAACTCCAGGCCTGCCCATCTAGGCTGAGTTTAGGTCCCTGACATTCAATAAACTGGTATAATTGGCTTTAAGTCAACTTCTGCTCAACAATCAATGTGACTCATTTAATACTTGTTAAAATTCCAGCTTTTACTACCTCTGTAGTCACTTCCAACCATCCAAGACCTTTTGTGTTCTTTACTTTCAGACATTCCTCTCACACCCTATTCTACTTGTCACACTGCTGGCAACAATTTGGGCCCAACTTTGTAATTAAACCAAACTGCCTTTCCAATTTTCACAATAATTTTAAGTTCAGCCTTAATATCTATCTTTCTTGTTGCCAAACTAGTATTTCTTTTACTTGTGCAAATAAACACCATAAGTTACATTATCCCTTGAAGATACCATGAGTCAATACACTAATAATATTGTTGCATCTGAATATATTGTTGAAAATGAACTCACCACCATGAGTACCTGAAAATATATTAGTATTAGAAAGGATTTTTATTGGATGCAATAATGAAAAGTAATTAACAATGTTATATTGTCTTTTATTTTCAATATTGGTTATTTCCTGAACATCCTAAAACTTTTGGATTAATTTCCTAAATTAAACACTTTTTGGTTCCAAGGTCTTTTGGGTCAGGTTATTTACATAGAACAGCAAGGAAAGTCAGGAAATATAAAACATTACTGAAAGTCAGCCAAGATGCAAAACACATTCATTAATCATATCTGTAGTTTCGGTACCAATAATGGAGTGGGATAGGGTGTAACAACATTAAAGTTTCTGGCTTTTGTTACAGAGGCGCAAGCTCCTGGAGAAGGTGCAGAATGACATGATTTTCCCCCAACATTTAGTTGATGTCACTGAGATTAAACCATAAGATATAGGAGCAGAAGTAGGCTATTCAGCCCATCAAGTCTGCTCTGCCATTCCATCATGGGCTGATCCAATTCTTCCAGTCATCCCCACTCTCTTGCTTTCACCACATAGCCTTTGATGATAAGACCATAAGAAATGATTTACCTGGAAACACCAAGCTTATTGATCTCCATCTCTTTTACACTGCCCACATCCATCCCTACCTCACCTGAGATCCCTATCAACTTTTCCATTGTTTTCCTTGTTAATTACCAGAGCTCAAACTGGAGGAACTCAACAGGTCAGGCAGCCTCTAGGGGCAGATAGATCAGCTGGTTGAGTGGTGTCGCAACAACTTTGTACACAACGTCTGTAAGACCAAGGAATTGATTGTGGACTTCAGTGACGGGAAGTTGAGGGAATTCACACCAGTCTTCATTGAGGGATCGATGGTGGAAAGGATGAGCTGTTTCAAGTTCTTGGGTGTCAAAATCTCTGAAGATCTAGACTGGGTCCAACATATTGGTGCAATTATAAAGGAGTCATCTCAGCAGCTATACTTCATTTGGGTTTTAAGGTGATTTGGTATGCCACTAAAGAATCTAGCAAATTTCTGCAGATGTACTGTGAAGAGCATTCTAACTAGTTACATCACCATCTGGAGGGGCCACTGCATAGGACTGGGGGGAAAATACAGACTGTTGCAGACTCATCCGGCTGAATCATGGACACTAGCTGCCCTAACATTAAGGACATCTTCAAAAAGTGATGCCTCAAAAAGGCAGCATCCATCATTATGGACCCCCATCAGCCAGGCTATGCCCTTTTCTCATTGCTACCATCAGGGAAGAGGTACAGGAGCCTGAAGACACACACTCAACCTGTCAAGAACAGTTTTCTCCCCCTCTGCCATCAGAATTCCAAATGGACAACAAACCAACCCTTGAACACTACCTCACTATTCTTTGCTCTCATGCTTAGCTTATTATTATGTCATTACAATAAGCATATGTATTATTCATTATAATTCACACGTTTTACATTGCTTTGCTGCAGCGAAACAACACCTTTTGTGACATACTATTGTCAGTGATATTAAACCTGATTCTGAATCTGGAGGGAAATAAATATTCGATATTTCAGGCCAAGACCATGTGTGTTGCTCCAGATTTCCAGTATCTGCAGTCTCTCGTGTCTCCCTGTGAATAATAAGTGGCTTACGTTTCACTAGACTAACTCGTTACACCTGGTTCCTGCCTCTCCCATCATCCTTGTCTTTAAAATGTTCATGAGCTCCCTTTAACAAACACTGGGACAGATTCTGCTGCAATAACAATCAGGACTACATGTTTATAATTCTGCACTTTAATCATACAGTCTTTCTACTTTTCAGTACAATTTTGAGATCAGCCTTAATGTCTATCTTTTTCTCAGCTAAACTAGAATTTCTTTTCTTTGATTTTGGAGGATGAAAGGACTGGAAAACAGCCAATAGTGTTCTTCTGTTAAGTAGGCTAGTAGAAACAAACCAGGAAATTTTACACCAGTGAGTCTTACATGAGTAATAGAGAAATTGTTGGAGAACATTCTTAGGGACAGGATCTATGCACATCTGGAAAAACATGAACTTATTATGGATAATTAGCACAGCCTTGTGTGTGGGAGGTCATGTCTTACAAATTTGACTCAGTATTTTGCAGAAGTGACAAAGCTGATTGATGTGGGTCGGATAATGGATGCTGTACACATGGATTTTAGTAAAATCTTCAACGAGGTCCCTCTTGGAAGGTAGTTCCAAATATTAAAGCACATAGGATCCATACAGATTTTGTAGACTGGATTCAGAACTGACTTGGCCATTGAGGGCAAAGGATAGTGGTGGAGGGATGTTGTTCTGACTGGAGGCCTTTGACCATTAGTGTTAAACAAGGATCAGTCCTGGGACATCTGTAGATTGTGACCTACTTGGATGAAAATGTAGGTGACTTGGTTAGTGTTGTATGAATGAAGTCACCAGAGAGAAGGACTGGTAGACATGCATGAGGCAGTCTCTTTATTGGACAAAATAAGATACAGCAGACATCAGTTGGAGACACTTTTGGAGGAAAAACATCTGCGTGACCCACCACTACACAACATTTTATGTGCTAAAGATGAAAGGAAATTCAGGACAATTCAAACAAATCTATATCTACACTGCTTCCTTTGAACTACATGTAACAGTTTTGAATGTCTGGATCTTCCCACTATCCCACCCAATATAATTATAATTGTTGATAACTGATGTAGCCATGTGTGTGCATGATTGGATTAATACACATATAAACAATCAGTTAAGTACCTGTTTCCTGGTCTGTTGGGTCTGTGGTTTACTGTTCTGAGCTCTTTTTTAAATTTAATATTCAATGCATATTCAGATCTGAAGGTTGGTTGCTAAAGTCAATGGTCTAACCACAAACATACCCTTAAAGAGTCTCCATCTGATGCCAGTTAGTAAATTTGCAGACAGCATAAAAATTGGCAGCATTATGGAGTGAGTGAGGTTGTTGAAGTTGGAAAAGTGGGCAATGGCTTATGGAGTTTCATTTGAAGAAATGTGAGGCATTGCACTTTGGGAAGTCAAATGTAAGAGGAAAGCAGATAATAACTGGAGCATTGGTGAACAGATGGACCTTTGGATACAAATCCAAAGCCCTCTGAAAGTGGCAACACAAGTACACTGTAGATAGGATGATAAAAAGAGGTGAAATGCATACTTGCCTTCTTTCACCAGTCAGCATATTGACTATAGTGAACTCATTTAACAGATGTATAAACCTTTGGTTAGGCTGTATTTGAAGTATTGTGTGTAGTTCAGGTCAGTGTATTACAGATAACACTGGAGGGCACAGCTGTAAGGTGGGGGAGGTGAAATTTATATGGTATCTTATTGAAAATTATCAAACATGGAACAGCCTAGATAGGTAGACATGGAGGTGTTTTCTATAGTGGGTAAGACTAGGACCAGAGGTCACAACTTCAGATTACAAGAACATCCCTTTAGAGCAGAGATGAGGAGGAATTTCTTTAGCCAGAGCTGGTGAATCTGTGGAATTCATTGCCATAGATGTTGTGGAGGCCAAGTTATTGGGTATATTTAAAGCAAAGGTTGATAGTTTCTTGATTAAGTGTGTCAAAGTTTACAGGAAGAAGGCAGGAGAATGGGATTGAGGAAAATGATAAACCAGCCAGGATGGAATGGTGGAGCAGACTTGGTGGGTTGTATGAACTAATTTTGCTCCTATGTCTGATGGTCTTATAAGACAACGGAGCAGAATTCTCAGCCATTCCAAGGACCAAGCTCTTTTTTTAAACACCCAGAATGGTTGACGCCTAACATGTACTGCCAGAGGAAAAGGTGAGAACAGATACAGTAGTAACATTTAAGAGACATTTAGACAGGTGCATGAACAGGTAGGGAATGGACAGATACAGATATGTTGGGCAGGTGAGATTAGTTAAAATCTGCATGTCAGCACATTGTGGGCCAAGTATCCTGTTTGGGCTGTTCTGTTCAATGTTCGATCTTCTTGCCTTGGTACCAACGTCATATGATCATGCCATTAAGTACCAAAGGATTCCTAACTATACTTAAGGTATCTTTAATATAGAAAAGTATTCCAAACTACTTGGTAAACATGGTATCAAACAAAATTTCAGGGCAGATAACAAAAAAAATTGATTAAGCTTGATAAGCTGGATCCTTAACATGCTTAAGAAGACGGAGAATTTAAGGAAGATCTTCTACAGCTTATAGCTTAGTCAATAGAAAGTACATGTCAGGAAAGATTAGGTAATGAATCCTGGGACATCAGATATTAAATGGATATACAGCATAGAGTTACTGGAAGGGACCTGAAGTGTATAGATGTACTGAGAGACCACGAATAAAAATTCAGAGCTTCATGAAAAGGTTGACATAGCTGGGCAGGAGAGTGAAGAATGCATTTTGTGTACTTGCCTTCATAGGATGTGGCATTGACTACAAGAGTAGGGATATCATGTTGGAGATGCACCTATTGGTCAGGCTACACTTGGGCTACAGGAATGACGTCCTCACATAAAGAAAGAGTGCTAAAGTGATTCACCAGGATATTGCCTGGAATGGAGGGCTTTTCCTGTAAGGAGAGATTGGATAGGCAAAGTTTGTTCTCAATGGAACAAATCTCAACGCTGGAGGCTGAGGTGTGAGTAATGAAGTCTATTAAGATCTGGCTGGAGGGTGCTGACATTGTTTTATTTTCATTTTTTAGAATCTCTTTATTGATACATAATCCTCTACAGCTATAAAATGATACAAATCTTCAACAAGTTGATATATATACAACTAATAAAGCTGGAAAAAAAACATCAAAAAAGGATAATATATGACAAAGAAAAAAATATTTTTTATAAAGAAGAAGAGAACCCCATCTTACTAAAAATAAGAAACCCCACTAACTACAAGAGAAAGAAAAAGAAAAAAAGGAAAAAAAGAAAGAAAGAAGAAAAAATCCATTAGGAATCAACTTTCGGAGCAATACGTCTTACCATCATCTATATATATAAAGAAGAATCATCAACCGCCAATTCAGGTTTATATAAAATAAAATTGGAAGGAAACCATATAAAATAATTCAAATTAAATGATAATATTTGGCAAAAGAGCCCCATCTTCTCTCAAAATCAAATTGAGGATCAAAAGTTCTACTTCTAATTTTTTCCAAACTATGACATAACATTACTTGAGAAAACCATTGAATTAATGTAGGGACAGAGGTATCTTTCCACTTTAATAAAATAGCCCTTCTTGCCAACAATGTACCAAATGCAATTACATGTTGGTCTGAAGATGAAATATCCTGAATATGATGCAGAACTATTCCAAATAGAACAGTCAATGTATTAGGTTGTAAATTAATTTTCAGAGCTTTAGAAATTGTAGAAAAGAAAGATTTCCAAAAAGATTTCAATGAAGGAAATGACCAGAACATTTGTGACAAAGTGGCTACTTCAGTTTTACACCTATCACAGTAATTGTCTATGTTAGGAAATATTTTGGATGGTCTCTCTTTTGTTAAATAATAACGGTGAATAATTTTAAATTGAATTAAACAGTGATTGGCACATGTTGAAGAAGAATTGACCATTTTCAGAATTCGCGACCAATCTTCGTAAACGAAGATCATATTAAGTTCTCTCTCCCAATCTTGTTTAATCTTTAGTGAGAGTTTATCTTTTTGTAGTAAAAATAAATTTTAAATTCTACCAATGGATCCTCTTACTAAAGGATTCATATTCAAACTAGTATCCAACAAATCAGATTCTTGCATATATGGAAACTTAGATAAGTCTTTTTGTAAAAAATGTCTAACCTAAAATATTGCAAAAAGTGTGTAAGACAGAGAGAATATTTGCTAATTAACTCTTCAAAAGTCATCAATCAGCCATCACAAAATAAATCTGCAAAAAAAACAGATCCCCTTATTTCTCCATAAGAGAAAAATGGGATCAGTTATTGAAGGTTTAAATAAAAAAATTCGATATAAAGAGCTAGATAATTTAAATTGTTTAAAATTTAAAAAATTGTGAAACTGAAACCAAATCCGTAAGGACTATTTAATAACAGGGTAGAGATTTAAATTTGGAATTTTAGAGAGTTGTAAAGGTAATGGAGCTCCTAATAATGAGGTTAAATGAAATTGTTTGATAGCTTTTAATTCCAAATCAATCCAAGCTGGTATTTGGCTCTTGTCGAGCCAATATAGCCAAAAACATAATTGTCGAATATTAACAGCCAATAACATAATCTTAAATTAGGAAGTGTAAGTCCACCATCTTTTATAGATTTGTTTAAATGATACTTATTTAAAGGACGAAATAATAGAGTCCATTTGATCAATTTTTTTTTTAGTTAAATAGGTATATTTTGAAAAATATATAAAAATCGAGGTAAAGAATCTGTTCCTCAGCACCAATTCCAGCACACAGACTGGAGTGCGTTTGCTGCCCATGCCACCACAGACTCTCAGATTGACATTGAATTATATACCAACTCTGTCCTTGAGCACATCAACAAGTGTGTAGATGGAATGACATCACAGAAACAAATAAAAGTTTTCCCCAATCAGAAACCATGGATGAACTATGCATTACTAAGCTATCAGCTGTAGGATGAGCCTCCTGCTCAAAGCTAGAGATTCAGCCTTCAGGTCTGGAGACCGGGTGGGCTTACAGCTCAGCCAGGACCAACCTGAGGAGGGGAATCTCTCAGGCTAAACATACATACAAACAGAGGATCGAGGAACACTTCAACTACACAGACCCCTGGCGCATTTGGCACGGCATACAGGTCATTACAGACTTCAAACCTCCTAGTACTGTGCCCCCTTCCAGCTCCGCTTCCCTCCCTGATGAGCTCAATTATTTCTACGCTCGCTTTGACCGAGAGAACAAGGAGGTCACTCTCACCCTGAACACCAGCGTGCCTCAAGGCTGTGTGCTGAGCCCTCTCCTGTACTCCCTTTTCACCTATGACTGCGTTCCTGTACATGGTTCTAACTCCATAATCAAGTTCGCCTGATGGTTGGTTGGCCTGTTCAGAGGGGATGACGAGACAGCCTACAGGGACGAGGTCCAGCACCTGGCTGCGTGGTGTGCTGACAACAACCTGGCCCTTAACACCCAGAAGACCAAGGAATTCATTGTGGACTTCAGGTGTGCTAGGAGCCACACTCACGTCCCCATCTCCATCAATGGAGCTGTAATGGAGCATGTATCAAGCTTCAAGTTCCTTGATGTCTACATTTCCGAGGATCTCCCTGGTTCCTGAACTTCTCCATCCTGATCAAAAAGGTGCAACAGCGCTTTTATTTCCTGTGGAGCATCAAGAAAGCTCACCTCTGTCCCAGGATACTGACGGACTTTTACCACTGTACCATTGAGAGCAGACTCACCATCTGAATCTCGGTGTGGTATGGTAATTGTCCTGTATCAGACCGCAAAGCACTCCAGCGTATGGTGAAAACTGCCTGGCAGGTTATCGGCACCCAATTGCCCACCATTGAGAACATCTACCATAAACGGTGCCTGGACAGTGCAAAAAGCATTATCATGGATGCATCTCACCCTACCCATGGACTTTTCACTCTCCTCCCGTCCAGTAGGCTCTACAGGAGCCTCCAATCCTGCACCAGCAGGCACAGGAAGAGCTTCTTCCCTGAGACTGTGACCCTGCTGAACCTCACATCACAGCGCTAAGCAGTATTGCACCCATATTGTACTGTCTCGGTACTTTTATATTTGTGTGCTGTAGCACTTACTTTTTATTCACTGTTATTTTGTAAATAACACTATTCTTTGCATTTCTGGCTAGATGCTAACTGCATTTCATTTGGCTTTGTATCTGTTATCGGCACAATGACAATAAAGTTGAATCTAATCTTGTTGTGATTTGTAAAATTATTAAAGGATAGATAAGGTAGATTAGTCAGAATCTTTTCTCCTACCATGAAGGAATTAAAAAAAATGAATGTATAGGTTTAAGGGTAAAAGGGCACCTGAGGGATAACTTTTCACAAGAGAATGGAGGTTATCTAATATGAGCTTTCAGAAGGTGGAATATTAGAATATTATCATATTATATATTAGAATATTTAGAAGACATTTGAACAGGTACTTGGACAGGAAATAAGTTGAGGGATTTGGATCTAATTTAGGCAAATAAGATTAATATGGATAGTCAGCAGGGTTGAGTAGGGCCAAAGGTCCTGTATCTGTGCTGTACAACTCTGACTCGTCAAGGAAGCAGAGAGCTGGGATGAAGCACGAGTTATGTTAGGGATAACAGAGTTTTTGATTAGCTCAGGTTTATGCAGGTGCATGGCAGCAAGACAGGTAAGAGTGGATTGCAAACGTTGACTTTCACCTGCATCTGCCATTCGTTAGATTTGGAATGTTGTTTCGAGTTGACATTTTCCATCTGCTAAGTTCTTGTTGATGTAAATTCATCATGCATGGCGAAAGATACTGGACATTTTGTAAACCAATCAGATTAAGGGATTTTAACATTAATTGTGCAATGTTTATGCTGTTTCGGAGCAATAAATCAGATTAAATGCTTACCATATGCCAGGATGCAGTGAAATTCCTTGTTTGGGCTAAGCCCTGAGTAACCAGTATACATGGGAATGATAAAAACCATAAATGTAACAATGCATGCAGATCTGCTGAATGGTCTACATCAGAATCATACAGCCCAGTAACAAGCCCTTCAGCACACCAAATCCACACTGACCATGAAGTATCCACTTATGTTAATTTGTTAACTCAACACGGACTGTAATTTTTATTTTTACCATATTCCCATTAACTTCTCCCTCTGCCCCACCCCCTTCCACACATACACACGCACACTTTCTATCACTTATCTACACATTAGGGGCAATTTACAACAGCCAATGAACCTGCTAACCTGCATTTCTTTGGGAGTGGAAGGAGACTGTAATGTATGGATCCATTTCTTTTAGAGCAATGACCCCACCCTTAGCACTACATACTGACCTGTTGCCTGTGAATGTACATCGATCTGTTGCCTACGCATGCGCATTGTTCTCTCTCACGCTGAAATGTGAATACACATCTCCTGCATGCGTGCTTTTATTTAATCAATATGTAGTTGGACAGACACAGCAAAATGGCATTGAGTATGAACCTGAGTGTCAGAGAATAACATGAACTATGCAGACAGTTACAGGATGAAACATTGAAACTTAAACAGCACAATGGCCATCACGGATGCTAACAAAGGGACACACAAGTAACTGCCTGCATAGTACACAGTGAAAGATGCAACGAGCAAAGTTAAAGTGCAAATGACATGGCGACGTCTTCAGTTGGGAAAGTTGATGAATTTGATAGTGCCAATGAAGGCGGGGAGTCGTATATCGAGAGGGTGGAATTGTGATGTGAACAACACGGAGGAAAAAAGAAATCCCCCATGCTTCTCAGCTTAATAGGTCCTAGAACATAAGCCTCTCATGCAATTTAGTAACCCCTAAAAAGCCAGCAAGCAAGATGCTCAATGAAATTGTAACAATTTTACAAAATCACTTGAGCACTAAACCACTGGTAATAGCTGAGAGTTTTAGGTTTTACAACAGGAACGAGTCGAAGGATGAAAGCATTTCTGAATGCACTGTAGTACGACACAAACTTCTCCAGGACAGTGTCTTCAAAGATGCACTTTCTGATGCATTAATGGACAGGCTTGTATGTGGCATGTATAGTCAAAGCACTCAGAAGAGGCTACTGTCAGAAAGAGACCTGACTTTAGAATGGGCACTGACCATTGCAATATTGTCAGAGACTGCAGCAGAACTACAGAAAAGGAGGTTCGAATGTGAAATGCCCACAATGTCCCTAAATTCTGCAAGAAGTCAAAAATGTTTCCAATGTGGCAAATCCTCCCATGATGCAAATGACTGTTGGTTCTAAGAAAAAGTTGGCAGGAAGTGTCACATAGAAAGAGGGCACAAGGCAGACAAAAAGCATAGCTGAGTGAAAAGTCTCAAACACAAAACTAAGCAACTGCATAAATTGACTGAACGCAAAACAGAATCAGACAGCATAGAGTCGGACAAAGGTGAACTGTCGTGACCAGAACTGAAGCAGATTGCAATATGGATCACACTAAATATGTCTGGTGTAAAACTGAAAATGGAGCTGGATACAGGGTCAGCTTTGTCTAAAATTTCACAGGCTGACTGCAACAGATGCTTTCTAAGCTACTATCAGAGAAGACTACTCCGTGATACTAAAGGCCTACACAGGTGAACATGTGTCTCTCAAAGGCAAACTGGAAGTAAATGTGATGTATGCGGGCCAAACACAGCAGTTAGAGCTTTATTTGTTGAAAAGTGAAGGGTCAGCACTCTTTAGACGTAAATGGTTGAGAAAAAAAACCAACTAGACTGGCACTCAATCAAATCCCTCAGTTGGCATCACCAGGCAATGGCAGCCCAAATGGTAATATTGACCAGAGACTGGCACAGCTACTTAACCCTGATGAGAAGACATTTGAGAAAGGGATCGGTAAACTCAAAGGCATGAAGGCTAGAATTTAATTTAATGAAGCAGTAACACCTAGATTCCACAAATCACATTCAGTGCGTTACGCACTCTGTCCTAAAGTGCATGCTGAACTTCGGAGCTTGGAGGCATCTGCAGTTCTCTCCAAGGTTGAGTGCAGCAATTGGTCTCCATGCCCATTGTCCTGGTGATCAAGAAAGGGAAGGCCAGAGCCATTTGCATGTGTAGGGATTTCAAGGTGAGCATCAACCCGGTGCTGTGTACTGTGTACTATCCCCTTCCATGAATAGAAGACATTTTTTGCATTTTGACAGGCTGGGAGAGGTTTTCAAAGATTGATTTGTCACAAGCCTATCTGCAAATGGAGATTGAGGAGTCAAGCAGTAAGTTCCTCACAATCAACACTCACAAGGGACAGTTCCAGTGTAATCATCTCGTCTTTGGCGTCGCATCAGCTCCAGCAATTTGGAAAAGAGCAATGTATCAAGTGCTTAGGATATCCCAGCAACACAAGGTTATTTCAATGACATCATTGAGACTGGCAAGAATGATGAAGAGCACCTCCAGAACCTTGGTAAAGTGCTTACCAGGCTGAGTGAGTGTGGTCTGCACACAAAGAGAGAGAAATGTGAGTCTTTCAAGAATGAAATCTCATGTTGTGGACATGTCATTGACAAGCACGGCTTACATAAGTCACAAGAGAAGATTGAAGCAGTGTTACAGGCATCCACCCATTGAAATCACTGTTGCAGACAGGAGAAAAGTGGGAATGGTCAGAAAGATATGAAAGAGCATTCAAGGAAACAAAGAGATTAATAACATGCGATGAACTACTCACCTATTGTGACCCATCCCTGCCCATCAAACTGTCCTTATGCCATTGGGGCTGGTTTGTCACACACTATGAAAGATGGATCTGAACATGACTGCATTTGTGTCAAGAACACTGACGAGCGCAGAACGCAACTACACGCAAATAAACAGAGAGGCCTTTAGTCTAGTATGGGGAATAAAGAAGTTCCACCACTTCCTCTACGGACAAAGGTTTATGCTAGTGACAGATCCCCTTCAGTCTATCTTCAATCCCAGGAAGGAAATCACAGTGATGTCTGTCATCAGGTTACAATGTTGGGCATTGTTCCTAGAAGCCAGCTCTTATGACATAAGAGTTCACCAGTACCAGACAACACAGGAACACTGATGGCTTGTCACGTCTTCCACTATTGGCAATTGAAGAAGAAAAGTCTTCATACTGTGACCAGCAGAAGTGTTCCGGAGAGCATTGGTGGACCAGTTGCCGATAACAAATTCTAAAATACAAAGGGAAACAAGGAATGAGCCAACTTTGTCAGAACTCTACGACATCACCATGCAAGGATGGCCATCTTATGGTAGCCCTATGTTTCCAGAGTTCTCAGTGAGACAAGACCAACTGTCGGCATGTCAAAGGATGCTGACGTGTGGAGCTCGTGTTGTGGTTCCCTCTAAACTGCGCACCACCGTGTTAGAGAATCTGCATGAAGAACACTTGGGTACGGTCAAGATGAACAGTCTTGCCCAGAGCTATGTGTGGTGGCCTGGAATAGATAAACAGATTGGAGACCTGACCAAAATGTAACACAGGCAACCGAGAACGTTGTCTTAGATACGACACCTGTCAAACCTGATGCCACTCCACAGGTCCAGAGGCGCTGTCCTGAAAGAAATAGAGTGCCATCCAAAAGACCGAATCTGTAGAATCTACAGAATCTGTAGAAGCCAGTTATGGACTGTTACTGTGAAAACACATTTATCTGGAATATGGGTTTATGAAAGGGAAATTGAATGTTTTGTACATATACAGTTTTATGTTGCATTATTCTAAAGGGGGAGGAAGTGTAATGTATGGATCCACTTCTCTTAGAGCAATGCCCTCCCCTTAGCACTACATTGTGATATATTGTCTATGCATGTGCATCATTCCCTCTCTCTCTCTGCATTGCAAATACACCAGTTAAAGCCATCTCCCACATGAGTGCTTTTATTTAATCGATACATAGTTGCACAGACACAACAGAATCCACACAGGCAAGGGAGAATGAACAAAAGTATTCAGACACTGCTCTGGTCCACCTAGACAACAATAAAATGTACGGCAGGTTGCTTATTGATTAAATGTGTTCAACAACATTATCCGTTTGGTATTAATCAACAGGCTTCAAAACCTGGGCCTCTGAGCCACTCTCTGTGACTGGATCTTTGAATTCCTCATTGGGAGACTCGAGTCAGTGCTGATCGCTGACAATCAGCATGAGTGCACAACAAGGATGCCTGCTTAACCCTACCCCTGCTCTCTTGAGATTCACCACTGTGTGGCTTAGCACAGTCCAAGCACCACCTGTACGTTTGTAGATGACACTAGGGTGGTTATTAAAAAATCAGAAGATGATGAGGTGTATAAGAGTGACACATGTCAGCTGGTTGAGTGGTGTCACAACAATAAACTTCACTCTCAACATCAGCAAGACCAATGGATTGATTGTGGATTTCAGGAAGCTGAAAACGGGGGAATACATACCTGTCTTCATTGTGGGGTCAGTGGTGGAAACATGAAGCAGCTTGAAAATTTCAGAGGATCTGTCCTGAGCACAACACCTGAAGAAGGCATGCCAGAGGCTCTACTTCATTAGGAGTTAGAGGAGATTCAGCAGGTCACCAAAAAAAAGTCTTATGGAATGCTTGGTTTTATTAGCCAAGGCATTGAGTTCAAAAATCAAGAGGTTATGTGTATAAAACTCTGATTCGGCCTCATCTGGAGTATTGTATACAGTTCTAGTCGCCCCACTATAGGAAGAATGTTGTGGCTTTGGAGAGGTGAAGAAGAGGTTCACTTGTTATCATGAGAGGCTGGAAAAAGTTTGGGTTGATTTCTCTGGAGCACTGGAGGAGGCTGAGGGGAGATCTGATCGAGGTTTATAAGATTATGAGAGGCAGAGGCGGAGTGGACCGGGAGTATCTGTTTCACAGGGCTGAAATGTCTAACTCCAGAGGGCTTGCATTGAAGTTTAGAAAGGGTAGGTTCAAAGGGAATGTCAATGATAATAAACCTGATTCTGATTCAGGAAGGATAGAGGTCCAGACTGATCCTGAGTCTCTTGTGTTGTGAGGCAGCTGCTCTCCCTACCTGTGCCACCGTGATTCCCATGAGTAAGTTGAAAATGAGTGGATCCAGTACCAAATCAGGTATAGAAGTGTTAGAACTCACCTCAAATCTTGTTGACCACCTCGGGTTCATGGACAGCAGAACCAGGGCAGATAGACATATCTGGAGGCTACTGAGGAGGTGATCTGATCCTGTTGGTTGAGGGCTGATGCACTGTTGCTCCACCTAGTGGAATGTCCCTGTGTTACCACCGGGACTGCTTTTGAAAACAAAAGCACTTAATTAGCGTCAGCTTTGGATGCGCATTCTTGTATTGTAAAATTAGATTGTAAAAAGACAACGTATAAGTAAGAATTCTTTTGAACAATACAACAATTAAGTGGCATGATTAAATAATAGGCAGGAATATGTATTTAGAATTGTGTTTTTAAAATTCTCAGATTTATACTGTGATATAGAGTCACAGAGTTATATTGAGGGAAACAGGCCTTTCAGCTCACATGGACTCTACCTTTCTGAGCTAACCCTACTGTACTTGCTTTCTTTCAGCCTATATCCCTGTGAAGTATTCCTATCTCTACAGCTGTCAAAATTTCTTTAAAGCTTTGTCATTGTACCTGGCACTACCACTTCCTCAGGAAGCTTTCTCCATATCCCTACTGCATTCTGCATGAAAACCTGTCTCTCACGTCCCCTTTATATCTTTTCTTTATAATATTGAACCTATTCCTTCTAGTTTTAGACTCCACTGCCTCAGAAAAAAGGACTGTGACAATCCATGTTATCTATGCCCTTTGTGACTTTATAAACTTTTATAAAGCCACACCTCTCCTTGGCTCTGGAGAAAACTCATAATCTATTCATGTTTCCCTATTAGCTCAAGCCCTCCAGTCCTGACAACATCCTTGTGAACATTTCCAGCACTCTCCCTGGCTTATCCACATCCTTCCTATGGTATGGCAAACGGAACTCCTGCGGTCTCACCAATATCTTGCACAGCTGTAGCATGACATTCCAATTCTTGTACTCAGTGCCCCGCTGATGAAAGCAGGCCTCCTTCATCACTTTGTCTGGATATGTCATGACTTCCAGGAACGACATATTTATATGCCCCTCGGGTTCTCCACCAGGCCGGTCATTCACTCTGCATGTTTAACTTCCCAAAGTACATCTCTTTAAGTTCACCTGAGTTAAATTCCATCTGGTATTCCTGGGCCTATTTTCCTAGTTGAAATAGATCCAAATAAACTTCTTCATTGCCCATTCCATCAGATACATCAGAAGGGTTGCAAGGTACTTACTACACAACTGGTTATTATCAGTGGCTTCTTAAATGCAATTAGTGATGAACAAGAAATGTTCATTAAACACGCCTGGCATTAGCAGAGCATTCCCACAACTCAGTAACCCTAACCGTACGTCTTTGGAATGTGAGAAGTAACGGGAACATGCAGCAGAAACCTATGCAGTCACAGTGAGAATGTACAAACAGTGGTGGGAGCCAAAGCTTGATCAGTGGTCACTGGTGCTAAAGCTATGCTACCGTTCCACCTGTTCTATGAGAATGCTATACACTGTAATCGCACAATTGCAAATTTTAATAAAATACATATTAAAAATATTAGTGACCACATACCCCACCAAATTATTATTAAAATGTCTTTTACCCAACAATCCAAAGCAGAAAAAAAATTGCAGATGTTAATCTGAATTAACAACAGAAAATACTACTGTCAGTGGAGTTAAAGGTTGAATCTGCAGGGTCATTGGTCTGAAACACTAAATCGTTCCCCACACCCCCTCCCCCCCCCCCAGCTACCATCGATTTCCAACTTTTTTTCCCTTTTTATTGTTTCAATGGGATAAAAGTAATGACCAGAATCATTGTGACGTTGTTCGGCCATGGGTTTTCAGCCTTCAATGCTGATTTCGTTTCTTAAAAAAGCAAGTTTTTTAAAACAAAAGCCTCTCCCTAACCCTGGGCAATAAGTAAGATCCAGGGCTGTTACAGGTGATGAGGAAAAAATACCAGATGTGCTGAAGGCCAGAATAAACGACCTTAAAACAAGGACAATTGCAGAATCAGGTAGCGGAAGCAAGACAAAGCCCGTACAAGCACCGTTCAATCTCATGAGGGCAATATGCGGTGTTTTCTTTCCAGCCCGCACTAGTTTCAGAGGTGGGAGAAAACGGGGAAAACAGTGAATCGGCTGGACGAATAACCCTACCTGCTGACGAACTGGGGTAAAGTCTGAGCACATAAGGGTCTGTGTTAAAGAAAGTGCAGGGTGCTCACAGGACCCTGGGCAAGGTGTCAAAATTAAACCAATGTTAAAAGCATTGGGTTGCAGCACATTCCTACATTTCGGAATGCGGCTTCCATCAACTAGAATGGGCGGCAATGGCATTATTTGTAAAACACGGTAACTCTCAGGAGCGGAGCACATGGTGCCCAGGAAGAATTGCACACAAGCGTGGCTCGCCTGCGTTATTTCAAAAGATTAAGAAGGAATATTTATGCATTTTCAGATGCGGGGGGGGGGGGCTTTGGTGATTCGCTGACGTTGGAGACTAAAAGTAGGGGCTTTCCCATCGCTTGGGCGAGTAATAGCCCCAAATCTTCCCTGACCACAGACAGACAGTCTCGCCGTTACCTCCACCCCCAACCTCCCCGGACTGCGAGTGGCCCGAATGACTGACTGCTGCGTAGGACCGAGCCTTTGATCTGGGAGACGTCAGCGGAGGGTTGGGCGAAGAAATGCTGAATTGAAATAAAAAGCCATCTGGGCATGCTACAACAGATCCTGAGCAGCACGCTAGCACAGGCTGGAGGAGCGAAAAGAGAGAGAGGGACAGAGAGAGAGAGAGAGAGAGAGAGAGAGAGATGAACTAGAAGGATCCTGCATCCCAAGTTCCTAGACAATATTTGCAGTAAAGGAGAATCAGAGTACGGCGAAAATGAACGGACAGAACGTTCTGAAGGAGGGGCAGTTGGAGAAGAGGAGCGACGGCTTATTGCAGCTTTGGAAAAGGAAGAACTGCCTGTTGACGGACGAGGGGCTGTGCATCCACGATCCGAAGGCAAGCCGGTCAAAATGCAAAGTGCTCGCCTTTGAAAACATGAAGACGGTGGACTGCGTGGAGAGGAAAGGCAGATACATCTATTTCACCATCGTGATGGCAGATAACAAGGAAATTGACTTCAGGTGCCTGGAAGACTCGACGTGGAACGCCGAGATCACACTGGGCATGGTGCAGTTTAAGAACCGCCAGGCGATTCAGTCTGTGAAATCCCGACAGCTGGCTCACATCTGCACGCCAACTGCAATCAGCACCATGTCCTGATCCAAAGACACCAGGGTGAGTTGGTGGTCAGCAGAATGCTTCTTTGTCGCATCACCGCCGCCTTCTCCCACTGAAGGCTGCGTGTTGTTTACCAGTAAGTGGCAAATGAATGAATCCATTTCAATTGGATCAACAGGCGATTGACACGCGGAGTAGTCACTGATAACTTAACAAAGGCATTGTTTCCCTCACCATTCCTGTCACCGAACAAGTAATTCTCCTAGGACATGTATACAATGTCCAACGGCTCACAGTTGTGTCAGCTTATTGCACCAATACGAAAGTTTAGCGCAGCAAGCAAATGCTAAGAAATATCGCGGTGCCTTCTTATGGCCTGGTTATGGGTTTAGGAAGATGGGGGTGTGATTTCCGAACAATTTCATCCCGACATTCCGATACAAATTATTTTAATCGATGTTTGGAAACGATTTTAATTGCAATAATTGTACTTTTGTAGAAAACTGCATGTTTGGGCATTTGCACCCTCCCACCAGCAGACAGCAATAAATGCCACCGGATGCAATTCTGAAGTCCCAGCACACAAAAGAAAGTTTTCTGAACATCAGCCAAGACACTTGAATAGGCTATTTGTATAAAAGGTGCCGCCACCCAATCACTGTGAATGTTAATAAAAGTAAATCTTATCTTGATACCTAATTGTGAATCCAGTAGCTTAGCATCATTTTGTTAGAAAGGATTAAAATACAACCTAGGAAGCAGATGGGAACTACCTTTTGGATGTAAGTGACTCTTCATAAATTCAAATATTTACTTAATATGTACGGAACCACCGTATTTAAATAATACTGTTAATTTAAAGCTAACACTAAACTTTTATACTAGTGTATATACTTATACATTCCACAGGGGCTGTGGTAAAAATTCACATCTCAATGTTGAAATCAACATTGTAAAAATACGTTTCAATTGATAGGAAAGCAGATATTATAACTTCCCACACATTCTGGACCTTTTGACTCCGGTAACTTGGATAATCTAACTTGCAGTAGTTCCTACATCTTCCCTACGCCATTCTCATGGGCTCAGTAACGCTGCTGTACTAATTAAGCACAGTAACAATTTGTTTTGATTGAAACCAATTAACAATCTGTGCTGTTAGATTGCGAAAGGTTCCTGTAACAAAAGATCAGGAAAGAAATCCAGGAATTATGCTCCATTAAGAAGTTCAAACATTGATGTTATGAGGACGAATTTAAATATGCATGTCACTGGTAATAATAGACCTAATGTGTTGATGAGGAAGTAGAAGATTTACAAGTTTAAAACTAGGAAGAGTCAATTGGTAATTGAATATAAACAACAGGTTAGAACTTTCAATATCATGGTAAAAATTTACATCTCATCTGTCTGCACTGTTTTCTCCATTATGGCATCAGTCATTCAGTGTCTCATCCAAGTGGCTTTTCTTGATATGTGAGCTGATGGAATAGTTCTATTTACAATTGATTTGAAGCTCTAACCATCAGGGTGGTTAGATAGATGGCAGCTTTGTTCTGAAGTTAGCTGTTTTAGGCCTGTGCATTGTATGCTGAAGATGCAGTAGGTGTCTTTATTTTTTAAAAAAACTTTTGAACTCTTCAGTTCTGTTGTGAGCAGCATATCTTCACTCATTTTTATATTCACTAAGGAAGGCAAAAGGAAAACCGACTTCCTGTGTCCAAAAAATTTACAAGGTGAAATCTTAAAAGTTGAACTCTGAAGAAAAATGAAGATGGAAACAAATGATTCCATCAAAAATTCTAAGTCAACAGTTATACAATATTTGTGTACAATGGTATCTTTAAGACTATGAGACAACACAATTTTAATTCAGCACTAACTGGTTTCTTTGTGTAAATTGTGAATGGAGTACATACCCTTTGTTACATTCAGAAATATTGTCTCAAGCCCCTCCCTAGTATTCAAATACAATTGATGTTGTGTCATAATAGCATGGTAATATTATAATTTTAAAGTAATTGAAGTAAGCTTGTAGAATCTTTATCAGGTAAAATGATTGTCTATAAAGTTAAGGTGCACAGGAATCTGAAGAGAATTAAGCATGATAATAAATGGTTTGTTTTGGTGGTGGAATGAAGTATTTGAAAGTGGCTGAAGGTAGAAATTGACACTGTTTGCTTTAAGATTTTATTTTCAAGTGTGAGTCACATTAGAATTTCATGAGGAGTGCAGAATGACTTAAAGAAAATGTGGCGTTATTTGTCATGGGGCACAGGGTTCTTTGCAGTTTGCTGATGTTGTAAACCATAAGTATTCAGGCAAAACAAGTTAATTCAAAGCAGGGAGCAGAATATTATTATACAATGGGGATTAACTTGCCACGTCTGAGACTTGGACAAAGTTCAAAGTATGCTTATTAGGTAAAGTATGTATACTATATACAACCTTGAGATTTACCTCTTTATAGGCAGCCACAAAGCTAACAGACCCAATGGAACCCATTTAAAAGAAGACTGTCAAACAACCAGTGTGCAGGAAACAAAAACAAATAGTGCAAATGACAAAAGCAAGCACAGAACTGAAGTTCATGACAGTGAGTCCACAGCCGTGAAGCCTGTGATCACTGATTCATGAGTCTGCAGGCCACTTATTCATTAGCTGCAGGCCACTGCCTCAGTTTAGCGCAGAGATGAGCAAAGCTTAGCAGGCAATGAGCTGAACTGATTGACCCTGACACCCTGAACCTTTCAATCTGGCCTGGTGCTTAAATCATCCAAACCTCATGCCATTCCTCGCTCTTGGACCTAAAAATTGGTGTTACAGATGTGAGGGATCTTTACAGGCAGTTGGACCTCTATGGTGAATTTTAATGCTCATTAAGGAGAATGATTTTATTGCTGAGGAATGAAAAATATTCCACTTTGGGCATCCAGTGTTCACATCAAGTATATTTAAGCCAAATCTCTGTAACCTGTGCACGTTGTTTAACTCCTGATGACAGCAAACCACACAAAATGCTGGAGGAACTCAGCAGGCCAGGCAACATCTGTGGAAAAAAGTTGACGTTTCAGGCCGAGACCCTTCACTAGTCCTGATGAATTTTCTGAAGAAGAAATATTGACTGTACTCTTTTCCATAGATGCTGCCTGGCCTGCTGAGTTCCTTCAACATTTTGTGTGTGTCACTTGGACTTTCAGCATCTGCAGATTTTCTTTTTATCCTATATCCTGCCACCTCCATTCGTCCCTCTTCAATTATTTGAACATTTAGCCTTGTTCAAATAAATTGTGACCTTTTAAAATCTCAATTTATGAGTCTTTTTTAATATGACAATGTTGAACAGGTGGCATGGATTTTTTTTTCAATTTAGCACTATCATTTTAAAAATTAACATTATAAATTGAAAATTTTGTAAGGAAACAAGTTATCACTTGACACAACTCATTTGAAATTTTCAGTAGATAAACTTATCATTAATTATGCTTGATTTTTACATACTTCTTGGGTTATCCAGGATGTCAAATATTGAAAGCTGAAATTTCGAATGACATCTTCTTAGGATTTTAAGTGAAGTAGATCTTAATTTGATTTCCAGCATACAGTTAATGAACTTTTCATGTTACCTGATGTAACTTGTATTATACTAAACCTCCTGTAGTTGTTTTACAAGGCAGAATAATACTCTTACATGAACATCATTAACATTGGTTCCAGATCAATGAAATTGTTAATTTTTTTTTACAGTTGTCACCATTAAGTTACATTTTCACCGTTTTATTAAAAGGCAGGAATGACTGGAATGACTGTTTAATACATTCATGTGATATTCTGTGATTTATAATAATATTTTAAAGTTTATTACCAAAGGGGATATTAATTAGTTATAAACTATTTCTGTGATAGCTTATTAAACTATTACACAGTGAATATATGAACACTAAGGATTTATCTCTCAAAAACTGATCATTCATTTTTGGATAAATAGGTTATTGAGGATCTTACTTTGAACTTTGTGCAAACGGAAGTTCCAAATAATTCATTAGAAGATTAAAATCAATCTTGTGATTATGTTGCAATTTGAGATAAAACATGCAATAGACCAGTCTGGGTCATTTGAGTCCTTTAAACATTAAATGATCCATTGATGGCACCATTCAGATTCAAAGGTACTGCAGTATCAACACCACATCAGAAGGCTGGTGCTTGAACTCCCCTCAAGAAACTAAATGCCACTGTCTTTCTTTAAGGGCTTTGAATATTTCAAAAATGGAATGATGGATTAGGGAAATATAGTAGACTGATCACAACAAATATTTCTGAGGTTGATGAAACTCTGGTTGCTAATGTTACTGATGACTAAATGGCGGTTTGGTGGTAGAGGAAGTGAAGAGATTACATTCTTGGTAGTAAAGTATAGCAATATCATTGACTATCTTTGACACACACCATTTAAAAATACAATCAAGATTACTGATTTTCTTTCATAATGGCTTGCCTATCATATATCTGATATAACCAGAATATAATGTATCTTAGAAAGTACTATACTATTATATTTGACATATAGGTATTACAAATTTAAGTTAATGTTTTGAGTGAATATATTTCAACAATAATTTTTTAATTTATCTTTAATTCTGTTATATTTTTAAACTCATGAGTAGAACATTAGATTGATATACAAACTTGGAGAAAAGTATGCCTATGATTTGTTATTCTTTATAAGTGATTTATTACTATTTTCTAACCTTGCAAACAGTATTGAAGGTAGTATAGCTTACCTGCAACTGATTACGCATGCACTTAACTTTGAAAAAAAGTCTGAACGTGCATTACTATTTTCATGTGGTGGAATGTTTAAATATAGGTCAAGCAATTTGTTTACTTAGAGAATTCTACACTATTGGGAATCATTGAGAATGTGTAGTCATGCTGGTTTTCCAGAGAGGGGACTGAGGAGAAAATGCACCTGTGCTCTGAGAGGTAATGTCATTGAAACACATGGAGCAGCCAGATTATTGGTTGGCCTATTATGTGGGAGGTGGTGGAGAGGCAAAGATCAAGTTGGAAGGCTGTGAGTCGTTCTTTTCTGTACCTCTGTGGGATATGGATGCTCAATATTGAAGTTAACAGGTGGATAAGAGGAATTGAGGCCAAGGATCAAGCCATGTTCTTACTGAATGCTGGACAACCACAGAAAATATATGGTCTGCTATTGTTTTTGTTCTGATGACATTGTAAGTCTGATTAATTGATTTCCTTTCACTACTAGCTGAATTTGATGCTGCCAGTGTGCCAAAAATACATGAAATCACGATTGGACATAACCTAGCCCATCTGTGGAAAAACCTGGGATTCCCTAACTGGCCTCATAGCCACTTCAGAATCCATAAAAGCAGATTAGAAGTAGGTTATTCTCAGTCCTGTGGGACAGACTAGAAAGAAGTGTGAATAAATCACTGACTTGCAAGGACACATTGCAGGTTTGGTCCTAAATGTGATGGTCTACTTTCAAAATAAGTAACTTTGTATTTGTTGAATTGTGCTTGAATATGCACTGATTATTTTTAGAATCAACCCTATTTTTGGAGCTAGGTGGTTTCAGCAGTTGTAACTGAGCAGAATACAGTTATTTTCTATTGGTAAGGACAACGGAATTCAAGTTTGCAATTGCCTGTTGTGGAGTGACTTCCTGCAAATACCATCATTTGTTGGTTTTGAGCAAGGATCTGACAGCAAAGCCCAAGTAGCATGCTACAAATTAAAACTGGCTTGCACATTAATGATATCTCACCCGGGCGAATTATTGTGAGAGATACATTCTGCACATGGGAATATTTCTGAAATGATTCATTGCCACATGAGGGATTGATATAAAAGATATAAACGGTGAAGAGAAAATATTAAATCTGGCTGTCTGAGAGAGTGGCTTGTGATACTTTCCCATGGCTACACAGAGCTTTATTTTTGGATTTTCAAAACTATTAGTTTAACATTTTAAATGCCTTACCTCATTATTTCTTGTGTTAAAGTCTTGTTTGCTGTCTAACATCTAATGTCATTCTTTGCCTCTAGGTATTAACAATATGCAAAAGAAATGAACAATACTTCACCTGCAACCAAACAATACTGAATGGACAGGATTAATTGTGTCTGCTGCCATCAATAAGAATATACATCAGTTCAACCAAATGACAATCATGAATCAAAATAGATGTATTTTCATGAAAAGGACTATAATAATTTAGAAACAGATTCATTATTCACAAAATGCTTCTAAGTCTTAATTTTTTATTTATTAAATGACCAATATTCACTGTAGTGATGACTTCATTAAAGTCATGCATAATACATTGTAAATTACTCTGCCGACTTTATTTATTTAGATATATTGTCTTTCCAATGCTTCACATTGTGATTTTACTCTGCCAAAAGGGAAATCTTGCAATCTGTATGACAGTTTTTTTGTCTGAAACGCTGTAAATAAAAACAGATGACTACGTACTGAACCTCTTTTGTATTTAATAGCAAAGTTACCATTAAATAACAAAATGTCTTTAAAAAGAAGGGGATGGCCCAATGTGAATATTACAGGGAAGCAGAGACAAGATAGAACAAAAGTAATAGCTGGATGCATTTGAGTTTGATTATTGAAACATTAAAGAGTACAGAAAATTACTAGCTTTTTATAATAGACAGTAATTCCTTAGTTATAAGAAGTAAAAACCTATGAAATTATAGGCCAGTGTATAATTGCTTTCTCCTCACCCAAGTCTTACTGTGCCTGTTTGAAATTCACTCGACCTGAACTTTTCTGAGCTGATTTCCAGTTCTATCCAATTGTCCCAGAAAAAGCTATACATGATTTTCTGCACCTGCATCAGCACAATATTGGGCAGGAATAGCCACATGCCCAAGAATGTGATACAACTATATGTTTTGGAATTGGGGTAGCAGCCTATTGTGCAATTAAGAGGAATTGTGGGAAATCTGCCAATCACTATGCCTTACCTCCTTCAATTTCTCATCCACACATCACTCACTATCATCACCAAAGTATGATGTCAATCTCTACATGAATGTTGGTGGCACTTTGTTCTCCTTCAGCATCTCTTGGTTCCTTGGCTGCTTTACATTCAAAGGCCTACACCACCCTTAAAAAGAATTCAATTCTATGATTTGGTAAAACAGAAATTCTAACATTTGATTCTGATCTTAAGTCTAACAGATCAAGATGTCTGAATAGGCAATCTACCATCCATCAACCTTCTTAAATCTGAGCACATCTTCTAGCCCAGATCCTAAATTATTAGCAATCCAGTGGACTGTGAACAGCCCTTTACTGAGAGGGACTTAATGGGAAATAGATCATATCATATTAGATTGATATACGGTGGGCTGTTTCCCTTAATATTTTCATGACTTAGTTTGTATGAGGACTATGACCTGAACCAGGAAAAATAAATAGTGGGCTGGGTTTTGTAGATAGCAGAGAGACCAAAGAATGGAAGATGGCCAACTAGGGGTTTGCTCAGTGGTGAATCCAAAGGAACCTTTTGAGAGTTGGAAGCTCAGTATGGCAATAGACCTTACTCCTGGGATCATGAGTTGCTCCTGGCTACTGTTAGTGTCCAGGATTTCAATAATTGTAATGCAGTTCCAAGCAGACAATTCTGGGGCTGCTGGAGTTCTTTCCAATGATGTGGAGCAAACCCTTATGATTATTGCAAGCCCTATTCAAAAAAGACAGAGAGAGGAAAAAGGAAACTACGGACTGGTTGGCCTCACTTCTGTAGTAAGGAAAATGCAGGAGGTTATTATGGAAAATATCACTGGGATTAGATCAAGTCAACATGGATTTTGGAAATGAAATCATGTTTGACAAACCCATTGGGAGTTTTTTTTTGAGGCTGTAATTGTTACAATAGGTAAGGGCAAACCGGTGAATGTAATACATCGGATTTTCAGAAAGTAAGTACCACATTAAAGGTCAACGTGTAACATGAACACACGTTCTGATTGAAGCATATTGGCATGAATTGAAAATTGGTTGACACAAGAACCAGAGTGAAGTAAATGAATTTGTCTTACAGTAAGCCATCAGACAGTAACTAGGGAGGCACCAAAAAGATTAGTGCTTGGATCTCAACAATATCAGCGTCCTTACTTTAATCTATCATCCCTGTGACCACTGACATCCACTGGATCACAGCTGACAACACTTCACCTTAACTTCCTCATTCTTCTGTTCAAGTCTGCAGGTCTTCACGTCTGCCCCAACTTCCAGCCTTGCAACCCAAGTAAATCTATTACTTTCCTGCAGCCTGGCCTTGTACATGTTCCCAATTCTGTCATCCCATTATTGGGTTGCCTCTATCATCCAGGCTTAAACTCTGGAATTTCTACACGAATCCTCTCTCCCTAAGAACTTTTGCACAAACGTATCTCTTTGGCTAAGTATTCGATCACCAGGCCTGATGTTATTGTTTGGCTCAGAATTATTTTCTGAATTGGCCCTTTTGAAGCATCTTACAGTGTTTCATAAAATGTCCAGTGCAGGCTGTTACTCAGAAAATTGTTAATTGTGCAAATGAGCAACAATAGCAAATTTAAACAAAAAGACCTCCCAAATCAGCTGACCCATCTGTTGGTTCTATATCCTGAAGTAATGTTACTAATAAGGCAGATAAAGTACAATTTCACACAGAAGAACTGGGTGTATTGTATCAAATTTTGGTGGCTATAAAAGGAATAGGTGGTTTTGCAAGCTGCAAGGAGGACACAAAGAGCATGGGAATGGATATACATAGATTCAGCCACCCAGCAAGAAGCTGGCAGTTGGAGTATAATGTGGGAAAATGAGAGTTTGAACACTTTTGTAGGTAGAACAAAAACAGAATATATAAGGTTATGGGAAGCATGAGTAGGGTAGATAATCAAAATCTTTTTGCCAACATAGGGCCATCAAAACAGCATGCTTCAGGTGAGAGGAAGGAATTCTGAATGGTAAGTTTTTAAGACAAGGAGTGGTTCATGTCCAGAGTGTGCTGTGGGGGGAGATGGAGGAATCAGATACAATATACATTTAATAGACATTTAGATGGATACTAAAATGAGCAAATTGCAGAAGAATACAGCTCCAATATGGGCAAATAGGATTATTGTAGATGGGCAAAAAGATCAGCGTAGATAACGCGGGCTGGAAGCCCCATTTCTGTGCTGCATAACTCTTAAAGTCTAGGCTACCTTTTAATACTTTTTTTGGCACAGACCACTTAACTTCATTTCATATTCCCTACTTATTGACAGTAATTGCATAGGATCACATGCCTTTTGCATACTTAGACTACCTTGTACTGTAAGTATCCACCTGAAGAGGAGGAACTGAGGCTAATGCAGGAATTCAATAGTGGTCGCAAAAAGTTACAGTATTCCATTAAAAATAGTCTCCTACCTGCCTCTTCATGACCTTCCTATTCCAAGCCCAGCCTCTTCATTGCTGTTTCCAAGTTTGCCCAAGTATTCAAATCAGATTCCTTAACTGGAATTGGTTTATTATTGTCACATACAATAGGATACGGGAAAAGCTTTTGTTTCCATGCCATCCAAACAGATTGTTCCCTACTTAAGTACATCAAAGAAAAAAACATAACAGAATGTAGAATATAGAGTTATTGGTGGAAATTGTTGAGCCAGGCACTGTTCTGCCACTACTCCACCAGTCAGTAAAATTGTAAAATGTGTGTTGCCTGGATCTGTCTGGTCTGTGCCACAAGTTTTGTGCCATTTGAAATTTGTATAGATCTCCAGTATAACAGATTTTTGGCAGTTTTTTCCTTCATTTTCAAATTCTTGAAATTGATATGCACATGACTTTGGGAAGAGAAATCTGGCATCGAGAATTTCTACTAAAAACAACTTGGGAAGTGCTTCTTTTCTATTCTGAAATTTGTGTGTCATTTCTGCCTCTACCTTGAGGAGGGTTAGGTCCCTCACCACCAGGTTCAGGAAGATTTGTTACCCTACATCCATCAGGCTCCTGAACCATTCACTCACCTCAATGTGGTCTGACTCCACAACCTATAGACTCACTTTCAAGGACGCTACAACTCATGCTCTCAGTATTATTTATTTATTTTTTTACTTGCGTGATCTGTTTTCTTTTGCACCCTGGTTGTTTGTCAGTCTTTGTTATTTCTAGTTTTTCATAAATTCTATTGTATTTCTTTATTTTCCTGTAAATGCCTGCAAGAAAATGAATTTCAAGGTATTTAATGGTGACATATATGTATCTTGATAAGAAATGTAATTTTGTTATGAATGTGCCACAACTCTGAGGGGCCGAAGGGTACAAAGTAGCCCCATCCTTTTTGAGAATCGCAAGATCACTATTAAGTCAGTTCAGGAGACCCAGGAAATGAGAGAAGGACATGCAGAATCCACAAAGAGTTTGGAATGTGTCCTGGCCTCCGAAAGGCGGAACCATTGATATCTGGTGTTGACTCTTGGAGATGGAATTGTGTATTGAATCCTGTACGATACATTGAAGCCCCCAGGCAATGAACCGAGGGGGGGTGGTTGGTGGAGGGATTGCATCATCTCAACCTGATTGACATCTGAGACCCTGTGAGTCAGGATAAAAGAGGGTCTGTGGGAACAGTCCCTCAGATGCACCAGAAGAAATGCTAGAACTCCTGTAACAGCGAAATAGCGAAAGCCGGTGGATACAGCCCACGTGCATCCTTTTCCATTTGCCTCGGAATTGGTGGGTCTTGCCACGGAAGCACGGCTTTAGCTAACCACAAAGGGGAAACCAGTCCCCCAACGACTCTCGAAGGATTGACCTCATAAAAGGAATGGGCAAGTTTAACTCTCTCTGTCTTGACTCCAACCAAAGGCTGCAGCCTACAGCTTGAATGAACTAAAGTGACTTTTATATTTCCATCAGACAATACATTATCCCCTAGTCAACGATAGAGCTATTCTTATTGATTATTATTATACCGCACTTTTAGATTTAGTATTGACGACGTATATTATCTGTATGTTTGCATTGATATTATTTTTGTGTATTTTATAAATAAATACTGTTAAAAATAGTACCATCAGACTTCAATGGACCTCTCTATCTTTGCTGGTAAGTGACCCAGTTACGGGGTATGTAACAGTTGGGGTTCTCGTCTCGAGATTTGACACCAAATTGGGAGGCCAGTGAATCGGGCTTGTAAGTCCAAACTTGGATCTGGTTACGTGGGTAGCCAGACGGGAAACCAGCAAAGATGGACGTGGATGAATTTATAGAAAACCCGATTCTAGAGGCGGCCACCAAATCGGACTTAACAAATCTGGCAAAAGGGCTAAACCTCGCAGAAGTGAGGTTGTCCATGAAAAAACGGGAGGTGCAAAGGGCAATAACTCAGTATTATATTGGGAAGAATGTGTTTGCAGCTGAGGTGTTGGAAAATATTCCTGAAAAGGTACCAGCTAGTGAGACGGCTCAGTTAGAGTTGGAGAAATTAAAGTTGGAACATGCAATTAAGTTAAAGCAGCTGGAAGCAGCTGAGAAGGAGAAAGACAGGGGCGAGAGAGAAAGAGAGCATGCGCTCCAGCTAAAGGAGTTAAAGGTGAAACGGGAGCAGGAAAGAGCTGAGAAACAAAGAGAGCATGAAATTCAGTTAAAACAGCTGGAAGCAGCTGAGAAAGAGGAGAGAGCCGAGAAGGAGAGAGAGTATGGGGAGGCAGAGAAACAAAGGAAACATGACTTAGAGATGGTGAAGTTAAGGCAAGGGCGAAGAGATCAAGGGTCAGACCGGGAGGAGCGGTTTAATGTTAGTTGGGAGTTGAGGTTAGTACTTCCGTTCAAGGAGATGGATGTTGACAGTTATTGCTTGCTTTTTGAAAAGGTGGCAGTGAATCAGAAGTGGCCCAAAGAGCAGTGGGTGGCATTGTTACAAAGTGTGTTAAAAGGGAAGGCACAACGGGCATATACGGTGTTGTCCATGGAGGAGGAAGAGGAGGAGAGTTATGACAAAGTAAAGGCGGCCATTCTCTGGAGTTATGAGTTAGTACCTGAAGCGAATAGACAAAAGTTCAGGAGTTTAAAGAAAGGGTGGAATCAGACGTATACCGAGTTTGCCTATGAGAATGGTGTGCTCTTGGACCGTTGGTGTACAGCAGAAATAGTGGACAAGGATTATTGGCGTCTCAGGGAGTTAATTCTGATTGAGGAATTTAAAGGTTGTGTTTTGGAGGATATCTGGATGTATTTGAATGAGAAGCCGAATAAGTCCATCTCGGAATTTGCTAGGTTTGCAGATGAATATGCCCTAACCGACTAGACAAAGTTTTCCTCGAATAAAAGTTCCCAGAGAGACCGTGGGAACAATTGAGAAAGCCCACCGGCTGAGGCAGAGGTCCCGCCGGGAGCTAGTGGTAAGGTTGAGGGGGAAAGGCAAGACGGCCAGAGATTTCCGGGCTTGACCTGTTTTAATTGCGGAAAGGGGGGGGCATATTGCATCTCGGTGCTTTGCTCCGAGGAAAGAGACAGAAAAAGGGAAAGCAGCGGTCCCTATCGGATGTGCCGTGGTAATCAGTAAATCGACAAGAGATCCCCAGGTAGACAGAGTATGGGAAGGGTCTGAGACTTGTATGTCAAACTGAACCGTGTCTGTGAGGGAGGGAGACACACCAGTTCCAGTACGGATCTAGAGAGACAAGGGGGCTGAACTGTCATTGATTAGCAGTAAGGTACTGGATTTTGGTTGCAAGATGGGAATGGTAGCTGTGAAAGGAATAGGCAAAGGGATGGAAATGGTGCCCTTGCATAGGGTCATTATGAATTGTGAGCTAGTCTCTGGACCAGTTGAAATGGGGGTGCAATCAGAATTCCTGAGAACTGACGCAGACGTCCTTCTGGGCAATGATTTAGCCGGTGGTAAGGTTTGGGCAGCAATGATGCTGACAAAACAGCCTGTGAGTGTTGAGGCTCCGCCCCTAGATTCCAAGATCTATCCCGCATGCGCGGTCACTCACAGCATGTTGAGAAAGGCAGCTGAGACAGAGAGCAGTTTAAATCAGGCCAGTATTGATTTGGCCGAGACATTTTTACCGACCATGTACCACGAGGGTTTAGAGGGTGGTAAAATGAAGAGTAGGAAAGTGAAAGAAAGTAAGGGAGAGGAGGTAGACCTGCCCTTAGCGAGGAGAAAAGTTCTAAAGGCAGGAAATAAAGATGAGGAAAAGATAGAGATGTTAAAAGGTCCAGAGTTGGACATGGATGATCTGTCTGGTTTGGCAGAACTGTTTGAAGAAGTTGAAAATTCTAAAGGTGTTCCTGATAATGAAATGAGGGCAGCCCTAGAGGAAAAGGACTTGAAGAAGTCTGCTGGGTTGGCAGATGAGGTTGTTTCAGCCCGCGGGGAAGGGAAGGGAGTTTTACTCCGGAAGTTTTTTACTCAGGGAGTTGCCCAGAGAGTAGCTGGGAGAATCAGGGGAATTTAGAATTTGGACTGGGTACGGGTATTGAAAGCCTGGAAGAGGCAAATGTCCCGTTTGAGTGTGTCCAAGATGTGGATGTACGTGGTACTGAACCTAGTAATGGAGCTCAGAAAAAGTCTGAGGTATTTGATTCAGTTGAAAAGGAATGCAGTCCTTGTGGGTCAGATAGACTTGGTTCAGGGAAGAAAGGGTTAACCTTGGTAATAGTGGGAAGTGAGAGTTCCCAGGTGTTCGTGCTCGAAGGTGTGTTAAAAGTTGATGCAGAAATCAAAAGTGGGGAGATGAATATTATTATTGAAGGAAACTGGAAATATGTAGTTCCCAAATTGAATGAAGAAAATTTAAAGGCTGGATTGATAAAAAAAAGGCAGCAACCAGGCTACAGAGACAATGGTGTGATACCACAAAGCCTGCGGATCACTTACAGGTTGAGTTGGAAGGTGACGGGTGGGGGCACACGCTATTGTTATTCCAGAGTGTGGTGTGAAAAGGCAGAATTTGAAATGCTGTTTGAACAAAGAGTTCAAACTGAAAACTAATAGCCTGAAGAGAAAACTAGCAACATGCGTAAAATTAACGAATTGGGTGGAAATTCAGAAGACGGTCTAAGTTTGGGACACATTGTTGATAAAATAACTCCTATGGAAGGAGTGGACGAAAACCTATTTTGCCAGGGGGCCCAAGCTCCCCACGTGGGAATTAACCGGAAAAGAGGCGAAGGTTAATGGGGTCACCATTTTTAAATAGCAAAAGCCGGTTTTACGGGATTTTGACAAAGCATGTGAATAATAAAGACAACCCCATGGAAGCCTGCCTGTTACGTTTGAAAGCAACATAAAGATTAGTATTTGCATTAACTTTTGTAGTATAAACGTAAGCTAAGATCACAACTCTAGTTTTTGTTTGCTGAAGGAAAGAAATAAAAATAGGTGGTTATTAAATTGAAGTCTGATGCTACAAGACTTTAGTAAGGTACAAGATGTTAAGATATTAAAGGAAGCAACACTGTAATTGTTAACTGTTTAGATGCTGAATTGAATGTACAACTGTATTACTCTGTAGAAAAAAAAAACTTTTGTATTGTGTTAGATTCTAAAATCCTGTAAGACTCTGTACTACTTTGTATTCACCGCTGGTGAAAATGCTTTGAAGAAAGGGGTGTTACGAATGTGCCATAACTCTGAGGGGCTGAAGGGTACAAAGTAGCCCCATCCTTTTTGAGAATCACAAGATTCTCAAGAATCGCAAGAATCGCAAGTCAGTTCAGGAGACCCAGGAAATGAGAGAAGGACATGCAGAAGAGTTTGGAATGTGTCCTGGCCTCCGAAAGGTGGAACCATTGATACTGACTATTGTCTCTTGGAGACGGAATTGTGTATTGAATCCTGTACGATGCATTGAAGCCCCCAGGCGATGAACTGAGGGGGGGAGGTTGGCGGAGGGATTGCATCATCCCAACCTGATTGACATCTGAGACCCTGTGAGTCAGGATAAAAGAGGGTCTGTGGGAACAGCCCCTCAGACGCACCAGAAGAAACGCTAGAACTCCTGTAACAGCGTAATAGTGAAAGCCGGTGGAAACAGCCCACGTGCGTCCTTTTCCATTTGCCTCGGAATTGGGGGTCTTGCCACGGAAGCACGGCTTTAGCTAACCACAAAGGGGAAACCAGTCCCCCAACGACTCTCGAAGGATTGACCTCATGAAAGGAATGGATAAGTTTAACTCTCTCTCTTGACTCCAACCAAAGGCTGCAGCCTACAGCTTGAATGAACTAAAGTGACTTTTATATTTCCATCAGACAATACATTATCCCCTAGACAACGATAGAGCAATACTTATTGATTATTATTATACACGCGCTTTTAGATTTAGTGTTGACGACGTATATTATCTGCATGTTTGCATTGATATTATTTTTGTGTATTTTATCAATAAATACTGTTAAAAATAGTACCATCAGACTTCAACGGACCTCTCTATCTTTGCTGGTAAGTGACCCAGTTATGGGGTACGTAACAATTTGAATTTTGAACTTTGATTTACTTTGAACTGCCCAGGTAGGAAGAGAGACTGGAAACCTGTTTCAGAAACAGTATTTCTAATACTCTGGAGAAGCAGGAAAGGTGATGGAGGAACTCAGTGAGTCAGGCAGTACTGATGGAAGGAAATAGACTCATTTCCTCCAGCACCTTCTGTGTTGCTCCAGATCCAACATCTGCAGTCTCTTGTGACCCCACTTCTGTACGCTACTGGAGACGTCACAGTATTGGACCTGCCTTCTGACACTAAATGAACTGTGTGATAGAGTGCCTTATCATTACAGTACTTAACTTAGAGTACAATCTACTGAAAGACCATGATCAGTTTACAATATACCTGTGCTGGAAAAGATTAAATAAGTAGCTGGGGCTTATTCTGCCTGTTCGGATTCGAGTTATTAGAATTGAAAGGGATGGAATGGGCAAATGTGGAAGTAGCACTTCAAATCATATTGCTATTTGCTTTGCATAAGTGTTCCTTGTGTAGTCCATGTGTATGCTTTGTGATTATTTTTATTATCCTGCATGCCTGGAGGTGAAAGTCATTTCCAGCTTTTTTGTTTTTCCACATCATCAGAATGTATTCTGACCTTGTGCCACTTCACTGAGGGTAGGAGTGGAAATGGTCGACACAGCACTGACCTTCTCGGTGTTATATTTCTAAGCTCACTTTGTAGCGCTTGGCTTGAGAGACTGGAAAGAATGCTTGCACAATCTGTTCTACTGATGGAGCTGTCTGGGGTAAATTTTAAAGATTAGCTGAAGTAGAAACCTGTTTATTTTTTGAATGTTTAGGAAGGTTCCGTTTCCCTTTTCATTAAAATATTTAATAGATGTCACGTTAGTATGACCTGATTGGCTAAGGACTTTCCATGAATGAACAGCTACTGCAGGAATTTTTAGAGAAACATTCCCTACCCACATTAGCAACTACTCCTCCTGGGCAATTTGCCTGGTTAAGCAACAAATGTTTTAGAAATACTTCTCACCCTGTCCCTCATTACCTTATATAGAGTCACAGAGTGATACAACATGAAAAAAGCCTCTTCAGCCCTTTCAGGCTCTACCAACCATCAGGTGGCCATTTTTACTAACCCCGTTTTATTTTCCCCTCCCTTTCGTTGACTCTTTCGCAAATTCTACCATGCATCTATGGTATATACTAGAGTAAATTCATTGTTGCCGTTTGGGCTAATTATTTGCACATCTTTGGGATGTGGGAGGAAACCTGAGCATTGCGAGGTAACCCACATGAGGAACATAGAACAGATTGGCGTCGGAACAGGTTCTTCAACTCAAAATCTTTGCGCTGCCTATGATGCCAAATTAAACTGATCCCATATGTCTGCACACGGATGACACCCCTCCATTCACTGCCTGTTCCTGTGCCTGATCATTGTCCCTTAAACGTTGTTACTGAACACTCAGTGGCCACTTTATTAGGTACACCTGTACACCTGCTTGTTAATGCAAATATCAACTCAGTCAATCAAGTGGCAGCAATTCAATGCAATGAAACATGGTCAAGAGAATCAGTTGCTGTACAGACCAAACGTCGGAATGGGGGAAGGAAGTGGCTCTGACCATGGAGTGATTGTTGATGCTAGACAAAGTGGGTCTACTGTTGATCTACTGGACCTTCACACACAGCTGTCTCTTCTAGGTAGTTCATTTTACAGACAACGGTGCAAAAAAACATTTAAAAAAATCCTGTGAGCAGCAGTTCTGTGGGTGAAAATGCATTGTTAATGAGGAGAAGGGCCAGACTGGTTCAAGTTGCCAGTAACTCACATAATTATGCTTTTCAACAGTGGTATGCTGAACGCGCAACGTATCAAACCTTGAAGTGGTTGGGCTAGAGTGGCAGAAGACCACGGACAGACATTTCATGACCACTTTGTTAGGTGTAGGAGGTAACTAATAAAGTAGCTGCTCAATGTAATAGCCTCTACCACCTTCTCTGATGGTGCATCGCAGGCACGTATCACTCTCTGTGTATAAAGTTGCCTTTTAAATTTTTCCCACTCTCACGGGCACCTTAAAGCAATGGCTTCTAGTGTTTAACATTTGCATCCTTGGAGAAAGGCTCTGAATATCTACCCTATCTATGCCTTTCATAATTTTATATATTTCTCTCAGGTTCTAATGCTCCAGAGAAAATAATCCAACCTCTTCTCATAGCTAATATTTTCTGCTCCAGGTAACATCCTTGCGACTGCCCTGTGCACCTTCTCCAAGCCTCCACATGCCCTCCTAGCATACTCATAATCACAACTGCACAGATATTGCATACTTGCTTGTTCAATGCCCTGACTGATGAAAGCAAGTATTACCCTATTCTTTATCACCCTATCCACGTGTATTGACACATTCCAGGCGCCCTGAGATCGTTCTGGACATCAGTGCTCATAAGGACACTGCTACTGACTGAATCCTTCCTCTTACATTTGACCTCCCAAAATGCAACTCCTCAAGCTTACCCACATTCAAATCTAGTCTCTGGGAGAAAGTGCAAATTCGATGCTGACTGCAGCAGAAGCCAGAATTGAACCCAGGTACCTTAGCTGTGCTGATGAAGCCAGCCAATTCTGCTTTATAAAAAAAATCATAATTTTTATCACACCTCACTCAGTGTTTATGAACCATTTCATATTTAGTTTATTTTCTGCCTTGTTTATTACTTTGGCTGTTCCTGTCCCTTCCTGAAAAAGCATGTACTTCGCTGCTTTTTCTTACAACTCAAATGTTTTGCTGCACTTGAACAAGTAGGTAGTCATCTTGGGTTCATCATCTCCAGTGTTATGTTTTGTAACACCAAAATATAAAACTAATTGGTAGGATAAACGGAGCTGGGAATACATGTCTTAGTTTAATTTTACTTCAAGTGAGGTGCCCACATATGGTTTGGTGGCGTAATAACATATGTGATTTATGTTCCTTTACATATAACACACAATGACTTATACAAACAACGAAGAATGCTTAATCAAACAATATATATAGAATACTACTTAAATATTACTGAAATATTAAATACACAACAAATGACATCCAAGTTACAACTCTAAAATTTATAGAACAGCGGCTACCTTATTCAAATATTGCACATGCCCTTGTTATATAATAAAATGATAAAACAAAAAATAGCATCAAGAATTAAAGCTGAAATTTAAAAAAAAGAGCTCTGGAGTCAAAGTAAGGCAGCTGCCCATTTGAACCCAAATATTGCACTTCCACTTATTGCTCTTAGAGATTTTCCATTGTGCCTATGGACGGTGGGTAAGCAGGGGGAGGGGTGGCATTGTTCAGTTGCATGACTGCTCTGAGGAAGAAGCTGTTTTTCAGTCTGGATATCCGTGCAGAGATGTTTCTGTCTCTCCTGACATATGTTAGGAGCTTCAACAGGTGACTACTGGGGTGGGATGAGTACATCACCATGTTGCAAGTCTGCTGCAGAAAACCACGAGTTGTAGGTGGTTTCCATATCTGGTAATTGAGTCTCAGTGACTTTCTGTGCATTCCTGATCACTTGTTGAAGTGCTTTCTGGTCAATCTTGTTGCATCTCATGTATTGTACTATCATACAGTAGGTCAGTATGTTTTCAAAGACCCATCAGTAAAAGTTTACAAGCATCTTGTGAAAATGATCAGAATTGGGTTTATTATTACTGACATAAGTCATGAAATTTGTTGGTTTTGTCTCAGCAGTACAGAGCAGCCATAGCCAATTGCTATAAGAATTAGAATTTAAGTCTTGCATTCATCTCAGAATGTGAGGGAGCAAAAATCTTTGCATTATGACTCCATTGTAATGTACAGACATGTAAATTTAAAAGTCAAATAGCTTATAGAAAGAAGCTTGTTGGTCCTAACTTTAATGCTATGGTAGTGTTTGCCTAATGGAAGCAGCTGTAACAGTTTATGGTTGGGGTGACTGGTATCCCTGATGATCTTCCAGCCTTCTTTCTGCACATGCTGCTATAAATGTCCTCAATGGAGGGAAGTTCATGTCCACAGATGCACTGGGTAATCCATACCACTCTCTACAGTGCCCAGCGATCGAGGTTGGTGCAGTTCCTATACTAGGCGGTGATACAGCCAGTCAGGATGCTGTCAGTAAGGCCCCCTGTAGAAGGTCTTGAGGATTTGGGGGCCCATGCCAAACTTCTTCACTTGCCTGAGGTGGTAGAGACACTGTTGTGCTTTGTTTGCCTTGAAGCCAGTGTGCACAGTCCATATGAGATCATCAGTGTTGTGTATACCAATGAACTTGAAACTACTCACCTTGTCAATTGCAGACCCATTTATAATGATTGGACTGTGCCTGTATCCTTTCCTCCTGTAATCCACAATCAGCTCATTTGTGTTCTGGACATTGAGGGAGAGGTTGTTATCCTGGCACCACTGTGTCAGCGTGTCAACCCCTCCTCACTAGGCTGTCTCATTACCACTAGAAATAAGGCTGATCAATGTCGTGTCATTGGAGAATTTGATCAGCAGATTAGAGCTGTGTGTGACAGTACATGGGTGTAAAGGGTGTAGATAAGGGGACATAGAACCCAACCCTGGGGGGCACCTGTGTTGAGGGTCAGAGGGGCAGAGGTGAGGGAGCCCTTCCTTACCACCTGTTTGAGATCCAATTTGACGTCCTGCTGAAGGCTTTCGGCCCGAAACATCAACTGTACTTTTTCCCATAGATCCTGCCTGACCTGCTGAGTTCCTCCAGCATTTTGTGTGTGTTGAGTGCGAGCCTACATTTTTCTGTTCCTCTTCTATGATGGTAGAGATGAGGAGAGGCCATGTCCTGGATGATGGTCATCTCTAATGATGGATGCTGCCTTCCTGAAGCACTGCCTTTTGAAGATGTCCTCAATGCTAGGGGTAATAATTTTTTTTCTGATTTTAATTGAAGGATTAATAATGGCCAGGGGTCTGGTAGCAACCCTATTCTTCACCGAAATCGTGCTAAGGAATTATTCATTCCCCCTCTGGGCAGATTTGCTTACCATCTCATCTAAATGATGATCTTTAAACAGATTGTACTGAAGTGTCAGTTTAGATTTTATACACTTGTCTCTGGAATGGAATTCTGAGGTTAAAGATCTGTTCCTGAGCCACAGACGACACATTTCCGTGTGCACATTTGATGCTATGCCTCTTGTCAAACTATGTACCTCTGCTCATCCTGACATCATTGCAACTCCAAAACACAAAACTAATTGAAAAGAAAGATTGCACAAGAGATAGTTGGATGTTGTATACTGAGGAAATTGAATAGTATTTTAAAGCAAATTAAATAGAAAATGTGAAGGAAGTATCAGTTTTGCTAAGTGCATTGGGTAGAAGAGCATACAGTTTATGTAGAAGTTTAACTGCTCCAACCAAACCAGCCGAAATGAGCTTTATTGATATCATAAATATAATGCAGGATAATTGAAAACTGAAACCATTTTGATTGCAAAGATTCATAAGTGGAATCAAAAGAAAGAGGAGTCCTCTTCAGCATATTTGGCTGAATTGGAGAGGTTGTCTGAGATTGTCAGCTCAGTGATAGGCTTATTGACCTAAGAGTTTGTTTAGTTCATGGAATTTTACAAGAAGTCATTCAAAAATGGTTTCTAACTGAAGCACAACTTATATTTAAAAGAGCAATTGAAATAGTTGTATCAATGGAAACAGCAGCCAGAGATACAATTGAGTTACATTCAGGAATGAAAGTGATTGTGAACAAAATTGCAATATCTAAACAGAAACCTGCCTGGTCAAACACTCTGTGTTAACATTGTGGCAGCAACTCACAAACACCAGACCAATGCAGGCTTAATGGCGAAGCTTGCAGAAAATGCAACATAATAAGACACATATAAAGAACAAGTTGTGCAAAGAAAAAAACGTGGACTGCATAGGGAAGAGAAAAAGTTAAAAAGTCAAGGTGCAATTTTAAAAGGAGCACAAATCTGCATACATTTGATGAAAAATCTGATAATGATGAGAGTGTCACAAGACTGCGTAGCCTTGAGATTTACAATGTGAAAACTAACAATAGACAAGCAATATGGTTTACAACAGAAGTGAATGGCAAATTCATGGAAATGGAATTAGACACTGGCACGGCTGTGTCAGTCATTCCACAAAATGAGTTCGAGTGGCATTTCAAGGATACTGAACTGAAGCCTGGAGATATTCAACTAAGAACTTATAATGAAGAAGAAATAACTCCTTTGGGAATGGCAATTTTAATGGTGAAATAAAGCAAACCGCAAGCCATATTGGGCATGTTCTGTGGTTAAAAGCAGAAAGGACCTGCATTGTGGGATCATGATTGGCTGAGACTACAACTTAATTGGAGATCCATCCACCATTTGCATGCCACATCCCCTGCAAGAGAGTTAACCGAAAATGAATAAAGAAAGGTACTGGATGATGCCACGTAAGTGTCCAAAGATGGCACTGGAAAACACAAACATATCAAGTGTAAAATAGTGTTAAATGAAAATGCCACACCCAAGTTTTGTAAAGCTCATTCAGTTTCTTATACCATCTATGATAATGTAACCAGTGAGTTAGGTCACCTGGAGGCTGAAGGAATTCTTTCCAAGTTTGAGTGGAGCCCATGTGCAACGCCAGTCATGCAACGTCTGTCAGGGTCTGTGGTGACCATCAACCCAACATTGAAAGTAGATTAATACCCTTTGCCCAGGATAGAGGACATCCTTGCAAACTTTTCTGAAGGGAAGCACTTCAGCAAAGTGGACTTAGCTGAGGCCAACTTACAGATGGAGATGGAAGAAGAGTCCAAAGTGTTTTTCACCATAAACTCTCACAAAGGGCTTTATTGCTATAATAGGCTTATTTTTGGAGTAGCGTCTGTGTCTGCGCCCTAGGAGAAAGCTTTGGGCCAAGTGCTGCACGGCTGCCCAGCTGCTCATTATTACCTGGATGACATAATTGTTACCGATAAGGATGATATGGAACATCTCCAAAATCTCAAAACAGTGTTAAGTAAATTAGAAGATTATGCACTCAGAACACTATAGAACAAGTATGAATTCTTTGAACCTAGCATCACTTACTTGAGGACACACTATTGATGCACAAGGATTACACTGGTGTGCTGAGAAATTTCAAGTAGTACAATAATTGATGCCCTAGGGCCAAAGGATGAGTCACAGTTACAGTCCTTTTGAGGATTTGTCAATTACTATAACAGGTTCCTGCCAAATTCATCTACTGTGCTCTATCCCTTGAACTCATTGATATAGATTGAGAAGAAATGGCATGGTACAAAGCAGTTTGAGGTGGCTTTCTAAAAGATAATGGAAATGGTGATGTTAGACACTACGTATACATTATGATGCACATTGTCCAGTGAAGTTTGCCTTATGGTATAAGCACTGTGATGTCATATGTTATGAATGATGGAAGCAAGCACCCCATAGACTTTACATCAAGTTCCCTTCCTGCTGCAGAGAAAAATTATGCACAGACTGACAGAGTGGCTTTGAGCCTGGTATGAGGTGTAAAACTTTTTAACCGGTACTTGTATGGGAGAGATTTTACCATTGTTACTGGTCATCAATCATTAGTGTCCATTTTTAATCCACAGAAGGGCGTTCCACAAACAGCAATAGCATGAATGCAGAGACGGGCTGTTCTGGGAGAACACAATTACAAGATCAAATTCAAGTGGACAATGTATGATGGAAATGTTGATGGATTGTCCTGTTTAACTTTGGAAAAGGAAACTCCTGAAAAACTTACCATACAGGACACTCATCAGGATCTCAGAAGGAATATGAAGGACAAACAGCGGAGTCAAATTGAAAGCTCCTCAAACAAGGAGCTAGACTAGACTAGCAGTCCCTGTGAATGATGACACAGATGATCAAAGTGGGTACTTAGAAAAATTAAGAACAGAACTGGTCCACTCTTCTACATAGTGGAGATTGTGCCTGGTGTCATCTGGAGATGACACATACTGTGGATCAGTTGAGGAGAACAGAGTCATTCATTTGAGAAGAAGGTGTCCAAAGCTGTCAGAAGCACTTCCTACAGTCCCAGAGTCAACTCCTGCAACCACCATGAATGAGGCCCCAGAAACTGAGATTGTTTCACAGCCATGTGTTACCTGCTAAACAAAGTAATCCCCTTGTCAGGAAAGACGTTATCCCAGAAGAGTAAGGAAGCCTTCACGGTGACTAAGTCTTGAGGCCTGAATAGAACAATTTAAAACTTACTCAGCTGTGAATATCTATACTAAAGATGACCTCTATTGTACATTGAGTTGGAGTTTATACCTGAGCAGTGAGGAGTGTTGCGTATTTAATATTTCAGTAATATTTGAATAATAATGTAAATATACTGTTTCATTAAGCATTTTTATTTGTTTATGTAATTCATTATGGCTTATATGTATAAGTATGAGAATTATATCACCATGTCATATTTGCACGTCTGGCTTAAACTAAATACGAAACTAAAACACCTATTCCCATTGCCATGTTTCTTTCCAGTGAGTTTTATGTTTTGGAGTTATAAAACATAACATTGTTGTAAATAACTCTGAAGTAATTTTAAATTTATTCATTGTGTTATAAAAAAGAATTGCCAGTATTCTGTTTGGAGTAGCTCTGCAATTTTGTTGTCTTGAGCAATGACAATAAAGCTCTAAATAAATTACAATGCTATTTTTCCACAACTTGGCTGCTGCACTTTTTACATTAAATAGTGACAGCACTTCATTGTTTAAAGACACTTTGGGTTGTATTGAAGTTGTGAATGGCATTGGAAATAACATTTGTAGGAGGAGCACGTGCTCAAATTCTTCTGAAAGCAGTGAAGCTTACTTGTGAGTGAAGTCCTCATGAGCTGTATGTTTTTTACAATGCTTATCACTGATAGATAACTGCAATTCCACCATTGCAAGGTCACAGTGAGCATATGTTATTATCAAAGAATGCATTTCAGGATTGCTTCCGGCAACTTTCGCTTATTTTGCATTTCCAAATCAGCATCATTGTTGGGACTCGACATTCTGATGAGGGGCACAGATTTTTAACCAGTAGCATAGCCCGTGGATTCCTCATTGAGAATAACTTCCTTGTCATTTGAATAAGTAAGAGAAGGCAATGAAGCTTTAGAGTGCATGTGCTGATTGAGCCATGAGGCTACTTAATCACTGGGATTTTCTGATCAAGTTGTTGGTATCTTTGATGTCTGATGTGCAGAGTTAATTTACCACTTCCAGAGAAAACAAATCTTGCAGACTTTCTAAAAATCATACCTCTCTTTTTTATTATTAGGTTCTTTCTGGCACTGTATTAGTGTACATAATATTGTTAACCTGCTGCTTTGCTATGCACAACACATCTGGCTACTTCAACAACTTCCATGTGAGTCTTTGCAAATAACGTAGCCTCAGAACAGTTGCTAATTGGCTCTCTCTTGTGGAATCAGAAGATCACTGTTGCCATTTGACAGTACTGGTGCCAGAATTTTGGTGTACTGCTATCCCGAGATACAGCAGAATGCGTTCATGTTTCTGGCATGTCACTGCTTCTGGGAACATGCCTGGTTTCAAAGTTTAGCAGATGCTTTAAAACTTCAAACCACAAAAGACAACCTCGTTCTGTGCCTTATACTTCAAAAACAGTAGACTAAGAATTAATGCCAGATGACTGCTGCTGGGACTTTAAGGCATTCATTGAAATTGCTACATGCTCCAGTGAATTTTCCTGCTAAACTCCAATGCATCATATGCAGGATGTCCCTTCAGAACAGAGATGAGGAGAAATCTCCTGCCAGAGGGTGGTCAACCTGGGGAATTCATTGCCGTAGATGACTGTGGAGGCCAAGTCATTGAGAATATTAAAAGCAGAGGTTGATAGGTACTTAATTATTAAAGGCCACACAGTTTATAAGGAAAAGACAGGATAGGTTTCAGAAGGATAATAAATTGGCCATGATTGAATGGTAGAGTGGGTTAAATGGGCTGAATGGCCTAATTCTGCTCCTACGTCTTTTGTTCTTGTGGTCTTATAATCTGTAAGATCATTCCTTGTATTATTGGTGGAAGGGATACGAAAGTGTGGACAGAGTAAAAATGTAATTGGCAAAAATACGAAAATTGACATGTGAAAAGCATTTCTTATTGCACTATGTGCTCGGCATTGCAGTGGATTTAGTGGAAGGCAGGTTCAATTGTAGTTTCAGTGCGAGAGTGCCTATTGCTTTTAAATTCATAATGCAACATCCTTGTAAGATAGTAGGATGGATACCAATGAAGAAAAACTTATCCATTTATTGCAACGTGGTTCCCTAATCTGTGTTTGGTCACTCCAGTTCAGCAGAATCATCAGTAACACTGAATGCAATAGACTAGAAACTTTTAAAATTATTGATTGCAATCCATCCATATTGGGAGCTTTGTTCTTTGAATTCAACTTCTATTTTTTTTCATGTATACATTAACCCTGTCTTAAATCCACTACAATTGTATTGCAGATAAACTTACATGGATTGTTCAGGACCCATATGGTGGGAAAGTGTGATGCAAAGGAGAAGCATGTTGCCTTCTGCAGTTGTATGAGAAAGTCCTGTAAGAAGGAAAGTGGTTGGGGGGAGATCAAAAAATAGGTCAGGGAGTTGTGAAAAATAACAGTCCATTCAGAATGGTGATTGGAATGTGTCATTTTGTTGAAAGGGATGGAAATTCTCTTTTTATTGAATTGACTAACATTTTTTTAACCACATTTCCTTTCAACTTCACATTTGTTCTTTGACTTTCAGATGGTGTTTTTGCTTTTGTTGTCATGCATTCGCATTCTTCCTTATCCTTCATATCTGCACTGTTTACATACTACATACTTCTTCCTGAACTCTTAGTTGTTCCCTTTGCTCATGATCTCATGAGTCCAATTTTTTCCCCTTTTCATGGAATTGTCGCTCCACATTATTTGCCAATATTTTCAAATCATTGTCATTACTTTTGACAGTGACAAGCTTCTGTTTCATATTCCATGGAAATAATGGTCCTAATGAAAGGAAAATTCTACTACAGAGATATGGCTAACACAGAACATATTCTTACAATGGTGTGATGGATGAAAATACCGTGAAAGTTGACAAATGCAGAGGATTTTCATCTGTGGGGAGGACCTAAAGACAAAATAAATGAACAGAAGTAGGAATTTCTGTTCCTCGTCTGCTCGTCAATAATATTCTGATTGATCTCTTATCTCTGCACCACTTTCCGTATCGTTTGATTCTCTTAATATCTAATCTTTTACCTGGATATACTCAGTACCTGAGCCTCCACAGACTTTTTGGGTGGAGAATTTCAAAGATTCACTACTCTAAGAAACATTGGAGTATGACAGAGATATCAAAAGTCGACGGGTAAATGGTGCCAATACTCGTTTATCAAAAAATAAAGAATGAGAATAAATTGTAGCTCATAGTGGTTCTCCTGCTAATACATCAGTCAAAATGCTTCAGGAAAAATCAGGCTGAATCATATGTGAAAGAGATGGTAATTTTGAAGTTTACAAGAGTTTTCCCATGAAGAAACTGCACATGATATCAATGCAGCATGAACTGAAGCAGGGTTAAAGGCTGTGAATCCAAGTGCTCTCAATTTCCTGACTGTTACATGAAGGAAAAAAGAACTAGTCAAGAATCACTAATTAAATGGGACAGCATGGTAGTGTAATGCTATAACAGTGTTAGTGACCCTGGTTCAATTCTCGTTGTCTGTAAGGAGTTTGTATGTACTATCCCCTCTAGCTGGTCTGGTCTCCTTCCACGTTCCAAAGATAAACGGGTTAGTAGGTTAATGGGTCACATGCACTTAATTGGATCCATGACTTGTTGGGCCAGAGGGCCTGTTACTGTTCTGTCTACCTACATAAAGAATAAAAAGAAAAAGAAATCGTCTATGCTTTAATGTTATATAAGAATTTGATCTACACATGCAAATGTAAACCTTTAAAATTCAAAGTTCAAAATAAATTTATTATCAAAGTACATATATGTCACAATATACAAATGTTTGTATAACCCTGAGATTCATTTTCTTGTGGCATACTCAATAAGTTCAATGACCATATTAGAACCAATGAAATGCTGCTTCAGCTGGGCATACAACCAGTGTGCAAAAGACAACAAACTGAAAATAGAAAAAGAAATAATAATAATAATAATAATAATAATAATAATATACATAGATAAATATATAGACAATAAATATTGAGAACATGAGATAAAGAGTCCTTGTAAGTGAGTCCATAGGTTGTGGGAATATTTCAGTGATGGGGCAAGTGGAGTGAAGTTATCCTCTTTGGTTCAAGAGCCAAAGAGGGCTAAGGGATTGTAACTGTTCCTGACCCTGGTAGTGTGACTATTGAGGCTCCTGCACCTTTTCCTGATGGCAGCAATGAGAAGTGAGAATGAATTGGGTGGTGAAGGTCCTTGATGATGCAGTTTTCCTGCAACAGCGCTCCATGTAGATGTACTCAGTGGTCGAGAGGTTTTATCAATGATGGTCTGAGCAGTATCCAGTATTTTTTTGAGGGATTTTCCATTCAAGGGCATTTGTGATCCATATGAAGCTGTGATGCAGCCTGTCAGTATACTCACTGCACATATCTGCAGACATTTGTCAAAGTTTTAGATGTCATGCTGAAATTTCACAAACTCCTAAGGAAGTGAAGGCACTGTTGTGCTTTTTTAAAATACATGTACTTATGTGCTTAGGAACTTAGGAAGGTTAACCGCACCTATCGGCGACTCCTTTGGCTACATCTTCTGAAACAGCTCTATTTCCATCTTTAGTATCTCTATTTTTCCCTTTCAGGGTTCTTTTGAAGACCCTGACCTGAAGCTACACGCTGACTCTGTTTCTTTGCAGGAATGACCCCCGCTCTAGACATTCCATAACTAGCCATTGTTCGGCACGCCAAAGGCTCGGCCCAAGATTCCGGCCTGAATTTGGAAGCCTAGGATCTCGGGGCTCAGGAGATGGGCGGTTCGAGGGTCGGTGTCACGACAGGAGACCCGTGTGTCGTCGGAGGAGTCAGGATATCTCTGTGGCTAGAGACCTAGGATCTTTGTGATCTTCAGGCACAGAGCTCGCAACGGACTTATAACATTGTAAACCAGCGAGTTGATTGTTATGTCCCCTCGCTCGCTGGGAAAATGGAGACGTCTCTTTCTCCCATATTAGAGAGAGAGAGAACATATGGTATGTCAAACACCAGGTGAAATGTGAAGTCTTTGGGTAACTGCAACTCTGTGTCTTTGCTGTTGCTTTGCTGACGCTTGAGTGCTTGGTGGTGATGCCGAAGCTTGCTGGTGGGGTGGGGGGTGGCTTTTTGCTCGCTGCTGCTTACCCGTGGGAGGGGGGAGCTGGGGGGGGGGAGGAATTTGTGGGTCTAACACTTAACTGTCATTCTTTCTCTGTTTTCATGGATGGTTGTGACGAAAAAGCACTTCAGGATGTATATTGTATACACTTCCCTGACATTAAATTGGACCTTTGAACCTTTGATGTGATGGGCTCAGGACAGTCTGCTGAAATGCTAACACTGCGGTATTGAAAGCTGCTGACTCTCTACCTCTGATCCACTGATGATGATTGGCCGATGGACCTCTGGTTTCCTCTTCCTGAAGTCAATATTCAGCACCTTGGCCTCGCTGACATTGAGTACGATGTCTTTGTTGTGGCATCTCTCATCCAGATTTTCAATCTCCCTCCTATTCGCTGATTTGTCACTACCTTTGATTTAGCCTATGACAGTGTTGTTGTGAGAAAACTTGAACATGGCATTGGAGCTGTGCTTAGCCACACAGTCATAAGTGTAAAGTGAGTAGAGCAGGGAGCTAAGCACACAACCTTGTGATGCACCAGTGCTGATGGAGATGGTGGAGGAGTTGTTGTTGCCAATCCAAACTATCAGGGATCTGCAAGTGAAAGAATCGAGATATCCAGTTGCACAAGGAGGCATTGAGGCCCAGGTTTTGAAGCTTCTTGTGACAGCTGAGCAGCAGTCTGTAAGGAATGTCTAGATGTATGCATCGTTGCTGCCCAGGTGTTCCAAGGTTGAGTGAGGACACAATGATTTGGCATCTGTTGTGGACCTGTTGTGCCTGTAGGCAAATTGGAGCAGTCCAAGTTGCCCCAGCGGTAGGAGTTGATATGCATTGCCACCTGCCTTCCTAAACACTTCATCACCGTGGATGTATGTAAGTGCTACTGGACGATAGTCATTGAGGCAGGGTACCGCATTCTTCTTGGGCACTGGTATGAAGCAGGTGAGTACCTCAGACTGCTACGGTGAACATTTAAAGATGGCAGTGAACACTCCAGCCAGTTGGTCAGCACAGGTCTTTGTTTCTTGGCCAGGTACCCCGTCTGTGCTGGATGCTTTCTATGGGTCGCACCATCCTGAAGAATGCTTGCTTGATAGCCTCATGGACTGAAGTCACAGGACCATCGGGGACTTCAATGGTTCTTCAATGTCTTGATGGTGAAAGCGAGCAAAGAAGGCATTGAGCTCATCTGGAAGTGGAGCCCTGTTGTCACCTATGTCACTTGATTTCACTTTATAAGAGGTGACAACGTTCAAGCCTTGGCACAACTGTTGAGCGTCCTTCATTGATTCAAGTTCAGTCTGGAATTGCCACTTGGCCTGTGAGATGGCTTTCTGGAGATCGTATCTGAAGCTCTTGTAAGCTTCTTGCTTGCCAGACTTGAATGCCTCTGATCTGGCCATTAGCAGATTGTGGGCCTCATGGTTCATTTCTGGCTGGGGAAGGTGCTGAATGATTTTGTGGTGACACGCTTCTCCAAAACTGCATTGATACAGTACATTACCTAAAGATGCAAGAGACTACAGAAGCTCTAATCAGGAACAAGAAACACGCTGCTGAAGGAATTCAGTGGGTTGTGTAGCATCTGCAGGGAGAGGGAATGGTTGACATTTTGGATTGAAACTCTACACTTAAAGTGGGGAGGGAATGTAGCCAGAATAAAGAGGAAAGGGAGAGGTGAGAGACAAGGGCCAGTAGATGATTGGTGGACCAAGGAAGGCTGAGGGATGATGGGCAGAAGGAGCAACATGAAGGAAGAGTAGAATTGGGAGGCAGAGGCAGTTGGAGGAAGACAAAGGAAATTAAGGGTCAGATGGATCCAGGTGGTGGAGGGTTGGGTGAAGTTGGAGACTGAAGCTTGAGGGTGATAAGCAGGGACATGAAGGAACCATTAAGAGAGAGATAAAGGGCAGACAGAGCCAGATGGAGGGAATCTAGGGGTAAAAGTGTGTGCATAGTAGATGGATGGAACCAGGAGAGGAGGGGAGGTGAAAATGTCTGAATGAGGGCTGAGAAGGGAGTAATGGTAAATGGATCAAAAATGAGAGGATCAGAAGATGTTCAAGAGAGACAGAGAGAGAGTGAAATAGGGTGAGAGAGAGAGAGGGAGAGATAGAGAGATAGATAGATAGATAGATAGATAGATAGATAGATAGATAGATGGATAGATAGATAGATGGAGAGAGAACTAGGGGAACACAAGAGGCAAGGGTTGCCTGAAACTGGAAAGTTCATTGTTCATACCACAAGGTATAAATTACCCAGGTGGATTACAAAGTCATATTCTTCTATTTTGCATTGGACCTCATCCTATCAGTGGAGAAGGTGAGGATGAGCAGGTCAGTGCACGAATAGGAAGGGACTTGAAACGGCATGCAACCAGAAGCTTGGAACAACCATTATGGACAATCTGCTGTCGCCCCCTAACCCAGTTGCTTTGTCTGTGCTTGATCTTGCCGATGTGGAGAAGGCCACATCAAGGGTACCAAGTGCAGCACATGGAATTGGAGGAGGTGCACATGAATTTTCATTTCACCTTGGTTAGGCTCCTGAACGATGAAGAAGAATGATGCACAGGAGACAAGTGTTGTACCTCTGTGGTTGTTGGGATAAGTTCCATGAGATGGGGTGAGTAGTGATGAGCTGACTATGGAATCGAGGACTATTGTAGGCTGAAAGGGATGGGGAAGGAAAGATGTGGGCAGTGTTAGGAATGATTAAGCTGGCAGAAATGATAAAGTAAATTCAAAGTAAGTTTATTATCAAAGCACAAATCTATTACCATATGCAACCTTGAGATTCATTTTCTCAATTAGTCCATAATAGATGTGGAAGTTATTACAGTGAAATTTGAGAACACTATCTCCATTCTATTGCTTTTGCATAGAACCAGCATGGACTTGATGGACTGAGTGGCCTCTTTCCGTTTCACACATGCACTGCTAGTGCCTCTAAAAAGTTCACCTACTAAAACCTTAGTTGCAAAGTGTCATGGCCTGGACCAGATTGTCTCTTGGTTTCAAAAACACCAGAATAAAGTCTTGGACTGGTTTCAGTTATTCTCTTCAATCATGGTTAATGAATTATACTGAGCATTATCCCTTTGGCCTATTTCTAATTTTGTCTGCAACCACATACTCCAAGGGGAGTGAAGATTTATGGTGTATTGAAAGAAGTTCTGATGGTCCACAAATTAGAATGTCCAGGATCTTTTCTCTGTTTTCCTTTTACTTTGTGCTAAACTTCTTTTCAGAAATTTTTCAAGTGTGCAGCAGATTCAGAAATTTTCCACCCCACCCCAGTGTGGAAGACTGCCAGTGGTTGATGACATTAACCAGATCCATGCAGAAGGTAGATGTTCCATTGTATGAGCGTCTAATCCAAAATCTATATTTGTTTTCAGTGTCTGCACTTCACCTCAGCTGAACATAGCAACTTCACACTCTTGCAGCAGAAACTGGATCCATTTAAATAAATCTAGGAAAAACAATACAGGCTGAAAGCTGTTTCCTTCAAAATCTTGCATTTGCCATATTTGTTGTTAGCAGATATAAATATAACCTTGGCAGAATCTCAATTTTGGTGAACTGTATATTTCTCATTCCTGATTGCTAGTCAGTTTGAAAGCTTTATCCTGTCGCAGTTGTCAAATTTAGGAGGGAGTCATGTCTGCTGTAAAATTTTCACAATCTTAGGAGTGTTCCCACATTGAGTACTGTGATAAACAGTATTAGTTCAGAGGCAGTTTATTGAAAATGGGAAAAGCTTGTGGGAATCAAGTAACAGTAATCAACACTGACATCCCATAAGCCTGCATTGAACCCAGCTGCATTCTTAGTGGAATGAATCACATGCTTGATACGAACTGTTTCCTGTTGCTAAATGGAAAGTATTTTAGAAGTATAATTAAGAGACTCGCTTAGGATTCCAACAAAGATTATGAGATGTAGGACTGGAGCCTTTGGTTTACTGAAACTCATGAGGCAGATTGCAGTGCCTTTTCATGACACAAGTTATTGACAGTTTAGGTATTTGTTATTCCTCCTTCGTCTCAGTCACAGCTGAAATATTATTCCTTTCGTTAACTGTTCCAGACTTGTTTTCCATAAACTGAGTGGAACTTTCTCCAGGTTCACTGACAACTCTAGCAGAGCAAACTTTGGAAATGAAATCGTCAGAGCCTAATCCTGGAGTGGTGGCAAGTCAAGCTCCAACCCAAGGGACTGCCAAGCACAGATATTCCTGAAATAAGAAACAGCAATGTTTCCAAATCCAGGAGAAATAATGTAGAAAATTACTGTGCTCATAAATTTCATAGTTGCCCTGCAGACTCTTTGAACTGTATTTGAGAAACACATTTCAAGAGTTATTTTAAGATTTGGCTCTGAACAATTGCAAAACTTGAAGCCTCTGAGCCAAGTAAACTGGTAGACCATGTCATAAAACATGGAGAAGGACAGAATAAATGGAGTATGCTGCTAAACAGGTTAATATGACTTGAAGGCTGATTGCTCCTCACCACAAAAGTGTATGCTTAAATGGTAAAGTGAAGCATAGTTGAAATGTAATATAGTGTTGTAATTATGGTAGAAATCACAAAATATATAATTTCTTCGTTATTTTTAAAGGATTGCATTCTGAAGACTTAACAAACATTACTTGTTGTACCCAAATGAAAACACAAAATGCAGGCAGGCCTGGCAGCATTTGAGGAATGAGTCTGGGTCTCCATTCTGGGCCTGGTTGATAACAATATGGTAGATCAGGCTGACAGGTGGTTTCTATGGGTAGCTTCTGCACTATAGAAGTGCAGAAATGCTGGAAACCAGATACAAGACCCTACATGATCCAGTGAACGTCTGGATTTACTGTTGAAGCAAGGAGTGATCAATAACGTACCCTGCTGTGAGACTCCTCAGCCTTGGCCCATTCATCTGAAGGAGGACACTAGCCTTCATTAAATAAAAGTAAGATCAGTTAAGTCTTTTGTTTATTCCTGTAAATTTTACTGTATGTTAATGTTTTAATTAACAGCAGCTTAATGCGCTTTAAAATAAATTAATTGTATTGATTTTTAAACAAAATATAGTACAACTTTGATCAAAAATACGTATTGGAGAACAACTTAGCTTAAAAGTGGTCTACATTATAATGGAAATCAACATTTACTATGAGTGTTAATATGGGTTGTAGAATAAGCCAACGGCATCTTGAGTGCTAGCCTCTGCACTATCACGGACATTTTCAAAAGGCAGCATTCCTCATTAAGGGCCCTCACCACCCAGGACATGCTCTTTTCTCATAACCACCATCAAGGAGACAGTTCAGGAGCTTGAAGACACAGAGACAATGTCTTAGGAACAGCTCTATCCCCTCTGCCATCAGATTTCTGAACAGTTCATGAAACCATGAACAGTAACTCACAATATGGCTCTTTCTGCATTATATATTTTTAAAATATTCTCATTGTAACTTATAGGAATTTCTATGTATTACTGTGCACTGCTTCTGCAAAACAACAAATTTCATGATGTGTCCGTGATAATAAATCTGATTCTGAGTCTACTACTTTCTAACTGGGGCACATAGTAACCATTGTAAATACAAACCCATGACATAACATGCTGTATTATAGAGACTGCATTGTTATCACTTCAGGTTTCTCTTTCCACGGATGCTGTCTGACCTGCTGAGGTTTCCCAGCATTTCTGTTTTTATTTCAGTTTTCCAGCATCTGCATTCTTTGATTTTCATCAACCATCCTCATGCATTTTATTCTGGCATTGAGCAGCACTGAAGTTGACTCAGGTACTTTTTTATATACTGATCTATTAATCACTCATTTGATGAATCCTTTTCCATCACAGAGACAATCATAAGATAATCCTCCCACTGTTGATGTTTTCGGGCACTACGCTGATGTAGATTAGTAAATTGATTTATTACTGTCACATATGTAACACTTACCCAACAGGCTGGTATATGTCTAGGGGAAAAGGAGATCCAGCCACACACCAATCCCACCTCCTGTACACGCAGGTGCTGTGAGAATTGAGTTTATGCCTCACGCCCGCCCACAGTATCAAACCCGCAACAAATACCATTATGAAATACACTTTAAAGAGTTTACTAAAATTAAAAGAGTATTAGGCAATACAATATATATGCAAGGGAAAAAAACAAAAAGGCGCCAACTTATCAAAGTTCAGTCAGTTTAGTGCAAATTGTTGGAGCTCAAACATCGAACCATTCAACCCCTCGTTGATTGCCTCCGACATCCACGTCTTCGCACCTAGGACCAGGCCCGGTTGTCTTCCGAGCAGTGCAGCGCACGTCCACCTTCCTCGATGTCATCCTCTCGGCTCCCTACCAAAAGCCCGCAAAAAAACCCTCCCCCAAGTTCCCAGCTTCACAAGACAAAATAACATTCCCCATTGGTTAACAAATGAATACAATTACCATATCAACAAGTATAAAGCAAAACAACTGCGAGAGAAACACTTATCAGACAAAGAAGCATTCCTACTCTTAACAAACCAAAAAACCCATTTTGAGTAACATACACAGGACATTGTACACATATACTGAAATATAGTGAAAACCTTGTCTCGAATATTGTTCATATCTGGAGTAATAATTATTTTGTTCTCCTTTACACTTGTGTGCTGGAAATTACATTAAACAATCTTGAACCTTTACCAAGGCAGCAAGAAATGTAGGCGGGATCAATGGAGGGGTGGCTGGTTTTCGTGATGTGCTGCACTGTGTCCACAGCTCTCTGCAGCTTTGTGCAATCATGGGCAGAGCAGTTCTGATACCAAGCTGTGATGCATCCAGATGGAATGCTTTCTATATTGCATCAACAAAATTTGCTGAGGGTTGACATGAACGTGCCAAATTTCTTTAGCATCATGAGGAAGCAGTAGAGCTGGTGAGTTTTCTTGGTAGTGGCAACAACATGGTTGGATCAGGACAGACTACTGGCGATGTTCACTCCCAGAAACTCGAAGCTGTCAACCTCCTTGACCTTGTCACTGTTGATGTAGGCAACAGCATGTCTAATGCTCCCCTTCCTGTTGACAGTGGCCAGCTCTTTTCTTTTGTTAACATTGAGGGAAAGGTTGCAGCCATGACATCAGGTCATAAGGTTATCTCCTTCCCATTTCTCTGACTCATTAGTATTTGAGTTACAGCCCGCTATGGAAATGTCATCTGCAATCTTGTAAATTAAGTTAGGGCAGTGTCTGGCCATGCAGTTAGGGGTGTATAGAGAATAGAGTAGGGCATCTGAGGGCTCCAGTGTTCAGGATAATCATGAAAGAGGTCTTGCTGCCTATCTTTACTTATTGTGGTCTGTTGATCAGCAAGTCAAGGATCGAACTGCAAAGGGAGGTGCCAAGTCCCAAGTCTAAGAGTTTAGAGATAAGTTTGCTTGGAATTAAAGAACTGAGAGTTGAGCTGTAACTAATAAGCAATAGTCTAACATATTTTACTGTCTAGATGCTCCAGAGATGAGTGTAGGGCCAGGGAGCTGGCCTTCTCTGTAGACCTATTTTCGTGGTAGGCAAGTTGCATTGAGTCTGCTGTTTGCGAGGCTGGAGTTAGGGCATTTGTTTTCTTTGGTACACAGTCCTCAGCACATTTGCTGATAAAATCTGTAATGGCTGTGACATACTCATCTAGATTGACTGCTGAGCCGTTGTACATCGACCAGTCCAGAAACTCAAAGCAATTGCATAAAAACTCATCTATATCCTCAGACTAGCACTGTGTGATATTTGTGCTGTATCTCCATGTTTCAGTTTCTGTTTGTATGGAGGGATTGGGAGCACAATCCGGTGGGCAGATTTACCAAAGTGTGGGTAGGGATGGTTGTGTAGTATGGTTAATGTTGTTTGGGCCCCAGGTGGAGCAGGAGTTATGATTTTTTTAAACTCCAGAACATAAAACTAATCAAAAGAAAAACACAAGAGCCCAGGATAACTTGTCTATTTTAGTTTTACTTTAATGAGGTGTACAGAAATGATGTGATGGCATAATGATGAATGTCATTCACGTACTTTTACATATAACCGGTAATGAACTATGTAAACAAAGAATGCTTAATCAAGTGATATATTTGAAATGTTACTCAAATAATACTAAAATATTAAATACACTACACTCCTTCCTGCTTAGCTATAAACTCCAACTCAACGCAGAATGCATTTCAACTCAAATATGTAATGCATTATTCTCTAGTCATCTATATATACAGTAGATATACACAGTATACGATATAATCCAACTACTATATAGACATTGACAACATAGTAAATTTTAAATTGTCCTATTCATGCCTAAAGATTTCTTACTCTTGTGGGATAATGTCTTTCCTAACAAATGTCTTTCCTAACATCTGCTTGGCAGGTGAGACTTGTGGCTGTGAAACAATCTCAGGTCTGGGGCTTCCTCTATGGTGGTTGTAGGAGTTAATTCAACGACTGCAGGAAGTTGTTATGGAAACCACTATGGAAACATTTCTTCTCTAACAATTGACTCCGCTCTCCTCAACTAATCGATGTGTTATCTCCAGATGACATCAGACACAATTTCCATTGTGTAGGAGAGTGGCCCAGTTCTGTCCTTAATCTTTCCAAGTACCCACTTCTGATCATCTCAGTGGTTCTTCACTAGGACTGCTTGTCCAGAAGTGAAACATTAAACCTCTTAATTTGAAAAGCCCTCAATTTGTCTCAACTTTTTGTCCTGCATACTCCTTCTGAGACTGAGTTTGAGGAGATCCAAGAGTGATCTTAACGGATGGTCCAGGAAGAGCATTGATGGAGAGTTGTAGGTTATGGTGTGTGCTGCATTGAGATATTCAAGGAGGAAGTTGGTGAGCTTCTGATTCAGTGTCACTGTATGATGTTATGCTGCATTGCTCACAGTGTATTCTTCAGACTCTGGACAAACACATATGCCAAGCCATTTGTAGTTGGGTGGTACAGTGCAGATGTAATATGTCTTATTCCATCCATTTTCAGGAATGACTGAAACTGTTCTGCAACAAGCTGTGGTCAACTATCATTGACTAAGTGTTCTGAAACAACAGTCCTTGAGAAGAGGCTTCTCAATGCACCGACAGTGTGTGACGCTGTAGTGGAGGCAATTGGGAACACTTTTGGCCACTTTGTACCTGCATCAGCTACTACCAAGAAATTTGTACCCATGAACTGTCCAACAAAATCCCCATGAATCATCTGCCAGGACAAAGCAGGCTATTCCCAGGGATGAAGAGACGCTGCTCTTGTCATCTTCTGTATGAACGGAGCATGGCAAGTTGTTTGATCTGCTGATCTGTCCCCAGTCAACATCAAATTCTTGAGCCAACTCTTTCAGTTTGACCATGCCTGGATGACTGGCATGTAGCTTCTCCAACACTTTAGCTTTCAGCTTGATAGGCACAACAACTCTCATAAGGCAACCCCTGTCAAGGGCAAGTTCAACCGGGCACCGATAAAAATGTGGGAACTGGAACTCCTGCTGTATGTTCCAGCCACTTTGGGCTGTGATGTAGAGTTGAAACAGTATGGGGTCTTTTCTGATTTCCCTTTCGATCATCTGAGCCATAACAAGGAGACTTTTGAGTTGCATTAGGGAGAATACATTAAGAGGAGTGTCCTCATATGTAATTTTTTTTTCAGGTATTTCCATTTCCAAAGGTAAATGGGACAATCCATCAGCATTTCCATGTTTAGTTGTTCTCTTGAATTCCATCTTGTAATTGTGGCCTCCAAGAAACAGAGCTCTTCTCTGCATTTGCACTATTGCTGTTGGCGGAACATCGTTCTGTGGATTAAAAGTGGACACTAGAGGTTGATGATCAATAATGAGGATAAAGTCTTTCCCATTCAATTATAGGTCAAAATATTTTACACCCCAAACTAGACTCAAGGCCTTTCTGTCAATTTTTCTCTGCAGTGGTAAGGGAACTAGATACAAATTCTATGGGGGATCCACTTCCATCACTCATAATATGTTACATTACTGCACTTATATCAAGAAGTGAGGTTACACAGGCGAGCTTCATTGAACGGTGTGGATCATAATGTGTGAGTATAGTGTCTGACTTCACCATTTCCTTTATCTTTTGGAAAACCACCTCATACTGCTTTATCCATTGCCATTTCTTCCTGATCTGCAGTATTGAGTTCAAGGGTTGGAACACAGTAGCCAGGTTCGGCAGGAACCTGTTATATTGATTAAAAAATCCTAAAGTGGGTCACAACTGCGATATGCCTATTTGCCCTGGGAATCCACTACTGCTTGAATTTTCTCAACATACTTGGGTGAACTTTGTGCATCAATGGTGTGATCACAGTAAGTGATACTTGGTTTAAAGAATTCACACTTGTTGTGTCATGCTCCAAGCCCGTGATCTTCTCAGCTTCACTGCCTTGAGATTTTGGAGATGTTTCTTGTCATCCTTACTGTTAACAATGATGTCTTCTAGGAAGCATTGAGTGCTTGGCCAGCTTTGCAGAAACTTGTCCTTAGCTTTCTGCCAGAGTGCAGGTGCAGATGCTGCTCAAAAATAATTAGCGCATTATAGCAATAAATCCCTCTGTGTGTGTTTATAGTAAAAAAACACTCTGGAATCTTCTTTCACATCTATCTGTAGGTAGGCCTCAGCTAAATCCGCTTTGCTGAACGGTTTCCCTCCAGAGATGTTTGCAAAGATATCCTCTATTCTGTGCAAAGGTTTTTTTTTTAATTTAATATTTATTTATTAAATTTTAGAAATTACAAAGAATAAATGTAATAGTAAAATAGTAAGAAAGATAATATTAACCCTCCCCCCTCCCCTTAACCCTTATCTAAAGAAAGAAAAAAGAAAGAAGAGAAAGATTGCCTGGATATCGGAGGATCCCCACATGTTCCATGGAGTTCAAAATAATTTTGATATTTATTTTTTACTTTCCCCAATTACTTTATAATTTTATCTTCAAAGGACCTATGTATTTTATCTTATCTTTTGTAACCCAATCTCTCTTTAATTTCTTATGTTCTGTTTCTGTTAAATGTGTTTCTTGTAAAAAAAAGCTATATGTCCTTTCATTTTCTTAATATATGTTAAAACTCTTTTTCTTTTCACAGGTCTATTAATTCCATTAACATTAAAATCTTAAAAAATTAAGTAAATTAATCATTCATAGTACCTTGGGAATTCTTTAAAATTCCCCATGTTGCTATGAGTCTTTCCTCAATCACCCAGGCAAAGAAGAAGAAAAATAGAAAAAAGTTAACTAATATATAAGAAAAAAAACAAAATACCCCCCCACTAATGTTGCGAATAAAAAGAACACAACATTATCCCCCCCCATTTTACGGGTCATGGCAATCGCCATGATTGTGCACGTGAAACTCGCAGCCATCGATCAGGAGCTCCCCCAGCTCCCCTGCAAAAAAAAAGAAAAATATATCAATAAAGAAAAGAAAAAAAAAATTAATGTCTCTACTCTCAATTAATACTCCTCGACCGTTTTTTTTCTTATAAATGTCCATCAGGTCCAACCTTATTTCAGTCTTCATCATTAGTCCATTTCATTTCTATGATTCTTTAGTCCTCTTCATGGGCATCAGGTAATTCTTGTACAAATTCCTCCCCTTTCCGGTAGTCAACGAAGAATCTTCTTCCTCCATTATCCAGGAAAATTATCAATTTTGCTGGATAGCTCAATAAAAATTTATAGCCCTTTTCCCATAAAGATTTTTTCACTGGATTAAATTCCTTCTGCCTCTTCAACAGATCATAGCTTATGTCTGGATAAAAAAAAAACTCTTTTCCCTTCTACTATCAATGGCCCATTTCTCTTTTTTAGCACCTTGAGTAGCTGCCTTCAAGATCATTTCTTTATCTTGATACCTTAAACATTTTATCAAAATTGATCTCGGATTTTGATCTTGTTGAGGTCGTGGTCTTAAAGCTCTATGTGCTCCTTCAATTTCAATTACTTGACTTCCTTCTTTCATTTCCAAAATTTCCGGAATCCATTCTTGAAAGAATTTTATTGGATTTTCTCCCTCTGTACCTTCCATAAGACCAACAATTTTAATATTGTTTCGTCTACTAGAGTTCTCAAGCGCATCCATTTTTCCATCATCTGTTTTCTTTCTGCTGTCCAGGCAAGCTTATCGTATTCTATCTTTTCTATTCTTTCCGTGTTTTCTTCTATTTTTACTTCCATCTCTTTAACTTTATTATCCATCTTCTTTTGTTCTTCCAACACATTGTCAAGTGTATTCTGTATGCTTCTTATATCTGTTCATATAGCTTTAAATTCATTTGCCATATCTGTTCTTATAACTTTTAATTCATTGATTAGGATATCTTTTATGTCTCCTTTAATCTCTTCCTTCTTTTCTTCTTTTTCTTCTGGATTTCCCAAAGAGTCTGTTTCAACTTCCGACTCACTTTCAATTTCATTTCCAACCATAGTTAAAGCTTGTATTTTTGTTAACATCTGTTCATGCATACTTTCGCGCATGCGTTGTTCTTGCTGTTTCTTCTTAGAGACCGCCGACATTGCTGCAACTTCTTTTCCCGCAACATCAGAAGTGCCATGCACTTCGTCGGGAGAAGATCCAACTTGAGTCCGAGGCTTCGCCAAGAAAGCTAGGCCTTTGTCCCCGCCGATTTGCGCAGTCTTCGAAGTAGTAGCTTTCTTCTGTTTCAGTTTAGGAGCCATATCAAAAGATAATCCTGAGTTACTTATAAGTAGTTTCTAATAGATATTTGTTAACTCTTCTTCATTTAAACCTTATTTCATTACTTTTTGCGAGGGAGCTGGAATCCCAACGTCTCCACCCTACGTCATCACGTGACGTCCCCCTCTGTGCAAAGGTTATTGATCTACTTTCTGTATTATGTTCATGGTGACATTAAAATCACCACAGATCCTGACAGACTCATTCCTCTTGGCTACTGACACCACCAGCACTGATCATGAGCTCCACTCAACCATGGAATGAATACTTTCAGCCTGCATGGGAGCCAGCTCAGTGGCTACTTTTCACAGGTGGTATGAGGAGCTGGACGGGCTTGGTAAAACTTGGCTATGACATTTTTATTTAACACTATTTTACCCTTGATAGGTTTGAGGTTTCCAATGCCATCCTTGAACACTGCTGTGGCATCATCCAGTACCTTTCTCAATTTGCTTTCAGTTGACTACTTCAGGGGCTGTGGAATGCAATTTATGGATGGATCTCCAATCAAGTTGCATTGGTCTCAGCGAATCACAGCCCCACAGTGCTGACCCTCCTATTTTTACACATGCAAGCCCTAAATAACTTGTTGCTTTTCGCATTTCACTGTTATGAATGTCATTCCCATAGGAGTTACTTTACTCCAGTGTAAATTCTTAGTTGGTTACCTGCAGGCTTCAGTTCAGTATACTTGAAATGTCATTGAAACTGATTTTGTGGAGTGACTGAAACAAGTGTCCAATTCCAGTTTCATTAATTTGCTCTTCACTTCTAGTCCATTTCATATTGCTTGTGTCTTTCACATTGGAAATCTCAAGGCTACCAAGTGCTGTGCCACTCTCATCAGATTTTTCAACAACAGCATGCAGATAGGTGCTCTTTTTGAAACTGCAACTTGACTTTCTGTCTTTTTCTCTTCCTTGTGTAGTCCATTTATTTTGGCCTACCTGAGATGCTCTTTGAATGTGTCGTACTTTGTTGCATTTTCTGCAAGTTTCACCTTTAAATCTGCATTGGCCTGGTATATGAGAACCCCTGCCACATTGGTAACACACATTATTCAGCCAAGAAGGTTTCTGTTTCGGCATTGCAATTTTGTTCATGCTCACTTAAATTGAATTGACTTTATTACTTACATCCTTTATATACTGAGGAGTAAAAATCTTTATGTTACATCTCCGTTCAAATATGCAATGTGCCATTATAGTAATTTATGATAAATATTATGTACAACAGGATAGTCAATATAACATAGAAATGAATTTGTATTAGCGTGAATTAATCAGTCTGATGGCCTGGTGGACGAAGCTGTTCCGGAACCTGTTGGTCCTGGCTTTTATGCTGTGGAACCGTTTCCTGGATGCTAGCAGCTGGAACAGTTTGTGGTTGGGGCGATTCGAGTCCCTGTAATCCTTCGGGCCCTTTTTATGCAACTCACTTTGTAAATGTCCTGAAAAGTGGGAAGTTCACATCTACAGATGCATTGGGCTGTCCACACCATCCACACCACTCTCTACAGAGTCCTGCGATTGAGGGAAGTACAGTTCCCATACCAGGCAGTGATGCAGCCAGTCAGGATGCTTTCAGTTGTGACCCTATAGAAAGTTCTTAGAATTTGGAGGGCTATACCAAACTTCCTCAACCATCTGAGGTGAAAGAGGCGCTATTGTGCTGGTGTGTACAGACCATGTGAAATCCTCGGTGATGTTTATGCCAAGGAGCTTAAAGCTGTTCACTCTCTCAAACCCAGATTAACTGATGTCTATAGGGGTTAGCCTGTTTCTATTCCTCCTGTAGTCCACAACCAGCTCCTTTGTTTTTGTGGAGAAGTTGTTTTCTTGACTCCACTGTGTCAGGGTGATGACTTCCTCTTTGTAGGCTGTCTCATTATTATTTGAGATTAGGCCAATCAGTGTAGTGTCTTCAGCAAATTTAATTTGCAGATTGGAGCTGTGGGTGGCGGCACAGTTATGGGTATACAGAGAGTAAAGAAGGAGACTTTGTTCCTTTCATTATATTGAGCAACGTACATTCAGACTGCTCTATTGTAAATTTGAGATATTTTTACTATAACTATAAGACCATAAAGGAGCAGAAGTAGGCCATTCGGCCCATCAAGTCTGCTCCACCATTCATTCATGGGCTGTTCCAATTCTTCCAGTCATCCCCACTCCCCTGCCTTCTCCCCATTCCCTTTTATGCCCTGGCTAATCAAGAACCTATCTATCTCTGCCTTAAATGCACCCAATGACGGCCTACACAGCTGCTCATGGCAACAAATTCCACAGATTTACCACTCTCTGACTAAAGTAATTTCTCAGCATGTCTGTTCTAACTGGACATCCTTCAATCCTGGAGTCATGCCCTCTTGTTCTAGACTCCCCTACCATGGCAAATAACTTTGCCATATCTAATCTTTCAGGCCTTTTAACATTTGGAACGTTTCTATGAGACCCCACCCCCCCATACTTCTGAACTCCAGGGAATACAGTCTAAGAGCTGCCAGATGTTCCTCATACAGTGACCCTTTCATTCTTGGAATGATTCCTGTGAATCTTCTCTGAACCCTCTCAAATGTCAGTATATCCTTTCTAAAATAAGGAGCCCAAAACTGCACACAATACTCCGTGTGGTTTCACGAGTGCCTGTAGAGCCTCTGCATCATGTCTCTGCTCTTATATTCTATACCTCTAGAAATGAATGCCAACATTGCATTCACCTTCTTCACCACCAACTCAACCTGGAGGTTAACCTTTAGGGTATCCTGCACAAGGACTCCCAAGTCTCTTTGTATCTCTGCACTTTGAACTCTTTCCCCATCTAAATAATAGTCTGCTCGTTTATTTCTTCCACAAAGCTGTGGAGGCCCAATCATTTATGGTTTTTAAGGAGGAGATTGACAGGTATCTGATTAGTCAGGGTATCAAGGGATATGGGAAAAAAGCCAGAAATTTGAACTAGACGGGAGAATAGTTTAGATCATGGTGGAGTGGCGGAGCAGACTTAATGGGCCGAATGGCCCACTTCTGCTCTTTTGCCTTGTGATCTTGTGAAAGTGCATGATCATATACTTTCCAACGTTGTATTTCATTTGCCACTTTTTTGCCATTCCCCTAAACTACCTAAATCTCTCTGCAGGTTCACTGTTTCTTCAACATTACCCGCTCCTCCACCTATCTTTGTATCATCGCCAAATTTAGCCACAAATCCATTAATCCCATAGTCCAAATCATTGAAATACATGATTAAAAGCAGTGGTACCAACACCGACCCCTTTAGAACTCCACTGGTAACTGGCAGCCAGCCAGAATAGGATCCCTTTATTCCCAATTTCTGCTTTCTGCTGATCAGACAATGTTCCACCCATGCTAGTAACTTCCCTGTAATTCCACAAGCTCCTATTCTGCTAAGCAGCCTCATGTGTGGCATCTAAACAAAGGCCTTCTGAAAATCCAAGTACACCACACCTACTGCATCTCCTTTGTCTACCCTGCTTGTAATTTCCTCAAAGAATTGCAGTAGGTTTGTCAGGCAGGATTTTCCTTTCAGGAAACCTTTGGCCTAGCTTGTCACGTGCCTCCAGGTATTCCATAATCTCATCCCTAACAATCAATTCCAACAACTTCCCAGCCACTGATGTCAGGCTAACAGGGCTGTACTTTCCTTTCTGCTGCTTCCCTTCCTTCATCCAGTACAATTCCAGAATTTATCAATTCTTGAAAGATCATTGTTAATGCCTCCACAATCTCTCCAGCTACTTCCTTCAGAACCTGAGGGTGCATTCCATCAGGTCCAGGAGATTTTTCCACCCTCAGACCATTGAGCTTCCTGAGCACCTTCACAGTCATTATTTTCACAGCACAAACTTCACTTCCCTGAAACTCTTGAATGTCCAGTATACTATAGGTGTCTTTCACTGTGAAGATTGTTGCAAAATATGCATTCAGTTCCTCTACATCTCTGTGTCTCTCATTACTATATCTCCAGTGTCATTTTCTATTGGTTCTCTATCTACCCTCAACTCTCTTTTACCCTTTAGATACTTAAAAAAGCTTTCAGTATCTTCTTTGATATTAATCACCAGCTTCCTTTCATAATTCACCTTTTCCTTCCTAATCACTTTCTTAATTTTCTTCTGCAAGATTTTAACTCTTCCCAGTCCTCTATCTTCCCGCTAGTTTTGGCTTCCTTGTATGCTCTCTCTTTTGTTTTTACTTTGGCTCTGACTTCACCTGTCAGCCACAGTAGTGTCCTTTTTCCATTTGAAAATTTCTTCTTATTTGTAATATACCTGTCTTGCACTTCCCTCATTTTTCACAGTAACATCCAGCCATTGCTGCTCTGCTGTCCTTCCTGCAATTGTCCATTTCCAATCAACTTTGGCCAGTTCCCCTCTCATGCCATTGTAATTTCCTTTATTCCACTGAAATGCCGGCACATTGGATTTTATTTTTATCCTTTTTCAAATTTCAAAGTGAACTCAATCATATTGTGATCACTGTTCCCTAAGGTTTCCTTAATCTTAAGCTCTCTTGTCACCTCCAGATCATTGCACAACACCCAATCCAGCACAGCCGATCCCCGAGTGGGCTCAACAACAAGCTGCTCTAAAAAGCCATCCCTTAGACATTCTACAAATTCTCTCTCCTGAGGTCCAGTACTGACCTGGTTATCCAAATCCACTTTCATGCTAAAATCCCCAACTATTATCATGACATTGCCTTTCTGTGATGCCTTTTCTATCTCCTGCTGTAATTTGTAATACACATCCCGGCTGCTGTTTGGAGGCCTGTATACAACTGATATTAGGGTCCTTTTACCCTTGCCATTTCTTAACTCAACTGCTAGAGACTCCACCTTCCGATCCTATCTCATCCCTTTCTAATGATTTAATATTATTTCTTATACACAGGGCCACACCACCCCCTCTGCCTACTAACCTATCTTTACAATACAATGTATATCCTTGGACGTTCAGCTCCCAATGGCAGCCGTCCTTTAGCCAAGTTTCAGAGATGGCCACAACATCACACTTGCCAATCTGCAGCTGAATTTCAAGATCATCCATTTTATTTCTTATGCTGTGTGCATTCAAATATTACACTTTCAGTTCAGTATTTGTTGCTTTCTCTTTGAACTGCACCATCCCTCTGTTGCCCTGTAACTCATCCCACTGGCTGTGATTATGCCTCATCTCCTGCCTGTCCTTTCTATCATCTCTGTTGCATGCTGTTTTCCCCTTCCTCAGCCCTATCACTCCAGTTCCCATCACCCTGTCAAATTAGTTTAAACCCCCCCTAACAGCTCTACTAAACCTGCCTGCTGGGATGTTGGACCCCTTTGGGCTCAGGTGTAACCCGTCCTTTTCGTACAGGTTGTACTTCCCCCAGAAGAGGCCCCAGTGATCCAGAACCCGAAGCCCTGCCCCCTACATCAGTCTCTCAGCCTCGCATTATTATGCCTGATCATGCTATTCTTGTGCTTGTTAGCACGGGGCATAGGCAGCAATCCTGAGATTACTGCCCTGAAGGTCCTGCTTTTCAGCTTCCTGCCCAACTTCCTGAATTCTCTCTTTAGGATCTCCTCCCTTTTTCTACCTATGTCATTGGTACCAACATGTACCAGGACTTCTGGCTGTTCACCCTGTCCCCTCAGAATACTCTGCACTCGATCTGAGACATCCTGTATCCTGACGCTTGAGAGGCATCACACCATGCCGATATCTCTATCAGGCTGACAGAACCTCCTGTCTGTTCCCCTCACTATGGAATCCCCTGTGACTACTGCATTCCTCATCTCCTTCTTTCCCTTCTGTACCACGGAACCAGGCTCAGTGCCAGAGATCCGATCACCGTGGTCGTCTTCTGTCTGTTCACCCCCTCCCCAACAGCATCCAAAACAAGATAACAATTACTGATAGGGATGGCTACAGGGGAGCTCTCTACTATCTGAGCTCTTCCCTTCCCTTCCCTGACCGTCACCCACTTATCTAACCCCTGCAGCCTCGGGGTGACCAACTCCCTATAGCTCCTATCCATCTCCTGCTCACTTTCCCTAATAAGCCGCAGCTCCAGTTCCCTAACACAGTCTCTCAGGAGCTGCATCTTGGTGCACCTGGTGCAGATGTGGCCTTTAGGGAGACTGAAAGATTCCCAGGATGCCCAGATCTGACATCCAGAGCAAAGTACTAACCCTACAGACATGCTCTCTGTATGTCTGAGAGAGCATTTCCATATGCAAATGAGGAAACTGCTGTGTCACTGATAGATTGACAATATTGTTATATTCCTGGACGATGATATAGCATTGCTAGACAATGGGGACTGTGGATGAACTGCAGAACATAAAAGATCTGGGATGTGTTCCCAGGAAACATCTATGCTTCTGAAAGCATTGATATATAATGTTCAGATCAAAGGCCAAAGGCTAGAACTTCTTTTGTATGGCAAAAAAACTTTGCTTTATCAAGTAGCATACGTTCATAAATTGGATCTGTGCTCTCCTCGTGTGTCTTGTTTACATGCAAAGAAGTGTATCCAGTGGCTGGGAATGCACATGGAAACAAGCCTCAATTGGAGAGCTGAGGTCTGCCTCTTAGTCAGCAAGAGACCAACCCGATTTGACCTGTAGTTGGCAAATTTATAGTGTTATTCATTTGACAGGTAAACCCTCATGAATTTAACTGGGGATTTACTTGCACTACATCTGTTATCATACTCTCCCACCCGTCACCAATATCACTTTTGCCTGAATTATCCCTCCTATCCATGACTAAGTTTGGATCCTGGCCTTTTCACATTCCTCAAAACTTGACCCTAACTGATAATATGGACCACACTACCTGAGTACATATCTAGCTCTGATCTTTCTTCCCTCAATTCCGTTTCTTCTAATATTGACCCATCCTTCAAAGGATCTTCTAATGTTGCCCTTGGTATCCACCGCTCCTCTCTCTATTGACCATTGAGTTACATTCACATACGCTCTTCTCTCCCGGTATTCTCAGCATGTCCTATACCCAATGAACTATCAAATAATACTGCAATAGACATCACACAATATTGGTGTGTTCTGGCCTCTGCTAGGTGGCCTCATTCTTTAGTGATGAGGGAAACAATGTGCTCTCTGGTCGCTGTTCAATAATGTCATAATGTAGATGACCCCGTGACTACTTCCAAAAGAATGTGTGCTGTGCATAAAGGATTGCATTTGCATTAAAACTTTTGATTTCCTTTATGTACAAAACTGTGCTCCACAGAAGGAAATTTAGCTGAAAAAAAATTAGGACTTCTCGGACAGAATTGTAAATCAAAAGCGCAGGGGCAGCATTAAGGGAAGGGTAAAGGGCAGATGGAAACAAACCGAGAGAGCGGAGTTGAAGGGTGAAATATGTGGTTAGTAGGGGGAAGCGAGGTGAAAGTGGGTGATGGAGGGGTGGGGAGATTATGGGAAAGGAGGTATGAATGGAAGGACTGACAGTGGGTTGGAAGGAGAGGTGGAAGCACAGGGCTACCTGAAGCTGAAAAATTCGATGTTCATACCATCGGGTTGTGGACTGTATCGAAGCAGAAAATGAGATGTTGTTTTGGTTTCCTTTTAGTCTCAGCCCTCAATGGAAAATGTCAAGGACTGATGGAAAAACAAACTCCTTCATGATGTATATCTGTTTTAATTAACTTGTGTTTATCACCATAGTTTTTGATTCCGTGGCCACAGAGTGTATATGCGCAGCATTAGGGCTAGAAGCTAACATTTGGCTCCTAGTTTCCATTTAGCCGTACCTGGGGCCTGTTTGCCCTTTAAGTCCCCTTTCAAGATTGATTTCCTAGAGGGCAGTAAATATTCAAACTTTTATCTTCAAAGAGTGAAAGATGTTGCAATGAATAACCAAGAGGATTCCAAACCTTAGAGGTAAAGCTCAAATGATTAGAACAACATCTGCAGAAACCAGTAACACATGACGTTGAATCTAATCCTGACATTGGCACTGTGTCAACTGCTGTTCAAGAGACATAGACCAGCAGTGAGTCGAGATAAGAGATTTCCTCAGTTCTAGGAACAAGTGTGCCATCAGAGACAAAGATGCAGCTGAGAATGTCAAATCAACTTCTGAGACCAGTCAGCAGGCTGAATCTGTAATGACTGTGAAAATGTGTTTACACATGGCTTGTTCAAAGTGGAAAAGTAAAGTGGTGTAATTACATACTGAATTATGGTGGTCACAGGACATGGTGACGTTATCAGATACCCTATTAAGATGTGACAACTACCTGTAGTAATTTCATTGTTGATCCTGCTTGTTCCAGAGTAACTTTTCTCCGTTCCTGCTTATCAAGAACCAATCTGCTTCTGCTTAAAAGTATTCAAAATCGCCACTGGCATTTGAGGAAAATCATTTCAAAATTTCCAAGATAAGTAAGTTTCCTTCAGCTCTGTCTTAATTGGGTGATCCATTAGGACAGTGAATGGTAGTTCGAGATTTTCGCAAAAGTGAAAATATCCTCTACACTCCCACTGTGTCAAAACTTCTCATGACTTCATGTTTCAATTAAATGCCTTCTCAGTCAACTAAACATAAAGAATGCAGGATAATTTTATGTTTCAGCCAATTAAATCTTCTCTGAACTGCTTTTACATCCTGCTTAAACAGGAAAATCAGAAATGGACACAACGTTCCACACGTGGACTCAGCAAAGTCGACCATCCATAACCTTTCTATTCAGTTTCTATCACAATATATGGTGACAATCGCTTTGCACATTCTGATGAAGGGTCTTTAACCAGAAAAATTAATTCTGTATCTCTTTCCACAGATGCTGCCTGACCTGCTGAGTGTTATCAATATTTTCTATTTTTATTTCTGATTTCCTGCATAAACAATACTTTGATTTTCAATGATAATAGTTTGTTGGCTTTCCAGTATCTTGCATTTGCATGCTATCTTTTAGGGAATCATTCACAAGAGACACCAAGATCCCTCTGCATCTCAGATCTCCACAGTCTCTCATATAGATAATGTTTCTTTTTAATCTTCCCTACCAACATAGACAATCTGTACAATTTTCCAGATCTTTGTTCAGTTATGTAACTCATCTATATCTCTTCAGAAACTCCTGTGTCTCTCTCACAGCTAATTTTTCTGCATCTATATCTCAGTAGATTTAGTGACTATACCTTCAAATATTTTATCAAGTTATTTTCATAAATTGTAGAAAGTTTTGCTTCCAGCATCAGTCGCTGTAACACACCATTTGTTATACCTCTGCCAGTCAAAGAAAGATACTCATTTGTGCCATTATAGAGTCATAGAATCATAGAGCTAAACATCATGGAATCATGTCCTTCGATCCAACTTGTCCAAGATGTCTATCTGAGCTAGTCTCATGTACCTGCATTTGGTCCATATCCGGAAACCTCTTCTATCCATGTACCTGTTTAAATGTCTTTTGAACTTTGTATTTGTTCCTGTCTCCACAGCTTCCTCTAAAGCTCGTTTCATATACCCATCAACCTCTAAGTGAAAAAGATTCCCCTCAGGCCCCTTTTATATTTTTCCTATCTCCTTATGTCTCACCTTAAATCTTTTAAGGTTAGACTGATCTACCCTAGGAAAAGGACTGTGAACTCATCTATCATAATGTTATAGACCACTATATAAAGTCACCCCTCAGACTCCTATGCTCCAGGGAATCTCCATTCTCCCTTTCCGGATAGCCACCCAATCTTCTATCTAAGCCAAAATGGTACCTTCCATATCATGCACAATGATTTTGTGCAATACTATTGATGCAGCACCTAATCAAATGTTTTCTATAAATTTATTTGTTCACATTTTTGCACACCATATGATACTTCTTCAAAGAACTCCAATGAGTGAGTCAAGCATAATTTTCCTTTCCAAAAACTATGTTGACGTTCCTTTCCCTGATTACCTTGATATTTAAGGTTCCTCCTATGACATGTTTAGTAATAGTTTCTAATGTTTTCTCTATGACTGATGTTAAGCTCACTATTAATGTAGCTTTGCATGTGTTTAAGGTCCACCTATGGATTTCATGTCGATCTTATGTAATTATTTTAGTCAGAGTTTAAAGGAGACAGGATCCAAATCTTTGTAATAATGATATAGGTAGCTAACTTTAAGAACATTAATATTTCATTTACTTTGTACAATCCATACATAAATCAGATGCATTTATCCACAAAGCATGGTGTTCAGAGTTAGTTATCAGAAGACTAAAAGTAGAAAAAGTGAATTTGGGTTAATTAAAAAGAAACGGGTTGAATACCAGTTTAAGAACAAGGTTAAGCATTTCAACAAAATGTAAAAACCTTATTTTTGATTTTTTATTTTATTTTGCACTTAGGTTAATATTATTCACAGATGTTGTTAGATCTTCTCTGACAAGGGCCTTTGTTAACAAGACAGGGGATTTACTTCCAGCCACGTGTAATGACATTTTCTCAACTCAAAAGACACAGGGGTGCCTGAGAAGACAGTGGGAATGTGCCAATGAAGTAGCTCTGATTGTAATGATCAGCAGAGCTGGCTTGAGGGGCCGAAAAATCTGCTCTTCTTTCTATTTTTCTACATTTTCTGTTTTGTAAATTGCCACTGATTGATACTGTTGGGTGGAATAAATCACCCTTACGTTATAAACATGAGAAAATCTGCAGATGCTGGAAAACCAAAGCAACACACACACACACACACACACACACACACACAAAATGCAGGAGGAACTCAGCAGACCAGGCAGCATCTATGGACATATGAGCAAACAGTTGACATTTCAGGCCAGATCCCTTCTTCAGGATCAGTCCTGAAGCAGGGTCTTGTCCCGAAATATCGACTGTTTACTCTTTTCCATAGATGCTGCCTGGCCTGCTGAGTTCCTCCAGCACTTTGGGTGGGTTGCTGACTCTTATGTTGTTCTGTTCCTGTGGTGAAGCTGCTCTTCAAGATAGAACTGTACAGTTAAACTGGTAAAAGTCAAATCTTATGACTGGAAGCCCAAATTATATTAGTGCTTGATAACAAGATAGACTGACAAGGCAACTTGTTGATATTTCTGGCACATTTTACCCTTACAACTCATAAAGAGGCTTGGAATAAAACTGCTAATACTTTTGGTAAAGTCTGCAAAGGCCTTCTTTATTAACGATGTAGTAATATGAAAGTCGTGGGATAGTTCTTTTGAAGCTCAATGCACTCCGCCTTGCTAATGCAGAAGGGAAAATTGAAGTAGATTTTCAATTAGGTTTCAATTTACTGATCAAGTAAACCTATTGTCATAAAACACACCCATCTGAATCTGCTATTGTAGTTCATTTATAGTAAATTATAATCATCACTTTGGTTATTTCCAGTTATTAAAAATGCATTATTCCAATTATAATGCCATAAAACTTTAGAATGTGTCTAAGTAATGATTACTCGTTATGGTTAATTGTCTTTTACCAGTTGCCAAAGCAAATGTAGTGGTAAGTCCCAAAGATAACTCAATAATCTTACTACTCTTGGTATTTTAATTGCTGAACAACGTGGTTGTCCAAATGAAGGGCCTAACTCTCTCAATAGCCACTGGTGCACCTTATAATATTATAATTACAGCTTGTTTAATTATAGGTTTGATCTTTTGTGCTGTATGAATACCTTTAATAAAATGTAATCCCTTGCACACACATCAGAGAAAATGGAATAAATGAAACAATAAAAGAATATTCTTTGTTAAGCTCTGAAATTTCAAAGGTATTTACAGATTAGCAAGCATTTTTTAAAGCTTTAAAATTATTGGAATATATGAAATTTAGCCAGGAAAACATGTACAATTCTGACAGTCAGCAATATTCTCATGATCAGTTAACATAAGTATAGTTTTAATGACTGAGCTATTTCCTTGCTTATTGCACATTTACTCCAGGATTTCTGGCACGGCACAATGAAAAAGCAGGTTCTCATTGATACTGCAATTTATATTAATTTAGTTCTGTATAAATTTGTGTTTGTCATGATTGAAACATACTGTTCTGCTGCTGCAAAACCCATTTTTCATGATACTTATACTCTGTGTAGAAAATCTGCAGATGCTGGAAATCCAGAGCAACACACACAAAATGCAGGAGGAACTCAGCAGGCCAGGCAGCATCTATGGAAAAAAGACCTGCTAAAAGGTCTTGTCCCGAGATGTCGACTGTTTCCTCTTTTTCATAGATGTTGTCTGGCCAGCTGAGTTCCTCCAGCATTTTGTGTGTCTCTGTGTATGTATACCTTTCACAATAACTTGACCTTGAACTTAGCCTGTTAAAATTCAAAACAGCAACATATTTTAAACATATGTGTGCATAAACTTGTCAAAATACCTGAACATTGAACACTGCTTTAGGAGTGCCCAATTATTTCATCATTTCCCACATTATAATGCAACTGAAACAAAAACAGAATGAAAAGTTATTCATTTGTACAAGGCATTGGTAAGGCCAAATTTGGAATATTGTGTACAGTTCTGGTCACTGAATTATAGGAAAGATATCAATAAATTAGAGAGAGTGCAGAGACGATTTATTAGGATGTTACCTGGGTTTCAGCACTTAAGTTACAGAGAAAGGTTGAACAAGTTAGGTCTCTATTCATTGGAGCGTAGAAGATTGAGGGGGGATTTGATCGAGGTATTTAAAATTTTGAGAGGGATAGATAGAGTTGACGTGAATAGGCTGTTTCCATTGAGAGTAGAGGAGATTCAAATGAGAGGACACGATTTGAGAGTTAGGGGGCAAAAGTTTAAGGGAAACACGAGGGGGTATTTCTTTACTCAGAGAGTGATAGCTGTGTGGAATGAGCTTCCTGTAGAAGTAGTAGAGGCCAGTTCAGTTGTGTCATTTAAGGTAAAATTGGATAGGTATATGGACAGGAAAGGAGTGGAGGGTTATGGGCTGAGTGCGGGTAGGTGGGACTAGGTGAGATTAAGAGTACGGCCTGGACTAGGAGGGCCAAGATGGCCTGTTTCTGTGCTGTGATTGTTCTATGGTTATATGGTTATTTACAAAAAAATCCAAACTTGATGGGTTTCTGGTGACGTCATTGTTGAGAATGGCAGCTTAAGTCACTAGCTCCTCCGGAAAAACGCGTATTAAGCCCTGTTAGCCCATCAAATATAGTATTTTTCGAAAAATATTTGAACTGAAAAGAGGGTCAAGAATGGGGGAAAAGAATGAAAATAAAAAAAGTGACATTGCGGAGCCTGCGGCCAAGAGGAGTGCAGCGAACGTCTCTCCTACCCGACCGCATGCTTGCGGGGTGGACACTGGCCTCACTCAGGCAAAGTGGCGAATATGATCAAAATTTTGAAAGAGATAAGGGAGTTCCAGAAAGATATAAAGCAGCAGCTACATGATATTAAGTCAGAGTTCGCCAACGTCAATCAAAAAATAGCAGTGGCAGAGACTCGAATTGAGAAGGTGGAAGATCGCATTCAAAACGGAATGGATACTGAGTAATATGATAAAAGTATTACATCACCAAGAAGGTAACCTATTTGTCCTGGAGGGAAGATCATGGTGGAAAAATATCAGAATCTACAACGTTCCCGAAGGAGCGGAGGGCTCGACTATGACGGAGTTTGTCGGAAAGTTGCTGCGGGATGCAATGGAGCTTCCCTTGACTATGGAGCTGGAAATCGGGAGAGCGCATCGCATGATCATCCCGAAGCCTACCCGAGATATAGCAGATAAGCCACGCTCAATAATAATTAAATTCCTTCGGTACAGTACCAAGGTGGAGATTCTACGAAGGGCCTGGGGTAAGAAGAGGGTGTTTTTAGATGATAAATTAATATATTTTGACCAAGATTACCCCCCCCACGGTCCTGCAGAAACATAAAGAATACTCTGAAGTAAAGCAAGTACTAAAGCAAGAAAGGATTAGATTTCAAACTCCATACTCTGCTAAACTTCGAGTGATTTATGAAGACGGGACGTGGTTGTACCAGACAGTGGAAGAGGCGACTACAGATATGAAGGCCAGAGGGTTGCCCATCAGCACGACCAAAACGAAGGAAAGCCTGACTGAGGAATTATCCCGCTCCGCTTGGGAAATAGTGCGAGAATCGAGAAGGCAGGAGACAGGAGGAGGCTGAGAGAAATATATCAGGAAGAGACCGGGAGTTTTCCAAAGACAGTCCTCACCCCCTCCAGAAGAGCCATAAGTTTTGGCTAACTTTAAAAATGTTGAGAAGCTAAATGGAAGCAAAAGTAGACAGTGATATATGTATCTCGAGAAATACTTATAATGTAGATTTTATATTACTTAGTTATTATTCTTTATTCACTCACTTATTCCTTTTTCCCCAATCAAAATGAGAATATATATATATATATACATATATATGTGTATATATATGTGTGTGTATGTGTGTGTGTGTATAGGAATACACAGGGAAATCTTTTCTGTGTAATGGATTTGTTCACTGACTTTTATGAATACCGCAATGGGGGCCCTCAACTCACAAGTAGGAGGGGTTATCCCCCACAGCTAGACATTTCCTCTAGCTCAACGCAGGGTCATCTACTAGAGACATCAGCCTTGGAATCACACGATCATTGCAATTTTTGTTATTATTTGCGTTTCTTGGTTCTTATTTGTTCAGGGAGTAGATCGATTAAGTTTTATTCTGCTAATTTCAATGATACATTGACAGATAAATACAGATGGCTAAGGACAAGGTAAAATTAATTTCTTTTAATGTCAATGGGCTATTAAATCCAATCAAACGTAGTAGAATTTTATCCAAAATTAAAAAAGAACAAGCCCATGCAGTATATTTACAGGAAACTCACTTAAGTGATAATGAGCACAAAAAACTAAAGAGAATGGGCTTCACTAATCTGTTTTTCTCATATAAATCAGGACATAGGAGGGGAGTTGCTATTCTTATCTCAAGTAAGCTAAATTTTGAAGAAGTATTCAAAATGGGAGATAAAGAGGGCAGACATATTCTGGTAAAGGGGAATATAGACAGAAATTCAGTTACTCTATTGAATATATATGCACCCCTGGGAAGTGATATTGGTTTCTTTCAGAAAATTACTGATATTATGGTAGTAGAAACTGGTCTCCTGATATGTGGAGGAGACTTAAATTTACAATTACAAACAAATTTAGACTCTTTAAATAGAAAAACCTATGAAACAAAATCCTTACATAAGAAAGATAAAACACTTTTTGAAGATGTTGGTTTGATTGATATATGGAGGGGCCTTTTCCCCGACAGAAGGGATTACACTCATTATTCTGCTTCCCATCCTGTATATACAAGAATAGACTATTTCATAACATTTTGAAAAGAGAAAGACAAAATAAACACCTGTGGAATTGGGACAATAGGTGTAAGTGACCATGCACCTATATACTTATCTGTTGATTTTGACCTACAACCAAAGAACACTATTTGGAAACTAAATTCAAGTCTATTCAATGATCCGTACTTTAAGGAACAAATTAAAAAAAATAAATTGGTCTCTACTTAGAATTTAATGATAATGGCGAGGTTTCACCTCCCATTTTTTGGGATACTTTAAAGGCTGTCTTAAGAGGGAAAATTATAGCGATATCTTCATATAAGAAAAAAAATAAGGAATAAAACATTAGTGGAATTACAAAATAGGCTGAAGGAACTAGAGAAAAAGCACAAGTTGAATTTGGCACAGGATACATTAGGGGAAATTTAAAGAATTAGGAATGAAATTAATAGTTTGGCTACGCAAGAAATCAGGAAAAATTTAATGTTTCTGAAACAGAGACGTTATGAAAGTGGATCAAAATCTATGAAAATACTGGCATGGAATCTGAAAAAAAAGATAGCAGAAAATACAATTCATAGAATTAGGGACCCAAGAACGAAAATGATAAAAAAAATAAGCTAAGTGAAATTCAAGAAGCTTTTGAAGTATTTTACAAAACTCTATATTCCAAAGTTCCAGAGGGAAGCATAACCCAAATTGACACCTTCTTGAATTCTCTAGAGTTACCCACTTTAAGCAAAGAATAAAATAGAAGGATGACTGCTGACATAACTGAAGTTGAATTAAAAGCTGCAAGTAGTAGGCTTAAATTAAGCAAGTCACCAGGATCAGATGGGTATATGGCAGAGTGGTACAAAGAATTTAAAAATGAGTTAATTCCTGTTTTACTCCCCACACTGAACTGGGCTCTAAAAAAGGCACAAATGCTACCAATTGGAAGGAAGCGATAATCTCAGCTATACCGAAAGAAGGCAAGGATAAAATGGAATGCGGGTCATTTAGACCAATATCCGTTCTTAATGTAGATTATAGATTATTTACCTCCATCATGGCCAAACGATTAGAGGAGCTTCTACCTATACTGATACGTAATGATCAGACAGGTTTTATACAACAACGCCAGACTCAAGACAATATACAAAGGACACTTCACATTATGGATTATATACACAAAAAAAAATCGAAGCAAAAGTGATAAGAGTGGACGCTGAAAAGGCATTTGATTCGGTTAATTGGAATTTTCTTTACAGAGTTTTACATAGATTTGGTTTCCAAGACACAATTATTAAAACTATACAGACACTATATGACAACCCTACTGCTAGGATTAAAATCAATGGATACTTATCAAATAGTCTTACCCTAGAAAGGAGCACAAGACAGAGTTATGCATGGTCACCACTACTCTTCGCATTATGTCTGGATCCATTAGCTCAATACATCAGACAAAATGAAGGTATCATGGGAATTACTATTAAAGGAACAATGCATAAATTGGCTTGTTATGCGGATGACATTTTGATCTATCTAGGGCAACCAACATACTCTTTACCTAAATTGATGCAATCCTTTGAACAATATGGTCAATTATCAGGATACAAGATCAACATAGATAAAACCCAATTACTCTCATATTACTATAGCCCACCAAGAGAAATTGAAAGTAGATATCCCTGGGCATGGCATACAAAGTCTTTCAAATATTTGGACATCATCATGTCAAAAGTTTTGGCAAAATTATCAGAATGTAATTATCAGCCTTTATATAAAAAAAGTAAGGAAGATATGGCAAGATGGAACCTGATTCCTTTTTTCAGTCTCAGTTCAAGGATTGAGTTTATTAAAATAAATACACTGCCCAGACTGTTATATCTCTTTCAGACCCTACCAATAGAGGTTAATCAAAATCAATTCAATGAATGGAACAAGATGTTATCAAGGTATATTTGGCAGGGTAAAAGGCCTAGAGTTTGTCTCAAAACTTTGCAATTAGCAAAGGAAAAGGGGGCATGGGGGCCTACCTTCTCTTAGAGATTATTATTTTGCAGCACAGTTGAGAGCTGTGATATTTTGGTGCAACCCATCATATGACACTCAATGGAAAAACATTGAGGAGCGGATTCTTCCCATTCCCATACAAGCAATTTTGGCTGATAACAACCTGTAAAGGAACATAAATACTATTGATAACCCATGGGTGAAATAGACTCTTAAAATATGGAAAACTACTATAAAAGAATATGATCTAGAGGGAGATATTGCAATTCTTAAATGGTGTGCATATGACTCAGATTTTACACTAAATAAATTGGATGCTAGATTTAAGGACTGGACAGCTAAAGGACTAACAGTTCTTTGCAACATAATGAAAGAAGAAACACTGTTCAGTTTTGAAATGCTTAAAGAGAAAGACTTATTAGAAAAACAAGATTTTTATCGGTATTTACAGATGCGACAACAAGTTAATAAGACGTTTAAGAATGTAACCAAGGCAAGTACATGCTTGATAGAGCTATTTAGAAAAGCATATAATTCAGATAACGGTAGTAGAATAATTTCAAGCATGTCAAATCTTAAAACACATTCGACTTCATACATTAAAACAAAATGGGAGAAGGAAGGAGGGTTAATTATATCTGAGGAAGAATGGACAATAATATGGAGGTATCAATGGAAGTGTACCAGTTCACAGAAATGGAGGGAGTTTGGATGGAAAAATTTGATAAGATATTTTATTATGCCCTCTCAGAAATCCCATTATGATAGTATCCTCCCGGTTTGCTGGAGAAATTGTGGAAATCAAAATGCAAATCATTATATTATTTGGGACTTCCCTGTTATCAAAAACTATTGGAGGGGGATACACAATGCCCTACAAGACACCTTTAAATGTGAATTACCCTTAGAAAGTAAGACAATATATTCTGGATATATACCTCAAGAATGGTTGAAAAGAGATAAATATTTAATGAATATACTGTTGGTGGCTGGTAAAAAGACTCTTACTAGGAAATGGTTATCACAGGAGAGCCCAACTTTAAATGCATGGATGGAAATTACAACGGACATTTACAAAATGGAGAAGGTAACAGCATCTATTAATCATACACTGGAACGATTTGATTCATACTGGGAAAAATAGTTTAACTACATAATGCCTCATAGGCCTGATTTTATTTTCACAAATCAATGAATATGTTGTAAAAAAAAGATCACTCCCTACTTGTACATAGTTCTTTCCTTTTGCTTGTTTTTTCTTTCCGCCCTTTTCTATAAGTGTATACCTCAGATAAATACTTTGTGGAGATTTGTGATATATATGATTATATGATATATATGTACAATGTCCGAAATACATCTCATGGAAATGTTTGTTTGATAATGAACTTCAATAAAAAATAAATTACAAAAAAAATCCAAATTTGCCTAACATCAGAACCTCTCAGCTCCTCACTGTCTCCATCCAACAAACAGGAATCATCAGCCATTTGTTTCCAATTCATCACCTGCAGCCTATTTAAACCCAGCCTTCACCACAGTCCTGGTTCACCCATCGAACCAGTCAGCCTCAAACAGTTGCTCCTAGTCTGCAGTTAACTTGTTGCCTTGTCATGTTAAGTATCCATTCTCTCTTGTCTTGTGGCTGCACGTTGCTTGTTATTTTGCAGTTTATTATTAAAGTGATCGTTTCCATTGCTCTGCTTTCAGGTCAGACCTGCTCTGCATTTCCTGACAGGATAAGTGAACCAACATTTAACCGAGCAGAGTATGTTCACCTAAACTAAGTCATCCATCGACCTGAGCACTCAATCCAGAGGTAGCAAAAAACCTCTGACCATCTGGTTGCCAGTCTCTTCCAACTCTCTATCTTGATACGACAGCATTGCAACAGTCAACTTCCTCTCTCTGAGACTGAGATTCTGCTGCCTGAACAGATTCGCAACCAAACGCCACAACTTCTTGTCCCAGCGCATCTTGCACTTCAGGCTCCAGCCATCTCTGTGCGTTACATAACGAGCCAAGATTGCCTTTGTCATTTCTCTCATGATTTGGTGAGGTCTGACCTGGGCCATCACTAACTGAGACAATAAAACCAGCATTTGCAACCAATATGAGGATTTTACCACTGAGATGCACCATGTTATTGATCATCTGGATTGTGGAAAGGGGCCAGTGGATCGGAAACTTTGCATGTGCCAAGGCTCACGCTCAGTATTGGATTACACTGTCGAATTCAGTGGAGCCCATCTGGATTGTGGAAGTGCTGCTGGCCCATTGCCATCACGGCCTTTAGGGGACATGAAAGATGAGCTGTCTAACTGGGAGATGCCCACCGACCTCGATAGCCTCATTACTTTGGCCATCTGAATTGACTAACTTCTATAGGGATGACCCTCCAGATCACCAGCCAGAACCCCAATTCAATTCTCAGGCCTCAAGACCTTCATCATCAATGCCTCCAGAACCCATGCAGTTATGAAGGGCTTCCTTAACCTCCAAAGAGCATGAGAATCAGTGGGGGAAAAACTTGAGTGACAGAGCCGCTGATCATCCACACGTCAATGCCAACTGGTCCTGGAAAATGGCACCGCAGATAGAGACTGGCAGAGGCAGCTGTTTTCTTTTATCTAGTAGGCTCCTCCTGGCCTTTTGTTCCAGCACTATAGCCCAGCTCTCGCGTTCTCTCTCTCTCTCTCTCTCTCTCTCTCTCTCTCTCTCTCTCTCTCTCTCTCTCTCTCTCTCTCTCTCTCTCTCTCTCTCTCTCTCTCTCTCCCCCTCCCTCCCTCCCTCCCTCCCCCCTTCTCCTCCACACCCCAATGGCTCTATGGACACAAGAGATTCTGGGAGATCCAGTGCAGGAGGCAACTTTCTGGACCTGATTCTGAATGTGTAGCCTGGACTCCCTGCTGAGCCTATCTCTCACTCTTTCTATATTGCAGTCATTGCCGCAAGTTCCTTGGAGTCTTTGAAAGTCTGAGTGTGCACGCAGACTGTGCACAGGAACATCGGAGAGCACTGGGAGTCTACCAGTACCTCCTTATTGAGTCACCCAAAACTCCTATCATCCTAGGTTACCCCTGTCTCTCCACCTAGAACCTGGTTATCCAGTTCTCTGCTGAGTTGGGGATCCACCTACCTGATCCTCAGCTAGCTTTACCCCGTAAATCCGTGAAGAAGTAGAAACTCTCGACTTCACTAGACTCCCACAAGAATACGACAACTTGGCTATCGCATTCAATGAAAAGGAAGCCAACACCCTGCCACTTCACAAGCCACACGACAGCCGCCTCCAGCACCAGCCCATCTTAAGGTTGTCTGTGCTCCCTCTGCCTGTCTGAGAACTAAGCCATGAATGAGTGCATCTCCAAAGTGCTACAGCATGTCTACATTCGACCATCCCTGTCCCCCGCCTGTGCAGGATTCTTCTTTGTCAAAAAGAAAGATGGGGTCTTCATCCCTGCCAGGACTACAGTGGACTCAACAAAATCACCTTCAGGAACCACTGTCCTCTCCCCTTGATGGATAGCACATTTGAAGCACTGTGCACTCAGGTCTTCACAAACTGGATCGATGGAGCATGTACAAGCTGATCGAATACTTGTCAGGAGTTGAGTGGAAGATGGTGTTCATAAAGTCCAGGGGCCACTATGAATTCATGGTCATGCCTTTCAGACTTTCCAACAGTCCGGCCATTTTCCGAGCCTTCAGCAACAATACCTACTACACAGGGATGTGTTCATCTGCCTCGATGATATTCTCATCTTTTCTAAGAACCTCAACAACCACGGCTGTCATGTCCATTCAGTTCTTCAGCACCACCTCTATATCTAACTCTCTTGCAAGTTAGAGAAATGCCAAATCCACGCCCCTTCCTGTGTTACATCCTTTCACCCCATGGACCCCGAGAGAGTGCACACTGTCATTGAATGGTGCCAACTACACACCCTCAAGCAGCTAGAGTTCTTCGTAGGGCTCCTCCTACTTTTACCACTGTTTCATCAGGAACTACAGCCAAATCACCACTTATTTCCATTTATATTTATCATTATTATTGTTGTGAGCAGAGAGACAACATCTGCCGGAAGTAAATTCCTTGTATGTGCACAGGTACTTGGCGATTAAAGTCTGATTCTGATTCTGATTCTGATCTCATCTCCCTCACCAAATCATCTACCTCACGGATAGATGCTGTCACAGACCACGCTTTCATAGAGCTCGAGACTCCTCTTCCACCACACCCATTCTCTGCCACCTGAACCCCTCTAGACCGTTTGTGGTGGGGGGGGGGTTGACGCCTCTGACGTGGGTGTTGGGGCCACCTTCTCCCTGCTAGAACCAGATAGGAAAACAACATTGTGCATTCTTGTGCAAGTTCAACTCTACACAGTGCCATAATGGAGTAGGAGACAGGGAGCTACTCACCATCCAATGGGCCTCAGAGCAATAGAGGCATTGCCTAATTGGAAAAACTCAGCCCTTCCTGACCTTGACTGGCCACCAGAACCTCATATCTATTCAATAGACCCAGAAACACAACCCATGTGAGACTCACTGGACTCTTTTTCTTTGAAAAATTCGGATTCACCATATCCTACTGATGTGGTTCCAAGGACACTAAGATGGATGCCCTTTCTGGACTGTTTGACCCAGCTGTAACAGAGTCTGACCCTCAGCCCATCATTCCATCTTCTTAAATCTTCATTCCAATCACCTGGAACATGGAGAACTAGATACACAAGGTCCTCCTGCAACAGTCTCATCAGACTGACACACCTGATGACTGCATGCATGTGCCAGCGGGCATACACTCTAAGAAACTCCAGTGAGCCCATTCCTGACCCATTTGTGGCCATCCAGGTGTACAACATCCCTGGATTTTCTGCAACCCTGGTTCTGCTGGCCCATCAGGATCGCAGATGTACACCACTATGTCACTGCCTACCCCCAGTGTATTCAGTCTGATTCCTGCAAGCAGTGGCTGTCTGGGCTCCTCAAGCCTCTGTCAGTTCCTCAACACCCATCATCCCACATCATCAGAGGTTTGAAACTTCTGCTGGGGCCACACTGCTCATGACAGTGGTGGACCGGTTCATTTCTCTTCCTAGCTGCTGAGATGGCGGACCTGGCTCTCCAACACATAATCCACCTCCCCGGCTTCCCTCGGGACTTGGTGTTGGACCAGGGCCAACAATTGGTCTCCCGCTTCTGGCAGCCCTTCTACTCACTGCTCCCTACCTCGTGAGTTTGTTTTCTGGCTATCATCCACAGACCAATGGAGAGGCAGGAAGAGCCAATCAGCAAGTGAGAAGTTTCTGTGATGCTTCACCACCTCTAACCCTTCCACAATGAAGATGTATCTGCTCTGGGCTGAGCTATCCCACAATCCTCACACATACTCTCTCATGGGTATGTTACCATGGCTACCAACCCCAATTGTTCACCACAGAGGAAGGAGTCAATGGTAGAGGTCCTGTCTGTCGGAGTCCAGGTTTTAAAATCCTAGAATGCTTGGAAAAAGGCAGGGAGGCCCATCCTAGCTGTCAACTGCACCTACTGCAACCAGGGGACTGTGTTTGGCTGTCCACCCAAGATCTGCCCCTACACACCAACCTGCAAGTGCTTGCCCCAGTTCAGTTGTCCCTTTAAAGTAACCCATCGCATCAACCTAGTCATTTAACATCTCAAGCTGCCATCAGGATGACATCTACCTTCCACGTGTCCTGCCTCAAGCTCATTGTACATAGACCACTGACTCCACCTGAGCCTGCCACCTCTGGGATCAAGGAAGGTAGGAGGTAGTCCGGTTTACACATTTTGCCAGTTGATGGATTCAAAGGTTCAATTATTGTCAAAGTATACAACTCCGAAATTCTTCTTCTCTGGGTAGCCATGAAACCAGGAAAGAAAAGGGAGGCAGCATGATCATTAACCCCCAAATCCCACCCCCATGCAAAAAAAATGATAAAGATTGGAGGAAAAACAGAATTAAAAAAACCCATAAGACTGAAAAAAGTCTATAGTCCAAGTCCACAACCAAAACACAGAAAACCTGGGCAACGTCCTCCAGGCACAGCGGCAGCCTCTCCCCTCTCTGGCAGTGTAGCAGTGCGATCCTCAATGATCAAGGGACAGGCAGCCAGTTCTCACCCTGTGCACTTACCTCAATGCTTCAATCTCCCTCTTCGCTTTAATTGTAAAACTATGGAAGCTTTATTTGGTGAAATGGAGCCGAGCATTGGATTGCGCCGTACAGCTGTCCCATAGCCTGCCTGCCTTTAGGTTCATATAGGCTGCCTCTGCCTCTCAAAACCATCTCAGAGACTGCATAGTACTGGAACACCCAAATGATCTTCAAACAGTAAATAACAGGCTCCACCATTTCAGAATCTCATCCAAGATAAAAAAAAACAAACATAAAAGATATAAAAGAAGAGAAATATATCGTTTCATGATCCATTCAGAAGATATTGACCTAATCAGCATTGTACTCAGGCACCATCTTCACTAGATTCATGTCAACATAGATGAGGTGTGCAATACCTGATCGACTGAGAAAGATTCAGCCTAGTGGAGAGATCTTGGGATTGTCATCCAGTTACATCTTGGATCCATTCCTCATTGAGAAGTTCCACCAGACTTACACAGATCATCCTGGACTGTCGGGTGCTGGCTGTAGGAAGGGGGTGTTCTGTCAGGTCTGCAAATGTAGGCTCCTCCCAGTCACCACCCAGCTAAAAGTCATTTGTTTACAACTCATCACCTGCAGCCTATTTAAACCCAGCTCTTGTTTCATTTGTTCTTGTTCATTTATATGAACCAGTCAGCCTGAACTAGTTGCTCCTAGCCTTCAGTTACCTTGTTGCCTTGTCATGTTAAGTATCCATTCTGTCTTGTTTTGTGACCTCTCATGGCTTGTTATTTTGTAGTTTATCATTAAAGTGTTTGCTCACCACTAAATCATCTCCACTGCTCTCTGTGTTTGGATCAAGCCTCCTCTACATTTCCTTAGAGAATCAATGTATGGTGTCAGTAAGTATTAGATTGGTTATTAATGAATTTCAACATGAAACACAATCAAGGATTAAACCTTGTCATATATTTGATAGATCCAAAACCAGCTTGGAAAATATGTCCTATCATCCAAGGATTAAAAAAAAGCACTGCTTCAACAATAGTTGTCCCTGAGGTTTTATACGCAGTGTGCAATGGATCTGGGCTGGGTCACTGATAGAGAGACAAAGGACAATTAGACACTTCCAAACTGAGTGATTCAACCCATGATCGACAGGTCTTTGATATATGAGACTAATTAGTCAAACAGGTTGTTGCACAATGTAGAATAATAACTGCTTTCTTCATGACCACACCCGATATACCGGACATGACTAGAATAGTACACAATATTAAACACACATTGTATTCTAAAAGAGAAAATGTCTCAACATAGCAGAGAAATAAAAATTGACAGAGAGGTGTAAACTTCTGAATATCCTTAGGGCAACTTCTTTGACTATCTAATGAAGAGAAGACACTGAAACTGCATATTGAAAATTAAATAATTTGCTCCAATATTTATCGCTATGAATATTACAAAGCAACATAGAAAATTTTAAGACCATTAGGCTCCACCTAATGACTTCATTGATTCTGAAAAGAGAAGCTTCAATAATATTTTATGCTTCAATGTCACCTCTTATACTCATTATTTATCCTTCTGGAATTTGTGTATACATGAGTTAAAGTAGTTTAATACATGTGTTCACAATCCTTAGTATTAAATAGATCCAGCTAATCTTCTCTATTCCAGATTTCTTCTTTTAGTCTGTGGGTCCCCTGCAGCAGGAAGCATGGCTACCTTTCCTCAGGTCAACTTCCACTATGAATGCTTGGTGATGCCTTTTGAACTTTCCAACAGTCCAACCATGTTCCAAGCCTTCATTAACAAGATCATCCAAGACATGCTAAAGACGGATGTGTTCATCTACCTTGACAATATCCTCATCTTCTCTAAGAATACCCAGGAGCATGGATGTCATATCTGTTCAGTCCTTCAGCATCTCCTCAAAAACCATATCTACTGGAAGTTAGAAAAATGCCAGGTACACACCCAAGTCATTTTGTTCCTGGGTTATGTCCTTTCAAGACAGGGCATAACCATGGACCCCTGGAAATTGCTCACTGTTGTTGAATGGTGCCGAGTGCACATCCTCAAACAGCTACAGTACTTTTTGGGATTCTCCAACTTCTACCACCATGTCATCAGAAACTATAAACGAATTGCTGCTCCTCTCATCCCCCTCACCATATTACTTATCTTCTAGATAACCTGGTTTGCTGCCATGGACCACACTTTCAGGGAGCTCAGGAGATGCTTCACCATGCCCAGCATTCTCCATAATCTGAACCTCGCCAGATCTTTTATGGTAGAGGTGGACGCATCTGAAGTGGTGCCAGGGTATTCTCTCCCAGTGAGTGGATGGGAAGACACCCTTGTGCCTTCTTCTCACACAGGTTCAGCCAGACACAGTGCCTTTATAGAGCAGGAGACAGGGAGCTATTTAGCATCAAGTGAGCTGTGGAGGAATGGAGATTTTGGTCTTTGGGAAACACTGAACCCTTACCGATCGGGACTGACTAGAGCCTCATATCCATACAACAGACCCAGCAACTCAACCCACACCAGGCTCACTGGGCCCTCTTTGTTGAATCAGAATCAGGTTTATTATCGTTGGCATATGACGTGAAAGTTTTTAACTCAGTAGCAGCAGTTCAATGCAATGCATAATTCTGCAGAGAAAAAAAAGTGAAAATTATAACAATAATAAAAAATAAAAAGTGAATCAATTATAGTATACATATATTGAATAGATTTTAAAAAGTACAAAACAGAAATACTGTATATTAAAAAAAAAGTGAGGTAGTGTCCAAAGATTCAATGTCCATTTAGGAATTGGATGGCAGAGGGGAAGAAGCTGTTCCTGAATCGCTGAGTGTGTGCCTTCAGGCTTCTGTACCTCCTACCTGATGGTAACAGTGAGAAAAGGACATGCCCTGGGGGCTGGAGGCCCTTAATAATGGACGCTGCCTTTTTGAGACACCTCTCCCTAAAGATGTCCTGGGTACTTTGTAGGCTCATGCCCAAGATGGAGCTGACTAGATTTACAACCTTGTGCAGCTTCTTTCAGACCTGTGCAGTAGCCCGTCCATACCAGACATTGGTGCACCCTGTCAGAATGTTCTCCATGGTACATCTATAAAAGTTTTTGAGTGTTTTTGTTGATATGCCAAATCTCTTCTAATTCCATGAAGTATAGTTACTGTCTTGCCTTCTTTATAGCTGCATCAATATGTTGGGACCAGGTTAGGTCCTCAGAGATCTTGACACCCAGGAACTTGAAACTGCTCACTCTCTCCAATTCTGATCTCTCTATGAGGATTGGTATGTGTTCCTTCATCTTACCCTTCTTGAAGTCCACAACCAGCTCTTTCATCTTACTGACGTTGAGTGCCAGGTTATTGCTGCGGCACCATTCCACTAATCGGCATATCTCACTTATGTATGCCCTCTCGTCTACCAACAATAGTTGTATCATCAATAAATTTATAGATGATATCAACTTCATCATCTTCTGCTGACCTGGCTTCAAGAAGACGAAGGCGGATGCCCTGCCAAGACAGTTTGACCCAGCTGAATTGAAGACTGACTTTTAGTCATTGTCCCGTCTTCTCAGATCCTTGTCTTGATCATCTGGGACCTTGAGAACCAGATCTACCAGGGTAACAGCCTTTGGCACCCAACCAGACTGCTCCAGACTTGGGAGCATGTCTGGCTGTTCACCCAGGATCAGACCTGTGCACGGACTCTCACAAACTCTCACCCTGGTTCATTGATCCTTTCAAGATCACCCAGAAAATTAATCTTTCCATTTACCATCTCTAGCTGTTACCATCCCTCAGGATCACACCTACCTTATGTGTGTCCTACCTCTAGCCTAACGTCTACTGATCTCTCAACCCGCCAGAACCTACAGCTCTGGAACCTAGGATAGTGGAAGGTGGTCCAGTGTCCATGGTTCACTGGTTGATGAATTCATCTCACCATGGATGTGTGTGTGCAGTACCTGGTTAACTGGGAAAGGCATGGACCAGAGGAGAGTTCTTGGGTGTTATCCAGTTATATTTTGGATCCATTGCTCATCGATGAGTTCCACAGAGCCTATCAGGATCATCCTGGGTCATCATGAGCTGGCCATAGGGAGATGGTCCTGTCAGGCCTGCTCCCATAGATCCCTACCAGCCTACACCAGCAGGCACCTCTCATTCTCCACCCAGAGACTAGGATTCACCTGCCATCATTATCAAGGACCCCCACCATCCAGGCCATGCTCTCTCCTCACTGCTGCCATCAGGAAGAAGACACAGGAGCCTTAGGACCCACACCATCAGGTTCAGGAACAGTTATTACCCCTCAGCTATCAGGCTCTTGAACCAGAGGGGATAACTTTGATCAACTTCACTTGCCCCATCACTGAACTATTCCCACAACCAATGCACTCACTTTCAGGGACTCAATATTTATTGTTTATCTATCTATCCATCTATTTATTATCTTGCTTTCTTTCTCAGTTTATATTTGTGCTGTTTGTTGTCTTTTGCACATTGGTTGTTGCCCATCCTATTGGAGGCAGTTTTTCATTGATTTTATTGTGCTTCTTGTATTTGCTGTGAATGCCTGCAAGAAAATGAATCTCAGGGTTTTATATCATGACATATATATATTTTATTAATAGATTTACTTTGAACTTTTGTCACTTGTTCCAGGCTCATCACCTGCAGCCTATTTAACCCCAGTTCGCATCCACAGTCCTTGTTCACTCATTGAATCAGTCAGCCTCATTCAGCTGCTCCTGGCTTTCACCTTGTTGCCTGAAGTGTTTAGCTTCTATTCTCTCTTGTTTTGTGGCTCTGAGTGTCTTGTTATTTTGTGGTCTACTATTAAAGTTGTCATTCATCATTAAATCATTTCTGCTTCTCTGCCTTTGGGTCAAAATTCCTCTACATTTCCTTACGCTTCCTCCCACTTCTTTTTAACATTACTCACTTGTCTCTTCCCACTCTCATTTCTACTTTGTTCACTTTCTTTACCCTTTCTGCTTCATTCCCTATTTATAACTCATCTCCTTCCCTTCTGTGATGATGGCTTGGAGTTCCCAATTTTGGTTGAATGGAATATTGAAGAATTCACTGCAGGATTCGCTTCTGGCCACCCTAGCTTAATAACAGGGGTCCATAAATAATTGTAAAATCATTTGAAAGAGTTTACTATTAGATTTCTTGAGGCTGTATCTGGAGATAAACCTTTATTTCCTGGCAAATCCACTTCATTCCTGGATGGCTGGTAAATACACGGTACTACCCCATGGAATAGAACCAGCTGGGCTTATAGATTGAAAGCTCATATTTTTGGAAGCTATAAATGATGGCTTGGGGATGAGGAAGCTGATGCAGTCAGGGTGTGGTGGAAGTAGAGAGCCAAACCAAGAAGAGCAATGAGAATGAGGAATCAATCTCAAACTAACAAGGTCCTGCTGATACTGGTTTAAAGAGTAACACATACATTGCTATGAAGTACGCTAAATGTTATTCATCTATGTAATTTCATGTATGTCAGCATGTAATTTCAGAAGAATGCTAACGAACATCATGAAAAGATTGACACAGGAGGTACCCTGCGGCTAACGTCACAAAGGGCAGAGCTGTTAGAACATTGATAAGAGCTGAAGACGTAATCCCACAAGATGGATGAAGAACTAATAAGCACTGCCTCATCTCTTATTGAGGCGCATTTTGATTCCATTAAGAAAGCAGTCAATGTTATCAAGGACTTGGAGACCACAATGAGGTCTTTGAGAGACATCCTCAGAGAGATAAGAGATCATATAAACTCCTTAATGACCATTTGAACAAACTGTTCTGCTTAACATAGAGAAAGGAGAGGACCTACTGTAGAAGACCCATTTTAACTATGTACATATTTTAAATAATGTCAATTTGTTAAAGAGTCTCAATATTAAACAAGTTTGAAATGGTTTAATATTCAACAATTCAGCAGATGAGGATAAAGTTTCAGTGTACTTGGAGGAACATAATAAACTAGGCTGAATTCAGCATGGTTACTTTAAGGGGAAATCTTGCTTGATAAGTCTGTCGGAATTCTTCAAGGAAATAACAGACAGGATAGACTCAAGAGAATCAGTGGATGATATTTACATGAATTTTCAGAGGGCTTTCAGAGGTGCTACATGTAAGGCTGCAGAACAAGATAAGAGCCTGTTATATGAAAGAAAATTGGCAGACTGGCAGAAAGAAAAGAGTGTGTATAAAGGGGGTCTTTTCTGCTTGAATGCTGGAATTCAAGGTGTTCCACAAGGGTCAGTGTTGGCTCTGCTACTTAACATGTTGTATGATGATGAATTGATGGCTTTTTATCTAAGCTTGTGGATGATACAAAGATAGGTGAAGGGGCAGATCATGTTAAGGAAGCAGAGAGTTGCAGATGGAATAAAGTGCAGAGAAGCGTGTCGCCAAGCATTTTGGTAGAAGGAATAAAGGCAGAGACTATTTTCTAAACAGGGAAAACTTCACAAATTGGAAGTGCAAAGGGACTTGGGAGTCCTATTGCAGGATTCCCAAAAGATTAACTTGCAGGTTGAGTCAGTAGTAAGGAAAGCAAATGCAACATTAGCATTCTTTTCAAGAGCACTTGAATATTAAAGCAAGTGTGTAATTCTGAGGCTTTATAATGTATTGGTCAGACACATTTAGAGTATTGAAAGGAGTTTTTGGCCACATATCTATGAAAGGGTATACTGCCATTGGAGACCATTCAGAGGAGGTTTATGAGAATGAAATACTTAATGTTTGAGGAGTGATTGAGGCTCTCGTCCTGTACTCACTGAAGCTGAGAAGAATGAGGGATGATCTCACCAAAACCTACCAAATATTGGAAGGTCTGGACAGAGTAGGCATGCAGAGGATGTTTTGAGTGGTGGAAGAGTCTAAGGCTAGAGGGCACAGCCTCACAATAGAGGAATTATTTTTGCCAGAGTGCAGTGAATCTATGGAATTCATTGCAACAGATGGCTGTGGAGGCCAGGTCATTGGGTATATTTAAGGCAGAAGTTGGTAGGTTCTTGATTGGTAAAGGTGTCAAAGGTTATGGGAGAAAGCTGGTGAATTGGGTAGAGAGGAAAAAGAGATCAGCCATATTCGAATGGTGGAGCAGACTCGATGGGGAAATAGCCTAATTCTACTCCTATTTCATATGGTCCTATAATCTACAGTCAGTTTGAAGGAAAGAAACTTATAAGACCCAGGGTCAAAATTAGGCCATTCAGCCCATCGAGTCTGCTTGATATTTTATTGTTATCCCTAACAATAATATGCCTTCAGTTCTATATTTCTGAAAAGGCCTTGGAAAAACCTTGAGCAGTTTTTCACATATATTCTGATCATTTTGAGTCATCTCTTGTTAGCTGCTGTTTTTCCTGAGCTCAGCTAGTGCAGAGGGACACAGCATCAAATTACAGTTGAACTTAGTTCACAGTTTTGCAATCTTGATTCTACGCAATGTTTTAACAATGCCACTTTAATGAAATGCAGACCCATATTGCATAAAGGAGACTTATGTGGGTGAATGGAAATTGTTGAGCACAGTTTACTCACTTGTTTTTGATGTGTGCATAATTTTCTCGAAGGACAAATGAAGTATGAGCATAAGGGAAAGATTTCCATGGAAACAGGATGACTAATGTGATCCACACAATGTTGCAATAATAACATTAACAACACACACAAGGAGGCTGAATTTTCTGTTATTGTTTGAAATCCATGTGCCTCAATTATCTTGATTATAAAAGCTGACATTCTTTAATGTTTTAACCTTTATTGATAGAAGCAGTGAGTTATATTACCTCTTCACTCTATTCTAAAGAAGTCAGCCTTTTCACTTATTTTTCAGTACCACTCTATCCCAGGTTACATGCCTCCAGCTAAGAGAGGAAGTGAGTCTTTTATATTGATATAGGGCTTGCATTGCCAATGTTGCTCTGTGTAACCATGCATATAAAAGCTGATTGATGTCCAGTATTTACTTCTTGTGTTGAACAACTGCTCATATTTTCAGTCTGAAGGTGAGGGTTAACTCTTCAAATGCCCTTCTGTGCTTCTCTGGTTTATTTATTTATTGAGACTGCGTGGATTAAGCCTTTCGAGTCGCGCCACCCAGCAATCCCCCAATTTCATCCTAGCCTAATCTCCGGACAATTTACAATGCCCAATTAACCTACCAGCCAGTAGGTCTTTGGTCTGTGGAAGGAAACTGAAGCACCTGGAGGAAACGCACAAGGAAAAGATACAAACTCCTACAGGCAGCAGCAGGAATTGAACCCAGGTCGCCGAGTACTGTAAAACATTGCACTAACCGCTGCACTAAACCTGGCAACTCCATTTTGCTGATCTGAAATACAGATAGAAGTTCTTTTGTAAGTATTGGCTTTTTGGCACTATGCATCGGAAAAACCATGCATTCCATAGAGAAAAACAATCGCACAGCTTTGCTTTGGGAAAAAATGCGATTTCAGAAATTAGGCTGTGCACTTCCATGGCTCACTTTCTGCACAGGATGTGATTGTCATGATGTTAAACCTGCTGCAACACCTGTTCAAGTTAGACAACAGACCATAGCACTTTAAGACATGAGAGCAAAATTACACCATTCAGTCCATCAAATATGCTCCACCATTTGATCATGGCTCATTTATTTTCTCTGTCAACCCCATTCTCCTGCTTTCTCCTTGTATGCTTTGACACCCTTACTAATCATGACACCACAACCTCCTCTTTAAATATGCCTTAGTCTGCTGTGTATAGAGCCAATAAACTTCACCAATCCACCACCCTCTGGCTAAAGAAAATCCTCCTGATATCGGTTCCAAAAGGACTTTTATCCTGAGGCTGTGCTCTGGTCCTAGATTCTCCCACTATTGGAAAGATACTCATTCTGTCCACATTTCTGATTATCCAACGATCCCCGGTGAAATACGTGCACATTGAATTTAAGGTGTCTCTTCTTATCAGGAGGGATCATGATCATGAGAGAGACCAAAGAGATATCAAAAATAGTGCCACTGATCTTTAATAAAATTGGAACATGAATTGAATTGAATTTATTATTTACATCCTTCATATACATGAGGAGTAAAAATCTTTACATCACATCTCTGTCTAAATGTGCAATGTGTATTTTACAGTAATTTGTAATAAATATGTACAACATGACAGTCACTATGACATAGAAATGCAGTTGTGTCAGCATGAATTAATCAGTCTGATGGCCTGGTGGAAGAAGATTTCCTGGAGCCTGTTGGTCTTGGCCTTTATGTTGTGGTACCATGTCCCAGATGGTAGCAGCTGGAACAGTTTGTGGTTGGGGTGACTCGGGTCCCCAATGATTCTTTGGGCCCTTTTTACACACCTGTATTTGTAAATGTCCTGAATCATGGGAAGTTCACATCTACAGATGCACTGGGCTGTCCGCACCACTCTCTGCAGAATCCTGCGATTGAAGGAAGTACAGTTCCCATACCAGGCAGTGATGCAGCCCGTCAGGATGCTCTCAACTGTACCCCTGTAGAAGTCCTTAGGATCTGGGGATCCATACCAAACTTCTTCAACCGTCTCAGTTGAAAGAGGCATTATTGTGCTTTTTTCACCACACAGCTGGTATCTACGGTCCATGCAAGATCCTCAATGATGATATTTATGCTGAGGAACTTAAAGCTGTTCACCCTCTCAACCCTCGATCCACTGATGTCTATAGGGGTTAGCCCGTCTCCATTCCTCCTGTAGTCCACAACCAGCTCCCTTGTTTTTGTGACATTGAGGGAGAGGTTGTTTTCTTGACACCACTGTGTCAAGGTGATGACTTCTCAGCAGGCTGCCTCATTATTATTTGAGATTAGCTCAATCAATTTAGTATTGTCAGCAAATTTAATTAGCAGATTGGAGCTGCAGGTGGCAACACAGTCATGGGTATACAGAGAGTAAAGGAGGGGGCTTCAGACACAACTCTGAGGGGCAACTGCATTGAGGGTCAGAGGAGCAGAGGTGAGGGAACCCACTCTTAACAGCTGCCAGCGATCTGACAGGAAGTCCAGGATTCAGCTGGGCAAAGCAGGGTGAAGGCTGAGGTCTCTGAGCTTCTTGTCAAGCCTGGAAGGAATTATGTTGTTGAATGCTGAACTGTATTCCAAGAACATAATTCTCACAAAAGCATCCTTGTTCTCCAGACTTGTAAGGACGGTGTGTAGAGCTGTGGCTATTGCATCGTCTGTCGACTAGTTGTGTTGGTAGGTGAATTGTAGGGGGTCCAGTGTGGGTGGTAGCAAGCTGCAGATGTAATCCTTGACCAGCCTCTCAAAGCGATTGCTTGTTACTGAGGTGTGTGCGACGGGATGCCAGTCATTCAGGGATGTTACCTTGGTCTGTTTAGGTACAGGGACAATGGTGGATGTTTTGAAGCAGATGTGCATTTTACACTGGGAGAGGGAGAGATTAAAAATGTCTGTAAACATTTGGCATTGCAAGTTGAATGAATTTCAATGGGTTACCTCAGGATTTGGCAGCCAGGATACATCAGAGGAAAAATGTTCTTTTTAACATGATATTCTGTAGGTGCTGTAAATCCAGAGAAACATGCACAAAATCTGGAGGAACTCAGCAGGTCAGGCAGCATCTGTGGAAAGGAATAAACAGCCAACGTTTTGGGCTGAGACCCTGCTTTTTTTCCTCGAGGACTGGAAAGGAAGGGATAAGAAGCCAGAGTAAGAAGGTGGGTGGGGGGGAAGGAGTACAAGCCAGAAGTTGACAGGTATAGTCGAATGTGGGGGAAGGCAGAAACAGCAGAAAATCTGCAGATGTTGGAAATCTGAGCAACACATGCAAAATACTGAAGGAACTCAGCGGGCAAGGCAGCATCTATGGAAAAAAGTACAGTCAGCATTTCAGCCCAAAACATTGACCATACTTTTTCCCATTGATGCTGCCTGGCCTGCTGACGTCCCCCAGCATTTAGTGTGTGTTGAGAGGGAAGGTTGGTGGGGGAGGGGAGATGAAGTGCAAAGTTGAAAGGTGATAGGTGGAAAAGGTAAAAGGCTGAGAAAGAACAATCTTATAGGAGGAGAAAGTAGAGATAGAAGGAAAGAAGGGAGTGGATAGGCAGATGAGAAGAGAAGAACAGGTGGGAGGAGAGCCAGAATGGGGAATGGAAAAAAGGGAGGGAGAGGGAGGAGAAATAACCACATGTTAGTGAAATCAGTGTTCATGCTGTCAAGTTGGAGGCTGCACAAATGGAATATTGGGTGTAGCTCTTCCATACTGGCAGTAATGGCAGTAGAGGTGGACATGACATTGACATGTCAGAATAGGAATGGGAATTCAAATTAAAATGGTTGCCCACTGGGAAATCCTGTTTATTGTGAATGGAGAGAAGGTGCTCGACAAAGTGGTCCCCCAGTCTATGTCAGGTCTCACTGGTGCAGATAGAGTAGACGAAACCAACAGACTCAATGGTGAAGTGTTGCCTCGCCTGTTTGAGGCCCCAAATGGAAATAAGGGAAGATGTTACTGGGAAGATGCAGTCCTTGCAGGGCAAAGTGCCAGGAGGGAGAGGGACGAATGGACAAGAGAATCTCAGACAGTGATTCCTGTGGAAAGTGGAAAAAGGGAGGGAAGAGGGTGAGGTAGAGACATGTTTGATTCCATCGAACATGGTGGAAATTGCAGAAAACAATGTGTTGTATGTGGGGGGCCATGGGGTGTTAGGCAAGACAAGAAAAACTCTACACCTATTAAGCTGGTGGGAAGATGGGGTGTGCATGTATGAGAAGTGGAGGAGATGCAGGTGAGGGCAGTATCAATGATGGAGAAAGGAAACCTCCACCATTCTTTGAAATTCATCCTCCTTTTAGATTTAATTTTATGGGGAGTATGTCCTGAACTATTTTAATTTGGTCAAATATGTAGAATATAATCCTTGCATATTTCCACCAAAAACTGTTCTCAGGATGTGGCTTTCCATTCCAGGACATCAGAGATGTCCTCCGTTTTTAAAGAATGGGGTTTCTACTATTAATGATGCCCTCACCTCATCCTCCATTTCCTGTACATTGGTGCTCAAACCATCTTCCCACTATCATAAAAGCAACAGAGTCCCTCCTGTCCTTACATTCTGCCCCAACAGCCTCCATCTCCAACACTTCATCCCCTGCAACTTCTGCCATCTTCAAAGGGGTCTTACCACCAAACATATCTTTACCTCTCAACCCTCCACTTTCCACAGTGACTGCTCCCTCTGTGACTCCCTTGTTCAACCCTCCCAACCCTCCGCTTTCCAGTGACTGCTCCCTCTGTGACTCCCTTGTCCAACCCTCCCAACCCTCCACTTTACACAGTGATTGCTCCCTCTGTGACTCCCTTGTCCATTCATCTGTCCCCAGTAATCTCCCTCCAAGCCCTTATCTCTGAGAGCAGCCTAAGTGCTACACCAGACGCTACAGCTCCACCCTAACCCCAACTCAGGGCCCCCAACAGTCCTTCCAGATGAGGCGACACTTCACCAGCGAATCTGCCAGGGTTGTCCATTGTGTATGGTACTCCTGATGTGGCTTCTTCTACATTGGTGAAACCTGTGGGCAACCGCTTCGTCAAGCACCTCCACACCATCTGCTATCGGTGGGACTTCCTGGTGACCAAACATTTTAATTCCAATTTCCATTCCTGTTTTGACGTGTCAATCCATGGTCTCCTCTTGTGTCAAGATGAGGCCACCCTCAGAATGAAGGATCAACTTCTTATATTCTGTCTTGGTACCCTCCAACATGTTGATATGAATATTGATTTCTACAAATGTTTGTATTTCTGGCAAACAATATTGCTCTCTCCCCCTCATCTATTCCCCACTCTGACCTTTTACTTCTTCTCACCTGCCCATTACTTCCCCCTGGACCCCTCCTCCTTCCCTTTCACCTATTATCTGCTATCCTCTCTTATCAGATTCTTTCTTCTCCAGCCCTTGACCTTTCCTACTCACCTGGCTTCAGCTCTCACATTCCAGCCAGCCTCTTTCCCCTCTGCCCCACCATTTAATTCAGGCATCTCACCTCTTCCCTCTCAGTCCTGAAGCTGACTTTGTACTCTTCTCCACAGATGCTGTCTGACCCATTGAGTTCGTTCAGCATTTTTTGTGTGTGTTGCTTCAAAAAAAAAACTAATGATTTTTGAAATCCTTCACGCCCTGAAATATCATTTGGAAATCCTTTACACTCTGTTGCTGGATTCTTGGTGGAGAGAAGTGAAAGAGTGAGTATTTCTGCAGATTTGTAGTAGTTAGGTTGAGAAATCTGTCCATTGAACCTGTACCAGAATGGATGTGGAACTGGTTCAGTGACTCCATTCGTTTCAATGGAGATGTACGTCCCTGAGGGAGAAAGATAGATACTTTATTGATCCCAGAGGAAATTTTGGTACACCTGTAGCATTACAAGTGCACAGATTTACAAATATTAGAAGAGAAGTAAGAAAGAATAAAAAAATAAATTATCTCAAAGAGTCTAACAGGAGGGCGTAATCATTTCCTCAGCTATAAGTTGACTCATTATAGAGCCTAATGGCAGTGGGTAAGAGTGATCTCATGTATTGCTCTTTGGAGCAGTGCAGTTGTCTTAGTCTGTTATTAAAAGTGCTCCTCTGTTCAGCCAAGGTGGCATGCAGAGGGTGAGAAACATTGTCTAGAATTGCCAGGATTTTCTGTAGGGTCCTTTGTTCTACCGCAGCCTCCAGTGTGTCCAGTTTGACTCCCATAACAGAGCCAGCCTTTCTAATCAGTTTATTGAGCCTGTTGGCATCACCCGTGTTGATGCCATTGCCCCAGTACACCACCGCTGGCAACAGCAGACTTGTAGAACATGTGAAGGAGAGGCCTGCACACGCCTCCGGAACTAGAGGTGACTGTGGCCCTTCTTTTTCACAGTCTCTGTATTGGTGCTCCACTCAAGTCTGTCATCTAGGTGCACCCCCAGGTGCTTGTAGGTCTTCACCACATCTACATTTTCACCATGAATAGTAACAGAGAGCAGTGCAGGTTTAGTCTTCCTAAAGTCCATCACCATCTCCTTTGTCTTACTGATATTGAGCTGCAGATGATTCAGCTTGCACCATTTGAGAAAGTCCTCCACCAGGGCCCTGTATTCATCCTCCTGTCCTCCCTTTACACACCCAAATATTGCTGAGTTGTCAGAGAATTCCTGCTGATGACATTACTCCGTGTTGTACCTAAAGTCCGAAGTTAACAAGGCAAACAGGGAGGGAGCCAATATTATCCCCCATGGGGCCTCAGTGCTGCTTATAGCCGTGTCTTTCACACAGCCTGCCAGTATGTAGTCCATTATCCAGGATACAATGGAAGTGCCAATCTGCATGAAAGCAATGAGTGCTGTATGGTATTGAAGGCACTTGAGAAATCAAAAGCATGTACCTCACCGAGCTGCCCTGATTATCCAACTGCCAGTAGGCTCTGTTCAGCAGGTAGGTGACAGCATCGTTGACTCCAATGTGCTCCTGTAGACAAGTTGCAGGGGGTTGAGGGCTAATTTGACCAGGACCAGACCAGCCTCTCTAGGATCTACATGATGTGTGAGGTCAGGGCCATTGGACAATAGTCATTCAAAACCCTTGGTTGGCTCTTCGTGGATACTGAGATGATGTTTTCTCCAGTCAGGACCCTTTCCAGGCTGAGACTCAGATTGAAAATGTACTGGAGAACTCCACACAGCTGCTCGCCAAATTCCTTCGCAACCCTGGGGTTCACACAATCCAGTCCCACTGCTTTGCCCTGTCTAAGTTTCCACTGAGCTCTTCTCACCTGCTCAGCAGTGATGACTGGGGAGTTGGTGAAAGTTGGGGGCTTGGGGAACATGAAGATCGGTATGATAGCAGTTGGTATGTGGAGGTGTGGATGGTAGGTGCAGGGCAGGGAGGGAATGTAGATAGTGGTAGGCTGTGTTGTTCATCCACCTGTTGAACTGGAGGGGGTAGGAGTGAGGAGGGGAGGCATTGGTGCTGAGGGAATAGTGGGTGCTTCACCACCTGTGCCAGAGTGCTAAGGGGGGTTGTCAAACCTATTAAAGAATTGGTTTTACTCATTAGCCTGTTTCACGGCTGCATTCCAAGGGTCTACAGCTAGGCTGATTGAAGCCAGTGACGTTCTTCATGCCTACCCACACATCCCATGTACTACTCTGTCCAAACTTGTTCTCCAGCTCTCTCCTTTATTCCTCTTGAACCACTTTGATCTCCTCCTTTAGCTCCCTCTGCACATGTTTCAATTCCTCCCTGCCTCCTGATCTGAAGGCTCTCTTTATGTGATTGATAAGAGCCTTTAGATCACTGGTTTGTTGTTGGGGAAGCAGTGACAGTCCTTAACGACCAGAGAAAGGTAAGCTTCTGGACTTTTCACCTTTCTTGACTTAACTGCACTAACTTAAACGTATTATATTTTTTTATCACTGAGGACAAAAGAGACTGTGGATCCTGGAATATGGAATATCTTGCCGAATATTTTTCCAGAGGGAAAGAAGTACAGGCCCTGACCCACCAGGTTCAGGAACAGCTATTACCCTTCAAACTTCAGGCTCCTGAACCTGCGTGGATAACTTCACTCAGATTAACTCTGAACTGATTCCATAACCTATGGACTCATGTTTTAGGACTCTTTCACTCATGTTCTCAGTATTATGTATGTATCTAGGTATTTATTTAATCACAATTTTTTTTGCATTTATACAGATTGCCTTCTTCTGAACATTGGTTGTCAGTCTTTGTGTGTAGTTTTTCATTGATTCTGTTGTATTTCTTTGCAAGAAAATGAATCTCAGGACCATATTTAGTGACAAATGCATACTTTGATAATAAATTTACATTAAACTTTGAACTTTGGATTTAATTTGCACACTCTGTATCAAGTGACATTCTTGGAGATTAAAGTAAAATGCTTCAGTTGAAGCTCTTCATTATGACTGAAAGGGAAGAGGAGTAAGTCTCATTTTGGTGTGGAAACTGGTAACAGAAGGTGGAACACACACTCAGCAAGTTGGGCAGCATCTACGGAGGGAAACAAACAGCTGACCTTTCAAGACAAGTTCCTACAGCAGGTATTTGTTGAGCATTACTCAAGATTTCCAGCATCTGCAGCATCTTTTGTGTCAAGTGACATGTGGTAATAGATGTGGGGAGGGGATGAAGGGTGGGTGGAACTAGTGAAGGGGGGTGGTTGGTGAGTGTTGGGGGATGGGAGAGATGAATAACAAGAGCAGAAAACTAAGTGGACAGCTGAATGTGTGTTGGATAGATAAGCAACAATCCAAAGGAACTGCTGTAATTCCTTAGGAATGTCTGTTTAGGGCTGCAGCATTTGAACTGGTTTTCAACTATACTATTGACTGTTTTCAAATATGCGAACCATACTTTGATTATGATGACTAACTGCATTAGGTACAAGACAATTAAAAAAGGTAAACTTTGGAAGGCTGAGTTGTAACAAAGACTATAGCAGACAAGTGTTGTTGATGATTCTCTACCTTGTTTCTAAGAATTGATTTTACTCATAGGATCACCTCTGTAAATTAATCTTTTAGGAGTCGGGCCACAGCATAATGAGAGTCAGATGTAAAATCTCCATGATTACTACGAAGTGAGTGTGATTTATAAAAATATCCTCGTTCCAATTCTAGATAATTTCCTGTCTTTCTGTTGGCTCTAATCACCACTATCTGATGAAAAACACAGAATCTATTAACCAAATGGAATGTTGAACGTAAGCCATGCAACAATTCAAACAAAGTAGGGAATTATAAAGGTTTTCTCTTCTACTGTCTTAGAAGTTTATACAGGTTCAGCATGTCACTTAAAACTTTCACAAACTTCTATAGGTGCACAGGGGAGAGTACCCGGACCGGTTGCATCAGAGCCTGGTATGGAAACACTAATGCCCAGGAATGGAGAGGCCTGTGAAAAATGGTGGACACAGCCTAATCCACAGGCAAATCCCTCCCCACCATTGAGCACAGCTACAAGAGCCACCATCCATCATCAAGGATCCCCAGCATCCAGACCCCGTGCTCTCTTCTCGCTGCTGCCATCAGAAAGGAGGTACAGGAGCCTCGGGCTCCATACCACCAGCTTCAGGGAGAGCTGTCACCCTTCATTCATTAGACTCCCTGGAGTGGGTAACTTCACTCATCTCAACTCTGAACTGACTCAACAACTGGACTCACTTTTAAGGACTCTACAACTTATGTTCTCATTATTTATCTAGCTACTTATTTATTTATTAATGCATCTGTACAAATTGACTTCTTTTGCACATTGGTTGTTTGTCAGTCTTTCTTTTGTTATAGTTTTTCATTGATTCTCTTGTGTTCCTGCATTCTATGGTGAATGCCTACAAGAAAATACATCTCAGCGTAGTACAGTATACATGGACATGAACAGTACTGTGCAAAAGTCTTAGGCAGATACATGTAACTGGGGGGGCCTAAGATGTTTGCACATTACTGTACTAATTTTATGCATTGCACTGTACTGATGCCGCAAAAAAACAAATTCATAACACGTGTGGAAGTCGAAATCCTGATTCTAATATGGGTCTCTGTTGTGGACTGAGAGTGGGAATGGGTCGGGGAGTGCAGAATCATAATTAGGAAAAGGGGGAGGGAGAGGGGAGGGAGCGGGAAGCACCAGAGAGACATTCTGTAACGGTCAGTTAGCCAATTGTTTGGAATCAAACGACCTTGCCTGGTGTCTCAGGACTAGATGTGTTTGCACTCAAGCCACCCCTGCCCCTGGCACTCCTTTTCTGCCAGCTCTCCCACACCCTTCCCATGGCACTCAACCCTCTCCACTCCCAACATCATTTGCTCCCACCAGATTTACAAACTCGCTCTGTGTTCCATGTTGGCAAATACAGTACGATGCAGAAGTCTTAGGCATGGTAAGACTTTTGCATGGTACTTTGATAATAAATTTTCTTTGAACATTGAAATTCTGTCTGATGCAATTTACACTGTTATAAATATTTCTAATTTCTCATATTCTTGACGGTCATTTGTCATACAAGATGTTCAGAGTTACCCCATCAGGGTTTACATTCGGTATCGCATCATCAGGAGAATGTATGTCTTTCCCATTCGATGTCTCAGCCTGAAGCCCTAAACTCAATATTTTAGGAACAGCTTCTTCTCTTCTGCTTTCAGAATTCTGAACAGTCCATGAACCCATTGACATTGCATTGCATTGAACTGCTGCTGCTAAGTGAACAAATTTCATGACACATGCTGGTGATAATAAACCTGATTCTGATTCTGATACTACCTCACTATTCCTTGTTTTCACTATTTATTGATTTTATTGTAACTTCTGTCTGCACTATACTGCTGTCACAAAACAACAATTTTTGACTATTGACAGTGACAATAAACTTGTTTCTGATTGATTCTGATCCTGATTCAGTAACGGGAACTGCATGGAAGGGGTATCCAAACAGAAATAAAATAAGAATGTTAATCTAAATTATATTAGCTTCCCGCCTACCACTTACCCAGATTTTGTAAATGACGTGCGTCATGCCACTATGTCCAGTAATCTCACCATTTAGCAGATGACGCATCAACTGTAAACAAATACTATCAATTTAATGAGGTGTAGCCATTCATAAAGTACAATAAAATGAAAAGAGAGGGACAACTATACATTGTGAGCAGATTCAACAGTTTGCAAACCTAACCCTCAGATGAACATAAAAGCAGAAGCTAAAATATTTGCATTTAATGCAGTATAAATACTGTGAATGCAAACAATTGTGTCACAAAATTATGGAGGAACTTGGCAAGTCAGGTAGCATCAATGCAGGGGGATAAATAGTCAATGTTTTGGGCTGGTACTCTTCATCAGCTCTGGAGAAGAAGTGGGCAGAAACCAGAATAAGAAAGTGGGGGGAGAGAAAGGAGTACAAGCTGGTAGTCTCGAAGAAGAGTCTTGGCTCAAAACTTCAATTATTTACTCCCTCCATAGCTGCTGCCTGACTTGCTCAGTTCCTCCAGCATTTTGTGCATGAATGTTGCTTGAGATTTCCAGCATCTGCAGAAGTCCTTGTGTGTAGATGATATGAGGCTCGGTGAGGTGGAAGGTGGGTGATGAAGTGAGATGCTGTGAGGGGACAGGTGTCATTGTGTCATGTGACAATCAACAAGCGTTAGAAAGGAAAATAGTAAGTAAAAGAAGGTTCTGTGGAATGTGAAGTGCAAATATATTTAAGGACCATTATTATAAAAATACAATTGCCTACAAATAACACAGATGTGGTATGAAAACAGCTGGATGACTTTCAGCTCATATGGGAAAATGAGGAGGTGATTGATAGGAGCTACAGGGAGTTAGTCACCCCTCAGTTGCAAGAAGCAGATAGCTGTTTGAATGTCAAATGAAGGAAAGGGAATAAATGGCCTCTGTGGCTGTTCCCCTCAATAATAAGTATACTGCTTTGGATACTGCTGGGGGTCAGATGACCTTCCAGCAGAAAGCTCCAGCGATCAGGACTCTGGCACTGAATCTGGCTCTGTGGCTCAGGAGGGAAGCAGGGAGAAGAAGAGTGCAGTAGTGACAGGGAATTCCACAATTACAAGAGCAGAGATAGGAGCCTAATTCTGCTCTTATGTCTTATGTCTTGTAGTCTTGAAACAAAATAAAGAGCTACTTGTTACTTAGGTCTAATGTTCAATTTAGTGACTTCTCGCAGTTAATTGTGCATGTGATGCCGTGAATTTCTGAGTCTAATCACAAACTCTGTAGGTTATAGCCTAGTCAAGGTCAGACCTATTATAATTACAGTAATGAGCTTCTGGAATGAATTAAGTTCATTACTTCCATTCCTGCAGTTGACAATAATAAGTATTGGACAAGTTTCTTTCATTTCTTTCATTCGTGGCTTTTTTTTCCAACTTAGCTCTCAAAAGTTGCTTTGTTGATGACATTACCAAAGGCCTCACATATTTTCTCTTGTTGCTATTATTGAATGAATCACGTACCATCTTACACTGGAATACTTTTCCCAAATGTTGAGGTTCCTGGAAGCAGCAGGCACCCACTTTAGGATTTCCTACCTGATGGCATGAACAAGATTCTTTCTGAAGACGGAATGCTCTAACTTCTGGGTGGAACTCTTCTGCTATGAATCTTTCAGTTGGCAAGGCTGTAATGGGGATTCTTGTCCACAATGGTGTTTTATCTCTTAGATCAAAGGCTTTGTTGGATTCTGAAGAGGCAACCAAATGCAAAATTAGGAAAAAGAATGATTTTCAATTTTCCATGCAGACAGGTGAACATTTACATCAAACTGTTGACTGTCAGTGTCGAATTCCAATGGCTGACAAGTTGACAAATGCAAATTAATTAACTAAAATACTGAAGATCAACAGAGAGTTTTCATCAAAGTAATCATTGTAGCATTATCACAAAATTAGATAAATGTTTTTTTTGGAAAATCTTTGGGTTATGTAATAGAAAAGCAGACAATAGAAAAGCTTGAAAATATTTAAGTAATCAACGTTCATCAGTTTCAAGATGAACTTTTCTATTAGAAGTTTTTTTTCTTTCTAAACTCCACATGAAATCAAATGTAAATGTTATTAACTTGGAAGTGTGCCCCACAACACTTGCAGGTATGACTAAGAACATGACCAAAAGCTGGGTTTTACACTGAGAAATCATCAGATGCAGTAAATGAGGGGAAGGGACTTTCAATATGACAGATTAGATAATAATTTGACAAAGTTTCATTCTTGGCACAGGACGGTGTTAGAGATTAATTCATGCATTCAATTTTTGTGGAGTTAAGAGATTATGGATAGCAGATATTGATTAAAATGACGACACAAACATCTGCACAACCCGTCCTCAGGAAATAAAATCTGTTCACAATTTAAATTCAATTGATATGCCTAGACTATTGAAACTAAACATTGGTCATGGGACATTCTGATTCTATCCCAATGAAACTATTCTAGCAAAGATAATAGATGAATGTTCATGTTACTTGGAGATCATTGAAATCTTCAGGATGAGATCAGGGAAGGCAGTAAGTGGCCAACTCCTATACAGCATGGTAATGTAGCAATTAGAGTAATGCTTTACAGTGCCAGAAATTGAAGTTGATAACACATCTCCTTCTACCTTAGGCCACAAACTTATCAATCACCCCTGCTGTGGACACTTTCTGGAGGTCCAAGTTCTGTATGCTCCACGACTGCTGGACTAAGTGTGTAAATGTAGGAGGGGACTATGTTGAAAAATAACTCTGCTAGGTTTTCTAAAATTGACTTGTTCTACCTTAAGCCACAAACCCGGCATACAGCAAAATTTAATGGGAAATTAGAGGATGGGAAACCTTTCAAATACTGACAGAAGGCAACTAAGAAAGTCATTAAGAAGGTAAAAATGGAATGCAAAAGTAAGCTAGCCAGTAATACTTAGAAGATACCAGAAATATCTTCAGGTATATAAAGTGTAAAAGAGAGGCTGCAGGAAAACAATGTTGGAGGGTAGTAATGGGAGACAAGGAAATGTTGGACAAACTGAATAAATATTTTGCATCAGTCTTCACTGTGGAAGACACCTGTAGTGGAAGTTCCCGATGTCAGGGACATGAAGTGTATGAAGTTATCATAAATTGAGAGAAGGTTCTTGGGAAACTGAAAGGTCTGAAGGTAGATCAATCACCTGGACCAGATGGTGTACACCCCAGGTTTCTAAAAGAGGTGGCGGAAGAGATTGTGGAGGTATTAATAATTACCTTTCAAGGATCACTAGATTCTGGAATGGTTCCAGAAGACTGGAAAATTGCATATGGCACTCCACTCTTCAAGAAGGAAGAGAGGCAGAAGAAAGGAAATTATAGGCCAATTAGTCTGTCCTCAGTGTTGGAATCAATTATTAAGGATGAGGGCTCAGGGTACTTGGAGGTACATGATAAAATAGGCTGTAGTCAGCATGGTTTCCTCAAGGGAAAGTCTTGTCTGACCAATCTGTTGGAATTCTTTGAAGATATAGCAAGCAGGATAGACAATGGAGAATCAGCTGATGTTGTGTTCTTCGATTTTCAGAAGGCTTTTGACAAGTTGTCACACTTGAGGCGCTTAACAATCTACGAGCTCATGGTATTACAGGAAAGTTTCTAGCATGGATAAAGCATGGCTGATTGGCAGGAAGCAGAGAATGGGAATTAAGGGAGATTTTTCTGACTGGCTGCCAGTCACAACCGATGTTCCATGAGGGTCTGTGCTGGAACTGATTCTTTTTACGTTATTTGTCAATGATTTGGACGATGGTATTGATGGCTTTGTTGAAAAGTTTGCAGATGAAATTAAGATAGGTAGAGAGGCAGCTAGTTTTGAGGAAGTAGAGAGGCTACAGAAGGACTTAGGCAGATTAGGAGAATGGACAAAGAAATGACAGATGGAATACAGTGTTGGGAAGTGTATGGTCATGCAGTGTTGCAGAAGAAATGAAAGGGTTGACTATTTTCTAAGTGGAGAGAAAACACTAAAAACTGAGGTGCAGAAGGACTTGGGAGTCCTTGTGCAGGGTTCCCTGAAGGTTAATTTGCAGGTTGGGTCTGTGGTGAGGAATGCAAGTGCAATGTTAGCATTCATTTCAAGAGGACTAGAATATAAAAGCAAGGATATAATGTTGCAACTATATGAAGTATGGGTGAGGTCTCAGTTGGAGTATAAAGAGCTGGTTTGGGTCCCTTCTCTTAAAAAGGATGTGCTGAAACTGGAGGGGGTTCAAAGGAGTTTCATGAAAGTGATTCCAGGATTGAATGGCTTGTCATATGAAGAGCGTTTGATGGCTCTAAGCCTGAATTCACTAGATTCAGAAGAATGATGGGTGACCTCATTGAATGGTGAAAGGCCTTGGTAGAGTGGATGTGGTGACAATATTTCCTTTGGTGGGAGAATCTAAGACCAGAGGACACATTCTCGGAATAGATGGGCATCCTTTTAGAATGGAGGTGAAGAAGAATTTCTTTAACCAGAGAGTGGTGAATCTTGGACTTCTTGGCCAAGTCTTTGTGTATATTTAATGTAGAGTTTGATAGACTTGTGATTGGGCAGGGCATAGAGGAATATGGGGACAAGGTAGGAGATTGGGGCTGAACAGAAAATTGGATCAGCCGTGATGAAATGGCGGAGCAGACTCAATCGGCCAAGCATCTTATGGACCTGTATCTTATGGACTTAGGTCGTATGCCACCAAAGACACTCACAAATGTCTACAGATGTTCCGTGGAGAGCATTCTAATGGGCTGCATCACTCTCTGGTATGGTGGAGGCCACTGTGCAGGTTCAAAATAAGCTGCAAAAAGTTGTAAACTCAGTTAGCTCCATTATGGGTATTATCATCCCCAGCATCTAGGATATCTTCATGGAGAGATGACTCAAAAAGGTAGCATCTATCATTAAGGACCCCCATCACCCAGGATATGCCCCCTCCTCTTTGCTACCATCATGGAGGAGGTACAGGAGCCTAAAGTCACACACTCAGTGATTCAGGAACAGCTTTTTTTCCCACTGCCTTTCGATTTCTGAATGGATGTCGAACCCATGGACAGTACCTCACTACTTTTTCTCATTACTTATTTATTTTTTATATATATATATATACTTCTTACTGTAATTCACAGTTTGTATTATTATGTAGTGCAATGTACTGCTGCTGCATAACAACAATTTTCATGACGTATGCCAGTGATATTAAACTTGATTCCAATACTAGTTCCAATGACAATTCAAATGCTCATTCTATTTGTTATTTAAAAGTGAGAGTTCCTGTTTCCACCAGCTCCTCAGACAGTATGGTTCAGTTTCTCGCCATTATTTGCGTGAAAAAAATCCCCCTCAGATTCCTACTAAACCTTTTAATGTCACCATATACCTTGCCCCCCTGTTTTAGATGGGAATATGATTCTTGGCATCTGTCTTCTCTATCTCCTGAATAACTTTGTGTGCATTATCAGGTCATCTCTTAGCTGCTTCTTCAGCAGAGAAAGCAATACCTATTGTTTCAGAAGGAAAGGAAACCTGATTGATTGCCTGCATCTTTTCATTTAGAAGAAAGGGCAAAAACTTAAGAAATGATGTAATCCAAGTTTAGAGTATAAATTAGTCACATACAGTTTGCTAAATATTTCTACTATAAATATTTAGGTTTTGTAGCATTAATACAGCAGAGAATAGCAAGTTGCAATACAGCTATTACCAAAATAGACAGAAAAGTGAACCATTTGGCCAATGTTCATTATTTAGAGAACAACATTTCCTAGTTTACGAGTTCTAATTGTATGCATTTCACATCTATTTCAGCTTTGTTCTCCATAAGGAAGCTATTTGGCATCATTCCTACCTGGTACTCATTACCAGGAATCAGTACTGCAGCTGTACAGGGAGCAGGATGCGGAGTGTAACAAGCAACGTGACAAATAAAGCATGTCATGAATTAGTTCACTGTAGATGTGCCAGCCTATTGCAAAAGCCAATGTTTAGAATGGATGAGAGAAAGAATTACAATGATGGTGAATTCAGATGACATTATAAAAGCTGGTACAATTTGTACATATCAATCAAGAATTGGTATTATGCTACTATCTTCGAATCACTGCTACCCATCTATTTAATTGCACATTAGGATTAGATATATTTATATTTCAAAACTATTGTTATCCAGCCCCTATTAAGAAGCATAAAGATATAGAGATCCCACATTTAATCTAAACAGGTGATCACAGAGCATTCTGAATAAACAAAACAAGAACAATCCCATTACTTAGATGATGAGCAGGGATTGCAGTGACAAAATGGTTATGCAAATAAAATCCAATTCATTTCCATATAAACCATATTTTTATCAGCTGTTGTTTCCAGATAAAGAATAATGAATCCCATGATCATGCTTGCATATTGGTAATCAATGCTTTAAAATCTAATCATTATTAATTTATAACTCGATAAGAAAGGAAGTTAATTGTTAAGAAAATATATTACACCCTGCCTTGAAGTATGACAGAAGGAAATGTATATAGGAATCTGTTATTGAAAGAATGATTTAATTTAAATGCATATTTTTCTAGCCATTAATTTACTTAAAAATTATTATTCAAACTGCAGCAAGTGTAGGAATTATGTTAGGCACTATTTCTGCAGGAAGGCTTTCAGTGGAAAACCTCTGATAAGATCATTAATTTTCATTTCCTTCTGTACTACTGTTGAAGAAAATGGTTAATGGGGGCATTACACTTAGAAATGCCTGCCTAATTATTTTTTTTAAATCTATAAAAATACTAATACAAATGTTATTTCACACAAATGGATTGAGCTGTTAAACCAAACAAAAACATGGATTAATTCTACAGCATTGAACACCTTTACTAATTGAAGTGATATTTATAACATTGCAGGCCCAATATAGACTGGAGAATCTGATACATCTTTCTTAGTTTAATATGTGGAATAACTCAAAGGGAGTTGTGAAGCAACTATTTATGTAAATAATTAATTACCTGCAAGAATCGTGAAGGCAGAGATCCTCTTCACACATAAAAGTTACCTGCATAACCACTTTGACTCTCTCCTCTTTCCACAGGGATCACTCTCTCCATGACTCCCTTGTTCATTCATTTTTCTCCACTCATCTCCCTCCTGGCACTTACTCCTGCAAGCAGAACAAGTGCGACACCTGCCCTAACCTCTTCACCCATATCCATTCAGGGTCCCCAACAGTCCTTCCAGGCACTTCATCTGAAAGTATTTCAAGTTCATTTACTGTGTCCTGTGGCCTCCTCTATATTGGTGAGACCTGATGTGGATTGAGGGACTGTGTAATTGAGCACCTTCACTCTGCCAATCTCATCATAAAAGGCAGGATTTTCCAGTGCCCATGCATTTCAATTCAACTTCCCATTCCCATTCTGACATGCCAGTCCATGCCTTCCTCTACTGCCATGATGAGGCCATACTCAGGATCAGCCCCTCACATTCTGTCTGTGTAACCTGCAACCTGATGGTATGAAAATTGATTTCTCTAATTTACGGTAATCTTTCCCTCCCCTTCCTTCTCTGTTTTTCACATTCTGGTTCTCCTCTCACTCATTCTCTTCTCCTTAGATGTCCAATGGGCAGAGGGTTTGTAAGATGTTCTTAGTGGCAGGATCCTGTTGTAGATGATGGAAGTTACAGAAGATGATGTGCCTCTGAGGATTGTGGATGTATATGGGCTGAAAGGCTTGTTCTTTTGCTGTATTGTCCAATGTTCTAATAGAATATTTGATGCCTCAGTAAAGGAACTAGTTAGTTCATTTTCAACATTCTCTAAGCACAGGATAAGCTGCCTCACTGATTTCTGCAAGCAACCGTTAATTGGATAACATGACCTTCAAAATGTTCCATATGGTACTACATATAATTCTGTGCTCCTGTGACATGGACACACATATTTTGTCCAATATAAGTGTGTTCCCATTGTGCATGAATCCATTTGTCCACATCCAAAATATGGAAACAAACTATATAATTTTTAACTATTAAGATAGCATTTACTAACCTGTTACTACATATGTACATTAAGAGCACAAGAATTTGATTGACTTTGAGTTCAGGGAGATTATACGGAGGTATTTTTCCACCAGGTCCCCTCTGTGTGCCTGATTGTGCTGTTATATCCACAGTGTATCTCCTGTTTCTGTCTGGCTCCTTCAAATTCACAGGACATTCTATAAACAGCCCTTGAATAATCTCTGGTCATCTTGTTTGAGCTTCTTGTGTTGCATGTGTATCTGTCTATATACTCTACAATAGACTTTGTGGGAGGTTAATACATTGGTGCTGATGATGGTGAGCAATCATAACCATTATGATGAATACTATCAAGGATGCTGAATGACTGCATGACTATGTTGATGGAATGAATTTGAGATCATAAACTGAAGCAGGAACAGATATTTTCCCTCTCTTATCTATTCTGTACTGGGTGAACTTTTAAGACATCATCATTGTTTGATACAATTCTGAAATGAATACTTATACACAAGGCAATACCACCTAACTGCCACATGGTTGTCCAATCCCAATCTGGTTAGATTAGAAATCTTGGTATTACAACAGTGCATGGGAACCTTTCGTTATTTAGGCCAAATAAATCAAGATTATTTCAGGAAAATCAAAATAGATGATGATGCTGAAAATGATCAGCTGAACCCATAGATGAATGCAAGAGGCTGCGTTCATGGAGAATGGCAATGGGGCCAAATACCATTGTATTATTGACAAAATTGCTTTGTTTAACCAAAAATCAGGAAACCTGCAAATCTATTCAATCCAACACTGGAAATTGTTGACTGTTAAACACTTGTAACCTTTTATCATGGGTTGGGAGAACTGATTACCTGCTACATGTTATTATTAAAAAAATTGTTAAAACTTTGCTGTAGTTTTGGACAGCACATCATGAACTAGGTTTGAGTGTAGACTAATTGATGAACAAATCTGGTCCAAGTCAATGAAAGTGTTTGTTCTAACATTCAGAAGGATATGTAAAATAGTTGCACTAATGGAAGTTGCCTTCAGAATTGTGAGGGAATTTCAGGCAATTTGGAATGTCAGTACAAACAAGGTAAACGGTCGCACAATCAGGCACACAGAGGGGGCCTGGTGGAAAAATGCCTCAGTATAATCTCTCTGAACTCAAAGATAAATGGATGGTAGAGCTTTGCAAGTGACACAAAAAAAGATGAAAAAGGGGTCTTGATGGAAACTTTATTACCACTGCAGTAGAAAAAAATATTTAGCGCATGTATGTCATTTCAGAGTACCAAGCTGTTTTGTTTGTAGAAGACAAGAATACATAGTGTCTATTTGCAGAAATGACAGAGAGTAGCAAGCCAAAGTGTGTCAGACAACTGTATCCCAACAGAAGGAAACAATTCCTTTGGAAAACCACAGAAAACAGGTTCAATTAGCATTGAGGTGGATGAGAAATTCAATATGTTAAACCCCAGTCAATTTTAAAATCAAAGTTTAAAAATCAAGACAACGTGAATATTGACACAGCTAGTGAAGGCTTCATAGGTGGAAGATTCAGTGAGGTATATTTAATATCTGTTTTTCTATGATCCATATACCCATCTAAGAGTTTCTTAAATTCCCCTAATGTATCTGCCTCTACCACCAACCTAGTAGGTTGTTCCACACACCTGCCACTCTTTGAGCAGTAAACATAACTCTGGCATCCCCACGCCACAACCACGGATTCAGCAACTCAGTAGATACGGCAATTGCACTTGTGAATTTACATACGTCTGCTAATTATTATTTAATCGTGAAAGTATTTAATGCCATACTTGTCAGTGTAGTACTGGTCGAGACTTGGACAGAGCATAGCAACGCTTTGCTGCCTGTTTGCTTTTGGCCTTCCCTGAGAGATGGGACTGTCAACTGACTCTGAAGATTAGTGGTATTCGTTTAATGTTTAGATGTTCTTTTCAGCCACAGTTTAGGCTTTGTTTTCCATTTGAGCTATTTCAGTGTCTCGCACACTGCACTTGGGCCATATCCAAACCTAGTAACACCCCCTGTATACTTCCCTCCAGTCACCTTAAAGATATGCCCTCTAGTATTTCCACCCTGGAAAAAGTTGCTGACTATCCACTCCTTCTATGCCTCTTATCATCTTGTACACCTTGTATTATAGGAACATTGCTAGGACAATCTAGTCAAAGGGTTGAGAATAGTGATTACTGATGCAAACACAATGAAGGCACAACAGCAGCCCTATTTCACCAGAGACTAGCAGATTTCTGAAGACCTACCGTGGAGAGCATTCTAACTGGTTGCATCACCATCTGGTATTGAGGCACCAATAGTCAGGATCAGAAAAAGCTGTGGTGGTTTGTGGACTCGGTCGGCTAGCCTTCCCACTATTGAGCACATTGACAGAAGGCAACAAATCAAGAAGGGAGCATCCATCACGAAGGAACCTCTTCCTTCTAACAAACCATTAGGGAGGAGGTGCAGGAAACTGAAGACACACACTCAATGTTTTAGAAACAGATCCTTCCCCTCTGCTATCATATTTATGAACAGTCCATGAACTGCAGTAGTTTTGTTTGCATTCAGGTTAATCTGTGAATCTGATGTTGCACGGACGTAAGGTGCTAAGTAAAGAAAAGCATAAAGCAACAAAACCGAAATGTGGAAGTACCATTTGTATGAAAGAACATGATAAATAGCATTTTAAATTATATGTTGACGGAACAGCAACTAAAACTATATATATATGTTCAGAGCATTTTTTATTCATGATGAAAAATAAGGCGTTTCCCAAGTAAGAAAACATTGCGTTCCAAAATACAATTAGCAACCTGTGCCTGAAGGATCATGTTTGTGCAGAAATCTAAAACTAGGCAGTCTGGGAAGCATCGTCTTTTCCAGCTTGTTTACACAATGCAAAGAATAACACGCTTCTTCTCAGACCTTGTAATTTATCATCCTGACTTGGCTTCTTATCTTTTATACAAAACATCTGTAAGGTAATAGCAGCTCACATCAGTGAGTTTAGCGGTTTGGGATTCAGAATGAAATAAAGAAGTTGTCTTCCTTAATTATGGTCCTAAGAAGGCTTATTTTTGTAAAATCCTTACCCATGGGGATTTTTCCTTCACCCTGTTGACTATAAACCTCTTTGCTTGCCATCTATGAGGAGGAGAAACAAATTTTCTTTTATTATTGCTTACTCAGAAGCAAACATTCTTCTGGCCTGCAGCACTGACTACAAATGGAGTAAATTGAAATAGCAATAAACTGATGAATTATCATTATTTGATAGCTTCAAGGACATAAACTAAGCAGATATTAGCAGCAGCTTCCTCAGGGCCAGTTTTCTCATGGACACCTGGAAGAAGCAATAATTCTCTATGCTAATCTTGAGTATACTCCTCCAACCAAGTAAGGTCATTTTTATAGGTTTGTATGTTTAATAAGTTGATTGTGCATAAAACATAAAGGGAATTTAAAATGGTCAATTGCAACACAAAGTACATTATTTATTGTTTCTACTTTTTAAAAATAATTTTTAACAATAACATAACTGTGTTTTAATAGCGAATTATTTCTTTTGATCTTCGAAGATATTGCGCATGTATGTTGCCCAGATGTTCAGGGCAGATTTTCAGGGCAGGGATTGTATTGGGACGGAGGGGAATGCGACAGAGGCCAACTGGAAAAGATGGGAAGAGCAGAAGTAAAAGGAAGAAGACTGAATGGCAGAAGATTACAAGATTATGAAGTAAACAAAAAAGGTGCAGAAGAGTGGAAAGACCTTGCTTGTGATGGTAAATAATAACTAAAACTTGGTAGGCATCTGGGAAATGAAAGGGTTGGAATGATTGAATGTGACACAGAACCTTAATTTATCCTTCTCTGAGAAGAGTTGGTTTCACGCATGCTCAGGATCAATGGCACTCCTGAAGCGAGCTCTCATTCCTTATAGACTGGAATTTATTCTTACAAACTCAGTAACAGTCCAAAAAATAAAAACAAAATCTTTAACTTTGTACATGTCACAAACACTCTTACTTTCTCCATTAGATTATAAATTGTAAGAAAATGTGTTCTGCCGGTTTCAGCTGTAAGTTATGTAAAATATTTATTAAAACCAAGCCAATAAAAGGACTGTATTATTTTATTTACAGAAGTTAATCATTTTTTCCACTGCAGACAAAAAGAAATATGTGTAAACTTTGCTAACCTAGTGGCTGATGCCCTGCATCTGCATTCATTATCCAGAACTTCCTGTGATCCCTGAAAGGTGGAGAGGGCACTGGCAGTCAAGGATTGAATCAGGACCAGAGTGTGGACAGTTGGTCAAGTGGACAAAGGAACAGTGGCTAGGGTTGATGGATAGTCATGTAGTAGAATTGAAGACATCAGGTAGGTATACGTGAAGAATGTGTGAAGACTGGAGCTTCCTTCAAGGGCTTTGGGGCATCAAAACCTGGTTGTTCAGTCAACTGAGGGTTAGTGGGGCAAGTGAGGATTTGCAGGGAGAGATTGGAGGGGCGGTGGTTTGGGGCAGGGTTAATGGGTGGTGTGAGGTTGTGACAAATGAGTTAGAATGAGGGTGGCAGGCCAAATATATTAGGGTTTAGCGCCAGAAGTTTGAATGTTGAGACCAGGGGCATTTGGGGCTGAAGGTGGGAAGGTGGTGAAAGGGGTCAGTATTGCAGTGAGGGTGACCCAAAGGATAAAATTCAAACAATGGGACTTTCCCAAGTTGTCATTCAGTCTGGGTGGTGTGTTGTAGGGATCTGGCTGAGCCGTGAGCATCCATCAAAGGTCTATAGTAAAACAATCTGTGCATTCCCTCCATGAAAATTTTCCAGAAAGAATTTACCATCAAGAGTAATGTAATTTAAAAGTAAACTTCTCGAGAAGCTGTAAGTCTGAAATAAACCAGCAAATGTTGAAGGTGGTTAGCTGACCAGCCAGCATCTGTGGAGGGTGAAACAAAGCTAGATTTCAGATGAATAAACATTCATTACAATGCACTCAGCTACTTCATGAGCAACTGTCTTGAATCCCGAGTCAAACTCACAAACACAACACAATTGGGAAAGACCGACTGAATGATCTGGAATAACACAAAATGACTTGGAAATGGCTACAATCACGTTTCAGTCACGCAAATGAAATGGACACTGGTGGGTAATCTTAATTTTCATGCAGTCACATCCGGCGTTCTCCAACTACTTTCGAGAGAAAAATGATGAATTGGGAGTGTATTGTGCAAGCTCTAGCTCCATACGCTTTGAAGTTTGAACAGGGAGCACCTATCTCAGAGTGTATCTCTCAAATGCAAATAAAGCTGCTAAGTAAACACATTATTAAGATGAAGGAATCCTTTTGATGTGACAGGTGTCAGACCAACATCGTTGCCACCTGTAAGCAAATACCTTTATAATTAATAGACCATCCTCATACATGGAACATAACAAGCTGTTGTGCTAAATTGAATTAAGAATAGCATTCTTTGTAATATTTTTTAAAAAGTATATTTGCATAGGGGCAATTTCCTGTCCATTCAAAAGGAAAAGAAGACTTGAATCTTACCTGTATGAGCTAATGTATTTTGAGCCTGATACAAGTTACAGTGGCTAAAAAAAAACTTAGAATGTTTGTTTAACACACCTATATAATAAAATATGAGGTTAGTTCAGAATAATGACTATTATATTCTGTTGTATTTGGCAAATGATGAAACTTTTTAATAGCAGAGTCAATAACCTGTTTAATGTGTTAGAAGTAAGTTTGATCATCTAGTTGACCATATCTGGAACACTTTGGGCAATACATTGATAAAGGCATAAGATAGCACCTAGATGGTATAACAATGGTTGATAAGGATGATACAGAACTGTGAGAACACATTTATTGGTTGTGCCTATTTTTCAAAGTGAACTAAGGTGGAAACTTGAACAAATGAAGGTCTGTTGCTCAAATTGGGAAATATGAATAATTTATTCAGGGAAACCTTTTGTCTGCAGCAATACATGAGGTCATTAATGCAAGACAGGCACCGAGCAACAGGAAATTCATAAGAGACTCCCTTAGCCAAAGAGTTGTGGGGTTGAGGAACTATCTGAGGCAAATAATGCAGAAGCATTTAATGGGAGACTGATAAACATTTTGGAGAAGAGGGAAAGTGATAGAGAGAGAGATGAGAAAGGATGAGAAATGATTGAACAGGGCACAAATGTTGTTATGACTCATTAGTCTGGTTTGTTTCTCTGCTGCCTATCCTATTTAGTTGCCAGAAAGTCAGCCATTATACAGCACCAAAATCTGTGCTTATAAACCTCGCATCACATTTTCAGTTAGATACACACAATGCTGGCAGAACTCAGCAGTTCAGGCAACATCTATGGAGAGGAATAAACAGCTGTTGTTTCAGATTGAGACTGTTTATCATGGATTTTCAGTACTTTGGGATCTGTTGCGAACAGATGTCCCCCTTTCTCTTTGTCCATTTCACAGGCTTGAATAATTATACCCTTGCTGCAGTGTGAGCAGAGGAATGAAGCCATAATCATTGGGCAAACGTGGGAAATTTGAGCATGTTTGAACTGCTGTGAATAACTAGCAGAAACGGTCCCAGGGATGACAGATGAGAGAGAGGCTTAGGAAAAAGACAAAGTTTGGCATCAGTGATGGGGAAGGCCAGTATGTGTCATGCTCATCGTATTTTTATGGTGTTCAAAGTTCAAAATAAATTCAGTGATCTTTGGGCATTCCAATACATAGCTCCTCTCTACCTGGACTAAATGGCACACCTTTGGCTTTAACTTTCTTAGGTGGTTATAGAGGTTCAGCTTGACAGCGGACACTTAGCATGCACCTACAGATCTACTGTTGAAAGTATCCTGGCTGGTTGCTTCGTTGTCAGTTGGAATGTGCAAGAACATAAGAAGCTGCGGAGAGTAATGGACTCAGCTCATTACATTACGGCCACATCCCTCCCCACATCAGTAGCATCTACACAAGGAATTGCCTCAGGAAGGCAGGATTCATCATCAAAGGTCCTCACCATCTGGGCCAAGCCATCTTCTCACAGACAGGAGGTACAGAAGCTTGAAGTCCACCAAGTTCAAGAATAGTTTCTTCCCTTCATTCATTCGGCACAACCCTAATCACTGCAGTAGAGCAATACCGTGACCACTTCGGTCACTTTGCACTAAAATGGAGTTTGTTTTCTTTTCTACTATTGTTCTTTCTTGTAAAGATTGTGCATTTGTTTAATTTGTGTTGTTCTTGTGAACGGTGTTTATCTGATGCTACATGCCTGTGATGCTGCCACAAGTAAACTTTTCATTGCAACTGTACGTATATGAATTGTGCAGAAGACAGTATCTTGACCTTGATTTTAAACATTATCCCTCATGGTACCACTTTCCAACCCAATGATTTCACCTTTTGACTCGAACTCACTGCCTCTGACTCCCTCCTCAGTCTCCAAGCACTTAATTAGCATTTATTACTTGTGCCAGGCTGGTCATGACAAGTGTCCTCAACTCCCCAATCTTCCTATGACCCTGGCCTACTTCTTCCTCTTTCCATTGACTGAGGGGTCAACTCATCCCTAATCCCAGACCGAAATCTCAACATGATCCAAATGTGGCTCAAACCGAATGTGACTTATATACAAGAGGAAATTCGTAGATTCAGGAAATCCAAGCAATACACACAAAATGCTGGAAGAACTCAGCAGGCCAGGCAGCACCTTTAGAGAAGAGTGTTGTTGACGTTTCAGGCCGAGACCCTTCAGCAGGACTGGAGAGAAAAAGATGCAGAGCAGATTTAAGAGGAGGGGAAGGAGAAATTCAAGGATATAGGTGAAACTGGGAGGTGGAGGGGTGAAGTAACGAGCTGGGAAGTTGATTGCAAAAAGAGATACATGACTGGGGAAGGGGAATCTAAGAGGAGAGGACAGAGGGCCACGGAATAAAGAAAAGGTGGGAAGAGCTATAGTCCAGGTAGCAATGAGAGTCCATGAGTTTATGATAGACAACAGTAGATAAGCTGTCTCCAGAGACAGAGACAGAGAGATCGAGAAAGGAGTTGTTGAAGTAGCATAGGAAAAGTGTAAGCTTGTAACATAGATTGTTCCACGTATCTGACAAAAAGACAGGCATAGCTGGGACCCATGTGAGTGACCTTTTGTTTGAAGGGAATGGGAGGAGCCAAAGGAGAAATTAGTAAGAGTGATTTAGGTTCTGCTAGATGGGGGAGAATGGTGGTCGGGTCTGGTGTCCAGAAAGAAAAGAAGAGCTTTAAGGCCTTCCTGGTGGAGGATGTTGGTGTATAGGGACTGGACATCCATATTGAAAATAAGTTGATGGGGGCCAGGGAACTTGAAATCATTGAAGAGATGTTTAGCGTGTGAGGTGTCTAGGTAGGAAGGGACTGAACTTGTGGAGATAAAACAGAGTCGAGATATACATATATGAGTTCACTGGGGCAGGAACAAGCTGAAACAATGGGTTTACCTTGAAAAGCAAGAGTGTGGATTTTGGGTGGCAGGTAGAAACGGGAGGTTTGGGGCGCAGGAGATATGAGGTTGGTGGCAATGGATGGGAGATCCCCAAAGCTAATAAGGTCAATCATTGTGTGGGTGACAATGGTCTGGTGCTCCTTAGTGGGGTCCTGTTCAAGGGGTAAGTAAAAGAGGGCATCTGAGAGTCATCACTAGGCCTCAGCGAGGAAGAGGTCAGTCCGCCTGACTACTACAGCACCTCCCTTACCTGTGGATTTGATGGTGAGGTTAGGACTTATATATGATTCCTAATTAAACCTACCCCATGAGGTCTTAGCTCAATTACCTCTTCTACCATCCCCCAAGCTCTATTGCAAGACCAGGCCTAGCCCCATATAATTTCCTTCCGATGTTCTGCAATGGTGATTGTGAAGATGAAACAGAGCAGTCGTATCCAGCTGCGCCCAGACCCTGGACCTCGGTGGCTTCAGAAATTTGTGATTACAGACCGTATATTTGCATACTCACATTTTATACTGAAGTAGGAGGAGACAATTGGAACTATTTTGTCAGCCAGTTCTCAAGATTCAAGATTCTTTTCTGATCAAAGCATGTATGAATTATACAAACTTGAGATTTGCTTGCTCACAGGTAGCCACAAAGCAAGAAACAACAAAGAACCCAATTAAAAGGAAAAAAAGAATAAAATTAAAAGACTAACACTCAATGTTCATGAGAATGAAAAAAATAAATAAAAATCATACAAATAATTTAAGTGAACAACAACAGCAGTTTGAACTAAAATTGAATCCTGAGATCTGAACCCCAGAGCAGTCTGGAGCAGGCCCAAAGCCTCACTAATCAGTTCATCATATTAGCGGGCACGGAGCACAGCAGTTTTCATTGCTGTGGCTACTGTAAAGGACTCGAGTCCTAGACCACGCCACCCAGCGACTCTCTCCAGGCCCAGATTCAGTCGCCCAGCCCAGAGCCGCTCTCAGGCTCTTCAAATCAGCTTGAAACCCAGAGTGATCCAAACCCGCACTGGGCCAGCTGAATGAATCAGTTATGTCAATATAATTCCCCACTTATTTCCCTGTAACCTGCTTTTACACACTCATTAACAGCCCCTGACCTTTTCCCCAATAACTAAATCTGACATTGGCACAGTGTGTATTGATTACTATAATGTTTTCAGCCATCTTCTTGCTGCTACCATCAGGGAAGATGTAGAGAAGCCTGAAGAATGACACCACTAGGTTCATAAACCATCAGGTTCTTGAACTGGCCTGCGCTAACCTAATCTTTCCTCATCAATGGTACACTGGAGAGCACCCATTCCACTACCAAGGAGTTGTCTCTAACTGCCCTTCTGTTTGCACTCAGATCTTGTTTTTATGCAGTCTTATGTTCTCTCTCCCTCACTCTTCACTACCTTGTTTAATTCATTTATCTATAATTTATATTCTCTGTGTTGTCTGTACCACCTACGTGCCTGTGATGATGCTGCGCGTAGGGTTTTCATTGTACCTGTAACTTAAAATATTGTGCACGCGACAATAAGCTCAATTTGACTTGCCTTCAGAAGTCCTAATGAACTTCATGCTGTCATGCTGTCATTATGAATGAATATTCCCTGGGACAGGGATGGAATTTGACACAATGAAATGGCAGAAATGACAATAGATTTTAATGTGCTCTATTGTAGTCAGTTATGTGTGTTTTGATTTGGATCTTCCATACGTACGACAAGATGATCGACTTCCTCCAATTACATTTTTCATTGCTACTTATTACCCCCACCTTCCCCTTCCCTGCCAACATCCAGAGATTAAGTATGCTTTCGGATCGAACCCAGACAATCATTCACAATGTCCATTGTCATTAAGCTTGCAATTCCTGGTATTATCTGCACGTTTTGGCATCAATCCTTGCCTTATTTATAAAAGCCTGGAGCAGCAGGGCTGCAGGAGTCCGCTGTAATTTCTTCAAGACAGTACAGGAGAAGATGCTAACTACTTTAGTCGAGAGGCTACAAAGTAGAGCAAGGCAAACTAAATATAACCAAATGATGAGTGCTGTTGTTTGGTTGTGTCATTTTGTGTTTATATCCTTGTCCATAAACAAGTGTATTAGTCTCACAGTTTAGGAAATAAGCAACTTTCTGGAAGTGCAGATAAAGAATCAACATTTGAGCTTACAGTTGTTCAAATTTCAAAGTAAACTTTCCTTGGAGTTATCATTTCATAGGACCCCTCCCGAGTCCTGGACATAAGTGCTATATTGAAGAAAGCATGGCAGTGCCACTACTTTTTTAGAAGTTTACAAAGTTTTGGCATATCATCCAAAGCTTTGACAAACTTCTATAGATGTATGGTGGAGAGTAAACTGACTGGTTGTAACATGGCCTGGCTTGGAAACGTCAATGCCCTTGTACAGAAAAGCCTACAAAAAGTAGTAGATACAGCCCAGTTCATCATTGGTAAAAACCTCCCAGCCACTGGACATCATATCCACACAGAATGGTCACAGGAAAGCAATATCCACCATCAAGGACCCTCACCATCCAGACCATGGTCTCTTCTCATGGCTGCCATTAAGAAGAAGGTGGAGGAACCACTGGACACACACTGCCAGTTTCACCTCAACCACCAGGCTCTTGAACCAGAGAGAATAACTTCACTCAATTTCACTCACCCAATCACTGAACTGTTCCCACAATCTATGGAATCACTTTCAAGGACTCTTCACCTCACATTCTCGATATCTGTTGATTATTTTATTGTTGTTATTATTATTGTTATTTACTTTTTCTTTCTTTTTGTTTTTGAACAGTTTGTTGTTTATTGCACATTGTTTGTTTGTCCATCCTCTTGGGTGTGGTCTTTCATTGATGCAATTGTGTTCCTTGTATCCTCTAAGACTGTTTGCAAGGAAATGAATCTCAGGGTTGTATATGGTGACATATATTTACTTTGATAATAAATTTACTTTAAACTTTGAACATTGAAATGTATTATCAACGTACACATATGGAACCATAGAGTACCTGGAGATTTGTTTTCTCTCTGGCATTCACAATAGAACAGAGAAAAACAATAACATGAATGAAAAACTACACCCAAAAGCTGACCAATAAGCAACATATAAAAGAAGACAAACTGCACAAGAACAAATAAATAGATAGATAAATAGGTAAAAAAAAATAAACAAACAAATAAATAAATAGATTGCCGAGTTCTAGAAAGTGAGTCCATAGGTTGTGGGATCATTTCAGAGTTGAGGTGAGTGAAGCTTTTCATGCTGGTTCAGGAGCCCGATGGTTGAAGGGTAATAACTGTTCCTGAACCTGGTTATGTGAGCTCACTGCTGCCGAGGGCTCAGACTGTGATGGACTGGGCTATCTCCATCACTTTTTGTATGTTTTTCTGTTTAAGCAACATACAATCTAAAAAGATCCTTTAACATACGGTATAAGAGAGTCTGGTGACAGAACTTGGATGGGTCATACATTTGAAAAGGAACTGACCTGAAAATAATGCATTTATTCTCTGAAGCATTAATTCACTTCTGTTCTTCTGTTCATAAGGGAGCAAGTTCAACCCCTCTGTTTCTTTCTGCTTCTCAATAATGGTCGTTCTTCAATAGAACTTCATGGCCATGGATGTTCATAGTTGAATCTTGAAAGGATGCTATTTATAATTATGAGGCTGCATTGTTTTAGACCCCTTTGTTTGAATTTACCTTTAATCAGAGTTCTTTCGTAAGACAGTGACAATAGAAAATGCATCCCTTACTTTATAGGTAAAGCATTGGGGCTAGTGTGGGAAGAGGGTAATGGAGTGGTAATTAGTACAAAAACCCCTTCTGAAATCATAGCACAAGGTCACCTTGAGGGCTTCGAGTGTCTGAAGAGGAACTATGATGTTGCAAAGTATTGGATGCATTGTGAATGTAAATGTGAATCTAGCTCTAACCCAATCTGACCTTTCTCATCTTATCACCCACTGTAGCTGCATTGCTAGTTATCACACTTCCTCAGTTTACCTTTTCTGAAGAAACTCTCCTGCCACCTATCCATTACCCTTTTGGTGCTTTTGCATCTCCCTGCTCCACAAACTATATCTGTGGATGAGAACAAGATTCCTGGATGGTTTGTTCTCTGCTGGCTGCCAGGGTCCAGGACATCCTAGATTGAGTCCTGAGCATTCTAAAGTGGGAAGGTGAGCAGCCAAAGGTCATAGCCCATATAGGTACCAATGACATAGGTAGGAAGAGTGATGAGGTTCTGCAAAGTGAGTTCAGGGATTTAGGTTCTAAGTTAAAGGGCAGGACCTCCAGGGTGGTGATCTCAGGATTACTATCTGTGCCACATGCTAGAGAGTGCAGAAATTGGAAGATCATACAGTTTAACACATGGCTAAGGAGATGGTGTAGGAGAGAGAGCATTCGATATTTGGATCATTGGGCTCTCTTCCAGGGAAGGTGGGACCTGTACAGAAGAGACAGTTCTGGACCTTTCCTGAACTGGAGGGTATCTAAAATCCTAGTGGGAAAGTTTGCTGCTGCTGCACAGGGTTGGGTGTGACTGGGGTGGGTGAAGTTTAAATTACAGTTGCAGCAGGATGGGAACCAGAGTGCCAGAACAGATAGTGAAGAGGTTGTGGAGACAGATGTTGTTAAGACCTTAGGCAAAATCAGAAAAAAAAGGTTGAGCTAACGTCCTGAGCAGCATATATTTCAATGCAAGAAATATTGTAGTAATGGCTCAGGGAATGGATCAACACAAGGAAGTATGATACTGTGCCATTAGTGATACTTGATTGCACAAAGGGCAAGACTGGCAGCACAATATTCCAGGGTTCTGCTGCTTTAGCCGTGATAGAGTGAAGGGGATGGCATTACTAGTCAGTGAAAATGTCACGGCAGTGCTCAGTCAGGACAGACTGGAGAACTCATCTAGTGAGGCTTTATGGGTGCAACTGAGGAATAAGCAAGGCATGACCACTTTAATGGGGCTATATTATAGACCACCCAGAAGTCCACAGGATTTAGAACAAATTTGTAGAGAGATCACACACTGTTGCAAGAAACAGAAGGTTGCTATAGTAGCTGATTTTAACTTTCCACATATTGACTGGGAGTCCCATACTGTAAAAGGACTAGATGGGATAGAGTTTGTCAAATGTGTTCAGGAAAGTTTCCTTAATCAGTACGTACAAGTCCTAATGAGAGAGTTTGCGATACTAGATCTCCTATTAGGGAATGAGACATAGCAGATGACAGAAGTTTGTGAAGGGGATCATTTTACATATAGTGATTAAAGTAATTATGCAGAAAAATAGGTCTAGTCCATGGGTTGAGATTCTAAGTTGGAGAAAGGTCAGTTCTGATGGTACCAGAAAGGATCTGGAAAATGTGGACTGGGACAGGCTGTTTTCCCGCAAAGGTGGATGGTGCGTGGGAGACCTTCAAAGATGAAAATCTGAGAGTACAAAGAATGTATGTGCTTGTCAGAATAAAAGATAAAGATAAAAGATGAGATAAAACCTGAGAGTACAAAGAATGTATGTGCTTGTCAGAATAAAAGATTAAAGATAAAGATAAGATAAAAGATCTTGGTTTTCAAGAGATATAAGCAGACAAGAACAAATCAAATACTTACAGAGATTAGGAAATGCAAAAGAATACTTGAGAAAGAAATCAGGAGGGCTAAGAGAAGACATGAGGTTGCTCTAGCAGACAAGGTGAGGAAGAATCTGAAGAGATTCTATAGATATGATAAAAGCAAAAAGATTGCAATGGACAAAATTAGTCCTTTGGAAGATCAGAATGTTAACCTATATGTGGAGCCAGAAAAAATGGGGGAGATTTTAAATTGACTTTTTGCATCTGTATTTACTTGGGAGATGGGCACAGAATCTATAGAAGTGAGGCAAAACAGCAGCAAAGTCACGGACCCTATACAGGTAAAAGAGCAGGAGGAGTTTGCTGTCTTGAGGCAAATCAGGGTGGGTAAATCCCCAGAGCCTGACAAGATATTCCTGTGAACCCTGTGGAGGCAAGTGCAGAAATTGCAGGGGCCCTAGCAGAGATATTTAAATCATCCTTTGTGACGGGTGAGGTACTGGAGTATTGGAGGATAGCTAATGTTGCTTCATTATTTAAGAAAGTTTCTAAAAATAGACCAGGGAATTATAGGCCAGTGAGCCTGATATTGGTAGTGGGAAAGTTATTGGAAGGTATCCTAAGGGACTGGCTGTATAATTATTTAGATAGACACGGACTGATTAGGGATTATCAGATATGTGTGTGGTACGTTGTATCTTACCAATCTGAACCTGGCTTTGTGCAAGAAGCCATAAAGTGGTAGTAGATGGTTGCCTCTCTGACTAGAGGCCTGTGACTAGTGGTGTGCTATAAGGATCGGTGTTGGGTCTGTTGTTGTTTGTCATCTATATCAACAATCTGGATGGCAGTGTGTTTAAGTGAATCAGCAAATTTGCGGATGACACCAAGATTGGCAGTGGAGTGGACATCGAAGAAAACTATTAGAATTTGCAGCTGGATCTGTAAAAATGGGCTGAAACATGGAAGACAGAATTTAATGCAGATAGGTTCAAGGTATTGCATTTTGGTAGGACCAACCAGGGTAGGTCTTACACAGTGAATTGTCGGGCACTGAGTTGTGCGGTAGAACAGAGGTCCATAATTAATTGAAAGTGGTTTCACAGGTAGATAGAGTCATAAAGAAAGTTTTTGTCAATTTGGAATTCATATATCAAAATATTGAGTATAAGTGATTGGATGTTATGTTGAAATAATATAACATGTTAGTGAGGCCTAACTTGGAGTATTGTGTACAGTCTTGGTCACCTACCTACAAGAAATATGTAAATAAGATTGGAAGAGTACAGAGAAAATTTACAAGGATTTTGCCAGAACTGGAGGACCTGAGTTATAAGGAAAGATTGATTAGGTTAGGATTTCATTTCTTCAATTGTAGGCGATTAGGAGGAAAATTTGATAGAGGTATACAAAGTTATCAGCAAAGATATAGATAGGGTAGATGCAAACAGGCTTCTTTCACTGACATTGGGGTCATGGGTTAAGGGTGAAAGGTGACAAGCTTGAGGGGAACATGAGGGAAAACTTCTCCGCACAGAGCGTCGTGGAAGTGTGAAGTGAGCTGTCAAGCACAAGGTGGCATGACAGATCAACTTCAACGTTTCGGAGAAGTTTGGATAGGTACATGGGTGGCAGGGGTATAGAGGGCTCCAGGTGTGGGTGCAGTGCAAAGGGAGCAGGCAGTTTAAATGGCTTCATTCTAACTAGCTAGCTGGGCTGAAGGGCCTGTTTCTGTGCTGTACTTCTCTATGACTGTGTGTACGCAAAACTCAGCAGCCTTTATCCTGACTTGTATCACCCCGGTGACTGAGCAATGCTGTGTTCACTGACTTCGAGTTTCCCAATGTCACACTTTTAATGTTCTCATTGTGCTTAACTTCTTCGGTGGTCTTAGTCTTGTCTTTAACCTTCAGCACTCCAAAAATCTGAAGTTGTTCCAAGTCTGTGTGTTCATCATTTCCCAATCACTTTCCTTATTATCAGTAGTGCATAGTGTCAGAACATCCGGAAACCCTTCTCAAAATGTATTCATTAATTTAACTGTCTTATCTTTTAAGATCCTCTTTAAAAACACTTCTATGACTAAATCATCTGTTACCTGTCCTGATTCTGTGAGCCCCTGGAAAATTTACCACCATCCCCTTTCGCTCTGATAATACAGTACATGCAAATTAAATGGAAACTATGAGCAGTGTTCATTTGTTGCTACTGTGTTAATGTAAAATATTACTAAATATTTGTCAATGTACACAAAATGCTGGAGAAACTCAGCAGGTCAGGCAGCATCCATGGAAATGAATAATAAACAGTTGATGTTTCAGGCCGAGACCCTTCTTCAGGACTGAAAAGGAAGGGAGGAGACACCAGAATAAAAAGGTGGGGGGGGGGGTGTTGAGGGGAGGAATGATAGTTAGAAGCTGTTAGGTGAATCCAGGTGGGATAGAATGATAAAGGGCTTGAGAGAAAGGAATCTGTTAAGTGAAAGGGAAGGGGGGGGGGGAACCCAGGGGAAGTGATAAGACATAAGAGAATAAGAGACCAGAGTGGGGAAGGTGAAGGAAATTATTTTTACCCCCAATTTATGAAGGGTCTTATCATATATAGAGGAGGCCACATTGGAAACACCTGACACAATGGATGACCCCAGCAGATTCAGAGATGAAGTGTTGCCTCATCTAGAAGGACTGTTTGGGGCCCTGAACGGAGGTGAGGGAGGAGGTGAATGGGCCGGTGTAGCACTTTGGCCACTAGCAGGGATAGGTGTCGGGGGGGAGCTGAGTGGGGAGAGATGAATGGACAAGGGATTCATAGAGGGAGCGATCCCTGCTGTAAGTGGAGAGGGCGGTAAGGATACGTTTCGTGGTACGGTAGTTATATTAAAATATAAACTAATATTAAAAATCTATCCATGATTTATCATAAAATAAGTATCATATATGAAATATCTAGACATTAAAAATTATTCGGATGCTGTGTAGTAGGAGGAGATGAGGTTGGAGGAGGGTGTCACTCAGCATCAATGTCTTGGATCCAGTTGGCCAGTTTCCATTTTCAAATGCAATTAAGTACTAGGTAATGCTACAAAACCTTTGTTAAATCAAATTGTATCATTTAAATTTTGTTCCTAGGGCAAGGAAATTTCAGTAATGAGTTCAGCTCTAACTATTAAGAGAATATATGTGAAGGAAACAATAAAAGTCAATGAAGAGTTACGATTATTTTGGTTATTTTGAATACATTTCAATTTTTCAGGGAAATAGCTGCTAGGTCTTCACTGACCTCATTTTATAAATGTCTTGACGGGGAATGATAGCCAGCTGTGGAAGCTGATGACCTGTAAAATGATACCATCTGTCTTTGGAAACAGCCTGTTTGAATCAATGCTCAACACGCATATTGAAGAGGCTGTTTTGATTTTCATAATCATATCACAGTGTGGTGTGAAGAATTTTGTGCTTCTTTGAAAACATCGTATAATGTTTGTACATTTATCTCAGCTTCTGAAATTAACGGAGCCAGTTTCAAGATCAGAGTTCATAATTTTACAACATTGTACTTCAATAAATGTACAAGAAATATTTTATTATTTCATATATTTTTCTCTAAATTTCAATGGGAAATTGGAATGGTAGTGATATAAATTACCTATAGGTGAATAGTGATGGTAAAATCTTGAAGCAAAAGGAATGATCTGGGGAAGAGCACTGCTGGGGAAGAGAAGCAAGGATCCCATTGAGGGAGAAGGATCATTCTTCAAACCCTCCCCTGATGAGAGTTCCTTCTGTCCTCTGTAGGATTCCTTGCATTCTGCTCAGGGCTCACTGGAGCTTCTGCAAAAGGCACCGGTGGACCTACAATGGCAGGAGGGGTCAGGCGCCTTCCTGCCCATTCCCCCGTAGGGAGGGAGTTCATTCACACTACTCTCCATCCCCCTTATGATAGAGTCTGAATGGTCTGAGGTTTGAAGAATGTTGGTGAGGTGTGGCCACATGTGTGTTCTCTTGAGAGAGCGAGTGGGAGAGTATGCATGAGTGACTGAGTGCAAAGTCTGTCACGCATTTGTTAAATCTGTATTGGAAGGGTTTTTGGATTCAGTCCAGAGAAAGATTTTATAACTTGCTGAGAAATAAATTTGTATGATGTCCTATTCCCTAGAGTTTCCTTAGAAATCGACAGCATGTTACAGGCTCTTTGGCCCACAAAGTAGTGCCAACCATGTAACCTGCTCTAGAAACTGCTTAGAATTTCCCTAGCACATAGCTCTCTACTTTTCTAAGCTCCATGTTACCTATCTAAGAGGCTCTTAAAGGACCCTATTGTATCCACTTCCACCACCAGCAGCAGCAGTGCATTCCATGCACCCAACACTCTCTGTGTGAAAAGCTTACCCCTGACATCCCCTCCATACCTATTTCCAAGCACCTTAAAATTACACCACCTTGTGTTAACCATTTCAGCTCTGGGAAAAAGCCTCTGGCTATCCACATGATCAATGCCCCTCATCATCTTATACACATCTATAAGGCCACCTCTCATCCCCAGTCACTCCAAGGAGAAAAGCCCAAGTTCAATCAATCTATTCTCATAAGGTACATCCTCCAATCTAGGCAATAACTTTGAAAATCTCCTCTGCACTCTCTCTATAGTATCCACATCCTGTAGTGAGGTGACCAGAACTGAACACAGTACTCAAAGTGGGGTCTGACCAAGGTCTTATATAGCTGTAACATTGTCTAACAAACCGTGTTAGGGAACTGGAGCTGGAGCTGGATGAACTTCGGATCGTTCGGAAGGCAGAGGCAGAAATAGACAGGAGTTTCAGGGAGATAGTCACCCCTAGGAGTCAGGAGACAGGTAGTTGGGTGACTGTCAGGAGAGGGAAGGGGAATAGACAGGAAGAGCAGAGCACCCCTGTGGCCATTCCCATCAACAATAAGTATACCGTTTTGGATACTGTTGGTGGGGACAATCTACCAGGGACAAGTTGCTGTGGTTGCATCTTTGGCACCGAGACTGCACCCTCAGCTCAGAAGGGAAGGAGGGAAAAGAGGAGAGCAGTAGTGATAGGGGATTTGATAGTTAGGGGGACAGATAGGAGATTCTGTCGAAGAGATCGAGAATCCCAGATGGTCTGTTGCCTCCCTGGTGCCAGGGTCCGAGATATCTCGGATCGATTTCTCAGTATTCTCAAGAGGGAGGGTGAGCAGCCAGATGCCTTGGTCCATGTAGGGACCAGTGACGTGGATAGGAAGAGTGAAGAGGTGCTGAAAGGTGAGTTTAGGGAGCTAGGTGCAAAGGACAGGACCTCCAGGATAGCAATCTCAGGATTGCTACCAGTGCCACGTGCAGGTGGGTTTAGAAATAGTAAGATAGCACAGATCAACACGTGGCTGAAGACATGGTGCAGGATGGAGGGCTTCGGATTTATAGATAATTGGGCAGTTTTCCAGGGAAGGGGGGACCTGTTCTGGTGGGACGGTTTACATCTGAACTGGAGGGGGACAAATATTCTTGCAGGTAGGTTTGCTAGAGAGGCTTCAGTAGATTTAAACTAGATATGAGGGGGGAGGGGAAGTAGAGTGTAGGAACAGATGTATGGGAGAAGGAAGAAAAAGAAGACAGTAAAGTTCTTTCTACTGTTAGTGATAAACAGAGAGGAAGAGGTGGAGAATTTGTTAAATGCATTTATTTTAATTCTAGGACCATTGTGAGAAAGGTGGATGAGCTTAGAGCATGGATTGATAACTGGAAATATGATGTTGTAGCTATTAGTGAAACATGGTTGCAGGAGGGGAGTGATTGGCAACTAAATATTCCTGGATTTTGTTGCTTCAGGTATGATAGAATCAGAGGGACAAGAGGGGGAGATGTTGTGTTGCTTGTCAGAGAAAATATTACAGCGGTGCTCTGGCAGGATAGATTAGAGGGCTTGTATAGGGAGACTATTTGGGTGGAATTGAGGAATGGGAAAGGTGTAGTAACACTTATAAGGGTGTATTATAGACCACCTAATGGGGAGCGAGAATTGGAGGAGCAAATTTGCAAGGAGATTGAAGATATTTGTAGTAAGCACAGGGTTGTGATTGTGGGAGATTTTAATTTTCCACACATAGACTGGGAAGCCCATACTGTAAAAGGGATGGATGGTTTGGAGTTTGTAAAATGTGTGCAGGATAGTTTTTTTGCAGCAATACATAGAGATACCAACTAGAGAAGGGGCAGTGTTGGATCTTCTGTTGGGGAATGAAATAGGTCAGGTGACAGAGGTATGTGTTGGAGAGCACTGTGGGTCCAGTGATCACAATGCCATTAGTTTCAATATAATTATGGAGAAGGATAGGACTGGAACCGGGATTGAGATCTTTGATTGGAGAAAGGCTAACTTTGAGGCGATGCGAAAGGATTTAGAAGGAGTGGATTGGGACAGTTTGTTTTATGGGAAGGATGTAATAGAGAAATGGCGGTCATTTAAAGGTGTAATTTTGAGAGTATAGAATCTTTATGTTCCTGTTATGTTGAAAGGAAAGGTTAAAAGTTTGAGAGAGCCATGGTTTTCAAGGGATATTGGAAACTTGGTTAGGAAAAAGAGAGAGATCTACAATAAATATAGGCAGCATGGAGTAAATGAGGTGCTCGAGGAATATGAAGAATGTAAGAAGAATCTTAAGAAAGAAATTAGAAAAGCTAAAAGAAGATATGAGGTTGCTTTGACAAGTAAGGTGAAAATAAACCCTAAGGGTTTCTACAGTTATATTAATAGCAAAAGGATAGTGAGGGATAAAATTGATCCCTTAGGGTATCAGAGTGGACAGCTATATGTGGAGCCACAAGAGATGGGGGAGATTTTGAACAATTTCTTTTCTTCGGTATTCACTAAGGAGAAGGATATTGAATTGTGTAAGGTAAGGGAAGCAAGTACAGAAGTTATGGAAACTATGATGATTTAAGAGGAGAAGTACTGGCGCTTTTAAGGAATATAAAAGTGGATAAATCTCCGGATCCTGACAGGATATTCCCTTGACCTTGAGGGAGGTTAGTGTAGAAATAGCAGGGGCTCTGACAGAAATATTTCAATAGTCATTACAAACAGGGATGGTGTCGGAGGATTGGCATATTGCTCATGAGGTTCCATTGTTTAAAAAGGGTTCTAAGAGTAAACCTAGCAATTATAGGCCTGTCAGTTTGATGTCAGTGGTGGGTAAATTAATGGAAAGTATTCTTAGAGATGATATATATATATATAATTATTTGGATAGACAGGGTCTGATTAGGAACAGTCAACATGGATTTGTGCGTGGAAGGTCATGTTTGACAAATCTTATTGAATTTTTTGAAGAGGTTACGAGGGAAGTTGACAAGGGTAAAGCAGTGGATGTTGTCAATATGGACTTCAGTAAGGCCTTTGACAAGGTTCCGCACGGAAGATTAGTTAGGAAGGTTCAATCGTTAGGTATTAATATTGAAGTAGTAAAATGGATTAAACAGTGGCTGGATGGGAGATGCCAGAGAGTAGTGGTGGATAGCAACCTTGTAATTTTCTAGAGCTCTAACAGTACCTAGTTTCCTGAACATTTTGTAAGCTTTTCTTTTCTTCTTAACTAGATTTTCTACGTACTTTGGACACCATGGTTCTTTTACCCTACCATCCTTTCCCTGCCTCAATGGAACATACCTATGCAGAACTCCATGCAAATGTTCCCTGAACATTTGCCACATTTCTGCCATGCATTTCCATGAGAACATCTGCTCCCAATTTATGCTCCTGCCTAATAGCATCATATTTCCCCCTACCCCAATTAAATGTTTTCCCAAATTATCTGCTCCTATCCCCTGCCAGAACTATGCTGAAGGAGCGAGAGTTTGTGGTCACTACCTCCAAAATGCTCTCCCACTGAGAGATCTGACACCTGACCAGGTTCATTTCTAAATACCATATCAAGTACAGCCTCTTCTCTAGTTGGCTTATCTACAAATTGCATCAGGGAACCTTTCTGAACACAGTTAATAAACTCTACCCCATCTAACCCCCTTGCATGAAGGAGATGCCAAACAATATTAGGAAAGTTAAAATCTGCCATCACAATAACCCCATATTATTACACTATTCCAGAATCTCCCTCCCTACCTGCTCCTTGATATCCCTGTTACTATTGGGTGGTTTATAAAAAACACTCAATAGAGTTAGTGTACCTTTCCTGTTTCTGACTTCCACCCACACTGACTCAGCAGACTATCAGTCCATGACTTCTTCCTTTTATATGATCGTGACTGTATTCCTATTTAGCAATACAACACGTCCATCTCTCTCCGTTCTTTTTGTAACATCTGAAGCCTGGCATATTCAGCAGCCATTCCTGCTCCTGAGACATCCTAGTCTCTGTAATGATCGCAACGTCATAGTTCCATGTATTGATCCACACTCTAAGTTCATCTGCCTTGTTTATAATAATCCTTGAATTAGAATAGACATATCTCAAATCATCAGGCTGAGTGCAGCTTTGTTCTAACATCAGCCTATCCTTCCTCACAAACTCGCTACATGCTGGCTCCACTTGCGCTCCAACCTCCCTATCTTCTGCCTCTTCACTTCAGTTCCCAACTCCCTGCAAATTTAGTTTCGACACTCCCCAAGAGCATTAGCAAACCTTATGAAGAAATCTCAAAGAAATTGTGTGAATGTGCATGTGTGGGAGCCCCACCCAGCTATTTTTAATTACCTTTGTTATTTTGAATGTGTGTATTATACATTAAGTTTTTGTTCCAAGTATTTTTCAGTTTATTCATGAAGCTTCAGAAGGAAGAAAAGTGCAATTGTTGATCTTTCTTTAGTCTTGTCTGTGTTTTAAGTTTGTGTATGTTTGTTTCTTTGTTTTGGAATGGATTTTGGAGATAGATACAAATACCATACTGGCCTGTGGAATCCAGGTTAAGGTGATGGAAATGTGAGTGTCACTATTCCAAATATGAGATTCCCACATTTTAGGAAGAGATAGACTTTTTGGGAAATTGGTGATTTGTGTATAATCAAATTGGAAATTTGAATTTTTTTTCCAGACGGAGACTGGAATACTTGGAGAGTAAACTGAACCATTGCTTTACTAAACACAGATATTCAATAAGGTTAATATATACACCAAGTGTATTGGGTGTTATCAATGCACTGATTGAGTTATAATTCTTTTGGAAAGAAATTAGTAAAGCTGCGACATAGTCACAGCATGCATCTCATAAAAAGCAAATGAGTACCTAGGATTCAAGTCATTATGGTCAACGTAAATGTAATATAAAATAATATAAAATGTAATGATATAGGGTTATTGTGATGGCAGATTTTAACTTTCCTAATATTGGTTGGCATGTAAATGTAAATGTAGAACATGCCTGAAGTCCAGCATATGTTGGGGTAAATTGCAAATGAGAGTGCACCATTGCTGACTGGAGAGAACCAGAGGGAGAAGGCAGGTGAAGTGAGTCAGTCTACTAACAATCTCATTACAGGAAACTTAATTAACGGCTATTAACCATATGACTAAAGAAATGGGAACACGAATGCTGAAGATACAGAGGAGGCATGACAGAAAGCCATAAATAATGTGTTAGGTATAATGGGAATGGTATTCTGTAATGAAGGCTGATTCTTGAATGTAGATGATTAGTTATATAGATCAGAAAAGGAAGAAGTTGTGAAAAATAGATGTGAGTGATCTGAGTTAGGGCAGAGAAGTCATGCTCCACCCCTCGTTCGTTCCACAACCTTGACGGCATGGCAGACTGAGAAAGAGAAGGAGCTCCACACAATGCCTGAAGGCAGTCACCCAACCTGAAGGGAGAGTGAACAGAAAACAGCTGGGCTCTTTCATCAATTGAAAGGACAGTCTGGGAGGGGAATGCACCGGGGCAAATTCCTTACAGGTATTTAAATAGAGACCACCCCAAACCCTCCTATGGATCAATCAAAGGGACTGCTTATGAAGATCATTCTAATAATCTTCTGCCATGGCATGGTATGTGTATACTTGCATCTTGACCTGAAGTGAAGTTATCATTCTGTGACACTGCCCACAGAGTAACTACTGACAACCAATACTGATAGTTTTAGCTATCAGAGATTGAAGGGGCGAAGAAGATGTGGTCAAATTTCCAGAACGTTTTATTGCCATCTTTGTGCAGTCTCGTAGATAGCCAATTAGGGATGATAGATAGTACAGAAGTAGGAACTCATAGGGGCATGTTAGGTTAGTTATTGGGGAAGGGATCTGAAGTGAAGGGCATGTCTACTGCCTTGCTTAATCAGATATTGTGCAAAATTTGGCCTTCCTGGGACAGATTTCTGTCCAGGGGCCAAGGGGAGGGTATGTTAGGGACTGAATATAGGAAATATCAATTCAAGCAGGAACCTGTCTTCAGTTCACAATGCAGATCATAAAATGCAAGCAGTAAATTGAGGTAAAAAGTGCATCTTCGCAAAATTGTGATGTTCACATGTGCTTTGGCCAAAAGTTAAGACTATTGTGGTACTCTGGGCAGAAACTGGTGGGTTGATAATTCAAGATATCATAGGGTTATATTTTGGATGTGGCATAGTGGAGCATCTATGGGAATTATACTCGCCTGTGGACTGGTTTCATAGTGTTGTGTCTTTCGAGGGGTACAATGTTACAGTTAATCTCCATCTTAGCTGTTTTTTGAAAGCTGCTCCCCTGTGCTAGCCAGAGATTGTCCCATCTAAGGAGCACTGCAGCCTTCAGACAGGCTTCACTTTGGCTGGTGACATCACAGCGCAGGTAGAGATTAAATGCAGCACACTAAAAGCACTCACTCTCTTTCCACTCCCTGGGTCACCACAAGTTGTGGACCATGTCACGACCTGAGCCTTGGAAACAGTGAACAGTGGAGAGGTGTTCCAGTAGATAAATATTTATGCTTCAGGATCTGATGAAGGGTTCTGGCCCGAAACATCAGCTGTTTGCTCTTTTCCATAGATGCTGCCTGACCTTCCAGAATTTTGTGTGAGCTGCTTTGGATTTCCAGCATCTGCAGATTTTGCCACATTTCTAATGCTCAGAGTCTGTCTTGTCCTGCCACTTTGAGTGCTCAGTTTAGATAAGTATTTGTAACTGAGTGTAACTTAAAGGTTTTACTGAATGTTTAGTGTATGTCTTGTCCTGTAAACCCGCTTGGTGACACAATAATATCAGCGCCGGACTCCGGAGCAAAGGTTCCCGAGTTCAAATCGAAGTCAGGTTGAGCATCGAGCTAGCCACTCGGCCTCGTAAAAACAAGAATAGCTTGCTACAGAAACACCATCATGACGGTGCCCCAATAACTCCACAGCCGAGTTAAGGGCTATTCTTCTTCTTCTTTGTCCTGTAAATAAATAATTAACCTACCTACCTGTCCCCACCCACCAAACTCACAAACCTGATTTTACACAATAATAAGTTATGAAAAAAAAACCTTAAAATGAAGAACAAATCCCTTTGTTCAACACATTAGTAATTTGCTGTTGAACGTAATGACGAGTCCACTGGTGGATCTGGAAGTCAGGCATATCTGAACTGCTCATCTTGGACCTCTGTGTTTGATGACACCTGAGTAACATTCCACGGCTGGTATTGGTTGCTTTAGGTAACAGCCAGGCATTTCCAAAGAGCTAGTCTCATTCTGCAACTTACTTTCAGAGTAAACTCTGCAGAACTCCAAAAGAAAATTGGGCGGCAGTGTTAATGGTGTTGAAATGCAGGGCTGCGGTTCGAGGTTAAAAATTAGGTGCAAGCTTCCTCTTACTAAACGGCATTGGAAGTATCCATTACAGTTTAAACTTGCTTTCAGGATCATTAAACCATTTGATAATCAGATGTCAGCAGGGAGCTGAAATTGTGCGACATTGCAAACATGTGCCAGAAGCCTTATAATTAAGCCAAAATTAGAAGATAATCCTTTGAAATGTCAATCAATCATTCTTCTACTGGCATCTAAAGGCAACAAATCCTGCATTTTGTAACCATTACATTCAAATTGCAGTTGTAATTATATTTATCTATTGCACTAAAATATTTAAACAGCTTGGTTGAATAAATACTAAAAAAACAATAATTGAAGCTTGCACTTAAAGTATTTTAAAGAATACCTTTATACAATACGATGAATTGCAAAACTTGTTGGCATTTGTCGCCTTTTGTTAGCATCTGAATGCAGTCTCTGTACTCAAGTACGACAGCCTACAGCACTACTCTGTGCAACACACCATGCACTATGTCCTGATGAATGGCCTTGGTGTGAAACGTCACATCTTTTTTCCTTTCTGTAGATGCTGCCTGGCCTGCTGAGTCCCTGCAGCATTTTGTATGTGTTATTCTGCCTCTTTGTTTCTATCGTGAGCTCTACCCACATTTGGACACGGGAACTAATGAAAGGTCATCAATCTCAGACAGTACTTTTGTTTTTCTGTCCAAAGATACTGCTTTTATTGAGGAAGAAACCGGTGAGTTTTGATTAAAGTTCCAATGCAGCAAAGCAGGGGACAGGCAATATCTGAGAGTTGAAGTGAAAATGCAAAATAAAAACTTTAATGCAAGCTCCATAAGAAAAAATAGAGTGACCATTCCCTCTCACGATGATGGCACTTATCATCTCACTGCTACCACTCTGGCGGTACAATCACTGCTGGTCACCTAAAAGCAGGTGCTTGGAACAAGAGCATGTCACCTGAAGCCATGCAACTTGGAGTCACACTGTTATAGATCATTCCTCTGCAGTATCCAGGACAGCTTCAAGGAGCGGTGCCTCTGAAAGGCGGCGTGCATTATTAAGGACCCCCAATATCCAAGACATGCCCTCTCCTCTTTGTTACTATTAGGAAGGAGGTACAGAAACCTGAAGGTGCAGACTCAGTAGCTCAGGAACAGCTTCTTCCCATCTGCCATTTGATTTCTAAATGGACATTGAATCCATGAACATTACCTCACGTATTTTATTATCTCTGTTGTTGCACTATTTTAAATTTAACTATTTAATACACACACACATTATATATATACAAACACACACTTGCTGTAATTGATTTACTTATTTATTTTTTCTATATTTATCATGTATTGCATTGTACTGCTGCCGTTAAGTTAACAAATTTCACAATGTGCTGCTGATATTAAACCTGTTTCTCATTCTGATCATTGTGGAGTTATGACATTATGGATATCATAATCATAGATAAAATAAAATAAGAACAAGTATTTAAGCCATAGGACCGATGCACAATTTAAAGTGACATTCTGGTTCTGTTTTATGAAACTACATAGGTGAAGACGATAGATGAATATTCCTGCTGTTAGCACATTGTTAAAGGTGGAGACCTGCCACTTTATGCACAGTGCAGGACAGATCTGTTCTGTCTCCTAACCTTCTGGTAAGTTGTATATTGATGGAGCCATCCTTCAACGCTGCAACAAAACAGGTATATTTTGAGTGTCTGACTTTTAGAACAGACACCAATAATGAGTACTTAAGGAGGTTTTGCTAGTTGGGATGTGCTTCCATTGTAAATATGTAACTCTAAATTTACCTGACTATATTCAAAATGTTAAAGTCCAGTAGCTGATTATAGCAATTGAAACTCTAGTTAATCATTTTATTCCTTTATTCTCTATTCCTTTTCAGAGATGTTGTTTGACCTGTTGAGTTCCTCCAGCATTTTGGTTGTGTTAATCGTTTATTATGATCTATGAGTTGAAGAAGTATAAAACGTTGTGACAGGAGACTGAGATTCTCTTGGGCTCTCTCTCCTGAGGATTTGCTGTCTGAGTAAAGACTTTCATATTTCCCAAAAGCAGCTTCCATGTGACTCAGTTTTAGGTCTGTGAGCCTCTCTGGAAATCAGGAGGTCCATGAGCTAGTCTTCATCATGGGATCAGAGGCGAAGAGGGCCGGCAACTTTAAATTCCTCATTTCAAAGGATCTGTCCTGGACTCAGCACGTAAGTGCAATTGCGAAGGACGTATGGCAGCCCCCTACTTCCTTAGAAGTTTGCATAAATTCGGCGTAACATCTAAAACTTTGACAAATTTCTAGAGATGTGTAGTGGAGAGTATATTAACTGGTTGCATCACAGCCTGGTATGGGAACACTAGTGCCCTTGAGTAGAAAACCCTATTCAGGAAGAAGGTACAGGAGCCCCAGAACCCACACCACCAGGCTAAGGAAAATTTATTATCCCCTCACCACCAATCTCTTGAACCAGTGGCGATAACCACTAACTTGCCCCATCATTGAACTGTTCCCACAACCTATGGACTCACTTTCAAGGACTCTTTATCTCATGCTCTTTATATTTATTCTTATTTATTTATCATTATTATCTTTTTCTCTATTGTATTTACAGTATGTACTTTGATCTTTGTCAAATCACTTTACAAGTGCACAAGTTCTGAGCACAGAATCATGGCTCTGGATTCCAGTGATCATATGGGTTTTGAGCGCAATAGGTTGCTTTTCCATTCTGTTCTCCAGCAGATTATTGGATTGTTTTATCCTCCAACCTTAGAGAGTTGGCAGTCGGCCCCAGAGTATGAGTCTCTCATCTTCTCTCCAATCATCATTGGCAGCATCCTCACTACTGGTCAGCTGGTCCAAATTAAAGCCACTCAGATCATGAATACGTATGAAGCATAAACTCTTCTCTGGCTTTATGAAGAAGCCTGACACTGTGACAGAGCACACTGTGTTCCCCCGACAGGTTTGTATGGGTACAGGTATCCATTTTTACTAATGCTTTTAATGACAAACTCTGCCATCTTCATCAGGGATGATGCATAGGCATGTCTAGTCCAGCTTAACTTCCGTTGTCCGGCCCTCCTGACTGGTCAGACTTCAACCATTCAGGTTTCTGCTCTCCCATCTTGTTTAAAATTATATTCTAGTTCTTACTCAGAGACCTTCAATTTTGTTGAAATTCTTATTCTATAGTCTTATTTCAATGGTTTCCTCCACCAGGTGGTCCCAAAAGCCATGGACGTGACAGAGTACTTCTGCGCTGTCGAAGTCAATCCTGTGGTCATTGTGTATACAATGTTGTGCTACTGCCGATTTGTCTGGGTAACCCAAATGGACACTCCTATGCTCCTTGATATGGTTGCTCCATCTGGCCAATACACTATGTTAACAGGATATCCTGTAAATGCCAGACGTCCTGAGTGCCAGGTTAGCTTTGACCTGGATAAACTAGGATTTGAGCTTTGTTACAGGTTTTTGGATAGTGTTAATCTGGAATTCCTTCAAGATCTTGGCAATCCTTTCAGAAACACTGGAAACATGGGGAAGACAGGCAGTAGTGACTGGCTCTGCCTCATTGTTAAGTTTCTTGATTTTTCTGTCAGTCCTTTATAGGGCCCAATTGATTTCCTTCATCTTGTAGCCATTCTGTAGGAACACAGTAGCTAATCAATTTATTTCCTCACGGAGACTCTTCGGCTCCAAAATAGTTTTTGCACAGTTAATCAAAGAAGAACGGAGCTGTCCATGTTGGGGAGGCATGATGGAGGCTGTTATTGTTGAGGCGTACGTCTGGGTGAGCAGGCTTCTGTCAGATGACATGACTGAGGCTACCATCTGGTTTCTTTCATTTTAGAATGTCCAGGAATGGAAGGTGACTATTCTTCTCCATCTCTATTTGTAAACTGAAAATGTTGATGTATGCTGTTCAGATGATCGTGGAACTGTTGGAGTGCCTGGAGTCCATGATGCCACACTACGAAGGTGTCATCGATGTATCTGAAGAAGTATTTGCGGCATAAGGGCAATGAGAGTGTCCTCTCCTGAAAGTCCTCTATGTAGAAATTAGCAATACCCAGGACACGGGCAACCCATGGCCACTCCGCCTGTTTGTTCATAGTAGTCCCCTTCATAGAGGAAGTACATTGAGGTCAGAATGAGTACAAATAGGTCAATGATGCCCTTATCAAACCTTGACTACAGGAGATGACCCTAATGGGAACTCTTGTGAACAGAGACACCATGTTGAAACTAACTATTATATCCTCCGGGGTCAACTAGATGTTGGTTATCGTTTTTTCTTAAGTCGGCTGAATTCGTGATGTGATGCTCACAGCCCCCAATGAATAAATACTTCTTAAATACTTATCAAGGTAGTAAGTTGGAGAACTTATCGCACTGATGTTGGGTCTCGGGGGGAGAAATCTCCTTGTGTATCTTAGGGAGCCCATAAAGTCCTGGTGGTACCAAGGACTGAGGTAGAAATTTCTTACATATGTCTGTTGGCAGTCTGGATTTCATCAGTAAAGCGGAGGTCATCTTCAAAATCAAACCCGTGAATGTGGAGCAGTGTTTATCAGCCAGGTATGCTGGAAACCCTCAACAAGGAGCACAGGAAGTGTATCTGTTTGGGTTATCAGGGAAATCGGCAGTAGTAAAACATTGCATTCACAATGGCTATAGGATTGACTTTGAAAGCACAAAACAACTCTGTTGCACCAGTAGCTTTTGGGACCAGCTGGTGAAGGAAGCCATTGAATAAGAATTTCAACAAAGGGGAAGGTCTCACTCGAAGTAAGAACTGGAATATGATTTTATACAAAATGGGACGGCGGAAACCTGATTGGTAGAGGACTAACCAATCATGAGGAACCGACAATGGGAGCTGAGTATATACTAGACATTCCAAGGCATCATCCCTGATGTAGATGGCAGAGTTTGTCATCAAAACATTGGTAAAAATCGACACTTGGACCCACTGGAAGCCTGAGAAGAGTTTATCTGTCACGAGCTGGGAAAGCACTAGATCCTTTTTCAGATTGTCTGAAGCTGGTCTGTTCAGGGATACCCTGTTGGGCTATTTGGGGTTGAAACTCAGTGACCTTTCAGCATTATAGTAGGCTTCAAGAAAATAAAGGTCAGAAAGAGAAGACCACATGGTTCATGGAGCACTGTAGATTTTCCTCAGATTCATTTTCTCAGTCAATCCACTTCAGCCTTCTCTTGTGCTGATCATCAGCAGAAGAAATTTGTTAGGTTTGTGGGGAGAAGAAATTGATTAATGTGGGACTTGTGTCAATGGATGCTTGATAGTCAGTGCAGACTGTTGACAGAAAGACTGTTTCTGTTCTCCTTGATGTTCCACCTTGAGGTGCATAATCTCCAGTGCATTTTCCAGCCAGAAGTAGCATTGTTTAAGAATGGCAACAGTCTGTGTGATGAGGTTGCTGGTGGCCCAACTGACATGTTCTACAAAGACTGTGCTATTATGTGCAAGGCTCGCACAGAATCAATGCACAGGTGAAATGATAATACAACAGACCTCGCAGTGACTATCCGCAGGGCAAATCAAAGAACGAGATCACAGAGGACTACTAAAAAGGCAGAGACATTAATAACAAGACATGGAAATCCTCAGGGTTAATTTTGGACAGACAGATGAACGTGCAAGAAATGGATTGCATACAGGCAAAAGAAATTTAGTTTAATCTGCATTTTGTTCAGCATGGACGTTGTGGGCTGGAAAACTAGCTCCTGTGTTGTATTCTCTATGTTCATCTCTGCTTATGGAGCAGGTAGAATTTGAAATGTGCTGGGAAGGTGAGAGAAGCAGAGATTCACTTCACATTTAAGAAGCAGCTAGATAGACAATAGACAATAGACAGTAGGTGCAGGAGTAGGCCATTCGGCCCTTCTAGCCAGCACCGCCATTCACTGTGATCATGGTTGATCATACACAATCAGTACCCCATTCCTGCCCTCTCCCCATATCCCTTGACCCTGCTATCTATAAGAGCTCTATCTAACTCTCTCTTGAATGCATCCAGAGACTTGGCCTCCACTGCCTTCTGGGGCAAAGCATTTCACATATCCACCACTCTCTGGGTGAAAAAGTTTTTCCACATCTCTGATCTAAATGGCCTACCCCTTATTCTTAAACTGTGGCCTCTAGTTCTGGACTCACCCATCAGCGGGAACATGGTTCCTGCCTCCAGCGTGTCCAATCCCTTAATAATCTTATATGTATCAATCAGATCCCCTCTCATCCTTCTAAATTCCAGTGTATGCAAGCCCAGTCGCTCCAATCTTTCAACATATGACAGTCCTGCCATTCCAGAAATTAACCTTGTGAACCTACGCTATACTCCCTCAATAGCAAGAATGGCCTTCCTCAAATTTGGAGACCAAAACTGCACACAATACTCCAGGTGGGGTCTCACCAGGGCCCTGTACAGCTGCAGGACCTCTTTATTCCTATACTCAATTCCTCTTGTTATAAAAGCCAGCATGCCATTAGCTTTCTTCACTGCCTGCTGTACCTGCATGCTTGCTTTCATTGACTGATGTACAAGAACACCTAGATCTCGTTGTACTTCCCCTTTTCCTAACTTGACTCCATTTAGATAATAATCTGCCTTCCTGTTCTTGCCACCAAAGTGGATAACCTCACATTTAACCACATTAAACTGCATCTGCCATACATTTGCCTACTCACCCAACCTATCCAAGTCACCCTGCATTCTCTTAACATCTTCCTGACATTTCACAGTGCCACCCAGCTTTGTGTCATCAGCAAATTTGCTAATGTTACTTTTATCCCTTCATTAAGATAGCCACTTAAATCACCAAGTCATTGAAGGCTACGGAGCAATTGCTAGTGAATGAGAATAGCTTTTATAGGTATGTGATGGCTAGTATGGTGATGGTGGGGCTGAAGGTCCAGCTTCTGCGCTGTTTGACTATCAGATACCCCTGAGAAGCTGACTAATCCACTCCTTACTTGAAGTACTGTAACTTTCTATTAATAAAGCAGCAACGGACAATTGTTAGTTCCTTTAACTGGCATTGTGCTGAGGTATTTCCCAGCACTGAACACTGGATTCTCTGTGCATGGTTAATAGATGACATTTAGCAGAACTATTATGGCCTACTTTGTAACATTGGCTTCAAATCAGCTTTTCATTATGTCACAATTGGCCTTAGCTGCGGAAACTCATTAAGCTAGAGCAGCAGGCAAACTTCAACCCCATCTACCACCCCCATGTGCTGAAATCTCAAACTATATATAATGGTACCTATGCTGAATTAAACTCAGCATTGGCATTGGCTTTACAGAGATGTACTTTGTTGCCAAAGACATCTTTACTCAATAGTGGCAGCAGTATAGTGCAAAGCATAACAATTAATATTAGTTGCAATAATCAGTCACAAGTGCGGAAGAAGAATAGAGAAGTAGTGTTCATGAGTTTGTGTACCGTTCACAAATCTGACAGCAGAGTGAAAGAAGCTGATCCAAAAACATTGAGTGTGAGTCAGGATGAGAGAGAAAACGGACAGAGGGGGAGCAATTTACCTGAAATTGGAGATATCAATGTTCATGCGACTGGGTTGCAGACTACACGATTGGAATGCAAGATGCCATTCCTCTCGTTTTCTTTTGGTGTCACCATAGCAGTGGACGAGGCTGAGAAAAGGCAAGTCCCTATTTTAACATTTATTTCAGAGCTCAAAGTTTAACAGGAAAACCAGATTAATTCAGAGCATGGATTAGCTCTGACGACTGGGGTATTAAAGCCATAATGGAAACATGGCTGAGAGGAGGACAAGACTGGCACTCAACATTCCCAAATACAGATGCCGCAGGTGTGACGAGCAGTTGTACTGTAGTTTATTTGAAAAGGGAGGGCATACCAGCAGTATTTAGAGATGATATTCTGTGGTAGTGGGGGATTGTCCAATGTGTAGATCACAGTAACAATAAAGCAAGGTCTGTACTATAGACCCCCTAATAGTCAACAGAAAATTGAGGAGCAAGTGTGCAGAGAAATTGCTCATAGTTATAAGAATAATAAAGTTGTATTAGTGGGAGATTTTAATATCCCCCAGTCTTGTCCTGGCCACCCAGAGAGTTAAGAACTGGACAGGATGAGATTTGTGAAATGTGTTAAAACATACCTTGGGTTCAGGAGGTCAGGATTTAGTAAATCCCTTGATAACTATAAAAGAAAACTAAAATGTCCTTGAGGGAAATCAGGGGGGCAAAGAGGTATGAGATGGATCAGCAGGTAAGGTTACGGAAATCCCAAGAGGTTTCATTGCAATATTAAGAGTACAGTCGGCGTTCCTTATCCGTGGGTTCCGCATGCGCGGATTCAACCAACCGCGGATCAGGTAAACCCGGAAGTTTTCTCTCCAGCACTCGTTATTTGAGCATGTACAGACTTTTTTTTCTTGTCATTATTCTCTAAACATTACAGTATAACAACTGTTTACATAGCATTTACTTTGTATTAGGTATTATAAGTAAGTCGGAACAGGTACATCCGGTATTATTTAGTGTCAGTTAGTAAAACGTTTGTCTTAGTATATGATATATATTTTACTGTTCTATGCCTATAAGACACTTAAGAAATGTATGTATTTCAATAATTAAACCACTGTGTTGCTTAGTAATAATTGTAGCTTTCATCAGGACAGTGCCTTTCACATGCTCCATTATTCTCACTTTATCCTTTAAAATGGTTCTGATCATTGACTGACTGTAGTCCAATGCTTTTCCATTGACCGATGGCATTTCACCTCTTTCCGATCACTTTATTATTTCTACTTTATTTTCCGTCAATGGAACAGAAACACTGTGGATTCAGCAGCAGCCACAGGTGGCGGGTCCCGAGCTCCACCAGGTCCTAAAGTCCACCGCACTGAGACAGATTAAATAAGGGACTTGGGCATTTGTGTTTTTTGGTATCCGCGGGGGGGGGGGGTCCCAAAACCAATCCCCCGTGTAAAAGGAAGGCCAGAAGGTGAGTACTTCCCTTAGATATCAGCAGCTCCACTTATGTCTTGAGGGGCAGGAGATGGGCGGAATTATTGACACAAATTTCTCCTTGGTATTTACTATGGAGATATTCAAGTTTGGTCAGTTGATAAGGGAAACAAGTGAAGGTGTTTTGGAGGGCATTAGTATAACCAGGGGAAATGATATTTACAGCCTTCTAGTGCATTAATGTGGATAAATCTCCTAGGCCTGACCGTGAGCTTCGGACTTAATCAGAGGCTAGAAAGGAAATTATGGAAGCCCTTGCAGTGATATTTGCTTCCTTGTTAGTCACTGATGAAGTTTCCAAAGACAGTAAGGTGGCTATTGTTGTCCTGTTGTTTAGGGATAGCAAGGAAACCCCAGGGAATGACAGGCTGAACAGCCCGACATTGGTGGTGAGGAAGTTACTGGACGGGACTCCAAGGGAAAGAATCAACCCGCATTTGGATAGGTAGATTAGGAAGAGTCAGTTCGGTTTTGTGTATCAAAAATTATGCTTGCTGAATCTTTTTACAGTTTTTTGAAAGAGCAACCAAAACGGTAGATGAAGGTAGACCAATGGATGTTGCCTATTTGGACTTTGACAAGGTCCTGCTGGACAGGCTGGTCTGGAAGCTTTGCTCCCGCGGAAGCAGGAAGAACGATTAGGTGGATTGAAAATTGGTTCAGAGTTAGGAAGCAGAGGGTGATGGCTGAAGGTTGTTTCTTGGAATGGAGGCTGGAGACTAAAGATGAGCCACAGGATTGGTGTTGGGACCCTTGTTATTTGCTATTTAAATAAACAATTTGTATGCAGATGCACAAGGCTTAATCAGCAAGTTTGCCAATGACATGGATTTTTGGAGGTGTTGCTGATAATGTAGTAGATTACAGAGAAATCTTGATCAATTAGGGCAGTGGGTGAGGAAAGGCAAATGGATATCAACATAGAAAAGAGTAAGGTAAGGCATTTTGGAAAGTCAAACCAATGCCGACTTACATTATGAATAGTAGAGCACTAAAGAGTGTAATGGAACAAGCATATAATTTTTTGAAGGGTCACAGTTAGATAGCATAATGAAAATGGCATTTAGCATGCCTGACTTCCTCATTCGGGGCACTGAGAACAGTATAGAAACTTGGACAATAGACAATATGTTCTGTTGTATAAATCACTGCTGAGGCTGCACTTGGTGTACTGTGTACAGTTTTGGTCACTGTGTTATAGGAAGCATATGGTTAAACTAGAAAGTGTGCCATTAACAAATTTCATGACATATACCTGTAATATTAAACCTGATTCTGACTCTCAAAAGATTTGGGGATGTTGTCACCACTAGAGAGCTTGAGTTACAGGGAGAGGTTGGTCAGGGTAGATCTTTATCTATTGGAACGTAGGAGAATGCGGGGTGAGCTCACAGAAGTATTTAAAATTATGAGAGGCAAACATAAATGAAACAGTTGCTATTTTTTTCCCAAGGTAGGGGAGTCCAAGACTAGGGGGCCTAGGTTTAGGGTGTGCAGGAAAAGATTTAAAAGGAGCCCGAGGAACAATTTTTCCATTCAGACTGTGGTACGTGGAAAGAGCTGCCTGAAAGAATGGTTGAAGAATGTACAGTATATTGAATATTTTCAAGATGAAAGTTGACAGGTATTTAAATCATAAGTGAGTTGGGGGGGGGGGGGGGAGACAGCGCATTGGAGGTTCAAGACCAAGACTTATTGTAATGTGGAGCAGGCTTAAGGAATCTACTTGTGCTCCCAGTTCTCATGCTGCACATAGGTATCCTGTATCACTGAAACACTAAGATAACAAGAGGCATCCTCTGATTCAAACCTTTACACTTATCCAAGGGATGTACTTGTCTACTAGCATGACCCCTGTAAATACATCCCTCATTTTTAAGCTGCATTAAATATTATATTTTGACTTTCAGGGAGAGCCTCATTTAAAAAAAAACTGCTATGAGAAGCTGATAAAGGCTTAATACTCTACATCTCTGGCCTACAGATAACATCTATCCACAGCACATTCTGATCTGCAAGATCCAGCCATTTTTGTGGCACCATCCAGTACCTTTCTTACCCTGACGAAGGATCTCGGCCTGAAGCATTGACTGCTCATTCCCACAGATGCTGCACAACCTGCTGAGTTCCTTCAGCTTGTTTGTAAGTGTTGACAGTACCTTTCTTAGCCTGCTTTCTGTTGACTCTATTGCAGGGGATGTGGCATCCAAATGGCAAATGGTTCTCCAATCAAGTTGTCGTTGATTCAGCCAATCATGGCTCCACAATTCTAGCCCCACAGTTTTTCCCACATGCAAGTGCAATGTGGCTTGTTTGTTTTTTGTACTTCACTGTTATGAATATCATTCCCACATGAGTTATATTTTTTGCAGTATACATTCTTATTTGGATATCTGCAGGCTTCAGTTCAGTATCTTTGAAATGTCATTCAAATTCATTTTGTGGAATGACTAAAACAGCTGAGCCAGTGTCCAATTTCATTTTACTTAATTTGTCATTCATTTCTGGTGTAACCATATTCCTTGTCTATTGTTAGTTTTCACATTATAAATCTCAGGGCTACTGAGTCCTATGTCACTCTCATCAATATCAGATTTTTTATCAACTGCATGCAGTTTAATGGTCTTTTTAAAATTGAAACTTGACTTTTTATCTTTACCTCTTCCCTGTGAAGTCCATTTATTTTCATCTGTCATAATGCTCTTTGTGAGTGTCCTACTTTGCTGCATTTTCTTCCATTTTTGCCTTTAAATCTGCATTGGTCTGGTGTATATGAGCCCCTGCCATAATGGTAACTCAATTTGTTTGTCCGGGCAGGTTTCTGTTTCGATGTTGCAATTTTGCTCGCGCCCGGTCCCATTCCTGGCTGCAACTCAATTGCATCTCTGGCTGCCGTTTCCATTGAAACTGCGATTTCAACCCCTCTCTTAAATGTGAGTTTTGCTTCAATTAGGAGCCATTTTTGAATGCTTTCTTGTGACATTCCACAAACTAAGCAATCCCTCAATCCATCATTAAGCTCATCACTGGATTGACAATGCTCGAGCAATTTCTTAATTCAGCCATGTAAGCTGAAATGTACTCCCCTTCCCTTGATTCTGTTTATGAAACAATAGTGTTCTGCAATCAGCATTAGTTTTGATTCTAAATGCTCTTCTATTGTGTTCATGATATCAGCAAAGTTAATGTCAGCTGGTCTGCTTGGACTAGTCAAACTTCTCAGCAAACTGTATGTTTTTCTGCCTATTACACTCAGCAACACTGGCACTCCGTTCTAACTGGCTATTCCATTTGCTTTAAGATACTGCTCAATTTGTTTGGCTACAACATCCAGTGATCTGTTGTGGAATCAAATGCATCTATCTTTACAAAGTAGCCAACAATTTCTGCTTCTTTTAATTTATTACTATTATTATCCAGTACTCACTGTTTTATGGACCCATGGCTGTACATGTTGCTTGTTCATTTAATTGATTTTCTGCCTTTTTTTTAACTCAATCATCTCTTTCCCCTTCCAAAGAAACATGTGCTGCTCTTCAACAGATAGGTAGTTGTCTTGGGTTCATTTTAAAACTACCTTGAGAGTACACTTATGCTTTGTAGTTTCACAAATTAAGTTAAAGAAAAACATGGGAACCAGGATGACTTGTCTACTTAGTTTTTCTTTACTGAGGAATTATATTATATTCTTATATTCCCTTCTTATATTCTTATATTACATTACACTTATGACATGGTGGTGTAATGACATATTCCATTCATGTATTTCTTACATATAACCCATAATGCATTATGCAAACAAATAATACTTAATCAAACAATATATTTACAATATTACTGAAATATTAAATACACTACATAAAGGAATAACAATAAGGAGAAAAATCTCAAATAGAAAAAACCTTTCAAACTCTAAAGTTAATTTGATTCTCAAAAAAAAAATCCTTGGGTATTTGGAAAGTTGTGTCGTTAAGGGAAAACAAAACGAACACACACAAAAAACCCTGTCTCAGTTTTGTTCATCATATGCTTTCCCAATAACCAAAACTATTTCCTTGAAAAAAAAATCAAAGACTCATTCCTGCAAACAGATCAAATCTCTGATTTGAGTCAACAATTGACCTTTTCAATATAGAAAAAATAAGGCAGCAATGTAGCCCTTGCAGGCCTATGTATTTCCGTCCTGTTAAGCAGTTCTCTCCCCACCTCTCATTGTTCCCAATGACTCACAAATGTTCAGCTGTTCTTAATAAACAGCTCATAAGCCATTGGCCAGCTGTCCAGTCTGCTTCCTCCAAACACACGTCACAATCTTGGTCCAAATGGACTATTGATGCAAGGGGAAATAGCAGCTGTTTTTTCAGGGGCGCAGTCACAGTCAAGTTGGTGGAGGAGGCTTCACGCAGGTCTGGGAGAGAGAAAAACGTTAAAAAGCAGCTTTCGCGATTTATTATTAAGGGCAATTACTAATAAGGCAGTGACAAGCAGATGGCTATTTTTTAGAGTGGTTATTGCGTGAGAGGACCAGGGTAGAGTGGGGAAGCTTTGGCGAGAATGGGCCTGGGCAAGGTAAGTATCTGGTGAGTGTCTTCTATTTCTTTCTTCATTCTTCATCTGTTAGTACATATAGTAGTTAGAACATATAGTAGTTAGTAGTTAGAACTGGTTCCTCAGGCTGTGTTGTGTTTTTTGTGTGAGATGTGGGAATTCTGGGACAACAGCAGCCTCCCAGATAAGCAGATCTGCACTAGGTGCGCGGAGCTGCAGCTTCTCGGACACCATGTTAAGGAACTGGAGCTGTAGCTTGATGACCTTTGGCTCATATGGGATGCTGAGGGGGATGTTAGACAGGAGTTACAAGGAAATAGTCACCCGTAAGTTACAGGAGAGAGAGGTGAAATGGACAGCCAGTTCATAGTACCTCTATGGCTGTTCCCTTCAATTATATCATTTTGGATACTCTTGAAGGGGGGACAACCTACTGCGGAGGGGAGGAGGGCACAATGACTGCATCTCTAGCACTGAGTCTGATGCTGTGCTTAGAAAGGAGAGGAGGACTGCAGTAGTGAGGGATTCCATAGTTAGAGGAATAGAAAGGAGATCCTGTGAGACACCTAGATTGTATGCAGCCGCCCAGCTGCCAGATCAGGGACATCTCGAATTGGGTCCATGATATTCTAAAGAGGAGGGTGAGCACACAGAAGTTTTGGTACATATTGACGCCAATGCCAGAGGTAGGAAAAGGAGGAGATCCTGAAGAGAGTATTCAGGGAGTCAGGTAGAATGCTGAACAGCAGGACCTCCCGCATAGCAATCTCTAGATCTCTGCCTGTGCCCCATGCCAGTGAGGGTCAGAATATAACGATCTGGCAGATGAACGTTTGGCTGAGGAACTGCTGCAGGGGCAAGGTTTCCTATCTTTGGATCATTGGGATTTCTTCTGGGAAAGTTATGACCTGTACAAAAGGGATGGGTTACTCCTGAACCTGAGGGGTACATTACAGGCAGGTTCGCTCGAGCTGTTGAGGATGGTTTAAACTAATTTGGCAAGGAGATAGGAACTGGAATGATAGGGTTCTTGGTTTACAAGCAGGGACCATATGTAGTGAGAATGCCGGGAATGACAGGCAGATGATAGGGGAAAATTGCATTCAGTCGGTTAACACGGGAACAAAATTAAAAAGGGTGATGAATACAGGCTGAAGGTATTAAATTTGAATGCGCACAGTAGATGGAATAAGGTCGATGATCTTGTGGCACAGTTAGAAATTGGCAGGAATGATGTTGTGAACCTCACTGAGTCTATAAGACCATAAAGCACAGCAAGATTAGGCCTTTCCCAGTCCACTTCACCATTTCATGATTTCTGATCCCAGATCCCATTCAACCTCATACACCTGCCTTCTCTCCATATCCCTTGACGCCCCGACCAATCAGGAATCTATCAACTTTTGCTTTGAATATACCCATGGGTTTGGCCTCCACTGAAGTCTTCGGCACAGCATTCCACAGATTCACTACTCTTTGGCTAAAAAAATTTCTCCTTACTTCTCTTCTAAAATATCACCCCTCAAATTTGAGGCTGTGTCCTTTAGTGCTGGATACCCCCACCAGAGGAAACATCCTCTCCACATCCACCTTATCTAGACCTTTCAACATCTGGTAGGTTTCAATGAGATCCCCATATATTCTTCTAGATTCCAGTGAGTACAGGCCCAAAGCTGTCAAACACTCCTCATATGTTAACCACTTCATTCCTGGAATCATCCTTGTGAACCCCCTCTGTCCTGCCTGTCAGCCATTCTTCTATTCATTCCAGTATCTTTCCCGTAATGCCATCGGATTTTATCTTGTTAAGCAGGCTCATTTATGGCACCTTATCAAATGCCTTCTGGCAATTTAGGTAAGTGACATCCACTACTTCGCCTTTGTCCACCCTGCTTGTTACTTCCTTGAAGAATTCTAATAGGTTTATCAGGCAAGACTTCCCTTCACAGAAATCATGTAGACTTTGACTTACATTATCATTAGTCTCAACTACCCTGAAACCTCATCCTTAATAATGACACTTACCCAGCCACTGAGGTTAGGCTAACTGGCCTATAATTTCCTGTCTTTTGTCTTCCTCCCTTCTTAAAGAGTGGAGTGACATTTGCAATTTTCCAGTCCTCCGGAACTATGCCAAAATCAAGTGATACTTGATAGATCATGACAAATGCATCCATTATCTCTTCAGTAACCTCTCTCAAGACTCTTGGATGTAGTCCATCTGGTACAAGTGATTTATCCACCTTAAGACCTTTGAGTCTGCCTAGCACTTTTTCCTTTGTAATAGCAAAGTCACTCACTCCTACTCCCTAACATTCACAAAACTCTGGCATACTGTTGGTATCTTCTACAGTGAAGAGCGTTGCAAAGTTCCCATGAAGTTCATCTGCCATTTCTTTGTCTCCCATTACTACCTTACCAGCATCATTTTCCAGTGGTTCAATATCAACTCCCAACTCCCTTTTATTCTCTACATAACTGAAAAAACCTTTAGTATCCTGCTTTATATTATCAGCTAGTTTGCCCTCATATTGCAGACTTTCACTTCATTTTGCTTCTTCAGTTGCCTTTTGTTGGTATTTGAAAACTTCCCAATTCCCACTCCCATATCCAACTTCCTACTCACTTTTGCTACCTTATATGATCTTTCCTTGGCTTGAAGCAGTCCTTAACTTCTTTTGTCAGGCACGGTTACCTAGCCCTACCATTTGAGAACGTCTTCCTCTGTGGGACGTATCTATCCTGCACCTTGTGAATTATTCTGAGAAACTTCAGCCACTTCTGCTCTGCAGTCATCCCCACAAATATCTTCCTCCAATCCACCTGGGCAAGCTCCTCTCTCATGCTTCTGTAATTCCCTTTATTCCATTGTGATACTGATACATGTAATTTATGCTTCTCCCGCTAAAATTGCAATATGAACTCAATCATATTATGATCACTGCCTCCCAAGGGTTCTTTTCTGTTAACTGATGAATAAAATCTGGGTTATTTCACAACACCCAATCTAAGATAAACTTTCCCCAAGAGGGCTCAAGCTCAAGCTGCTCTAAAAAGCCATCTTGTAGGCATTCAACAAATTCCCTCTTGCGATCTGACACCAACCTGATTTTCCCAATCCCCTAGCATATTGAAGTCCCCCATTACAGTTGTGTCATTACACTTATTACATGCCTTTCCCAGCCCCCTTTGCAATCTCAACTCCACGTCTTGGCTAATATTTGAAGGCCTGTATATGATTCCCATAATGGTTTTTTCACCCTTGCAGTTTTTTAACTCCACCCACAAAGATTTGACATTCTCTTGCCCTATGTCACCTCCTTCTAAAGATGTAATTGAATCTCTTACCAATAGAGCCACACCACCACCTATGTCCTGCATTTTTCACTCTTATGAATTTTGCCTCAGTGGTACAACTTAAGTCTTTGCTCTGTCTGTATTTGTACCCAATCATTGGCTTGTCCTTCCTTTCATTCATATTACATATTACATAATCTACTTTAACCTGCTGGCTCATTCTCAGCTCTTTCATAGGTTCCCATCCTCCTGCCCTGTCAGTTTAAACCACTCCCAACAGCTCCAGCAAAACTGCCTTCAAGGATATTGCTCCCCCTTGGATTCAAGTGCAACCCATCCCTTTTGTATGGGTCTCACCTGCCCCAGAAGAGGTTCCAATTATCCAGAAATCTGAATCCCTGCCCCCTGCTCCAATTCTTCAGCCACACATTTATCCGCCACTTCATTCTATTCCTATCCTCACTTCAGCGTGGCACAGGCAGTAATCCCGAGATTACTATCCTTGAGGTTCTGCTTTGCAGCTCCCTTCCTAGCTCCCTGTATTCTGTTTTCAGAACCAGAAGATGTAGAATCCTTGTTGGTAGAGTTCAGAAACCGCAAGGGCGTAAAGAACCCGATGAGTGTTCTATACAGGCCTCCAAGCAGTAGCCAGGATGTGGGCTACAAATTACAAAGGAAGTTAGAAAAGACATGCCAAAGTGCAATTGTAGGATAGTCATTGGGGACTTCCAGATGTTTGGGAAAATCAGGTTGATGCTGGACCACAAGGGAGAGAATTTGTAGAATGTTTTAGATCAGCTTGTGGTTGAGCCCACCAGGGAATCTGCTGTCCTGGACTGGGTGTTGTGTAATGACCAGGATTTGATTAGGGAGCTTGAGGTAGTGGAACTCTTAGGAGACAGTAGGCATAATATGGTAGAATTCATCCTGCAGTTTGAGAAGGGTCAGTAGTTTCAGTGTTACAGTGGAGGAAAAAGGAATTAGGGCAGCATGAGGGAGGAGATGGCCGAAGCTGATTGGAAAAGGACACTGGCAAGGATGACAGCAGGGCAGTGATAGCCGGGGTTTGGAAGACACAGGATAGATACATCCCAGCAAAGAAGTATTCTAAAGGAAGAATGATGTGGCTGTGCTTGACAAGGGAAGTGAAGCCAACATAAAACGATGAGAGGGAGTTTAATAGAGCAAAAACTAGTGGGAAGTTAGAGGATTGGGAAACTTTTAAAAACCAAAAGAAAGCAGCAGAAGGGGAGGGAAAAGTTTAAATATAAAGGTAAGCTCTCTAATAATATCAAGGAGGATACCAGAAGGCTTATCAGATATATAAAGAGAGGCAAGAGTAGATATTGGACCTCTGGAAAAAGAGAGGCTGGGGAGTTCGTAATAGGGGACAAGGAAATGGCAGACAAACTGATTAAGTATTTTGCATCAGTCTTCACTGCAGAAGTCACTAGCAGTATGCTGAACATTCGAGGATGTCAGTAGGCAGATGTGACTGCAGTTGCTATTGCTAGGGAGAAGTTGCTTGGGAAAGTGAAAATTCTGAAAATAGATAAGTCACCTGGAGCAGATGGACTGCACCCCAGTGTTCTGAAAAAGGTAGCTGAAGATATTGTGGAGGCACTATTAATGGTCTTTCAAGAGTTACTAGGTTCTGGCAAAGATTTGGAATAATGGGGACCTTTGCTGATTGGCTGTCGGTGATTAGTCGTTGTCTGTAGGGGTTGATGTTGGGACCACCCTTTACGTTGTATGTTAATGATTTGTATGATGGAACTGATGGCTTTGTGGCCAGGTTTTCAGATGATACAAAGATATGTAGTGGGGCAGGTAGTGTTTTAGAAGCAGGGAGGCTGCTGTGGGACTTAGACAGATTTGGTGAATGGGCAAAGATGTTGCACAGAGCATCTGAGCAGAAGCCAAATGCAGGACACAGGCACAGAGATTGAGTTGGGGTTGCTGGCACAGATGTGAACCTTGAACAGCAAACAGGAGGAACCTTGACACGGAGATGGGGTTTTCATGGAATATCTTGAAACTGGAGCTGAACTTAGAAATAACGGTTCTAAGCAGTCGGGAAACGAAGTTATCACTTGGGAATAGACCAACAAACTGGTGACTGGTGATAGCGATACCATTGTACTTATTTCACAGTCTCTGATGAAAACCAGGTGTACTGTAATTGAGTAAACCAGCAGCAATTGAAAATCTGATGACTGAAATTAGGGCATAATCAGGGATAAAGGAGCATTAAAGGGGAGCAGCCAACCGGAACTATGACAAAAGAAGTGGCAGATGGAATACAGTGTTGGGAAATGTATTGTCATGGACTTCAGTAGAAGGAATAAATGCATAGACAATTTCCTAAACAGGAAGAAAATTCAAAAATCTAAGGTGCAAAGGAATTTGTGAGTCCTTGTGCAGCATTTTCTAAAGGTTAATTTGCAGGTTGAATCGGCGGTGAGGAAAGTGAATGCAATGTTAGCGTTTATTTCAAGAGGACTAGAATATAAAAGCAAGGATGTAATGCTGAGACTAGTGAGGCCTCACTTGGAATATAGTGAACAGTTTTGGTCTCCTTATTTAAGAAAGGATGTGCTGACATTGGTGAGAGTTGAGAGGAGGTTTACAAGAATGATTCTGGGAATTAAAGGGTTATCTTATAAGCAGTGACTGAAGTCTCTGGGCCTGTATTTGCTGGAATTTAGAAGAATGAGTGGGGATCTGATTGAAATCTATTGAATGTTGAAGGGCCCAGATAGAGTGGATGTGAAGAGGATGTTTCCTTTGGTGGGGGAGTTTAGGACCAGAGGGCACAGACTCAAAATAGAGAGACATTAATTTAAAACAGAGATGAGGAATTTTTTTTTGCCAGAGGGTGATGACTCTGTGGAATTCATTGCTAAAGGTGGCTGTGGAGGTCAGGTCATTTGGAGTATTTAAGACAGAGGTTCAGTCCTGCAAAAGGTTTTTGGTCCAAAATGTCGACTGTACTCTTTTCCTAGATGCTGTCCTGTCTGCTGTGTTCCTCCAGCATTTTGTGTGTGTTGTTCAGGTATCTAGCATCTGCAGATTTTCTCTTGTTTGGCGCTTGAAAGGTTACAGGGAGAAGGCAAGAGAATCAGGTGGAGAGGGAAATGGATCAGGCATGGTGGGACAGACTTGATGGGCCGAATTGCCTTGTTCTGCTTCTATGTCTTATGTTTCACTTTCAAAGTTTTCTCTAATGAGGTATCACAATCAGCCCCTTAAGTATCTTAAGTATCTGCAGTTCCAAAAGTATACTTTGAAATATTAATTTTCTAACTTTTCAACTGTAAAAACAAAGCTCTTGGTGCAAGCTTTCTTATGTCTCGGCTCTCACATGCAAGAATGATACATTTTCATTTCAGTCACTCTCTTACCTTTCCCCGCTTTCAAAGGTCAAAATCAAAGCACAATTGGAGGAAGCATTAGAGAAGAGGAATCCCTTTTGTTTCACAGAAAGGTGGATGTCTGGAATTCATTTCTGAAAAAGCTGGACACTTGAAAACTTGCCCGTGTATTGAAAAAGCTGTGACCTACAGGGTAATGGGCTGAGTATTTGAAAGTGGAATTAGGTTAAGAGCCCTTTTCCCACCACAACAAGCATAATGGACCAAACAACATCTTTCTGTCGTACATTTATAATGACTCTGTGATACTATATGTCAAAGACTCCAAATGTTCACAAAATCTGTATTCTCCCTAATTCACTTCCAACAACTTCTGCTAATGATAAGGCATAACATAAAATTTGCATTAATGTTGATGCATTCAAGTTGGAAATGATTGGCAATATCTCTGCAATGGACTCCTGCAAATGGTGATGCGGTTAAGTAAGCTAAGTAGCATAAGCTAAAGTTTTGATTGCTTGATATTTCAGTGTTCAAAGATCAACAAGTTTTAAGTAAATTTATCATCAATATATATGTCACCATATACTATACTGACAATCATATTCTTGCTGACATTCACAGTTAATACAAAGAAATACAATAGAATAAATGAAAACCAACACACAACAAAGATGGACAAACTACTAACATGCAAAAGACGATGAATTATACTAATACAAAAAGAAAAAGTAAAAAGAATAATAATAATTCAAAAATTATAAGCAGTAAAGATCAGAACATGAGCTGTGGAATTCCTGAGAGTCCACAGATTCTTTTTCATTGTTTAACTGAAGGAAAAATAGTGACTTTGTTTTGCTTTTGCAGCATGAACGTTCTAAAGAATAGAACAAATTGGAAAAGTTTCACGTCGAAAAAAGCTATTGGTAACATTGCAGAACGTTTTACAAGGTGGAGCGGGCTTAAAATGTATCCGTAAGTGCTATCTTAATGGACTGAAAATTTGAGATTGATAGTACACTGATAAGGGCTTGTAGATCAAAGGCTTATTGCCTTAACTCAGAGTCTGTGACAAGGATATATTCTAAGATCCCTATAGCCAATGATGAAAACTGAACAAAATAATTTTTGATGTATTGAAAATGCTTTCAACTTATTAGGTACAAAAAATGTTATTTCTCCAAATATATTCACACCCTCAACCTTTTAATGTTGTTGCCTGCTTTCTCTTCCTTTGCACTGAAAGATGTCCTTTAATGTAGGTGTGTGCATTTTAGCACCATATCTATTATGTTAATTGATTTTCACTCTCAGGTGTAGCAAGGCTGATTAGGTGCATTATGAGGTAAGAATAATAAGAATAATTCCATCCTTGCAAAACTGCTTACAAGCCAATAGAGCAGTGCAGGAGACATAGGTGGAAGGCAGGGTGTGAGCTTATAAAGGTGGAGTGCAGAGAGTTTGTTGGCTATTCACTGTGCACAAACGACTCTCTCCTTGGCTTTACAGAGACTGCAAGAAAAATAGCCATCAGGACCATCAAGAAGGCTGCTGAATGAGCCTCAAGACGGTTATGGATCAAGAGGTGTGACCCTTGGATCTCTGCTGCTGGGACACAAGCCAGGGCCTGACCAACCCACGCTGGGTCGTCTGGGCGAGGATGTCTGATGTTGAAAGACCCGGAACACCTGATGACCCCAGGTTACATCACTGATGATGTGTCCCAGCACATGCTAGGGTGTATCTCAGCAACAAAAACTTGTTTACACCTATCCTGTAATGATTGAGAACCTGGGTCAATGTCACTGAAAAAAATTGAATACAAGATTCATTAAAGTGAGATTATTCACAGACACAGGGTTCATTCAGAATGGAAACAAGTCCTTTGGCTCAACCTGTATTCTGACCAAGATGCCATCTAAAATTGTTCCATCCGCCTGCCAGTTAAAGAAAACCATGGATCAATTTTAATATCTTTCTACTTTTATCGTGACTATTTCAGGTCAAAACACATCTAGGTGAAGTAGGTTTAATCTATTTATATCCTTACAAATATTTTTTGAAGATGTTATAAATTGGATAACCTTTGAATCTCATGGATAAAGACTGGTTTAGTTTATACACTACTTAAACTGGAAAACGACTCCATGTTTTTCCCATTTTTCAAAGTTCAATCTAATATGAACGTACATATATGTCACTGAATATGACCATTAGATTCATTTTCTCACAGGCATTCACAGCAGAACAAAGAAGTACAATAAAATCAATGCAAATCTGCACACACACAAAGATTGACAAACTATGCGCGTACTAAAAGAAACAAGTAATAGTAAGAAATAAATAAGTAAATAAATACTGGGAACATGAGATATAGAGTCTTTGAAAGTGATTTCAGTGATCAGTTGAGTGCTGTGGTGAGGAACGATGTCCACACTGGTTCAGGAGCCTAATGGTGGAAGGATAATTACTGTTCCTGAAGCTGGTGGTGTGGGACCCTCTTCCTGGTGATAGCAGGGAAAAGAGAGCATGGCCTGGATGGTGAAGGTCCTTGACTGATGGAGGAAAGAATGCCAGAATTCTCAATTTTCATGTAATCCATTTACTGCATTGACAGCATATCCCTCAGGTGTCGCTGCTCTACTCTGTATATACACATGACTGTGTGGCTAGGTATAGCTTAAATACCATCTATAAACTTGCTGATGATACAACCATTTTTGGTAGAATCTCAGGTGGTGATGAGAGGGTGTACAGGACTGAGATATGCCAACTAGTAGAGTGGTGCCACAGCAACAACATGGCACTCAACGTCAGTATGACTAAAGAGCTGATGGTGGACTTCAGGAAGAGTAAGATGGAGGAACACATACCTATACTCATAGAGGGATCAGAAGTGGAGGGAGTGAGCAGTTTCAAGCTTCTGGATGTCCAGATCTCTGAGGATCTGAGCTGGCCCCAACATATTGATGCAGTTATAAAAAGGCAGGATAGCAGCTATACTTTATTAGGAGTTTGAAGAGATTTGGCATGTCAACAAATATCTTCAAAAACTTCTATAGATGCATCATGGAGAATATTCTGACAGGCTGCATCACTGTCTGATATGGGGTGGGGGCCTACTACACAGGACTGAAAGAAGCTGCAGATGACTGTAAGTCTAGTCAGCTCCATCTTGGGTACTGGCCTACAAAGCACCCTGGACATCTTCAGGGAGCGGCGTCTCAGAAAGGCAGCGTCCATTATTAAGGACCTCCAGCACCCAGGGCATGCCCTTTTCTCACTGTTACCAACAAATAGGAGGTACAGAAGCCTGAAGGCACACACTCAGCGATTCAGGAACAGCTTCTTCCCCTCTGCCATCCGATTCCTAAATGGACATTGTACCCTTGGACACTACCTCAACTTTTTTAATATATAATATTTCTGTGTTTTGCATGATTTTAACCTATTGAATATACATATACTGTAATTGATTTAGTTACTTATTTATTATTATTATTTTATTTTTTCTTCTATATTATATATTGCATTGAACTGCTGCTAAGTTAATAAATTTCATGTCACATGCCAGTGATAATAAACCTGATTCTGATTATCACTTTTCTTTAACCCATGAGTGCAGCTGTGACACATTTGACTACGGATTCAGAAATTTCAAATAACATACACGAGGAAATCTGCAGATGCTGGAAGTTCAAGCAACACACACAAAATGCTGGTGGAACGCAGCTGGTCAGGCAGCATTTATAGGGAGAAACACTGTCAATGTTTTGCGCCAAGACCCTTTGCCAGGACTAACTGAAAGGAAAGTTAGTAGAGATTTGAAAGTAGGAGGGGGAGGGTAAAATGCAAAATGATAGGAGAAGACTGGAGGGGGTGGGGTGAAGCTGAGAGCTGGAAAGGTGATTGGCAAAAGGGATACAGAGCTGGAGAAGGGAAAGGATCATGGGATGGGAGGCCGAGGGAGAAAAAAAGGGGGAGGGGAGCAATAGAGGGAGACGGAGAACAGACAGTGATGGGCAGAAAGAGAGAGAAAAGAAAGGAGGAGGGGGAAAAAACTAAATATATTAGGGGTAGGGTAAGAAGGGGAGGAGGGGCATCAACTGAAGTTAGAGAAATCAATGTTCATGCGATCAGGTTGGAGGCTACCCAGCCGGTATATAAGGTGTTGTTCCTCCAACCTGAGTGTGGTTTCATCTTAACAGTAGAGGAGGCCATGGATAGACATATCAGAATGGGAATGGGACATGGAATTAAGATGTGTGGCCACTAGGAGATCCTGCTTTCTCAAATAACATTTAGCTCAAGAATAAGTGAGTTTTGTTAAGAGGCATTTAGGGTGGGGCTAAAGAGCTAAAGCTTGAATAGAATGGCAGTGATATCCTCAAGTATAAATGAATCAATGCAATTATGTTTTAGTAGTACAGTTAGTTCCTTTCCTCCAATACAAATAATGTATTTTTGTTCTTTTCAATTCTTTAAATGAGTACATCACACTTTTTATAAGCACACATCAAGACTGCTTCAAGTTGAAATGGCTACTATCATGAACCATTATCAGCTGGATTAGTAACAGCAGCATGCATAAAACAAGTCTTTTTTTTGAACATGTGCCATTTCCATCATCTTGTTAAACTCTGAAAACAGAAGGAAGTGATCTGTTTCAGTACATTAATCATGGCCCTTTATAATTAGTTTTTAGGAGGAGTAGGGTATTCAACAGAGTACTATTGCATAGATTCTTTGAACCAGAGACAACAAAGCAGGCTTGATACATTACATCAGGTATACATTGTGAACTGGTGATGGAGAATGCAAGTTTGGGAGGTGCTGTGTAAGAAACCTCAGTAAGTTTCTACAGTGATTCATGTATAAAGGAACCATAGCATACCTGTGGTGGAACAAGTTGATATTTAACATGGTAGGTGGAGTGTTGTTTTTGTCCTTTGACATTTGCATTTGTCGTGTGGTATTAGTTATTAAATGAATTAGTTAATACCCTGGGAGGTAGTTTAATCAGTGATATGAGTTGAATGTGTCACAACTCCTTAATCTGGGAAAAATAAATTCAAATAATTGAAAATGTAATAGAATAGAAAGCTTATATCATTTATGATGATCATGAAATATCAGACTGTTAAGTAAGAACTCAACTGATTCTCCAATGTCCTTCAAGTTTAAAATTGCCTGCCTTATTTGGTCTGGCTTATAGTTTCACTCAACTACCACTTGAAGTAGCCATTAAACCACTCAGTTCATAAGACAGTTATTGATGGCCTTGCCATGGATGCTCAAAGACCATGAATTATGCAGCAACATAGCGAAAAATTGGTGTAAAGGCCCTTGGGTAATTCTCAATACACTTTGCAGAAGTATGGCAACCTTATACCCAATACGAGAAATAGGATAATTTATTACAGCAAAAGACAAACATTCTGTAAATGTTTAGGTGGAAGGTAGTAAAATGTAATGAAATTCTTTTTATCAATTATTCCTGAAAGTCCAAAGATCAGAGGTTTAAATGTTCCAGTTGATTTCCACTACCTGTAATGGTCAGCTTGTAAAAACCAAACTTCTTAGCTTAAATTTGAATTGATCCTGTTAACCTTATACACAGTGAGCGAATGATAAAGCCATAAAGCATTATTTGAAGAAATACTTTTTGTATCAATTGAAATCTGAGCTAGGCTTCTTCCTCTGTTTAATCATTTAATCCTTTCCAAATGTATTTCATCAACGACATAACAATTAGCTTATTTTGCCCAATGAAGTAATTCCTTCCATAATTGTGCAAATTTCTTGCATCACTGACATTACTTACTTGGGAAATGAGTACTGTCAGTGATGCAACTCATCAGTAGATCAGAAAATACTCACTTAGGAAACTTAGGTTAAAATTAAGCTAAACAGTATCTCCTTTATTATTGAACGTGCTGACATTCTCCTCATATGTCCCATAGCATTAGAATATAGGGATCTTCATGTTTAAATCTGTCTGCAATTAATGGCACTTCCAAACAGAATTAATTAATGCAATGAAAAAGTAGTCTTTCTTACCATCCATCATCCTTAGAGCAAATATTCTTTAGCATGCACAACTTGCATTATTCATAACTTACAACATTTTTTAAAAACTTCTCTTGCATTCAGAAAGTTTCTTGATTTGGAACTTTTATGACAATACTTTTGAAATTGGCAAACCGCTCTCTGAATTTTTTGGAGCTTTTCAAGGCCTCTTGTGAATGCGTTTTCCAAAAAAAACTTACCGATTTTGAGTACTGTATTCAATTCAGGTTTATCTTGGCAAGTGCTAATCATATATCGCAAGTTTTCTGTGGAACATTTGGAGCATAATATGCAGTAGAATGTCAGGAAGTTATTAGTTTACAAAACATTAGAAGGTTTTCTCCTGCATTCTCAGTGATGTTTTTCTCAGAAGCTTTTCATTAAATAGCACTACCCCAGGGCTTTGGATGGCTTTGTTCGTGGTATTATTTGGTAATTAGTTATAGGCCTCCTATTGCTTGCTGTGCAGTGTTCCGCACTGAATAATAGATCTGGACCTAATAACAATTTCCTCAAGTTACTGAAGTGTTCTGTATGATCTTGGGAATAATGATCTGTTGCTTCCATTAAAAGACTATTCTCAAGTAAAATTGAAAATTCAGGCATTAGAGGAATGTATGTATTTTCTAAATTATAATGTTCAAAACACAATTCCTCCACATGTTACACTTTCCTCCCATATAGCAAAGACGTGCAGGTTGGTAGGTTAATTAGCCACTGTAAATCACTCCTAGGTGCTAAGGTCTGGGTCTGGAGCAGGAGTTAATGGGAACGTTGGCGAATAAAATGTGCTTGAAGCTTGGAATGAACTGCCTGGCCTGAGAGACCTGTTTCCATGCTCTACGACACTGACTCTATAATGATATTGTTTGGAGCTTGCTCTCAATGACCGGTGGTAAAACTACTTATGTTTTTAAATGGCTACATAAATTAAGAAATGGAAACTCAATTTAATAGCTTTTCAGAAACGTTTCAAACTCTTTTAACTCACAGGTGACTTCATTCTGTGTAATTCATTTAAAGAAGATTAATAATACAAAACCTAGCATTAAACATAATTTCCCTCCATAACAATCCTTCATATCAATAGTTGACACTTATCTGGAATATTATACAGGAAATTTTCCTTTATCTTATCTTGGTTTTACAACATGTTAATTAGCCAAGGACCAGTCTGTATCATGTTTGTCAAGTAGGCATGTAAAGACAAGCCGGTATTCTATTATGAATCACTTTCCTTTACACCTACACAATAGCTGACTGAGACATAATAAAAAAGTTATATTGTGTGTGAGAGATGTTTTATAGATGAAGAAGCTATGTGAATTTGTTTAATTTACATTTAATGTTATTGTTGTGACTTTGAATGATGGCAATCTCTTCTTTTAACTTTGCGATTCTTGCATGTTATAATATTACAAAAATCAATCAAGGAATTAAAGGCAAATGAGCTTGGAGCCTATATAATAACCATAAGACCATAAGATATAGGAGCAGAAGTAGGCCATTAGGCCCATCGAATCTGCTGTACCATTCACTCATCCAATTCTTCCAGTCATCCCTACTCCCCTGCTTTCACTCCATACTCTTTGATGCCCAGGCTAATTAAGAACCTATCTATCTGTACCTTAAATGCACCCAATGACTTGGCCTCCACAGCCACTCGTGGCAACAAATTCCACAGATTTACCACCTTCTGACTAAAGTAATTTCTCTGCATCTCTGTTCTAAATGGACGTCCTTCAATCCTGAAGTTGTGCCCTCTTGTCCTAGACTCCCCTACTATGGGAAATAACTCTGCCATATCTAATCTGTTCAGGCCTCCTAACATTTGGAATGTTTCTATGAGATCCTCCCTCATTCTCCTGATCTTCAGGGAATACAGCCCCAGAGCTGCCAGACGTTCCTCATATCGTAACCCTTTCATTCTTCTGAATCTTCTCTGAACCCTCTCCAATGTCAGTATTACCTTCCTAAAATAAGGAGCCCAAAACTGCACACAATACTCCAAGTGCGGTTGCAAGAGTGCCTTATAGAACTTTAACATCACATCCCTGCTCTCTATACCTCTAGAAATGAATGCCAGCATCACATTCGCCTTCTTCACAACTGACTCAACCTGGAGGTTAACCTTTAGGGTAGCTTGCACAAGGACTCCCAAGTTCCTTTGTATCTCTGCATTTTGAATTCTCTCCCCATTTAAATAATAGTCTGCCCATTTATTTCTTCCACAAAAGTGCATGACCATACACTTTCCAACAGTGTATTTCATTTGCCACTTCTTTGTCCATTCCCCTAAACTATCTAAGTCTCTCTTCACGCTCTCTGTTTCCTCAACACTATCCGCTCCTCCACCTATCTTTGTATCATTGGCAAATTTAGCCACAAATCCATTAATACCATAGTCCAATTCATTGACATTCATTGTAAAAAGTAACGGTCCCAACACTGACCCCTGTGGAACTCCACTGGCAGCCGGCAGCCTGCCAGAATAGGATCCCTTTATTCTCACTCTTAATTTTCCGCTGATCAGCCAATGCTCCATCCATGCTAGTAGCTTCCCTGTAATTCCACAGGCTTTTATCTTGCTAAGCAGCCTCATGTGTGTCAATGGCCTTCTGAAAATCCAAGCACACCACATTCGCTGAATTTCCTTTGTCTACCCTGCTTGTAATTTCCTCAAAAAAATTGCAGTATGTTAGACAGGCAGGATTTTCTTTTCAGGAAACTATGCTGGCTTTGGCCTATCTTGTCATGTACCTTCAGGTACACCATAATCTCATCCCTAACAATTGATTCCAACACTTCCCAACCACTGACTTTAGGCTAACAGGTCTATAGTTTCCTTTCTGCTGCCTCCTACCCTTCTTAAATAGCGGAGTAACATATGCAATTTTCCAATCATCCAGTACAATGCCAGAATCTATCAATTCTTGAAAGATCATTGTTAAGGCCTTTGCAATCTCTCCAGCTACTTCCTTCAGAACCCGAGGGTGCATTCCATCAGGTCCAGGAGATTTATCCACCCTCAGACCATTAAGCTTCCTGAGCTCCTTCTCAGTCGTAATTTTCACTGCACATATTTCATTTCCCTGACAGTCTTGAATGTCCGGAATAATGCAGATATCTTCCACTATGAAGATTGATGCAAAATACGCATTCAGTTCCTCTGCCATCTCTGTGTCTCTCATTAAAATATCTCCAGTGACATTTTCTATTGTTCCTACATCTACCCTCAACTCTCTTTTACCCTTTATATACTTGAAAAAAGCTTTTAGTATCTTCTTGGATATTAGCTGCCAGCTTCCTTTCATAATTTACTAATGACCTTCTTGCAAGTTTTTTAAAGCTACCCAATCCTCTATGTTCCCACTAGCTTTGGCTTCCCTCTTTTGCTTTTACTTTGGCTCTGACTTCACTTGTCAGCCATAGTAGTGTCCTTCTTCTATTCAAAAAATTCTTCTTGTTTGGAATATATCTGTCTTACACTTCCCTCATTTTTTGCAGAAACTCCAGCCATTGCTGTTCTGCTGTCCTACCTGCTAGTGTCCCTTTCCAGTCAACTTTGGCCAGTTCCCCTCTCTTGCCATTATAATTCCCTTTATTCCACTGAAATACCGACACATTAGAATTTAGCTTCTCCTTCTCAAATTTCAAAATGAGCTCGATCATATTGTGATCACTGTTCCCTAAGGTTTCCTTGCCCTTGGGGGACACTTCTGGAGTCTTATCACCTCCGGATCATTGCACAACACCCAATCCAGCACAGCCGATCCCCTAGTGGGCTCAACAACAAGCTGCTCTAAAAAGCCATCCCTTAGACATTCTACAAATTCTCTCTTGAGGTCCAGTCCTGACCTGGTTATCCCAATCCACTGTCATGTTAAAATCCCCAACGATTATCATGAACTTGCCCTTCATAACATTGAACAACTGAAAGGAGTTGTTAGAAAAATTGTTTGAGGGAAGAGCAGGACAGGTAGCTCAACGTTCTGGCATACCAGTGTTTTAGACACGACAGAGAGGGGGAGATTGCATTATTCATCATTGAGAACTCATCCCATCAAACCAGATGGATAAAGCTCAAAATAAATCACGAAGATGGGGCTATACTAGATTCCTCCTAAAACCAAAAGGAGTTGGAGAAACAGATATCTAGGCAAATCGTGGAAAGGTGTAAAAGCAACAGCTTTATTGTTGCAGGTGATTTTAATTCTCTGAATATTTATTTTATTCCTTCAAACCATGCCGCCTCAACAACTGCCTGACAAACCTGATTAACCCTGAACTAATCTCGGGACATTTTACAATGACCAATCAGCCTACCTGGTACATCTTTTGACTGTGAGAGGATATCAGAATACAGGGAAAACTTCTGGGTTTAGATGGCCCTGCTGAAGCACATGTATAGCAAACGAAACAAATAAAATGTTAAACGATTGTATTACTCATACTTTTTCTTGGACACGATCACTACAATCAATAGCCTGTAACTTCCTTTTTGAAGCTGAGTTTTTGAACTGCCTGTAGGACCTGGCATTTTTGTTGTGTGAAGGCTTGAAGGTGCAGGATGTTTGTAGCGTGGCACGCATGGGCCAAACCAAGATGGTGGGGCCATAGCCCGAGAGTGAGTGGGAAATGAACCAATGTTTGACCATCGCAGGAGTGGATTTGGAGGCAATTTCCTGTGGCAGTACTGAGGAGAGGCGAGCTGAGGTGAGGCAGATTCGAGCTGGCAGGTCCCAGTCCTGAGTGTGTATCCATTACAGGTTGTAAATATTACAGGAAGGTTGTAAATATGAATGTGCTTGAATCCTCCTGAATTTTGTTTGTTCCTTAGCATATAAAACAAGTGTAGTGCAGGGCATAGGCAGACCTTTCGACCTAACATGTCTCCATGTGATGCCTGCTGTACTTTGTTTTGTTAAATAAAGAAGCTGCTCTATACCAGTATTTTTTTCTGGTGACATCATTCACACAACAGCATCCACCATACATCTATCAAAGTTTGACAAAGTTTTCGATGGCATACCAAATCTGCACAAACTTTGAAGAAAGTAGAGATGCTGCCATGCCTTCTTTGTAAAGGCAGTTACATGATGGACTAGGACAGCTCCTCTGAAATGATAACACTGAGGAATTTAAAGTTGCAACTCTCCCCATCCCATCTCTGACCCCCTAATGAAGACTGGCTTAAGGACCTCCAGTTAACCCAGCCTATTTCAATAATCAGCTCTTAGACTTTGCTGACATTGAGTGAGAGGTTGTTGCTGTAGCACCATTCAACCAGATTTTCAGTTTTCCTTCTGTATGCTGATTCATCACCACCTTTGATTTGGCCAACTACAGTGGTGCCAATAGCAATCTTAAATATGGCATTGGAGTTGTGCTTAGCCTCACAATCATATGCATGAAGTGAGTAGACCAGGGGGCTAAGCACACAGCCTTGTGGTACACCTGTGCTGAGGGAGGTTATGGAGGAGATGTTGTTGCAAACTGACTGGAATCTACAAGAGAAGAAACTGAGGATCAAGTTGCTCAAGGAGGTATTTAGCCTTAGGTCTTGGAACGAGGGTAAGTCCAATTAAGGACAAAGGAGTATATTTATGCACGAGAAGACAGAGTAAATTTATCAATGAGTTCTCCATATCAGATTCACCAAGGAAAAGGTACTTAATGATGGTAAGATTAGAGAACAGAATGTTAATATTTGAGCAGCAAAATAGCAGATATTATTTAATCCAAAGAAATATAAGGTGATGCATTCTGGGAGTCAAATGCTGGAGTGTTGGAGCAACTGGAGCATTGATGCGTACAGGGAAATTGAGATGCAAGTCCTTAAATAGATAGTTTATTGATCCCAAAGGAAATTACAGTGTCACAGTAGCATTACAGTGCACAGATATATACATATTAGAAGAGAAGTAGAAAGAATAAAAAATAATTTACCTCAGACAATCTAACGGGGGGGGGGGGGGGGTCATCACTTCCCTGGCTATAGGTTGACTCATTTTAGAGTGCGTTGGCCGAGGATAAGAATGATTTCATATAGTGCTCTTTGGAGCAGCACAGTTGTCTTAGTCTATTATTAAAAGTGCTCCTCTGTACAGCCAAGGTGGCATGCAGAGGGTGAGAAACATGGTCCAGAGTTGCCAGGATTTCCCATAAGGTCCTTAGTTCTACCACAGTCACCAGAGCCAACCCTTCTGATCAGTTTATTGACCCTGTTGGCGTCACCCATGTTGATGCTATTGCCCCAACATACCACTGCACAGAAGATTGATCTGGCAACAACAGACTGGTAGAACAGGTGAAGGAGAGGCCTGCCTACTCCAAAGGACCTCAGTATCCTCAGGAAGTAAAGGCAACTCTGGGCCTTCTTATACACAGCCTCAGACTTCTACTCAAGTCTGTCATCCAGGTGCACGTCCAGGTACTGGTAGGTGCTTACCACATCCATATGCTCCCCATCAGGGAGCAGTGCAGGCTTGGTCTTCCTAAAGTCCATCACCCAGCTCTCTGAAAGTGGCAACATGACTGGAGTGGTTGGTAAAGAAAGCATTTGGCATGCTTGTCTTTATCAATCGCAGAGCTGAGCATAAAAGTCAGTAAGTCATATTGCAACCGAATAAAACTTGCTTTGGCCAAATTTGGTGCATTGTGTACAGCAAGGACATGGAGGCTTTGGAGAGAATACAGAAGAGGTCCAACAGTATGTTACTTGAATTGGAGTGTATTAGTGATAAGGACATGTTGGACAAACTAGGAATGTTTACTCTGTCACGCACAATAACCTGTCCACTTTTTGACTTAACTGTGTGGCAGCAATACTTATGTGACTGGGCTTGTTGAGCTCATGATTAATGGTGTGCTCCAGGATGTTAATAGTGGGGACTCTGATGGAAATACCAGTGAAAGTTAAGGTAATATGGTAGGCTCTCTTGTTGGAGAATGGTATTGCTTCTGGGATACAAACATTATTTGTCACTTATCAACTCTTGCCTGAATTTTGTATAGGACTTGCAAGCATAGACACCTTCATTTGCTGAGGAGGTACAAGTGATTTTGAATATTCTATCACCAGTGAATCCTCTCTAGCCTAATGGTGGAAGGAAGATCATTTATGAAGATAGTTGTGCCTACTGAGGAAATACTCCTGTGGTGATTGACTTCCAACATGACCATCCTTCTATGTGCATGGTATGACTATAACCACTGGGGTACTATTCTCTTAAAAGGCATTGACTTTGGTTTTCCTCTGGCTCCTTAATGTCATACCCATTTCAATACTTCTTTGGTGTCTAGCCCAGACACTCGCATGTTGCCTTTGGTCTATAGTTGGACCAAGGCTCTGAGAAGCTGGAAGCAGAATGGTCCAAATGAAGACCAATCAGGACATTGATGAAAAGGTGCTACTCTTAGCTCAGTCGAAAACACGTCTGATCACTTTGCTGAGAGAAATTGATTGGTTCTAATTAGCCAGGCTACATTTGTCCTGTTTTTCTTTTGTGAACAGAACACACTGGAGCAATTTTCCACATTTGTTGACTCAATGCCAGTATTGTAGTTGAACTGCAATAGTTTGGCTGGGTAGCTGTCTGGTCCCATGGCCTCTGCTGTTTCCATTGCTGTTAGTTGTTCCTTGAATGAATTGAACTGAATGGAGGTTGGCTTCTGAGATACAGGGGATCTCATCTATAAGCTGAGATGGATCATTCAAGTTTAATTATCATTCAAACATAGATGAACACAGCCGAACAGAACAGTGTTCCTCACACTGGACTTCTGGCTGATCATAGTTAAGACAGTTTCATCCTATTCTCTATGTTGGGTGATGGGGATAATCTTGAAGACTCCTTCTACTAGCTGCTTAATTAGAAAACACCATTCATAGCTAGATGTAAAGGGATGATGGCACTTTGGTTTTGAGATCACTTTTCACTATTTGTTCAGCACTAATGAGAATCCTGTGATGCATGTTCACTTGGCTGGCACTTCATATCATAGGTACAGCTAATGCTGCTGCAAGCTTGGCTTGATGGTTACGAGGAGCAGATTGTTGTGGTGTACATTGCTGTTCTGAGTCTATTCCATTCATCATGATTGTCGTGCCACAAAATGCATTAAGTTGCCGTCCCGGCAGTTTAGATGAGATTTTATCTCCACGAGGAATGTGCAGTGGTCTCTTCCAGATGCACCAACTAGATTGGTGAAGCTAACATTTCAGTTGATTTCAGACTCTGCCTATCAGCCCTGTTTTACACAAATTATCCAACCCAGTCAGTACCTACATCATCAAGCCACACATAGTGATAGACAATGAAATTCCCCACCCAGAACACATACCTTTTTCTGTCTAACATGGGCAACCACTGAATCATCAGTGAAGGAACATTGTGGATGACAATTAGAATGAGATTTTCTTGCCCATATTTGACTTGATATCAGGAGACTTCATGTGGTCTGGTGGCAATGTTGAAAATTCAAAAAGCTGGTCCCACCCACTGTGCCAACATTTCAGGTGTGTCTGCCTTGCACATAGGGCAGACATATCAAGGATTATAATGAAAGAATCTGGAACATTGCTGTTACGGTACCATTCCAAGAATAGCTCTTCTAAGTTAAGCAGCAGTCTCCAGATGTCTGTAAGGAGTCTTTATAAGGTTTCTCTGCTGGGAGCAACTCAGTGGCCTGTCTGGCCATTTCAGAGGCCCTTAGGAATTAACCACAGGGGATCATACGTAGTCCATATTGGGTAAGAGTGGCACGTTTTCTGTTTTGAAAAGTGCTGGGGAACTAAATATAGTTTTACAGCAACTTGGTAACTTTTGAGCTCCTCATTATGCAAACTAGTTGTTATTTATTTTTGAAGTCTGGAAAATGAACTGTAATTAAATTCTACAGCTGTTATGGTAGGTTTGGGCGTTAAATCTCTGGATTATTCATCCAGACGTCTACATTACTAGTCTAGTAACTTAACCACTGTGCCTCTGCTGTACCTGCTACCCAACGGTGAAGTAAACTGGTCCATAACTCTTACTGACCTACATCCAAAGAGCCTCTGGGTATTGAAAATATTCTCAGTATTCTTGTAATGTCCTGAAAATTAAGTACTTCACTCTCTACTCACAACTTTCACCATGAAACGACTTCTGGGAATATCACCTTTCTGTACACCATTGTGTAATCCAACACTCAGCTCTTTATCACTCAATCCTTTTCCTACTCTTTAATCAGCAGTGATTGAATGTAATGTGCCAATTTTTGAGCTTGTTTCCCCACAGGAAGTCCTCACATTTACCTGCTTTATCTTTTTAATCTTGTTCTTGCACTTTTCTCTATTGACGTGGACTCTCTAAAAGTTCTAGTGCATTTTCACCTGCTCCCATGGAGATACCCAACTGTCTCCCCTTCCAAAGCGACACTTTCTGTTTGGGCCACTATCTTTAAATTTTTTGTCATGCATGATAACTCTGTGAGAACTGTGTCCAGTAGCTGCAAGTTCTAGACTTCATGGAGTTTCTCCAGTTCACCTAACCTGTGGTCTCTTTGGATGAGGACATTGCCCCTCACAACTTGAGAAGCTTCTGGATCACTATACTGCATACCCCCGCACCCACAGTGATTTTTTGCAAAACACATTCACTGAACTCGCTCCACCATTTCATCATGGCTGATCCATTTCCTTCTCAGACCCATTCTCCTGCCTTCTCGCCATGACCTTTCATACCCTGACTAATCAAGAGCTATCAAACTCTGCCTGAAATGCACCTAGTGATCTGGCCTGCACAGCCGTCTGTGGCAACGAATTCCACAGATTCACCACCTTCTGGTAAAAGAAATTTCCCTTCTCCTCTGTTTTATATCAACGTCCCTCAATTTTGAGCCTATGCCCTCTGGTCCTAAACTCCACCATCAAAGGAAACATCTTTACATCTACTCTATCAACATTCGATAGGTTTCAGTGAGATCCCTCCTCATTCTTCTGAATTCCAGTGAGTATAGACCTAGAGCATTTAATCACTGTTCCTATAACACTTTCATTCCCAGAATCATTCTTGTGAACCTCCTCTGAATCCTCTCAATCGTCAGGACATCCTCTCCTAAAAAAGGGGCCCAAAACTGCATACAATACTCCAATTGAGGCCTCACCACTGCCTTATACAGCCTCAGCATTACATCCTTGCTTTTATGTTCTAGTCCTCTTGAAATGAATGCTAACAATCTATTTGTCTTCTTCACCACTGATTCAATCTGCAAATCAGCCCTTGGGGAATCCTGCATGAGGACTCTCAAAGCACTTTGCACCTTGGATTTTTTGAATTTTCTCCCCATTTAGAAAATAATCTATGCTTTTATTCCTTTCGCCAAAGTCTACGACCATACACTTCCCGACACTTTACTCCATCTGCCACCTCTTTGCCCTTTCTCCTAATCTATCTAAGTTCTTCTGCAGCTTCTTAGCTTCCTCAGCACCATCTGATCTTCCAACTGTCTTCATATCGTCCACAAACCTGGCCACAGAGCCATCGATTTTATCATCAAAATCATTGACTTACTCTGTAAAAAGAAGTGGTTGCAACATAGGCCCCTGTGGAACACCACTAGTCCCTGGCAGTCAATCCAAAAAGGATCCCTTTATTCCCACTCTTTGTCTCCTGCCAATCAGCCAATCCTTCATCCATGCTAATAACTTTCTTGTAATACCCTTAGCTCTTGTTTAGCAACCTTATGAGTGGCATCTTGTCAAAAGCCTTCTAAAAATCCACATACACAATGTTCCTGAATCTCCTTTGTCTATCCTGCTTGTTATTTCTTCAAAGAATCCCAACAGATTTGTCAGACAAGATCTTCCCTTAATGTAACCATGCTGACTTTGGCCTATTTTGTCACGTGCCTCTAAGTACCCCAAAATCACGTCATTTGCGATCGACGCCACCATCTTCCCAAACACCGAGTTCAGGCTAACTGGCCAGTAATTTCTATTCTTCTGCCTCCTTCCCTACTTGGAGTGACATTTGCAAATTTATAGTCCTCCAGAACCATGGCAGAATCTATTGATTTTTGGAAGATCTTTACTAATGTCTCGACAATTGCTTCAGCCACCTCTTTTAGAATCCTGGGGTGTTAGGCAGGTGAGAAGAGGCAAGAAGCTGAAGTGGAGAAGAGGAGGGGTGCGACTTTCCAGAAAGAGAAATCAATATTCATGCTATCAGATTGGAGGCCACCCAGACAGAATATAAGATGTTACTCTTCTATCCTGAGGGTGGGCTCATCATGGCACAAGAGGCAGCCATGGATTGACATATCAGAATGGAAATTAAAATCTTTGGCCACTGGGAAGTTCCACTGTTGATGGATGAAGCAGACACGCTTAATGATGCGTTCTCCCAGTTTACGGCATATCTCGCCAATGTAGAGGAGGTCACATCAGGAACACTGGACACAATAGACAACTATAGGAGATTTACAGGTAAAGTGTTGCCTCACCTGGAAGGACTGTTTGGAGCCCTGAATGGAGGTGAGGGAGGAGGTGAATGGGCAGGTGTGGCACTTTGGCCCCTTGTATGGGTAAGTGCCAGGAGGGAGACTAGTAGGGAGGATTGAACAGACAAGGGAATCCCGAAGGAGCCTTTGCTCCATTCACCAAAAACAGAAGTTCTGAGTGCCCAAACATTTTAATTTCAATTCCCATTCCCGTTCTGTTTGTCAGTCCATGGCTGCCTCTTGTGCCTCAATGAGACCGCCCTCGGGGTGGAGGAGCAACGCATTATATTCTGCCTGGGTAGCCTCCAACCTGATGGCATGAATATCGATTTCTCCTTTAGGACCCTGCCCCCCACCAATGTCTATTCCCCTCTTCAGGAATAAAAAAACAGATTGATGAAGGTAAAGCACTGGATGCTGTGTATATGGATTTTAGTAAAGCATTCAATAAGGTTCCAATAGTAGGCATGGGATCCATGGAAACTTGGCAGCATAGATCAGGAATTGTCCAGCTCACAGAAGGCAGAGGGTAGTAGTAGTTTCAGCATATTTTGTCTGAAGGTTGGTGACAAATAGTGTCTGCAGGGGTCTGTTCAGGAATTCCTACTCTTGTGATTTTTATAAATGACTCAGATGAGTAAGAGTGGAAGGGTGGGTTAGTAAATTTGCAGATGGCATGAAAGTAGGTGGTGTTGTGGATAGTGTAGAAGGTTGCCACAGGTTACAACAGGACACAGACAGGATGCAGAGGTGGGTTGAGAAGTGGCAGATGGAGTACAACCTAGACAAATATGAAGTGGTACACTTTGAAAGGTTGAACCTGAAGGCAGGGTACAAGATTAATGGCAGGATTCTTAGCATTGTGGAGGATCAGTGGGATCCATGCACATAGAAACCTCAAAGTTGCTATGTAAGTTGATAGAGTGGCTAAACAGGTATATGGTGTGCTGTCCTTCATTAATCGGGGATTGAGTTTGAGAGCTGCAAGGTAATGTTGTAGTTCTATAAAACTCTAGTCTGACCACATTTGGAGTATTGTCACCTCTGGTCACCTCATTATAGGAAGAATGTGGAAGTTTTAAAGAGATCACAGAAGAGATTTAACAGGATGCTGCCTGGATTAGAGATTATGTTTTATGTGGAAAGATTGAGTAAGCTATGGCTTCTCCATTTGAAAATGATAGGCAACTTGATAGAAGTGTATAAGATGATAAGAGGCACTGATATAGTGGACAGCTGACATCTTTCCCAGGACAGAAAGCTAATATGAGAGAGCATAATTTTAAAGAGATGGGAAAGATAGGTGTTTTACAGAGAGTTGTAGTGGATGGAGTACATGTTAGAGGCAGCTACATTCAGGATATTTAAGAAACACTTAGAAAGGCAAATGGATGAAAAAAACCTGAATTGAATTGACTTTATTACTTATATCCTTCAGATATGTGAAGAGTAAAATTTTTTACGTTATGTCTGGGCCTAAATGTGCACTGTGTAATTTAGAGTAATTTGTGATAAACAGTATGCATAACAGGACAGTCAGTATAGCATAGAAATACAATTGTATCAGCGTGAATTAATCAGTCTGATGGCTTGGTGGACGAAGCTGTACCAGAGCCTGTTGATCCAGGCTTTTATGCTGTGGTGCTGTTTCCCAGATGGTAGCAGCTGGAAAAGTTTGGGGTTGGGTTGACTCCGGTCCTCAATGATCCTTCAGGCCCTTTTTATGCGCCTGTCACTGTAAGTGTCCTGAATAGTGGGAAGCTCACATCTACAGATGCGCTGGGCTGCCCACACCACTCTCTCTGCAGAGTCCTGTGATTGAGGGAAGTACAGTTCCCATACCAGGCAGTGATGCAGCCAGTGAAGATGCTCTCAATTGTATCCCTGTAGAAAGTTTTTAGGATTTGGGGACTCATACCAAATTTATTTGACCATCTGAGGTGAGAGAGGCGCTGTTGTGCTTTTTTCACCACACAGCCGATAGGTACGGACAACATGAGGTCCTCAGTGATGTGTGTGCCAAGGAGCTTGAAACTGTTCACCCTCTCAACCCCAGATCCATTGATTTCAATAGGGGTTAGCCTGTCTCCATTCCTCCCATAGTCCATAACCAGCCCCTTTGTTCTTACGACAATGAGGGAGCAGTTGTTTTCTTGACACCACTGTGTCAGGGTGATAACTTCTTCTCTGTAGGCTGTCTCGTTATTATTTGAGATTAGTCCGAACAATGTAGTATCGTCAGAAAATTTAATTAGCAGATGGAGCTGCAGGTGGCGACACAGTCATGGGTATACAGAGAGTAAAGGAGAGGGGCTTAGGACTCAGCCCTGAGGGGCACCTCTGCTGAGGGGCAGAGGAGCAGAGGTGAGGGAGCCCACTCTTACCACTTGCCTGTGATCTGACAGGAAGTCTTGGAGGGTTACGTAGGAGGGAAGGATTAGATGGATCTTGGTTAAAAGGCCGGCACAACGTTGTGGGCTGAAGCGCCTTTGCTGTACTGTACTGTCCTATGTTCAGTTTATGTGTACATGTACATACCAGTGAAGGAGAACACTTATCCCATTCACCTCACTCTTGCTTTCAGAGGAAAGTCCTATTCCTTTTATCCTTATTTCCCTGCAACCCTACAGCTTATTCTCTCACACACGACTAACTTACTATGTAGCAACATTGAAGACCTTCGCTTCTTGAACCCAGACATCAACTTAACTGCCTCTTTTTGTGTGATCTGCAAGGGAAAGGCTTAGGCTTGCATGCTTCAGCCTTTGAATAAATCATTCTGTGACTCTTTTGTCAGCGTCCTGTTTATGTGCCTTTACATGCACCATTTGACTTCTTGATGCTTGATCCCAACACATATTTTCCAAAACCTTTCATTTTCTTTCCTTGTATTTTATAATTCATTCTGTTTGCACGATATGCAGGCCTGCTTATGGGATGTTACTCACATTAGTATTCCTGATTCACATCAGCAATTCCAGAATTGCTTAAGATGGATTGGGAAAATAGATTAAAGGGTAGATCGGTACTTGATCAGTGGTGTATATTTAAGGAGTTATTTTACAACTACCAAGAAAAATATATTCCACTGAAGAAAAAAGGGTGTAAAAGGAAAAATAGTTAACCGTGGCTAAGTAAAGAAATAAAGCAAAGTATACGATTGAAAAGAAAGTTATATAAGCTAGCTAAATCTAGTGGGAAGATTGAAGATCGAGAAGCTATTAAAGATCAGCAGCAAATAACAAAAAGATTGATTAAGAAGGGGAAGATAGATTATGAAAGTAAATTGGCAAAAAACAGTAAGAGTTTTTATAGTTACATAAAAAGAAAAAGGCTGGTTAAAGTAAGTGTTGGTCCCCTAGAAGATGAGACCGGGAAATTAATGGTAGGGGACATGGAGATGGCAGAAATGCTGAACAAATATTTTGTATCAGTTTTTACAGTAGAGGACACTCAAAATATTCCAACACTGGATAAACAGGGGGCTCTAGGGGGAGAGAAGCTAACTACGATTCAAATCACCAAAGAAATGGTATTTGATAAATTAATGGGACTGAAGGTGGATAAATCCCCTGGACTGGATGGCTTGCATACTAGGGTCTTAAGGGAAGTGGTGGTCGGGATAGTGGATGCATTAGTGATAATTTTTCAAAACTCGCTGGACTCGGCAATGGTCCCGGCAGATTGGAAAAATGCTAATGTAGCTCCTTTATTTAAAAAGGGCAATAGACAGAAGGCTGGGAATTATAGGCCAGTTAGCCTAACATCTGTGGTTGGCAAAATGTTGGATTTGATAATTAAGGAAGCAGTAACAGGGCATTTGGATAAACATAGCTTAATAGGACAAAGTCAGCATGGCTTTACAAAAGGGAAGTCATGTTTGACAAATTTGTTGGAGTTCTTTGAGGACATAACATATAGGATAGATAAAGGGGAACCAGTGGATATGGTGTATTTGGACTACCAAAAGGCATTTGACAAGGTGCCACACCAAAGATTATTACTTAAAGTAAAAAATCATGGGATTGGGGATAATATTCTGGCATGGGTGGGGGATTGGCTTTCTAACAGAAAACAGAGAGTTGGGATAAATGGTTTATTCTCAGACTCTCAGTTGGTGACTAGTGGTGTTCCGCAGGGGTCGGTGTTGGGACCCCAACTCTTTACAATCTATATTAATGATTTGGAGAAAGGGACTAAGTGCAATGTATCGAAGTTTGCTGATGACACAAAGATGGGAGGGACTGTAATGAGTGCGGAGGACATTAAAACCCTGCAGGGGGACATAGATAGGCTGAGTGATTGGGCAGATGAAATATAATACTGGCAAGTGTGAGGTCTTGCACTTTGGCAGGAAAAATAATAGAGCAAGTTATTATCTAAATGGAGAGAAACTGGAAAGTGCTTCTGTGCAAAGGGATCTGGGGATCCTGGTACAAGAAACACAAAAAGTTAGTATGCAAGTGCAGCAGGTGGTCAAGAAGGCCAATGGAATGCTGGCTTTTATTGCTATGGGGATGGAGTATAAGAACAGGGAGGTCTTACTGCAGTTGTACCGGGTATTGGTGAGACCGCACCTGGAGTACTGCGTGCAGTTCTGGTGTCCATATTTAGAAAGGACATACTGGCTCTTGAGGCAGTGCAGAGAAGGTTCACTAGGTTAATTCCGGGGATGGGTGGGTTGATGTATGATGAGAGGTTGAGTAGATTGGGACTCTACTCATTGGAGTTCCGAAGAATGAGAGGTGATCTTATTGAAACATATAAGATTGTGAAGGGGCTTGATCGGGTGGATGCGGGGAGAATGTTCCCAATGATGGGCGAAACTAGGACTAGGGGGCATAATCTTAAAATAAGGGGATGCCATTCCAGGACAGAGATGAGGAGAAATTTCTTCACTCAGAGGGTAGTGGGGCTGTGGAATTTACTGCCCCAGAGAGCTGTGGAAGCTACTACACTCAATAAATTCAAAACGGAGATAGACATTTTCCTGGATAAAAACAGCATTAGGGGATACGGTGAGCGAGCAGGTAAGTGGACATGAGGCTAGGTTTAGATCAGCCATGTGATCTCCTGGACCAGTTTTCGATAGCTTGGATGGGTCGGAGGGGAATTTTCCAGATTTTTTCTCCTCAATTGGCAAATCGTTTTTTTTCCCGGGTGATCACATGGGTTTGGGCGGGATGAATAATAAAATAAAATGGGCGGCATGGTGCCCTGTTGGTTGGCACTGTTGCCTTGTGGGATTGGGTGAAAACTAGAGTTCAGACTGGATCAGCCATAATCTTGTTGAATGGCGGAGCAGGCTTGAGGGGCCGATTGGCCTACTCCTGCTCCTATCTCTTATGTTCTTATGTTCTTATGTACATGGTATAAAACAATTCATCAACTATGTTTTGGTCTGTGCTCTTTTAAAAGTGGTGTAAGTATGCACAGCCAGCAGTTTGCACATTTGTAAAGTACCACCATTATTTTGGTCAAGTACCAGGAAAAAAGTAGGGTGAATTTGAGCAACTTTTCTCGGTGGTCAGCATAATCCAGCTCCGCTGACCAGACTGATGGAAAAATGAATGTTTTTCTTTCACAAATATTTGAGTTATAACATCCTGTTGTTACTTGCCTGTTTACACGAGCTTTGCTGCAGTGATATGACCTCTGCCTCTGGTCAGATTAATGCTCGGTGCCAGAAATTGTTCCAGTGTCTGGAGGTTTGGGATATTTTACTCTGTTGAAGGCAGCATATCAAATTATTTCCTCAAGTCTCCTGAAGACTGAGAGCTTCCAGTTGTTAGCTGGTGTATGGAAATGCAAATGGAATTTTTTCCCCCCCCATAATTTAGCTCTTGTGTTTGGCAGCATTTTCTTACTTATGTTTATAATAGAGATTTATGAAGTAACGAATGCCTGGGGCCCAACCAGTTCAGAATTTATTACTTTGTTTTATTATTCCAGATTTTCAAAATGAAGGCTAGTTTTTTCTGGATAAAATATAATGTTAAGTGTTAGTGTGCTGTATGGGGTTGCAGTGATTATTAAATGGGGAACAAGGCATTCTAGCTGCAGTTTAAATGATTTCTTGTTTTCAAATTATCCTTGACAGCTGTGGTTAAAATGTTGCTACATCTTTAAAAACATACAGAATCATTTATTTCACTTAATAATAGTTGTAGTATTGACCTATTGTGTGCAAAATCTGAAAATTGGGACCCAATGGGTTTCAGAAACCTTACACCTGAAATATCAAATCTCATTACTTGTGATTTCTGCAACTCAGCTCTACATCTACAATGTCTTTTAGGTTGTTGTATTCTAAATTGGATTAACGTTAGTATAATAAATTGTTCTTTGGAACAGTTTATGAGGCAACTGTTTGAAAGCTATTAGCCTTGTAGGAGATGTCTGTTGTTTGTTTCTCTTTTCTCTCATGCAACCACATCAAAGCAAAAAAAAATGGTGTTTTTTTGGGGTTGGCCAGAGATGCATGTATTATTATTAGCATTAGTTCTGTAGAAATTCCATGAAAATTGGCAAGAAAAACTGAAAAAGATGTTGACTGTTTTCATTTGTGGTTACATTTGTCACTGATGCCGAAAAAAAATTAAGAGTATCATCATGTCTCTCCCGACTAAACCAACAGATATCTCAAATGGTCTTATTTGGAGAGAACGTTGGTGGAATCAGATTGAACTATATGCAGGTCTTTCAAATCATCTTTTTTAATTTTTGGAAACCTCGGTGAAAGGGTCTTCATAAAGCAACTTCCCATTAAGAATCACATTCTTGCATTTATTTAAAATGAAGCGATAAATCAAAGTTACATTTCCTATACTTGGAAGGCTGCACATGGTAAAAGCTGGTTATCTGGCAAATACTAGACTTAACAGGTGCTGGTAAATCACATATGTGGGTAACCTGATGTCTGACCAAGCAATTCTTGAAACACTGCCCCAGTATTTCCATCAGGGTGCCTCTTACCAAAGCATGTCAGTGGGTAAATCACTGACCCTTTAATGTTGAATCGTTCTACTCAGGCTACTTGTGTTTCCTGCTTTCTGTCCCTCAACCAATTTACTGCCCATTTAATTCCATTAGTTTTAATTTTGTTGGTGACTGTTGTTGGTGTTTCGTCAAATGCATTTCATTGTTGTTATACAGAGATTGTCTTATGGGTGGTTTAATGGAAAATTAACGTCGGCTATGACCCCAGAAATGATTGACACTCAGAGTGATTTATCACTCTGAATCCCTGAGGCCTGACATGGTCATTCTGTCAGAAACCTCAAAGCAGGTGGTTATGGTAGAACTGATAGCTGCTTGTGAAGACTGGATTGAGGAGACATTTAAGCATAAGAGAGCCCGATACTAGGAGCTGGTAGCAGTGCCAGAGACAGGATGGAGGTGGCGTGTAGAGGTTTTGCTGGCTGTTCACTGTGCAGAACAGGGGCTACAAAGAAAATAGCCATCAGAACTGCCACAGAGGCTGTCAAACGAGCCTTCAGATGGCTGTGGATCAAGGGGTGTGACCTGTGGACCAGTGCTGCTGGGACACAAGCCAGGCTGGGTCGCCTGGGCAAGAGTGTCTGGTGTTGAAAGGACTGAAACACCCGATGACCCCAGGTTATATCGCAGATGACGTGCCCTAGTGCATCTGAGGATATATCTCAGAGTCCAGTCCCTCTGTAGAATAAGGATTAAAGCAACCAGAAACCCAGAGCCAATCACAGTCCAGTGGTCAGCACAAAGAGTGGGAGGTTGCTTTTACTCAGCTGGCTGGTTGCCATTCATCTGTGAAGAATGGCCACTTGAGCGTTTATAGAGAGGCAATCTGGCAGGAACTGGAGCAGGAAGAGAGGAAGGGAGGGAAATAAAACTTGTGAACCTAAAAGGGCAAATAATTAAGCATATTCATCTGCATAAACACAAGGTATGTGAAATACCTACAACTACAAAACTAACACTTCTGCTTAAATGTTTAGCTATATACCCATGTTTGCATTCTGTTCTGCCTTTTATTAAAATACTTATGTCAATGGAATAGTAACAGTCACTAACATGTCTTTCACCATGAATAGTGCTGTGAAAAATTTAGGTGACCAGAACAGTTTATGAATTGAGGATGTGGAATTGGAAAATTAGAGGCAAGACAAGGCTTGAAATTCTGCCTGGCATTAAAATTTTGACCACTGATGCTTTCGAACATATAATGATATCCTACATGTAAGTGTAAGAGAGAAGTTTATGCTCTGTGTACTCTGCCAAATAATTTGAATCAAAAGCATCTGTGAGACAGAACGACCTGACCAGTAACATCATACATTGCGTTAGCAGAAGTATCTAATTTCACTCCCTCTCGAATGCAGACACAGCCAACAATCTTCCTCCCATTATGACTGCTGAGGGATCTTTTGGAGAACAATTCAGCTAGATAAAGTAACAAATGCTGTACCAGGTGTTCAAAGCTCCTTAGTCTTTTGTCAAGGGGGGAAAGAAAACAACTTGAGGGGAAAATAAACGGCAATTATTAACACAAGTTGTCACGGCAGCAACGTAGAAAATGTTCCACTCAAGTTCGAATGCAGTAACCCAAACAAATAGTGAGGTGGTAATGACTAGATCCAGGCCTGTTATTTACCAGGCTACGTGGCAGCTCTACTGTAAACTACTGACGTTTGTCCACATTAATTCCCCCAAGTTTGGAAATTCAGCACAAATCCTAAACCTAAAGGCAAAATTTGCCGGTGATTTTTGGGTAAGGAGTTCACCGTGAGAACAGGAGCCTGATGGGTTTCCATAACACTTATGCCAGGGAATTTTCTCGCAGATTTTGTGTGAGATTGCACCTCACATGGTATTCATGGACCCAATGAGTTCAATTTCAATTGTAATATTATGAGGATTAAAATAGGATTAGCAAACAATTAGCTGGAGGAACTCAGAAGGTCAAGCAATGTCCATAGGAAGAAAGGGTATTTATTTATTGAGAAAGCACAGAGAAGGCCTTTCTGGCCCTTTGAGCCACGTTGCCCCAGTAGTCCCAGACAAACCCAATTGACCATAATCTACTCAGGGGACAATTTACAGTGATCAGTTTACCTACCCGGTATGTCTTTATTGACTGGAAGAAAGACCACCACACTACATCCTGGAGACTGAGGGCTGGGCTCAGGCTTCAATCGCCTTTATACCGGGGTCTGTGGGAGGGGCCACAGGAGCAGTCAGCAGGGGGCATGTCCAGACAGGTATATGTAGTTCACCACATTCACCCCCCCCCCTTTGTTTTCAAAGAGACTCCCCATGGGACAAAGTTTCTTACAAGTATATTTACAGATTAAGTCTATCAGGCGGTCAAATCTGTCGTTGCGATCTACGTAGCACCGGCTGTGATTGCACAGGTGCCGGTGGTGATTGCACCGGAGACGGAGGTTGTGCTGGTTCCGGCCTAACTGGAGGTGTCAGCCCACTAGGCGTCAGTGATCCCTCATGCGTGTGCGAGATGCCCGGTATATGAGTCTCGTGAGGAGTCTGTGTAGGGCTCAGTGTGCACGGTGTCACCTCGGGTACAGGGTTCATAGTTACCGTGGAGTGTTCGGGGTAGTGGTCTGCTGCTCCTGCAGGCGCCAGGTCGCGGACGGAGACCGTGTCTTCCCGCCCATCAGGTAAGACCACGTAAGCATATTGGGGGTTCGCATGTAGAAGGTGAACCCTCTCGACCAGCGGGGAGTATTTATTGCTCCTCACATGTTTTCGGAGCAGCACTGGCCCTGGGGACGTCAGCCAAGCTGGTGGGGTGGTCCCAGTGGCAGACTTCCTGGGAAAAGAGAATAGGCGCTCATGAGGGGTGGCATTGGTGGACGTACATAACAGGGAGCGGATAGAGTAGAGTGCCTCAGGGAGGACCTCCTGCCATCGAGAGACCAGCAAACATTTTGATTTAAGGGCCAAAAGTGCTGCCTTCCACACTGTGGCATTCTCCCTCTCCACCTGTCCATTTCCCCGGGGATTATAACTCGTGGTCCGACTAGTAGCAATGCCCCTAGCCAACAGGTACTGGCGCAGCTCGTCACTCATAAAGGAGGACCCTCTATCACTGTGGGTATAGCAGGGATATCCGAACAGAGTGAAGAGCTGGCTCAGGGCTTTTATGACGGATGTGATAGTGGTGTCGGGGCAGGGGATGGCAAAGGGGAACCGCGAGTGCTAGTCGATAATATTGAGAAAGTAGACATTGCAATCGGTGGAGGGAAGGGGGCCCTTAAAGTCAACACTCAGTCGCTCAAAGGGGCGGGTGGCCTTGATAAGTTGCTCCTTTTCAGGATGGTAGAAGTGTGGTTTGCACTCAGCGCAGACTTGGCAGTCCCTGGTCATCGTCCTGAAGTCCTCAAGGGAGTACGGCAGGTTCCGGGCTTTCACGAAATGGTAAAATCGGGTGACCCCCGGATGGCAAAGATGTGCATGGAGGGCGTATAGCTGGTCGAGCTGTGCGCTGGCACACGCTCCCCGGGATAGGGCATCAGGGGGCTTATTGAGCCTTCCAGGCCGGTACAGGATATCATAGTTGTAGGTGGAGAGTTCTATTCTCCACCGCAAAATTTTATCATTTTTGATTTTGCCCCGCTGTTGGTTGCTGAACATGAACGCAACTGAGCGCTGGTCGGTCAGCAAGGTGAACCTTTTGCCCGCGAGATAGTACCTCCAGTGCCTAATAGCTTCCACTATGGCCTGGGCTTCTTTCTCCACCACGGAGTGCCGAATTTCAGGGCCTTGAAGGGTACGAGAAAAGAATGCTACTGGCCTGCCTGCCTGATTGAGGGTAGTAGCAAGTGCAAAATCGGAGGCGTCACTCTCTACTTGGAAGGGAATGGTCTCGTCCACCGCATGCATCATTGCTTTGACAATGTCCCCTTTAATGCAGCTGAGGGTCACGCAGGCCTTGGCAGAGAGGGGAAAAGTGGTAGACTTGACCAGGGGACGGGCCTTGTCTGCGTAATGGGGGATCCATTGGGTGTAATAGGAAAAGAAGCCCAGGCACCGTCTGAGAGTGGTGGGAAGAGGGAGCTCTAACAGGGGGTGCATATGGTCGGGATCAGGGCCAATGACCCCATTCTCCACGACATACCCAAGGATAGCGAGTCGGGTAGTTCCGAACACACACTTGTCCCTGTTATAAGTAAGGTTCAGAGCTTTGGCCACTTGGAAAAATCGTTGGAGGTTGGCGTTGTGATCCGGCTAGTCGCGACCACAGATGGTGATGTTATCCAGATAGGGAAATGTGGCCTTCAGTTGGCACTGGTCCACCATCCGGTCCATTTCCCTCTGGAAGACCGAGACACCATTTGTGACACCGAATGGGACGCGCAGGAAGTGATAGAGCCTGCTGCCCGCCTCGAAGGTGGTGTAGGGGTGGTCCTTTGGGCGGATGGGGAGCTGGTGATAAGCCGATTTCAGATCTATTGTCGAGTACACCTTGTACTAAGCTATCTGGTTGACCATATCCGCGATGCAGGGTAGGGAGTACGCATCAAGCTGCAATGAACCTATTGATGGTTTGACTATAGTCCATGACCATCCTATTTTTCTGCCCGGTCTGAACAACAACCAGCTGGGCCCTCCAAGGGCTTGAGCTTGGCTCAATGATCCCCTCCCTGAACAGCCGCTGCACCTCTGACTGAATGAAGGCCCTGTCCCCCGCGCTGTACCTCCTGCTTTTAGTTGCCACAGGTTTACAGTCAGGGGTCAGGTTGGCGAACAGCGGTGGGGGAGGGATCTTGAGGGTGGAGAGGCTGCAAGTGGTGTCAGTGGCGCAGCTGTCGGCATGGTGCTGGGTGGGACATGTGGTTTGGTGTGTGTGTGTGTGCAGTAACGGGTATATGGTGAGGTCCTACAAAACTGAGGATTCCTGACAGTGAGTGGTGAGAGGGGCCCATCATATGCCATAGTCACACTTTCAAGGTGGCTCTGGAAGTCCAGCCCCAATAGCACAGGTGCGCACAGTTGAGGCATGACCAGTATCACAAAGTTCTGATATTCTGTGCCCTGCACCACCAGTGTCGCTACACAACCCACCCAGATGTCTGTGGAATACAATCCAGAAGCCAAGCCAAGAAGCCTCTGGCTTACCGGCCGTGTCACGAGTCCACAATGTTGCACTGTGCCCGGGTCAATAAAACTCTCAGTGCTGCCTGTGTCAAACAGGCAGCTAGTCCTGTGCCCCTCCACCAGGATGTCCATCATTGATGTTGCAAGCTGGTGTGGGGCGCTTTGGTCAAGGGTTACGGTGGCCAGAGTTGAACTGCCGTCTTGGTGCCCGGTAAGCACTGGTGGGTATGGGGTGGGGCATGTTGGCGCCGACAAAGATGGCCGTCCCCATCCGGGCATGCAAGATGGCAGCCCCTATACCTTGCATGAGGCGGGCAGGCAAGATGGCGGCCCCCATGCCTCGCACACAGCGCTGCCCGACCCCGCTCGTGGTTTAGACTTACAGACCTTGGCAAAATGGCCCTTCTTCCCACAGCTGGAGCAGGTCGCTTCTCGGGCCGGGCAGCATTCTCGGGGGTGCTTTTCGAGTGCGCAGAGGTAACACTGTGCGGGCTTGCGACTGGCAGCAGCTGTGGTTGGGTTCAGGGAGTTCGTGGAATCGCGACTGGCAGCGGTGTTGGCGAATTCGCTCGTGGGAACTGGCGGCGGCGGGGTCTGAGGTGTCCACAGAACCAGCGGTGGATCGCGCAGCTGGACAGCGTCAGCATTGTGCAGAGCAGCCTCCAGCGTGTTGGCCGTCTCGATTGCCAAGCGAAAGGTAAGATCGGCATTTTCCAGCAGCCGCTGGCGCGCATACACTGACCTGATTCATGCTGTTCCGCTGTGAGTGTTTTGCAATTGCAAGTCCGCACGAGTGTCTGTAGGGCTCGGAGAAACTCAGCGCTCGACTCTGCAGGCCGCTGTCGTCGCGTAGCTAAGCAATGTCTTGCATAGACGGTGTTCACCGGCCACAGGTACTGTCTTTTGAGGGCGTCCAGTGCCCCTTCATAGGTCGGCAGGCCTCTGATAAGTGAGTAAACTTTCGAGGTGACTCTCGAGAGGAGAATTCTGTACATAACAGCGGGTTCAGTTGCATTAACCTCCTCCAAGTATGATTGGAAGCATGCAAGCCAGAGTTCAAAGGCAAGAGCTGCTTCTGGGGCTTGGGGGTCAAAATCCAATCTTTCTGGACGTAAAACGCTTTCCATGTTTTAAAACTTTCAGTCAATAAAATTGATGCACCATCAATAACTCTCTCCGAGACGTGAAGTCGAGATATCGGCTTTTATTGACTGGAAGAAAGAACAAGCAGTAGTTGACCACCATACTACATCCTGGAGAATGAGGGCTGGGCTCAGGCCTCAATCGCCTTTATACCGGGCTCTGTGGGAGGAGCCACAGGAGCAATCAGCAGGGGGCATGTCCAGACAGGTATATGTAGTTCACCACACTGTGGGAGGAAGCCGGAGAACCTGGAGAAAACCTGCACATTCCACAAGGAGAACACATAAAGATTCCTTACAGAATGGCACCAGAATTGAACTCTGAACTCTGGACTGCACTGGGCTGTGACAGGGTCACACTAACCGCTACACTTCCCTCCTTTGTTGTGGATACTTCGCAAATTCTTGGGAGGAAACTATCCTTCCGCCTACATATATTGCCTGACCTCCTGAGTTCCTCCGGCAAATTATAGCTCCAGATTCCAGCAGATGCACACTCCTAAAAAAGGTAAAAGTTGAATGTTTTTAGTTGTTTTGGATTTGCTTCCTGAGGATGGCACTGGAATGCCGGAATAGATTTTATGCTCTGGTCTCATGGGCAGGCCGGATGGTTAGGAAGGCTTTTGGCATGCTGGTTCTCACCAGTCAGGGAGTTGAGTATGGAAGTTGGGATGTTATGTTACAGTTGTTCAAGATGTTGGTGAGGCCACATTTGGAATTACGAAATCAGTTTTGGTCACAATACGTAGGAAAGACACGGTTAGCTGGAAGAAGTTCAGAGGAGATGAACAAGGATGTTGCCGAGACGCTCAATGGACTCTGTTATGCAGAGAGGTTGAACAAGTTGGAACCTTATTCTTTGCAGCATAGAATGAAAGACAATCTTATGGAGGTGTATAAAATTATGAGAGGTGTAGACAGGGTGAATGCAGACAATTTTTTTTTCAGGGTTGGGGAATGGAAGAACTAGAGAGCACAGATTTAAGATGAAAGTGGAGATATTTAATAGGAACGTGAAGGGTCACTTTTCAACCAAAGTGTGATCAGTATGTAGAAGAACTGTTTGAGGCATGTGCATTAATAATATTTAAAAGGTACATGAACAGGTACATGGATAGGCAAGATTTAGAGGGAAGTGTTTCAAACACAGGAATATGGGGTTAGATTAGATGGGATTTTTGTTCTTTGTGGATAAGTTGGGCTGAAGGCCCTTATTCACATGCTGTATGATACTGTAGCTCTATGAATCTGTGACTTGTGAGGCAACTCAATACTAGAGTTCATTGTCCTAAAAAAATTGTTGAATTCAGGAGAAACTTCTTCATCCAGCAATGAAGAACACAGACATTAGGAACATGGATTAAGCGCCAAATTGACTTTGCGGCAGGCAGTGATGTTAAAAGTTCGAAAAGTTCAAAGTAAATTTTTTATCAAAGTACATATACAACCCTGAGAATCATTTTCTTGTGGGCATTCTTGATAAATCTGCAATAGAATAATAACCATAATCGAATCAATGAAAGATCTTTCATCCAGCATCCAGTGTGTAAAAGAAAACAAACACTGCAAATACAATAAAAATAATAATAAATAAATAAGCAATAAATATCAAGAACATGAAATGTCTAGTCCTTGAAAGTGAGTCCATACGTTGTGAGAACATTTCAATGATGGGCCAAGTAAAGTTGAGAGAAGGTATCTCTTTAGTTCAAGGGCCTGATGGTTGAGGGGTAACAACTGTCCTTGAACCTGTGGTGTGAGTCTTGAGGCTCCTGTACCTTCTTGCTGAGGGCAGAGTGAGAAGAAGGCATGAACTTTGTGGTGGCAGCTCCTGATGATGTAAGCTGGTTTCCTGTGACAACGATTCATGTGGATGTGCTCAATGGTGGGGATGGCTTTAATTGTGATGGACTAGACCATATCCATGACTTTTTGTAGGGTTTTCTTGCTCAAGAAACCAGACTGCTTCCAAACCAGACTGTGATGCAGCCAGTCAGTATACTCTCCACCACACATCGATAGAAGTTTGTCAAAGTTTTAGAAATCCTGCTGAAGCTTCACAAACTTCTAAGGAAGTAGAGATGCTGCTGTGCTTTACTTGCATTTGCATGTGTACACTGGGCCCAAGATATGTCCTCCAAAATGATAACACTGGCGTTCTCCACCTCTGATCCCCGATGAGGACTGTTTGATGATCCTCTGGTTTTCTCCTCCTGAAGACAATAGTCATCTCCTTGGTCTTGCTGACATTGAGTGAGAGGTTGTTGTTGTGGCACCACTCAGCCAGATTTTCGTTCTCCCTCCTGCACACTGATTCATCACCACCTTTGGTTTGGTCTACAACGGGAGAGTCATCCAGGAAAATTGAATATGGTATTATATCTGTGTTTAGCCACACAATGTTCAGTAAATGGTTTCCCATTACCCTTCAGAGAAGGAATTCTGTTACCATCTCCTCCCTGCCAAAGCTAATGACCTGCTTCTCAAGCTGGAGCAATTAGGAATAAACAGTAAATGTCAATCGCGAATTAGTTGAGGCGAGTAACACGATTTAATTCATGGGGGAGGTTTGATTGACACCTGAGGGGAAAAGATTAGGAATTATTAGTGATAAGTTTAAAATAATTAAGGCAGCTGTGAAAGTGCTAATGTGTATTTGTGTTGGTATAAATCATTTGGGAAGAGATGTCTGATTCTGTGTCATGCACTTGCAGCACTCTGAGAAATACTTGAATTTCAGCAACTTCAAATGCATTCAATAACATTTTTCATAGCACAGAGTAAGAGAAAAGATATTTCCAAATGAACATGTGTGGCAAAAGCTAATGAATAATTTCTATTTGTCTTGCCCATGGTGAATTTGCATTTATAAAATGTCTAAAATACATTTCCCACATACTTGTGAAGCACCTGAAGCATTTCATTATTATGGACGAAATTCCCATGTAGAAGAGCGTATGGTTATACTTGTTTCTGCAAAGAAAGTAATGACTAAGTGAAAAGGGATTTGTGTCAAACAAGATCTTGACCACGGGATTTAGTGTGTGAATCCAAACCAGACTATTCCTTCAATGATTTTCTTTCTTCAGAGATATTCATTTTTAACAGCTTGCTCCTTGACTGAGAATATGTTCAAAACATTTTTTTTTTGCGGGCTTTATTATATTAACTTTGGAGTACTGAAATGGATTTAATTTTGAATTGTTAAAATTAACTTGTACTCTGTCTTTTGTTTAATAGAATATCTCATCACTACCAATAGCATCATCTAATACAAAACAAAACACCAGATTTTGTAGAGATTTGGTTTGTGAAATGCAGTTATCTGGTTTTGAAATCTAGTGGGTTAATGTGTACAGCCTCAGTAACACAGTGGGCTCAACATCATACAGGACCAACAATTTTCTTGACTGACATTCAAACACCATAACATTCAATCCCTTTATTCCTGGCACTGTTGGCTGCAGTATAGGCCATCTACAAAATCTAATGTACTTCTTTAATAGCACCCCCTAAACAGACGGAACAAAAACAGCACCTACTTAGTAATGTCACCACCTACCCCAAGTCAGACTGATTAAGAAACACATTGCAATTGCTCAGTCTGAGCTCCCCTCTCGCAGCTCTGCTACCCAATGGACTGTAGCAGTTTAAGAGGAATGCTCATCTCTACTTCCTCAAGGACAATTAACGATGGGCGATAAATGGCTGCTTCAAGACACAACACATTCTTCACTAAAGTTTATTTGATTTTGTGGCCCTCCTTGCAAGAAAAAGCCATTTCAATTCACTGTGATGAATCATTGGGTTAGTGAACCAAGTAATAGTCTTGAAATAGAGCCTTCCTGCACATTTAATAGGTGCATCCAAGCCTCCAGAGAATAGATGACATTTATTTCATTCCACCATCTGGTTTTGGAATGGTCCATGAACCCATGAATACTACCTCACTACCTTGTTCTTGTTTTGCACTATTTATTTGTTATATTCCTGTTATAGTTTATATTAGTTTTTTATGTATTACACTGTATTGCTGCTGGAAAAAAAAACAAATTTCACAATATATGTGATAATAAACCAGATTTTGATTCTAATTAATTGTTATCATCACATTTATAAAGACAATTAGGGAATGCCTGAACAATTTAAAAGGTGAAAGTGTTTACTATACCTATGGGTAAGGGTTTTATACATTAAAACAGGGTTTGAGGGTTGGCACAACATTGTGGACCGAAGGTATTCTATGTTCTATGTTCTAAAATACCATGCTCAAGACTTCCTTCCTCCTCTCTACATAAATTTATGACTGCACAAAACTAGTCTGTAACAAAATAATCCACAGTATATATTGTTATTAAAAGGACAGTGAACAGTACTGTTCACGGGATTTTGATAATGCTGACATAGGCAGTTGAATTCCTTCCTCCCCTTAATGAACAGATGTTTGTCTGAGTAATACTTAGAGGCACAGGATTAGTTCCAGTGAACCTGATAATTAGTGTGGTGGTAACGTGGCAAAACAACAGTTGCATTTAATCCCTTCGTGATCCATTTCTTCTTGCAAATTTCACACAAAGTCAACGCCCTGGCACTCATTATAGCGATTAAGTAAAAAGAGGAAGGAATGTTTCCATTAATAACAGTCAAGGTTATTAAAATGTTTAAGTAACTGAATGTCATTTGAGGACAGGAAAAGGAAGAGTCACTTGCAGGTCTAAGCAAAGGAATTCTTAAAGGACTGAAGTGCCAGCAGATGTTGGAATGTAAATGGTGGAGGAACCCAAAGGTTCATGCAGCACTGGACAGTTTCAGGTTGAGGCCCTTCATTGGAATCAAAAATTCTGATGGGAATAGGCCAGTCCATTGATCAGTGGAGAAGGCTATGAAGACCGATGAGGAAGGATTACAGAGGGAAGATGTGTGCTCTGGCCATGATTTTGGTGGTGGGGGTTGGGTGCAGGGTTGGCAGCCTGGCAGTGCAAAATGGGCCATAATCAGTAAGGCCTTGAGGGAGGAAGGACTGCTAAGTAGATGGATAGATGAAGGGCTCTCTCTGGATTGAGCAGGGGTTGATCAAAAGATAAGGGTGTTGGTGGGATTATGGAGGGACTAATTGGAAGGAATAAACATATTCCTTAAAGAGGAAACACAGGGCTTGAGTTCCAGCTGTTGGTTTTCATGAGTAGGAATCACCTTTAAATGCTACAGACGACTTGACAGCCCGTGGGCCAGGCATCCATTGTCTGGATTTGTGTCTAGCCTTCTCTGTGGATTAGCATGTCAAGCATACACAGGTAGTGGCAGGGTGATTGCTGAACGTGCAACTTGCATCAAGCCCCTGATTTTACCCAGATTCTTTTTGTATTAATTCACTGCGCACTGTGTCTCAGCATGCATATATTGTGTGATTGTTACCGTGACAACTGGAAACCTTCAATATGAAAATATTATTGATTTGAATGACTTACTAGACACCCAGGTCTGTTACGAGCAACCGAAGGCGGGGCGAGCAATCATCATCAGAATGCTCTCTCCGATATGGACTCTAAAGTGTGAGACATCGAGAAAAAGAAATAAAAGAACACATGAACTCTGATCAGCTTTTTCATCTGCCCTGACTTAATATTTGTGAAATGGGAAAATTAATCTGCTGAGAACATCAGCTATGAACGTTCAAATTTCAAAGTAAATTTATTATCCGAGTACATATATGCCACATACACTACCCTGAGATTCACTTCTGTATGGACATTCACTGTAAAGACAGCAAGGTGGAATAGTAAAGAAAGATGAGGCTATGTTCATTGTAGAAGATAGGTGTAAATGGCATTAAAGAATTGGTGGGAGCTGGGAGTGGTGGTCTTCTGTCTTGGAAGAGAGTTTGTTGGACAAATCCCTCACAGTGAAAATTCAGATTAATAAATCTACATAATGCAAGCAAACTGTTGAAGCTCATTTCACGAGGGAGAGAAAATGACTTCATGAGAAAGAGAAACTGAAAACATCGGAAATTATTTTAGATTTCTGTAGAAGGATTGTGAAGAGTTTGTTCTGCATAATATGAAAAATGTAGATGGTTGAGTTGAGAAAATGCAAAAATGATTTATCAGAACAATACAGGGACTGACAGGACGTAACTGTCAGGGATGATTGAACAGGCTGCTGCGCTCTTCACTATAAAAAGGAAGGCTGAGCAGGAGGCTGACAGGATAATTAAAGATCCCTCTCTGTGTAGGGGAGTGATTCCTCTGTTGCAAAGATCTAAACTCAGGGCCATCAGTATAAAAGTCTCCCTCAAATGCAGTGGGAAACGCAGGGGAAGCTTGCTTACCCAGAGGACAGGTAGGCTGCTAAATACATCAACCAAAAGTGGCAAGTGTACAGGAGTTTGAGAAAAAGTTAAATAAATGCACAAGGGAGAAAGGAGTTGAAGGACATTTTAAATCTGTGCTCTTGCCACAGACATAACTTCCCTTACCTTACACTCAACTTCCACTTTCACCGAATTTCATCCCTAACATCTTCATATGCCAGACCAATCTGTCAGCTCTGCCCTTGATTGTGTCCTGACTCTGACTCCCGTTCCATCACTCAGAATCAAATCCCAGATTGCATCTGGACTTTGACCCTATAATCAACTAGCCTCTGTCTCTAAACTCTCTCTGCCCCTTCCTATCAACCCTAATCTCAACTTTCTTGACCTACTAACCCATGTCTCACCTCTCATTTGTTCATATTGACTGTCTTCCCTCTGCACTCTCAGTCTTGATGCAGAGTAGCATCCTGAAACATCTCCTATCTCTTTGCCTCCACAGATGTTGCTCGACCTGCTGAGTTAAAACCATGAGGTATAAGAGCAGAATTAGGGAATTTGTCCTGTTGAGTCTGGTCAGCCATTCAATCATGGCTGATCCTTTTTCCCCCCTCCTGAACCCCACATCCCAGCCTTCTCCCCATAACCCTTGATGTCGTGTCCAATCAAGAACCTATCAAGCTCTGCCTTAAATACACCCAACAACCTCGCCTCCACAGCTGCCTGTGGTAATAAATTCCACAAATTCACCAGCCTCTGGCTAAAGAAATTTCTCTACATCTCTGTTTTAAATGGATGCCCCTCTATCCTGAGGCTGTGCCCTCTTGTCCCAGACTCCCCACCATGGAAAAATCAATTCCACATCTACTTTGTCTAGGCCTTTCAACATTTAAAAGGTGTCAATCAAATTCTCCCCCATCCTTCTAAATTCCAACGAGTACGGACCCAGAGCTATCAAACGTTCCTCACATGATAACCCTTTCATTCCTGGAATCATCCTTGTGAACCTCCTCTAGCAGGTTGCTTCTTGTTGTAGTAAGTCACCAGTACACTGTCCTGCATTTCGTAAATCCTGTATATGGAAGCTGAACTCCAGTATCAGCAGGAATTATTCTGCAATACCCTACTGAGTTGGTGCAAGTGATTTTTTAATAGATGGTCAGAAATGCTGCAAAGATTAAGACAGCACAACGAATGTTGTTTGAAATGAATATTTTTGGCATCCCCTGTTTTCCAGGGACATATTCATTAAACAGTGGTGTGTTATGGGATGTTGATGAACAGAGACATTGTTGAATTTGTAGTGTAATGCGATTGGTGGGAATGTACATAATTCATAACCAGTGACATTGATTTGGAGGTTCACGTTAAGAGGCTAGTCTGAAGTGACGATGTATTCACATAAAGAGTTTTGTTTTAGCATGCTTTGAATTCAGTTTTTGATGTTCAATAAATGACTTGCTATGTCTTTTTCTAAGCATAAAACGTCTCCACCGTTTTATTGGTGAAAACCTATATTGGAGACCCAAATGCTCGAGGACGGTTGCAGAGTAATAGAACATGTTGGCCAACGCAGTTGCTTTGCAATTGGCTGAGCTTTGGGAGCAAAATGCTATTGCTTGGTTGTACAGGTCGAGGCTCAATTCGCACTTCGAGAAACCTCCGTCGACGACACCAAATTTTTCTACTGGCCAACTTAAAACAAAATAAAATTCCTCGGCCGCAAGAGTAGTGAATCTGCTTGAATATCCATCTGAATGAGATAAATACTGATTGCTGGAAACTCACCTTTCACGAGCTTTTGGTCTATTGGCGTCTGAGTGTGCCAGAAAGTTGCCGTCCTTACCTGACTTCAGAAATGCTGGGCCCTCAGAACTAATGGACCACATACTGTCTCTCCTGGGAAATCACCAGATTTAGGATGGAGATGAGGAGGCTTTTCCCAGAGAGTGGTGAATCTGTGGAATTCTCTGCCCAATGAAGCAGTGGAGGCTACACAGTAAACATATTTAAGACAAGGTTAGGTAGATTTTTGCATAGTAGGGGAATTAAGGGTTATGGGGGAAAGGCAGGTAGGTGGAGATGAGTCCATGGTCAAATCAACCATGATCTTATTGAATGGCTGAGCAGGCTCGACGGGCCAGATGGCCAACTCCTGCTCCTATTTCTTATGTTCTTATCTTCTTATTATTAGTTGCTGCTGTAATGAAAGAATTTCCAAACTGGGATCAATAAAATGCTTATTATTATTATTTAATTAATTATTTGTTTCTTTTTGTACTTACACATGTTGTTTTCATTTGAACATCGGTTGCTAGTCAGTCTTTTGTTGGTGTATCATTTCACTCTGTTCTATTGACTCTATTGCATTTCAATGTTTTTCTGTGATTGCCTGCAAGAAAATGAATCTCAGAACAGTATATGGTGGCATGCTGTATATTAGTGGTCACCAACCCGTCAGTCGCGATCAACTGGTCAATCTTTGAGACTTTCCCAGTTGATCCCAAAAAAAAAGAAAAATAAATATACAAATACTGTTGCGAGATTGTTTCCGGGTTACGGGGTTTTAGTTCCGTTCTTTCTGTTCGCTGTGCATGCATGTAGCTCCCCCACACTACACAGTGTACTTCAGTGGTCCCCAACCACCGGGCTGTGAGGAAACAATACGAGTCAGCTGCACCTTTCCTCATTCCGTCACGCCCACTGTTGAACTTGAACACACGCGAGGTCATCAGTCACCTAAACGTGGTGATACCCTCACGACAGGGATCACTGGTTGGCCTTGCGTGGTCGGCGGGAAGTGCCGTTGCTACCGGCCCGGAGCGCGGACAGATGGACGCCACCTCTAAACCTGTTCACCACACCAAATGCTTGTGGGGAACCCGGTGCTAAAATATTCGCAGATGAACTAATTCAGGCTCAGCATTTTGTAAGTAGCAGAGCAGCTACCTCGCTGCGATCCACTAAACAAAACTTTTGTCGACCAATAGAATCTACGGGGGGGGTGGTGGGCCGGCACCCTGTTGCACTCCTCGCTCGCTCAGTCTCTCCAGACTGGGACCGCCGCAGCCCCGGTACGGGGACCACCAGCCCTGACCTTGTCCTCTCACCCCACCCGCGACCAGCCGCACCTGGCCAAGGCGTCTGGTGGCGGGTGGGCGGGAGGCTGCAGTTTGGGCCTGGAGGCTGTCTGATGAGGCAATGAAGCCCTCAGAACTGCTTCGGCACCTTGAGTTCAAGCACCCTGCACTTAAAGACAAACGCGTTGAAATTTCTCAGCGGAAAAAACGTGAGCAAGCGGGACAGAAGTCAAGTGCCGAGAGCCATGAAAACTAAATTGCAGAATAGACTGGACTTAAGAAACCTGCTTCGAGTATCGCTATATTACGGTCATGTTTAACACCCACCCCCCCCCCCCCCCCCCCCCCACCGTCGGCCGGTCCGCAAGAATATTGTCAATGTTAAACTGGTCCACGGTGCAAAAAAGGGTGGGTACCCCTGGCGTTTATACATTATTTCTACTGCCGGGTTGCGGGGTTTTACTTCTGGTCTTTCTTGCCCCAGTGCGCATGTGTGTAACTAATTGATCTGGGGTCGATCTCGCCTTTCACTAAGGCTGAGGTAGGGGTTCTTGGGCTTAAAAAGGTTGGTGACCACTACTCTAAACGAACTTTGATAATAAATTTACTTTGAACTTTGAAGGTGTGACGTGAAGATGTGACGTAGTTTCTGAGGCCCTGTTCTCCTCTGCTGTAAGAGAAGACCTGATCTGGTCCTAAAGCTGACGTGACAGGAGATGGAAGCAGCAAGGCAACAGCACATCACGGGCCATCGCGGTGGATGCAGGTCAGGAATTGCTCAATATCAGGAAAGGTAAGTACCGTTGCACACTAATTCTTGGATTTTTGTATCCATTACCTCCCACTATCTAGTAATATTTCAATCCCATAAAGCGGAACAGGTTGGAATGACCAAACTCATGAACTGGCTCTTTGATCAACTTAAAACAAAAAAAAATGAAACATGCCGCTTCAGTTCATTATTCTATGAAACAAAGTCTTGCCAAGTTAAATGCCTTCAGGCTAATCTAGTCGAAAAGATGTTTTAAATGCAAAGTAAGACTCTACAGACTTCAGAAACTGATAATAGCGCACCAGAACTATTAACTACTTTATTAATCAGACTGTATCTTGGAAGCGATCACTGCAATCAATAGCCTATAATTTCTCTTTCGGAGTTGCACTTTTGAACCGCCTGAATGACCTGGTAGTTTTGTGGTGTGAACTGAAGTCTCAAAGTTGCAAGATGGTTGTGACTTGGGCCGAATCGAGGTGGTGGGGCCTGGTCCCGAGAGTGGGAAACGAGCCAATGTTTAGCCGTATTGAAGCACCACAGCCTGAAGCTTCGCTGATTTAAACTGTGGGCCAGATCAAAAAGGTCAGGGTATCAGGAGCAGAGGAGAGTGACAGGCCAGTGTTCAGCTTGCTACTCCATGTGCTTTACTCGTCTCTGAGCCGAACTGAGGCCGTGGTCTGCAACTGACAGACTCCTTGATCGGCTGTGGGGACAACCGACTTTGTGGCTGTGGACTCACTTTCATGAACTTCAGTTTTGAATGTTATTTGCTTACTTTTATTGTTTGCACCATGTGTTTTTTGTCTGCACATTGGGTGTTTAACAGTCTTCTTTTAATCGGTTCTACTTGATTTCTTTGTTTTGTGGCTGCCAGTAAAGAGACCAAGCTCATGGCTGTATAATGTATACATATTTTGATAATAAATGAAGGTTTTCCCAAATAAAATGGCATGAGGTGCTTTATGTTTAAGAAAACCAGTAATGACTCATTTATTGTAATCCAAGTACTAAACACAAAAGTGCCATAACAGTATTTCATGTAATTACATCATCATGTCAGACCAGCCTCTTAAAGTGAAACCCAACTTAGCGTTGGTGATTGAGAATTATGTACGCTTCCACCGATTACATTAGCCTCCACAGGACACCCCTCCAGTATTCGCTAAAACCCACATCGTAAGCCTGTCTGGAGCTCGGACGAGTCACCTGGCTCAGGTCCTGTGTTCCATGGGTGGAGGAACAGTAGGTGCAACTGGCTTATCCAGAGATGTGTTGGCATGCTCATGGTCATGTTGTGACAGCAGGGCCATGGTAGCACAATCCTCCAAGGGTTGGTGGGCCGGCTTAAGGCAATCTACTGAAATCTTGCTCTTTTCATTCCAAAATTCAGCAAAAAAGGCCTTTGTAAGGGGGCTGAGGGGGAGGTTGATGTGCATCACTGCATACAAAGACAAACGAAGAGGAACGTAGGCCAACCCTGTACACCATGATGGAAGATAGGAACCCTGTACACCATGATGGAAGATAGGAATAGGTGCAAAGGATTTGAATTTACTGAGGAGGGTGGAACAGTGTTGAGCGGCTGACTAGGTGGTTGTGTCATTGGGAATAAAATCACTTGGCACTTGTAATGGCTGTCTGTATATGAACTCAGCAGATAAGGCCTTCTTTTGGAGCTATCCTGAGCCCCAGCAGGACCCATGGGAGATGATCATGTCGACACTCATCCGTCAGAGAAGCCCCTCAGAGCAGCCTTTCAGGCCCAGTGGAACCATTGGATTGTGGGTGATGCACCTTGGTGTGATGTAGCCTAAGTCTGATATGAATTGAGGATGGCAATCGGAGGACTTATCAGATGGGGTGGCAAACCAAGCAACCCTGGTGCTGATGAACCTCCCAGCCACGTCAGCGGCCATCGTCGATGCTAGAGGGATGACCTGTAGCCACCTGGTGACACGGTCCACCATAATAAGGACGTGTGTGAAGCTGCAGGAGGGAGGAAGAGGACCAACAAGATCCACACTGACATGGTCAAACTTTCGCTCAGGGGCTGCAAAAGGTCTGGACGTGGCCCTTAATTCTTCTCCCATTGGCACTCCAAACAAGCTACACTCCAATCATACGGTCCTTTCTAAGTGCCACACAGACTTTAGTGCAAACAATTTCCAAGAGGCTTTCCGGCCTGGATGTGAGAGGTCATGCATGGAGTTAAAAACAGCCTGTCTCCAGTTTGCGGGCACTACGGGGCGGGGGTGACCGGTAGAGACATCGCACAGAAGAAAAAAACCCCGCTTCCCCGATCAAACCGCAGGCCCGTTATTGCTGTTCAGTGAGCATGAACCTCTGGGTGAGTAGCTTGGTCGGCTGCCATAGTCAACCCCTATGAGTTTGGCCTTAATGGCTGGCCGTGAGAGGCAATCAGCCACAGCGTTATTTTCCCCCTGATATATTGTATATCAGTTACGAACTCTGATATGTAGTCCAGGTGGCACTGCTGCTGTGCAGACCAAGGGTCTGACATTTTCGCCATTGCTGTGAAATGGCGAATATCTAGGAGAAAATGAAAATGGCGGATAGCCAGATAGAGACTGAGAAGCTCACGGTCAAAGTGCAGTGCTTCCTTTTGGGGGTTGGAGCTGCTGGCTGAAGAAGGTGAGTGGTTGCCACACACCTCCGATCAACTGTTGGTGCACAGAACCCACAGCATAGTCTGAAATGTCAGTGGTAATGGCTGCCAGTGTACCTGTAGGATTACTTTGGAAAGAGCTCTTTTGGTAACATCAAATACACAAGTTCAGCAGCTCACAGAATGATGCGGAGATAGAAGTTTACCATACCTAGAAACTCCTGTAGTATTTTAGCAGTGCGGGGCAGTGGGAAATCCATAATAGCAGTTACCTTTGATGGGAAGGATTTCACACTTACTGTGGAGATGCAAAGGCCAAGAAAATCAACGGTTGACAACCCAAACTGGCATTTAGCAGGGTTAGTAATCAACTATGTTGGCTTAAGCACACGAGAAGTGTGTGGGGAATGGATACGTTTTCAGATTTGGATACATTGGTGTCAAGTACGTTATCCAGGTAAACAAAAAGAAAATCTAATTCCTTTAAGACAGAGTCCATCAGCCATTGGAAAGTCTGAGCTGCATTTTTCAGCCCAAATGGCTTGTGCAGCAACTCGGAGAGATCAAGTGGGGTTATCACAGCTGTTTTAGGAATGTCCTCTGAGCACACAGGCATCTAGTAGTCTCTAACTAGATCAATCTTGGAAAAAATTAACTTTCTGACTAAATGTACTGAAAAGTTTTGGATACGTGGGACCTGGTAATGATCGGGGGTTGTGACCTTAGTAAAGCATCAGTAATTTTCATACAGGTGACAAATACCATCGGACTTGGGGACCACATGGGGGGGCAAAGCGCAGGGCTATTCGACCTGAGTACAATCCCAAGACTTTCCATCTTGGCAAACACAACTTCTGCAGTTGCCTGCTTTTCTGGGTCCAGTCTACAGGTGCAGCCATGGACTGCGAGGCTGCTCAGCCCCATGTTTTATGACTTTAGTGGAGAGTGTGGGCTTGGTGAAGATTAGGGGCTCCCCCAGCAGTTGAGCATTCAGTGGTGCACGTGCTTGATGGAGTTGTTGTGGGGAACTTATTAGGAGAGCAGGGCAATGACCCAAAGTCCTTGACATTCACAGGCCAGCAGTTCTTCAGATAGACTAATAGGAAATCTGCACCAAGTAGAGGTTTAACTACTTTAGCCAGGACGGAATCCCATGTGTAATGTCAGCCTCTGAAGCAGAGTGTTACCTGTTGTGTGCCCTAAGTCTGGATCCTGCAGCGAGAATACATCACTTTTTGCTTTCTCTTCAATAGATGATGCTGGCAGCACACTCACTTGAGCGCCTGTATCACACAGGAAATGTCACCCTGAAAGGGTGTCTGTAATGACATCCCTGACAACTGGAACCCACAGACCTCTGATGCACTGGCACTGCTCAAGCTTCAAGGTGGTAAGCATTTCCTCACGCTCCTACCAAAGCAAGCATGGTGAAAGCTCAGACCCAGCTATGTCCGTTTCACATTCGCAGGAGTCCTTATGATGGAGGCCTTGCTGACTGGGCTTATTGAGGCAGGGAAAGGAAGAGGAATGATGCACCTCTGCATGGCTGAGTGTAGACTATCAGCCATTTTAGAAAGCTCCCTATAGTCCTTGATGGGTGCATTAGTGAGTGCTATGCAGACTTGATCAGGCACTTGTTGCATGGAAAGCTCTTTAAGAATAAAGCAAGGACGGTGATTTCCCAGGAACAACAGCATGTGGTCCATTAGCTCTGAAGGCTTAGCATCCCCAAGGCCAGGCAAGGAGAGAAACTCAGACTCCGAAAGTCCAGAGGTCTGTAAAATGAGTGTTCAGTGATCTGTATTTATCATGTTTAGCCGGATGTTCTGGTAGAGTCACCACTCCCAATGCTGTGGAACTGCTGAGAAACGCTACCACATGGATGAATTTTGTGCGGTCCGCTGTGATTTCTTGCAGCGCAAATACGACCTCGACTTGTACAAACCAAGCAATGGTGTCTGCTCCCAATGCTCCGACGGTTTCAAAGTGACAGCATTGGCTGACCTGTTCAATAACTCTGCAATTACAGCATTGGGGTCACCAGTGTAGATTTTCACTAATAAAATGGCATGAGGCATTTTTATGTTTAAGAAAAGCTGTGATAACCCATTTATTGTTGTGCAAACACTGAACTCAAAAGCACGGTAACAGAACTTCATGTACTATATCATCACGTCGGAACAGCCTCTTAAAGTGAACCCCAGTTCAATGTCAGTGATCGTGAGTTATGTCCATTTCCACCAATTACAATAAATATACTTTGAACTTTGAACAGAGGCTTTAACCTGGAAAATTCCTAGGATTAATTTCAATCCTTTATGACCCATTCTCAGAGCTTCACAGTTTGCTGAGATTAATGGAAAAAAGGATCATAAAAACTTCAGAATCCAGGAGCAGAGGTCAGCGAGTTATTTAAACTTTGCGGCATGACATCATGGCTGATCTGTGACATTCCATATCTTTCTCCACATCTCTGAGCACATTTTATCACGGCTTAAAAGAAGGCTGTTCATTTCAGATGTAAAGTGAACTATTAACCTATGATAGTTTGTGGAAGAGATCCATTCTTCTCACGCTGATCTTAACAGAAGTTCTCATGATTGCAAACTAGTACTATAAGGATTTATTTTTGATATTATATTTGATTAATTCCTTCTTGCAATTGTCATAAAATTTGTAAACAATCTCTCCTACACAGGCATTGTAATTCAGAAATGTTTGCATAATCCAGCTGTGTATCTCAATGTCAACCCTCAAGTGCCCATTTCTTATGAGGAAGAGGGACCATGAGCCTCCCACTGAAGAAGAAGAGGCTGTTATCAAAATGATGTTACCCCATTTAATGTTATATATGTAAATTACAGTTGCTGAACACTCTCTGCAAATTACACACCTATTAAAACACATCATCTTGTTCACATTCTGGACAGTTCATGTCACTTGCGTAGGAGTGCTTGTGAACAGTAGGTGGTTTAACAACAAAAAGTACCTTTCTTCAAAACAGGTTTGAGATTATCTGCAATGGAAACAGTGTTTAAGAATATCTTCAAACATACTGGGTAGGTAGTATTTCTAACATCATGTTCCTGAGTAAATCTGGAGTTGATGGGAGCAAGGTGAAAAAAAAAGACTGACAGAGAGAAGCACGTGGTAGGGGTGCAGGAGAGAAAGAAAGACAAGAAAGAGAGAGAAGAAATGGATACTGGAATAGATATTTGAGAATTTTCAATGATGTAAAGTCAGCTTCTCTGTCTATTTTATGTTACTCTTATTTAATGTTTCAGGAAATGCTGCAACCTTGTTTTCAGATCTTAACCAGTCACGCAAAAAGCATTGTCCCAGAAAAGCAGCATCTACCATCAGAGATCCCCACCACCCAGGTCATGTTCTCTTTTCACTGCTGCACAGGAGCCTCAGGACTCCCACCACCAGGCTCAGGAACCCCTCAACCATTAGGGTCTTGAATTTCATTCAACTTCTCTACCCCATCACTGAACTGTACCCACAAACAATGGACTCAGATTCAAGGACTCTTCATCGCATGTTCTCAATATTTATTGTTTATTCATTTATTATCATTATTATTTCTTACTTCATTCTTTTTGTATTTGCACAGCTTGTTGTCTTTTGCACACTGGTGTGTGGTCTTTCATTGATGCTACTATGGTTATTGGATTTATTGAGTATGCCCACAAGAAAATTAATCCCAGTGCTGTATATGGTGACATATGTGTGCTTTGATAATGAATTTACTTTGAACTTTGAAGATTGATAAGCAGGGGGAAACTGAGAGGAGGGAAGATTGTGCATGTTCTCGTTTCTTTGCTGTGGAGGTGGATAGGAGGGTTTTCGGGACTGGATTGAGGATCACTTGCATGAAACAAATGCAGGGATGTATCCCAACCATCCTGCCAAATTATGTGTTCCCTGTCAAATTTCTGCATTTCTATCTCCTTCAATATTCCCAAGTCAGGGAGAAGCAAAACATGAGCTTAAAGGAGCTTTTCAATTTTAGATATTTTTTCTAAGGCTGTCATATTCCACATTCTCATATTACTCTGCATCTCTCCTCCCTACCCTACCAGTAAATCCTTGACAGAAATTAAGCCTCAGGATTCAACATTGTTTGCCAATAGAAAAGGGATATCTCACCAACTCTCACAGCACCAACAGGCATAAAACCTGTGAACAATAAGTGTTATTGTTGGAGAAAATCTAAACACTGTAATTATGTGAATGACAATTACTGAATATAGAAATGACAATTTGGTTTACGTATTGTGATTATAACCACTGGGCCTTGCTTCTTTTTTTGCAACATTAGCTACATATCTTTCTCATTTATCCGTGAACAAACAATGTTATTGACAGTCAAACTGAAATCTTGTCATCATCAATAATCAATATTCTTGGAAGTTTAAAATAATTGGATCAGGATATTGAAAATTTATGACCAAGATACTTTTCTGCAAGGATGTCCAATACTCTATACTTGTGCGGCAAAGTGGCCCATGTCTGTTGTCTTGGTCTTGCAATGAAGTGAGATTCCCTTCTATTTCTCATGTTCATGCTTAAATGCAATTAAAACACTCAGTTTTGATTTCTCTATTGCTATATATAATGTGCTTGTTATCCCATCTATACCACATATTTGAAAACCTGTTCCTGTGGTTATTGATGTGGTTATTCCAACTCACAAAGTGGAACTGATCATGAAACTACATAATCAGAATCAGGTTTCACTAGTGAGCAGGTGACCTCTCCAGACCAGGTAAATGTAGACAGGAAAGGACCATTAAGGACAATTCCCTTTGGCAGGTTCAGACCACGAAGACCTGGATCTACCCATGGACAGTTGTCCAATTAAATGGATGAGGACAATTACTTACACTACCTGTTACCAATCCACTCTGAAAGATTCTTAATTGAAATGACCACATATTTAATAAAGACTGAATCCAGGAGATGGACGTCACTGGGAAGTTCATTCCTAACTGCTCTTCGGCTATGAAGTGGACTGAGCCTATAATGTTGACTCCACCACTGGTGGTCTTCTGACTTCAGTTTAGAATCCATTGCAGCTATGTAAATTCTAAACTCAAGAACTTTCCAGAAGAATGTCCTTTCATGATCAGTTTCCTTTTATGATCAGTGTTCTAATGGAGTTCTAAACCTCTTCCACTGCCCCTCTCTTCTCCTTTACTGGATTCTATGCTTCACCATCCTTTCCTATCAGATTCTACCATCTTTAATCGTTTGACTTCACATGTAATCTCTCAACTCCTGTCACTACTTTCACTCTCCCTCTTCCCGGTGCCCATCACTGCTCCTCAACCAGATCTACCTATCCCCTGTCAGCCCTTGTTCCACACGTTCCCCTCTGCCTTTTCAAACTAGCTATCTCCTCTCTATCTCTGAGTCCAGTGGAAAGGTCTTGACCCAAAGCACTGACCATCCATTATGTCTGTGGGTGCTACTTGACCCACTGATTTCCTCCAACAACTCACGTGTTGATCCAAGTGTGTACCTTGTTTGCTTGGCCACACCTTGGGCACCCTCAGCCCACCTTTCTGCTCTGACATCTTTCCCCTTCCTCTCCAGTCCTAATGAAGAGTCTTGGCCCAAAACGATGCCTACTTCTTCATTTCCATAGATGCTGCATGACCTGCTGAATTCCTCCAGTATTTAGAATGTGTTGCCTTGTGTACTGTATGTGGTTCAGCTCATCACATTATAGGAAAAAACGTGACCACAGAGGAGAGAGTTGTGGAGAGGTGAACAAAAATGTTGACTGGGCTGGATTGGTTTAGCTAAGGAAAAAAAAGAGGATGATTGGTTTTGGTGAGGAGAAATTTAATTGAAGTGTGTAATGTAAGGATCATCGGTGAAATAAGTAAGGAGGACTTCATTTCCTTAGCCCGAGGGCATCAGATTAATGTAATTGTTCAAAGAATTAGAGAAATATGAGGCGATGATAGGGGTGTGAAATCACTACTGAAAAGGTGATGGC